>NC_090313.1:19975000-20600000 GCF_039906515.1 Pseudorca crassidens
AGGGGGGGATTTTTATAGGTGTCTCCATGAATAAATTGTCTACCTTCCATAGCTTTGAGACACTTAACTTTTAATCAAATCCATAAACAACTAGGTCTATTGTCCACTGTATGTTACTATATAATAATTCATTCCCCTTTATATTTTTCCATCCAACAAGTTTCAGAAAGTTATCTGATACCACATACTTTCCCTCTAATATGGCTTCTCAAATAACCACTTCTGTAAACTCAGATTGAGCTGGTATGATACTGACAAAAGTTAGGTTATTAGAACCTAAATGGTTCTTCGTTATAAATCTTCAGAAGTTTAAACAGAGAAAAAAACAATAATGTGATGAGATAGCAGGCAAGAATCTTCTTTTAAAAAAGAGAAAAACTATGTATGTCATTGGCTTACTTTAGCTGTTAAAACATTTAATGCAGTCTCTCATATTCTGTAATAATGTAGCTAAAATGTAGCCCATTATTCAAAGTTAATGTAAACAACAGTATAATTATGGTAACTTGAAGTTGGTCAGGTGGAAAGTAAGGTTTTAATTATGAAGTTTCCATTTTCCAATGAGATTTCTCACCTTCCATGTACAGTTTACTATGCTTTCCCTCTCTACCTAGCATATTCAAGAATCTATGAAATATATGTTTAAAATCACACATAATGTGAAGACTCACTATACTTTTCCTAGAAAGCCACAAATTTTGGCTCACCTGATTTAATTTTATACACATGTTCATAATAAATATATCAGACAACAATTTATTGGATGCCCACATATTTCCGGATAGCAAATGTGATTAGCACAATTAGAAAGCAAATATAAATGAGGCCATTGAAATGGTGGGCAGGCTGTTGACTGTCCACTGTATCCCACTGACCCTAACCTGATGTCTTTTTTTAGGGTCAGATTGCTAAAGAGAAAATTCAGCCCTGTTCAGAGATGCACAGATGTTAGAATTTGTGCAAGCTAATGAAGCCTGTCAGTATAGCACAAATATTCAGTGCAGCACAGATGGAACTGTGGAACAGCTAGAGTGTACATTCTGTGGAGGCTTAGAAGGTTGTACTTATTTTTTTCTATTAGTCATTGCTTTATCCCAAGTGAATGTAATAATATGTGGCAAATAATAGTTGCTCAATAAATATTTGTTGAATGAATTAAAATAAATAGATAAATGCATCAAGGGAACATAATTAAACAAATAAATATTGAAATAGCTCCCCCTCCACCATCATTCAATACATGCCGGGTGAAAGTTATTGGATAAAGGAATAATACCAATCATATACCTTTGGAATCACACCTCTACTGTGATCTTGGAAAAAATATATTCATACCTCCAAATAGATCTTAGGAAAGAAATAGCACTAAAAAATTACTGTTCCCCCCCAAAAAAAAGATAAAGATTACTGTCACATAGTAGGTAAAGCATGACTTCAGAAATTTGGAAGGCAATATTAAAGCTTGGTCAACTTGTAGTTGTATTATCTACAGTGCAATCTTTAACTGATCATGTGAGGTCCCCTATCTCTAAAGCCAGGGTATTTATACATACCTCTCTCATTGTTTTAATTTTCCTGTTACATGATGAACATATAAAATCATTTTTGATTAAATGAGAATCATGACTGTATAATTTTTAAAATTATTGTTTATGTCCCACGTGGAATAGTTTAGCAAAAGTGAATGTAGTTCATGTGCATTGTTAGTTCAGTCACCTATATACTATAATTTAGGGGACCTCTTCTGATAAGTGATAATGTTGGTTTGAATGGGACAAATTCTCTAGTGCCTCATTTGTTTCCTTTGGAATCA
This sequence comes from Pseudorca crassidens, assembly GCF_039906515.1. NCBI lineage: Eukaryota > Metazoa > Chordata > Mammalia > Artiodactyla > Delphinidae > Pseudorca > Pseudorca crassidens. The sequence continues at coordinate 19,976,814 of NC_090313.1, forward strand.
CACCTGAAATTTGGTGGCTTCAGCAGCCTAAAGAAATTTATAAGAGCCTAAAATCATGGCAGTTAAAGGAGTTTAGAAGCATGGCGGTATATGTGTGTAGAGGGGAATAGTGGTGCTGCTAATATTTTGTGAAAAATAAGATCAATTTTATTCCTTTTATACCACCCCATCTGGACATAAATTCTAGCTTCCTGGATCATATTTTCTTGCTGTACCAGAGTTACATGATCTAGTAATATATAATGCTATAGGATCGTGTTGTATAATCTAGCTTCTATTGTGTTTTATTTTTTGCTGAACCTTGCATATATTTAATGTGTCAACAGAGCCACCCTCTCCATGGCCTGCCATAAATAATCATTCAGTTGGGGATATAACTGGCAATAGATTGATCACAACTATTTTCTGATTGTACAAAGGTATACAGCTACCTCTTTAATCTGGAAAAATTGTATTTGTATTCCATATTCTAAAATTTTTATCAAAATTTGTGAAAGATGACTATGTTAAAAAAGTCTTGCCCCAATCTTTATTGATAGATTTAGGTATCCATTTTTGGCTCTAAAGATAAATCCAGATAAAATGGCTTAGATGATATCAAGGTGTAAATGTACTCCTTTCTCCCTCCCTCCCTTCCTTCCTTCCTTCCCTCCCTCCCTTCTTCCTTCCGTCCCTCATCTCTCCTTCTCTCTTTCTTCCCTTCTCTCTCCTTTCCTCTTCTTCTTTTTTTTTTTTTCTTGCGGTGCGCGGGCCTCTCACTGTTGTGGCCTCTCCCGTTGCGGAGCACAGGCTCCAGATGTGCAGGCTCAGCGGCCATGGCTCACGGGCCTAGCTGCTCCGTGGCATGTGGGATTTTCCCGGACCGGGACACCATCGGCAGGCGGACTCTCAACCACTGCGCCACCAGGGAAGCCCCGCCTCTTCTTATAACTACTAATTAGAGTTATCCATTTCATTTTTGTCTTCAAGCCGATACTTTAGTAACCAAGTCTAAAATCCTTCATCTTTTATAGCTGTTCCATGCTGATAAGTTTAGCATTCGTTCCTTCAACTACAATTAATAGCTATTGTTTTGGGAGAAGGCTTAGTTCTCAATTTCCAAACTATATGTTCATAAAAAATTAAGCTTCCCTTTATATCATAAACACGCTTGGGGTTTGCAAAAATAAGTAGGCAGATCCAAGATATAAGGTAATCCTGAAAAATGGCATTGGTCTCATCTATGGCCATATTACTAGCTTGCTGGTTGGACTGAGTATCCATTTTTACAAAACAAATTATTTTGTTTGTTTTGCCTCTCTAACTGGATTGGTCTTATTGATGAAGTGATCAGAGAAATCAGATTGATTGAAGCATGCTTTCCAAAACAAGCTTGTACCCAGTAATAGAATGATGAAGCTGTTCCTACATTTTTTTTTTCAGTTACAACTATATCAAAGTGATATTAGAGCAATGGATTTCTGAAGTGGGAGATAAAGTTCTGAATTCTTCCTCTGAAAATTGTACTCAATGACCCTTTCTATCATGATTCATATCTAGTCAGAGATTGGCTCAGATTTTTGCCTTTGTTGGTATGAATTTGTGTCAATATTTTTTCTGAGATAATTGCGCACCTTCTCTTTCTCTGCCTATCGCTCCCTCTATACCCCATGTTATCAGAGGCACGTTGGGTTTCAGGAAGCAATAGGACATGGACAGAGTGTTGCCACATAAGCACCAATGAAAAGGTCTGCATACTGGGGTTGCTAATCCCACCATCTCCATTCCCTTTAACTATTTTCACTTTTGGATCACCTCATACGGAGGTATCATCTCCTAGCTTCTGTTCCTTGAAATATTTTTTATTTACTACACCCCAGACCTTGTGACCCTAGTGCCTTCAGGGTATAGCCTGTTGACAAAAATGGTTGGATGAAGGAGAAAGTTGGATGAAGACAATGAATAGAACATCCCGTTTTACCCACTATATGTTCTTTCTGCCTTATAGCCTACTCCTTACATACCTTAGAACTAAGAGAAGCAACTAGCCTCCTCTGATCGTTTTTTCCTTAAAGAAAAGCCAGACAATGGGATTCTAAGCTACAGCTTGACCATCCATTTTTCCTTTCGTATTTTAATCCACTGTTCAAATCTCTCTAGGTTGTTTGGATTTCCTAATTGTTCCAAATTATAGAGCATTTGTCCCAGGAAAATGCCACTGAGCTTCAGCATCACACAAACATATCATTACAATAATTGTGACATAATATAAACATGCTCTCAGTTTTTTAAATATTCAATAAAGTATAAACCACATATACTTCAAGAATATGTTGGCAGTGTAAGCTACTATATTTTTGGTAAAGACACAGAAACTACAGGGTAAATGCAAACCGTAAGGTTGAAGGAAAATTACGTTTCATTTCAAATACTATAATATATTGTTTATTTATCAATCTGTAAGTTTTTTAACATTTAAAGTCAGTTAAGTCATTGGTATTTTAGAAGAGTTAACCTCAATAATGTATATAATTTACAGTATAACTTGTATATGTATACATTGAGATAAAATATATTCAGTGATCATTAAATAGGCATATATTAATTTTATCTGAATTTTTAAAAACTAGGCATCAATATTCTATAGGGTCTTAAAGGTTGTATAGTCAACAATTACCTTCACAATCCTCTGGTAGAAAATCATTATTCTTACCATGTAATACAGGTGAAGAAACTTACAGGTTTAATGCCTTAGCCAATGATATACAGAAAGACAGCTACAGCAAGGGTCAACAATCAGAATTTATTTGAAGATGTCACTTTCAAACTGCTGTTTCACATTGACCTCTGAAAGAAAATCAATTATATAGAGCTTACTGGCTTAGGGAATGTCAATGCAATGCAGTTTAATTAATCATTAAACCTGTACTGTCTATTTTACTAGTCTGTTGTTTACTGTGAATAGTAATGCAGAATAAAAACCACATCTGGATAATAAGGAAAGGTTTATTTATTGGAATATCTACTACACATTAGTAACATTCCTACTGAAGTGCTTTCCTATCACACTGAATACATTTTTTTAAAGGTTTAAATTTATTGAATGACACTGAAGCAGAAAGTGGAAGAGATCATTATTCAATCATATCAAATGTAGAGAGCTATTGTTATAACTTCTGGAATGGCATTAAAATACGAAGGGAAATGAGCCTTCTCAATAAAGAATAATGGACTCAAAGGACAGCTGGAGTGACAGAAAGAACTAACTGACTTTCCCAATTCCAGACAATTTACTCTCTGACAAAAGAAGCCATATATATTTTGGGGAATGAGGAGCATTGTTTTCTTTTGGAACTGCATACAGAAAGGAAGTGGGATTCATCCAGTGAATCCTTTTATAAAGAAAATATTACAACAAAAACGGTGCATTCAACTAAATATACTAAAGACACAAAATTTTTTATCAAATGAATACTTTTTGAATTGAATATCATCAAAATGGAAATCATAACATTAACTTGTAATTTACTTAAATAATTTCAGTGGGAACAGAAACCATCTAAAAGAATGTCTAAGAATTCTTATAAACAGAGTTCTAGGAATTCTTAAGCTGACATTTTGTAGGAGCTGGACTGAAATAATTTCATAATTTAGTTTGTTATACTACTTGTGCAAATATTGTATTATTTGGGTTAAAAATAAAATGTTAGAAATAGCATAGGAGGGAGGGAATGGAAGAAAGTTCTCTATATAAGATCATGTAGGTTATGCGTTGCACAACTCCACGTGGCACCATTTATATATGCTAGAATATGGAATGTGGTCCTGCAAATATTCACATCATGGCCCTGGAAAGAGGGTTACTGTATTTTCTCTAATTTATTATAAAATTGGACTTTTATATTTAAGAACTCTGGTGCCACTATACTCAATTAAATACTGCAGAATCTTCTGTCCATCTTTCTGTGCTTTGTTCTAGCCAATTCCTTTAGATCTGTTTTCTAGTACTCCTGAAATCTCTTCTTTACTCTAAAATTAGCTTAAGTTTTCCATTGAATTTTTGTTTTTCTATTTCAAAAATCACATTTAATAATTCTAGTTATCCTATTCACTTCTTTTAAAAATTTTGCCCCTTCACATTTTTTCCTTTCCTTTGATTATGGTTTTATTTTTTATATATTTGTTTATACATTTGATGCAAATAATTTTATAGACTTTTTCAGCTTGTTCTCTCATCATAAGTTGTTTTGTTGTTCTTAATCCAATTTATTATTTATGGTGTATCCCCCTATGGATGACTGATATCTGTGTCTTTTGTAATTTCAGATAATACAATTATCTTCAATAGATTGGAGTGTGTTTTGTTACTTTTGACTCTTATAGTCTCTAAGTTCCTTCCAAAGCAGTGAGTGGTTTTATGGACTTTCTTGGGAGGAGAGCGGAGCTGCAGTGACTTTACTATAAATGGACCAGATTTTGCATTCTCTTTTCTCCTCCCTGAATTCCTATAACATGCAGTCAGTATGAATTTTCATCCTTCAGTTGTATATGGAATACATTCAGGAATTACATTTTTCATAGGAGACATTTCTCCCATCTCCCAGCATCAAGACACAAGATAGACTTTCTGTTACTTTCCTAGGTCCATGTGCAGATTTTCTCTAGTGTAATTCTCATGAGAGAACAATCTGTCTTGGATTATGTTTTGCAGCACTGATTTTGGTTCTAGTTTCCAACCTCATTTTTTAGGCCCAAGGTCATACTTCGTGCCCTCTATAGGTACTTTATTAAACCCCAGCTCTATCAAATAGGTCATAGGGCTTACCTATCCTCTCTTCCAATTGTCATGAGGTTATCTTCTGCTTTGAATTACCATATTTTTATAACATTTTCTAAGATTTATTTTTAGCTTGGCAGTGTATTATAAAATAAGGGAGGATGTGTATCTGCATATCCTAGGTTCAGTATGTTTCCAATACTTAAATAAGTTCATAACTACTTTTTGTGTTGTTAGGACAATCTGCATGACTTCTTCCCTGAATCACATCCCTGTTCAGCCTATTGTATTTTCCCGTCCCCCTTTGTCACAGTCACCTGGTTATCTGTTTACTTATGCACAGGTATTTATATTGACTATTTGTAATGAAACTAAAGCATCACTGTCTCTTACTGTAGGGATATTAAAGATCATGTCTTTCAACTTATTTTCTGTTGTTTAGAAAAAAAGGAACTCAAACCTAGAAGAGTCAAATTATTTCCTTGGTGTTATTCAGCATGATACACCTGGCACCATTTCACTAAAACAGCTTCTGATTCTGCAAATGAAAAACCTATGGATCATTTGTAGTAGACATTATATCAATAAAATTTGGGAAATTTTATATCACTTTATTGAAGTAGCTTCAGAATTACTACCTGTGTTCCCCAAACACAGATCTTTGTTAAACTGAAGTAGTGATAAGAATAAGAGGCATGAAAGTGTTTTAAATTACTTTAGAACAGCACCTTTGATTTCTGTTCCCATCCTTGGCTTTTATTAAGCCCTGTGAATGTTGGAAAATGGTTGTATGAATTTTTAGTGTTTTGTTTAATATTCCTAAATGGTTCTGGTCATATTAAATATTTTTAATTTAGGTTTTAAAATATAAATATTAAAAATGTTATTATAACTAAAGCTTAGTTTTAATATATGAATGCACATATATCACACATTTTTTTTCAACTTTCAAGAGTTGCTCAAAAAAGCAGATTTCTAGTTTCCAACCTAGAACAACGAACTGGAAACTTTGAAAATGCACACATCCTAAACCAATGAATTATAAACTTAGAAAATGTCCACAACCCATCTTCTATACATTATTTTTTTAGAACTAGGGACATGCAGAATGTAGCACAAAAATATTAGCATGTCATAACAGGTTGATTATCTTTTGCCTCATATTTTACCTATCATCCACATCGCCTGAAATCCCAAGCTAAACCCACTAACCCCACCTTAAGGGAATTTTGTGTTCCTGAAGATTCCATATCATTTCACATTCTTCCATCTGCACAAGCAGGTTTCTTCTCATGGAAGGTACTTAGAATTCTCCTGACAAAGCTTGGCTTATCTCTGAAACATCAATTCAGATACCAACTGATTTATGAAATTTCATAGACCTTTTTTTTTTTTTTTGCGGTAGGCGGGCCTCTCACTGTTGTGGCCTTTCCCGTTGCGGAGCACAGGCTCCAGACGCGCAGGCTCAGCGGCCATGGCTCACGAGCCCAGCCACTACGCGGCATGTGGGATCTTCCCGGACCGGGGCACGAACCCGTGTCCCCTGCTTCGGCAGGCGGACTCTCAACCACTGCGCCACCAGGGAAGCCCCATAGACCCTTTTTTGGTGGTACTGATACCTGGGAAGAAAATGAAGCATGTTTTGAGGCATTAAGCTATGTTAGAAACACCATTTAATAACCACAACAACACTGTGAATGTGCATGGTGACCTTTAAGTGATATTAATAAAACACCTTTTAATTATGTAAAAGATAGCCAACTAGTCTCTCTGTGTCAGCAAGCTTCTGATCTTCTAAACCAGCGGTACCCAACTTTTTGGCACCAGGGACCAGTTTCGTGGAAGACAATTTTTCCACGGACTGGGGGGTGGGTAGTTTTGGGATGATTCAGGTGCATTACATTTATCGTGCACTTTTCTATTATTATTACATTGTAATATATAATAAAATAATTATACAACTCGGTATAACGCAGAATCAGTGGCGGCCCTGAGCTTGTTTTCCTGCAACTAGGGATATACCCATCTGGGGGTGTTGGGACCGCCTCAGCTCCACCTCAGATCATCAGGCATTAGATTCTCATAGGGAGCAGGCAACCTAGATCCCTCACATGTGCAGTTCACAGTAGGGTTTGCGCTCCTATGAGAATCTAATGCCGCCGCTGATCTGACAAGAGGGGGAGCTCAGGTGGTAATGTGAGTGATGGGGAGCGGCTGTAAATACAGATGAAGCTTCGCTGGGTCCCTCGCCCACCGCTCACCTCCTGCTGTGTGGCGTGGTTCCTAACATGCCACTGACTGGTAGTAGGCCGTGGCCCGGGGCTTAGGGACCCCTGCTCTAAACTACTCACTTTGCAACGTGTGACTCAACCTCTGACCTCTGAAGTTTATGGCTCATTCACAAGACCTGAGGAGTTATACACTCTGTGGATTATTCTTTATTCCATCATTAGCCAGGGAGTTTTGTAAGGACAGGAATGTTTCACAAACTGATGAAACTGAGCTGTAGTATAAGAAACATTTTGTTTGACTAATTAAGATAAAACAAAAAACAAAATGAAAAATAAAAACAAAGTGAAACAAAAATGTCTCTCCTAACTCAAGGCAATATGCTCTTACTTTTTTTCCTGCTATGGGACCAGGATCTTATGATCTCTCTGAGGGTCTTTGCTCACTTAGTTTTCTTTTCTTTTTTTATGATTTATTAAAGTGGTAAATTATACTATAAAATGGTAAATTATGTTAGATTTCCTAATGTTGAAACTTTCATCACTAATATGAATATCATTTGGTCACCATGTATTATTCCTTTAATGTGCTGATAGGAACTTCTGGCTAATATTTTTTATTACATTAAGATTTGTAATCAAAATTCCCCTGTAATTTTACTTTCCTTTTCTTTTTTCCCCCAGTTTTATGGAGATATAATTGACATATAACATTTTAATTGTTTTAGGTATCCAAGATAATCTGATATATGTATACATTGCAAACTGATTACTACAATTTTAGTTAATATCCATCACCTTGCATAGTTACAGATTTTCTATTTTTCTTGTGATGAGTACTTTTAAGATCTACTTAGCCACTTTCAAATATACAATACAGTATTGTTAACTGTAGTCACCATGCTATAAACTACATCCCAGAACTTATTTATCTTATAACTGGAAGTTTATACCTTTTGATCACCTTCACCCATTTTTGTCTACCCCCTACCCTCCCCCTGGCAATCACCAATCTGTTCTCTATATCTATGCATTTAGTTTTTTCAGATTCTGCTTATAAGGGAGGTCATACAGATTTTGTCTTTCTCTGATTATTTCATTTAGCATAATGCCCTCAAGGTCCATCCATATTGTTACAGATGGCAGAATTTTCTTCTTTTTTATGACTGGATAACGTTCCATTGTATATATTTATTATATATGTACATTATACATTATATACATATGCACACATATATAAAATGTTATATATTTTATCACATATTTTTTAGCCATTCATCTGTCAAAGAACACGTAGGTTGTTTCTATGTGTTGGCTATTGTAAATAATGCTGCAGAGAATATGAGGGTGCAGATATTTTCAAGATAGTCATTTCATTTCCTTTAGGTATATGCCCAAAAGTAGAATTGCAGGATCTTCTGGTATTGAGTTCTATTTTTAATTTTTTGAGGAATCTCCATGATGTTTTCCATTGTGACTGCATCAGTTTACTTTCCCATCAACAGTGCACAGATGTTCCCTTTTCATCACTTACTTTTCTTGACCAGAAATAAAAACACAGAAAAAAAATATTTTAAATTAAATTTTATTTTTATTGATATATAATTGACATACAACATTGTGTAAGTTTAAGGTGTACAACATGTTAATTTGATACATTTATGTATTACAATATGATTCCCACCATAGCATTAGCTGACATCTATATCACATCACAAAATTAACATTTATTTTTTGTGGTGAGAACACTTAAAATGTAGTCTCATAGCAACTTTGAAATATTCATCTTTAATCACAAAATATATGCATGTTTTAAATGCAATTCAACAATACAGCAGTATTTTTAAAAACTCTCTAAAAGGACACATTGAAGATAAGGTTTACTGAAATACTTCTACAATTCATGTTCTAGGCAGTATAATCTATAAATGTATCTTTTAGAAGCACTAACATAATTGCTCACTGATATAAGAGAAAAGAAATAAAAGGAAATTAAAACCATCTTAAAGACATCAATTGAGGCTTTCTGAGAAAAAAAACTATTAGTCCTATTCTAATCCTAATTCCTAAAGCTAACCATTCTTAATAGTTTCATATGTATTCATCTAATATTAATACCTATAAAAATACAATTAAAAGATATTTTAACAAAAAGGAATCATGTTATAAATATTACTTTTTAATGCACTTTTTCACTTAACAGCACAATATAAACTATATTTCTTGCTATTCCCATTCGTAGAGCTCAACTGTATTATTTTAACAGACATAATGTTTACATTATTTTACAAATTTTCAGAAAGTAACTCCATTTGTTACAGTATATTTAACTGATGTTTTATGATGACTTACTACTTCAAAAATATAGAAATGTTGAAAACAAAAGCAATTTATAGATATATACATATATGTATACATACATACATATATATATATATATATATATATATATATATATATATATATATATATGCTTGAAAACAAGAAAGGACAATATCCAGATGCTAGCAAAAAAGAGAACTCAAAGCCACAGTGGTAAGCTGGAATTAAAGTTGTATTAGCATTTGGATATACTTTGATTTTTTTCATTTTTTAAAAATATTTTATTATTTTGGGGGGGGCGCGTTGGGTCTTTGTTGCTGTGCATGGGCTTTCTCTAGTTGCAGCGAGCAGGGGCTACTCTTCATTGTGGTGTGTGGGCTTCTCATGCCGGCGGCTTCTCTTGTTGCGAAGCACAGGCTCTAGGCATGTGGGCTTCAGTAGCTGTGGCTCACAGGCTCTAGAGCGCAGGCTCAGTAATTGTGGTGCACGGTCTTAGTTGCTCCACAGCATGTGGGATTTTCCCGGACCAGGAATCAAACCCATGTCCCTCGCACTGGCAGGCAGGTTCTTAACCACTGTGCCACCAGGGAAGTCCCAGCATTTGGATATACTTTGACTTGATATGTGCTTAGATGCTTAACTAGTGTAAAAAAAATTGATAAAACAGAAACCTCAATTAAATAGAGTCAGGAGACCAGAAGGCAAAACTCTCAAGCCATGTGATGAGAGCAGAGCCTACTAGGAAGAAAAATGATTCCTTTTCTTTCCTGGCAAGGATTCAGCCAATGAAAAGACATGGACACTTTTTTTTACTACAGCCCTCCAAATTTCCCTTCCCCTCTGCAAAAGTACTTTCCTTCCCTTGCCATGTAGGGACTTGCACATGGCTCACCATGGTTGTAGACCCCAAATTGCAATTCTTTCCTGATCCCAAATGAACCCATCTTTGCTGGAGAAATATCTGGCAGTCTGTTTCTTTAGGTCAACACTAGTATGGAGATCAGACCCATGCATGGTTATAGCTAAAACTGATCAACTTATAAAGCTGGGAGCTGAGCATAGTTGTCTTATCTATGAATGGAGAACCCTTGTTAATGAACTTACATGCTGCAATCACAAAGCATGCATAGAAACTTATTGCCAACTGTCAATTATAAAACAAATCCAGACTTAGGTAAGGAGAGACTTTATTTGGAAAGACAATTTCAAAAAAGAGAACACTCTGATCTCAGGATCTGCAAGTGTCTCAAAATTATACAGAAAAAGGGTTTCTTTTAATAGGAAGGGGTAATTGGGATAAGTAGGAACTTTGTGGGGAAGTGGGGCAAGCAGCTGGGGGTGAACATACAGCATCAATGGAGTAGGTTAACAGAAAATATTCTCCTCTCTAATGAGCTGATTCTGAGAAGGAATTGTGAAGGGGGTGTTCTGCACCTTAGTGCTTTCATAAGCCTGGGTTAAACCAAATTCAGGGGCCTGGGGGGAGGAGAGAAGTTGATTAAAGTCATTGGTTCAGTTACACTCAACTGTGAGCACTTGGTTAGTGCCTCCTGTGATTTGAGATAAAGTCTGCCCTTAACACTGTTAGGGATAGAACAGGAGTCATCATGAGGTTGAAACTGGTCAAAGTAGTTTTCAGGGATGGGCTAACCTTTGTGTTCTGTTGGCTTTGAAGGACAAGTTGTGTCAGCTGTTGAGCATATTGTCAGACTGACAACTGTTGTAGGGTCTTAAATATCAGGGGCTAGACAACAGATATGCAAAGAATATAATAAAAAGAATGCTTACTAAAGATTGAATAAGTGAGTACAACCAAGAAGTAAGATTCGAGAAGTTTGAGGGAAAGTGAGATTTCAGAACCAAAGTGTCCTTAGATGGCAGAGAGAGGGGACAGTGGCAATCTGACAGATTTCCCACATTGTGGTCTGAATGGTTTCTGTGATAGCATAGACACCAAGGAAGTTTGGGGAAAATATATGCAAAGCAGTTGCTCTGATCATTGTGCAAGTGTTCTTACAGGAAGCTAGAATTATGTCCACTGCCACACAAATTTGAAAGACTACCCTGAGTTTTTGTAGTTCTTTGGTGATAGTGTCAATGGTTTCACTAAGATTACCCACAGACATGTCATTCCCCTAAGCAAAGTAAGGGAAATACTGGAGACTCAGTGAATTTCTTAAATGGCTCACACAACAATAACACCAAGCAAAAGAAGTTGTCCATTCTAAGTCTGTGACGATGATGAGTTCTTCAAGGTATACATCAAATCTTGATCTTCAGCTTGCAGTGCTTCTTAGACCTCAGTAAGACATTGGACAGTTAGGTTTTAGTTCTCAGAGACACGAAGTCAGGAGGCAGAGAGGAAAATTTAAAATGTTAGTTTGTTTACAGATTTTGTAGCCAGATATTGGAGGAAAATGGAAGAATCGAAAATTTGGTAATGGTTGACAATTTGTGTAAGTTGACAACATTCAGCCCGACCTAGAGGTGGGTAACAAAACTGATTTTTCCACATTGGGAGAGGAAATGTAAACTAGAAAAATATGCTATGATTTTCTTTTTACAATTTCTTTTATTGAGGTATAATTGATATAGAATATTACATAATTTTCAGGTGTACAACATAGTGATTCACAATTTTTAAAGATTATACTCCATTTATGGTTATTATAAAATATTGGCTTTATTCTCTGTGCTGTACAATATATCCTTGTAGCTTATTTGTATTATACATAGTAGTTTGTACTCCTTAATCCCCTAGAATTTTCTACTGAAATATACAATTGTTATTCAACAGTTACCACCCTTTTTATCAAAGAAAATTTCGAAGAATGGTTATTCTTGATCACAAAATAAGGCTGGTCTCATTAGATTTGGCCTCATCATTTATATACGTGCAACAAGAATGGTAATTTACCCTACAAAAATTTATTTCAGTTTGCTTTGCTGGAAGTTTATATAAGAAATCTCAGATTGCACTTCTATAATCCTCTTGAGGTGAGAAAACTAAGCCAAAAGCACCTTTTATTTTATTTGCAAAACCTATAGATTTGCGTGAATTCCTCTCTTCTCAGGGTCCCCCAAATATCCTAAGAGTCCTGGGTTTGACAGGAAGTGACCTTCCCACCTGAAAAGCTAGGAACCCAGATACCAAGCCATTTTCCTAAGAAAGCTTTGTATGCGATGACTCCATTAAGTCAATCTTAGCTACTTAAAAGTGATGGTCATATTTGATTAAGTGACCAACATTTTAAGATATGATGTCATTCAAAGCCTTGACTGCATAACTAACGTTTCTAGTTAACAAGCAGCACAGACTCTTATTGTCCTCGAGGACAGAATCTATACAAATTATATTGCCGTGAAAATAAGAATACTTATAAGAGATTTCAAATTTAAGAGGTGCTAAACAGAAAGAAAAGAAAAATGTTTTATCTCTGTTTACAAAAGTATAGTCTACTAAATTTTATGTGTTAGTTTATGTGTAAAATAGTTAAAAGAATAAAGAAGGGGTACTTTATGTCCAGAGAATAAAACATTAAATCATCAGCAATATTTCAAACAAAACCATAATTATCCTTCATCAATCAGTTTATTCATTCCTATGTAATTAATTTTTGTTTTCCTTGATTTGGGGTTAGCATTCTCATAATCCCATCTGCTTTTTTTTATACACCAGAATTCTAGATATCATGATTCAATCCACTGCTATTGTCTCAAAATTATTTAAGTTAATCCATCAGAAGTCTTGCCCAAGAGTGCTTGGCTGGTATAGTAATTTCTTGTTTGGTCTCTAAAACAGTCCTTTTCTTGTTGAAGATCTGGCTTATAGCTGACTTGAAAATGTTTTTAGGCAAGCATAGGAGTAAGACAAAAACTAGGTGTAGATGACAAAAGGCTTAAAATGGCTGTGGTTAGCTTACTGATAACCTTTAAAAGTTAAAGAACTAATGAGAGTTCACACACTACTATATATAGAATAGATAACTAATAAGGAACTACTGTATAGCACAGAGAACTCTACTCAATACTCTGTAATGGCCTATATGGGAAAAGAATCTAAAAAAGAGTAGATATATGTATATGTATAACGGATTCACTTTGCTGTACACCTGAAACTAACACAAAATTGTAAATCAACTATACCCTAATAAAAATTAAAAACAATAATGTAACTGACAAGACAATTTGAAAAACAAAGTTAATTCAAAACAGTTTAGATAAAATATCTAATAAACATAATTATTAATCCTATTTTCAAACAAGATTAGGTATTACCTCTAATGTATGAAAATGAATGAACATGATCTTTACAGATAAAAATCTTAAAACATAACATTCAGCAATCCCAGGACATAATGTATTATGAATATACGAAGAATATATTTAGAATATATGAAGACTATATTAAGATTATTAAATAAACGCATTTACTAAGTCTGGAGTAGGTCCAAAACTTCTTTGAATTAATAAAACTTCATAAGTAAGTGATATATATCTCCAAGTGCAAACAATAAGCATAGAATGTACTGAATTCAAATTAAAGAGGTTAAATAGTGACCAAGTTGATATTTTTAAAAATAACTGAAATTATGACTGACAATACTATATTGTTGTCCAATATCTGGCAAAACAACACAGGATTCTGACTAATAGAAATATATACCATGGCCACGGAGGACATGGATAAAATTCTAGGACCCTGATACAATTTCTGAGATATTTATATTAATAATAATTTATTTACACAAATATTACCTGGAGAAGGCTAAGTATCTCTTCAGATTTGACAACACTTCGCATGAATTTTACAGTATATCAAAAAAAACCTAGTCATTTCTAGCACCTCTCTTTTTACATGATAAAAGAACAAATCCTCTGTAATTTTCCAGGACTCTAGAAAATGCCAAAGACAGTTTTATGCACAAAATATATCATGTAGAACTTGCTTTGAGAGAGGCAAAATGTTAAAAGTTATCACAAGCTCTGAACATTTGCTTAAATAAATCATAGGTCAGTAAGAAATTCTTGGCTATCTATTTGACCAAAGTGACAAAACATTATTTTAAAAGTAAATATATGTTGTTGTGGAGCACACTTTTTGTTGCCTTCTGTTGCACTGTGGGAGTTCTTTATATTTGCTTAATAAGTATCTCTTTTTCTTTGACTTTCCTGTCTGTTGATTATTATCAGTTTTTAATTTAATGTTATCTAATTTATAATTTTCATTGGTTTACTTTTCCTTTTGTTCTCCAGCAGAACTATTTTTCTATTTTAAGCCACAAAGATGTTCTCTTTTGTTTTCTTAATAAATTTATTAGTTTTAAAACTTAAAGAAAAATAAACATAGTGGGCACTTCTGGTATTAGAGCCTGAGGAGCTCCATGGACCTTCTTCTCAGCACAACTGGTAAAAATTATTAAAAAGAAAAAAAAAGTCTCTGGAAATGCCTCTAGCGGCATAAAACAATGCAAAAACATTTATTCAAGAGAATATACTAAAACTCAGTAAGAATTATGAGAGACTGTGGTATCTGAACCAAGTACCATGCTCTCCATTCTCATCCCATCTTTGTGAGATGAAAATTCTACTCCAGACTGGTTCAGCCAAAAATATAGGTCTCCCTCTCTTTTCACAGAACCCAGTAAGAGGGTTATGCTTCCACGAGGGGTGAGACAACATTTCTCATCCTGCCCCCAGCTACTTGTTGCTAAGTTCTTGGTAAGTGTGGCTGAGAGGTGGAGGTCCCATTTTTCCACTGAACTCCCACTCATGAGACAGAAGATCCGCCCGAGGCACAGTGCCAGTGAGAATTCTGGGGTCCTGATCACCTTTGCTCTGACTCACAGGTTGGGTGTTCCACGTCATGATAGGCAAGCCAGAGAGACCTGGGGCTGCTGCCTTCTCCATCTACTGAGCACTCAAGTTCCTAAAGTGGGGACATCACTCAGAAAGAAGCACATCATTGTTCCCAACCCCCAGCAGCAAGCACTGTGACTTAGGGATTTTGTTTCAGAAAAACAGTCTGTACAGCAGAGCTCCAATCCCTCCCTGGGAACTAAACATCTCTATTCTGATTATTGTCATATTCCCTTAACTTGTCTTCTGCTCTTACTTCCCTGCAGTTTAGTCTCAAGAAGGCAGTTAGAAGCTTGGGGTTTGTTCAATTAATATGGAAAATATCAATGAATTAAAGTGGTATGTAACTTTAAAATAGAACTATGGACATAGAATTATATTACACTGAAATGGTGTTGTATAAAGGCTAAGGATACCCTCCTGATTTTTATTCTATCTATGTCATTTATTAACAGGGTGATCTTAGGCAAGTGATAAAATCTCCTTTTAAATTCAATTTGTTCTTCTAAAGGAGAAAGCTAATAATACTTTCCCAGTGAGTTGTTAGCACAGAACCTAATAAAACGTGTTCCTAAAATGGTGGCAATAATTATTATCATTAGAAAAACTGGACTTCTGAATTGTAAAATATGACTAAAGTTCATTGTTACCAGCTCCCAGCCCCCATGCAACATTTCCTCAAGAGGCATATAAATATCAATACAGCCAATATACATGCAAACACATTTTCATTCCCAGACAGAAAAGTCTCTTTTGATGGTCCCAGAACAAGTGTGAACAATTTTTTGGGATCATTAACTCTGAATTGTGTTAAGAAGAATAAGCAAACTCTGCATGTGAGAAACTAGTTCATTTACCTTACAAAGCAATAAAAGCAAATTTCTTATGGGGAGAGTAGCAGGACTGGCAGCAGTATGCTATAATAAGAAAATATACTGAATTCAGAAAGACTATGTGTATACATATACATAATCTAGATTTACATATATAATTCTAGATAGATCAGTAGATCAACTGATAGATTTACAGTCTATTTACTGATCAATCCATCTTCTTTGGGGGAACAAAAGGAAGTAATACTTCCATACTTTACTTTTGTCATCTATAAAAAATGGCTGATTATAAGATTTTATTACTTTTAGTTCTTCTGAAGTATCTTCTAAAGAGTGCCTTGTCTTACCCAGTTCCAGTTAAAAAATAATTTTCAGATAGTTGAATGGGTGCTATCTTTCCAAATACTGTCCTAAATAATATACACTATTGAGGCATTTGTTTGTGTGGGGAGAAGGTAGAACAGTATAGTTTTAGATGGTTATCTATCTATGTGCCATCACCAGATTTGGCCATCTTTTCTCAGAGTCCTCAATTACAGCTACAGGCAGGTTACTGAGACATGCCATTCTTCATTCTATAAAACAAGGCCTTTTATGCATTTTAGCCTATTTAATTATGTCAATTTTTCTTTATACTTTAGTGGGTATCATGGAACCCAGATTATTAGGTTGATTCAGGATCTCATTGTCCCAAAGGAAACTTACTGAGACTGGCTAAGGCACTTAAGACACTTTCTACCTTGTATTGTCATTTAGATATTTAATGTTAGTGGAATTTTTTCATCTATCAAGTTGTAACGGGGAGAGTTGCCATAAATTTCTTTTCTCTCATCCTCTCTGAACTAATGGGCAGTGTGGTCAAAATTCTATCCACCCAGGGACCCACTAACATAGAAGATTTAATTTTTTTCCTTTTGATCCTCTAGCTCTACCTACTTGGAAAAGAATGAACAGATTTGGAAAGTTTAGGTTGCATTGCATCCATCAGGCAAATTTCACGTCGTAAGTTTCCTTCAGCATTGCCATCTCCCTCAATACAAAAATATTGTTCTTAATTTTTTAACATCTATTGACTGATGTAAAAAATTATTTCTTTACAGTACAGTTATCTCAATGCAGTAGCCAGCAAGACACAAAAAAGAAAATCAGATAATATTCCAAAATATACTCCTACTAGACTTCCCATCCCATTGAATCTTTCAGTTTGACTTCTGCATTATTAAAATATGCCCTTCATGTTAAATTGACAAATAACCCAGTTTTCAGGGCTCTAAAGGCTTTTCAGGTTTAGAGTTGGCTTCTCTGGGTCTTATAACTAGATACAGACATCCTAAAATGAGCGCTTCAACTTACTGACCATAGCAGATAAAACATTGTCCACCACATTAATATTTAAGGTCTTAAATGGATATATGATAACTTTAATAAGGGAACAAAAATCTTATTACTATAATTATTAATGTTTTCCAGTTAAGATATATTCTGTGGCTCTCTTATTCAAAAGGATCATAATAGTTCAACCCACTGATTTTTTTTCCTTGGTAATATGTATATAGAGAGGAAGTCAGACAAATTACAGGCCAAAAAAAAGTTCATTAAAAACCTTCAGGTTTTTAAACTTTATTGTCTAAGTATATTCTAAAAACTATTTGCTTAAAATTTTTCTAAGTGTAAGAATTTAGATTGTTTGAATGCTTTTGCTATCATAAACACTGCATATACTTTCACAGACTTAAAGAGAACTTTCTTAATTAAATTCCTCTACAAACAGACATGCCAAGGCAAAGATGCACATATAAACTTTCAATAGATGATGCCAAATTACTCCTCAAGTGTGGCAACAGTCACCTTCCATTAAAAGTTGTGTTTGACGTGATTTATTCTCCCAAATTTTAACTAATGGTTTTAAACAATGTCTTAATTTTTATTCCAATATAGTAACTGAGAAATGGTATTTTGTTTTCATTTTTCTTATAATTTTCATATATTTATTGGCTTTTTACATTTTCTTTTCTTGAGTTGTCACTTTTATCTCATACTACTTTTATTATATTCTGTTTCTTTTTAAAACATTAAAAATATATTAGATAGTATTGATATAATAATATACATAGTATGGTAATGTAGATAGTAATCCTTTACCTGTTATGTAGATTCCAATTATTTTCTGTTATCATCATTATTTTTAAGACATTTCAGGAATCCTCTCTTTAACTATTGTTTAACTTACTTATTTTAAGTTGTTCTTTTATTATAGAGACTGTGAGCTTTATTTGATAGTAATTCTACTTGGTCCTTTATCAAATCTAGCTTCTATTTATGATATTGCGAATTATTGCATTACAGTGTCTATTAGTTTTTAGCCATGATATTCTGTATTACTGTATTTTCATTTCTAACTTCTTAAACGTCTCTGAGAGCATTTTAACATAAATGAATTAAGTCTCTTCCAGATTGCTCGATTATCTTTAGTTCCCGGGGTGTGAATTTGCCAACTCACTGATGTATGAACTGTCTCAGTTTTGACCGGGTGCTTATTATTATTAATAACTTACTCATGACTTGACTTGGTCAAGCTTTAGCGAATCTTCAGAAGCTTCCTCCCGCAAACTCCCGATTTTGGCTTGACTCCAAGCTTCAACAATTAGTATGGCCTAGAACATTACCACTTAACAGCTCATTCCTAGAATTGGCTGACCACAGATAACATTTCCTGTTAAATGGCCATGATCAGGCTGTCTGCTCACCTCCACTTCACAAAGTTCCTTTCAGTCCTGTTTGGTTTTGTTTTTATCCTTGTTCCTTTGTTTTTTTGACTGTCACTTTCCCTGACCATACCAGCTGTTAAATTCCATTAATTGCAAGCTGATTGCTCTAATGTTTTCAATAATGCCTTGGGACATAAAGTGCCTCAGGGAATAATCCAATCAAATTTGAGCACTTAGAAGGGAAAGTTCCTGAGATCAGCGGTTTAGTCTTGTTCTGACCATAGGAGGGCTTTTCCACTTGTCTTTCACTGTTTCTCTTTGGCAAACAAACTGGTTTACTGTTTAGTCCATTTCTCAAATGAATGTACCCATCTGTGCTAATTGTCTTCCACTACAACTTCCACTGTTTCAAGAGGTTCTGTAGGCTTGAATATCTCCACACTCTGTTGTGAATAAAATCAGTCCAGTGTGGTGGCAGTGAAAACGTGGTGAGAAGCATTCAGATTCTGTTGTATGCTTCAATAGGATTTGATAATGAATTAGGAATGGAATGTGTAAGAAAGACAGTAATCAAGGATGGTTTCAGGATTTGTGGCATGATGGCCTAAACAGATAAGGCTTCTATTAACTGAGCTCGGGAATATTTTGGGATCAACAAAGGGCATGTTAAAGATGAGATGGTTTTTGGGCTCCTGAATTGGTTTGGGTTCATTCAGGAAAACAGAAATTTGCTTCAGAACTCCATTCGATATAGAAATTACAATGTATAGTGTTGTTGGATGAGATGGAAGTTAGGGTGCAGTGGCCAAGGTAATCACTACTGAAAGTCAAGGAAGTTGTGGCTAAGGCAGGCAAATGGACACTAAAGCACTGAACCCGTAGTTTTCAAGTATTCACTGGGAAAGTTTCAAATCTTATGACTTACTGATAAACCTCACACTGTCACAGTCCTTAGCAATAAAGCAGGTGAATCTCAAGTGCTCACCTATCTGGCTGACTCTCTTGTCTGCCCATACATCTGGCTGCCACTCCCATGAGAGAATAATAACCTTCCTTTTTTTCTACCATCTAAATATTCTGTGAGTTCTTCTCATTGGTAATCCTATCCCAGAAGCATAGAGGGAAATAGATGCCAGAAAATATAGTTCTTAGCTGTTCCTCACCATACAGAGGGGACCTTAGAAGGGAATCTTGGTGATGCCAAGTTGCAAAGAAATAATCCATTACAGGCATACTTCGTAGCTATTGCCAGTTCAGTTCCAGATTACTGCAATAAAGTGAATAGTGCAGTAAAACAAGTAAAATATATTTTTTTGGTTTCCCTGTACTTATAAAAGTTATGTTTATACTATACGGTAGTCTATTAAGTGTGCAATAGCATTATGTCTAAAAAAAAAGTATATACCCTAATTTAAAATACTGTATTCCTAAAAAATGTTAACCATCATCTGAGCCTTCAGTAAATCATAGTAGTAACAAAAAGATTAGTGATCATAGACCACCAAATATAATAATAATGAAAATTTGAAATTTTGCGAGAATTACCAAAATGTGACACAAAGACACAAAGTGAGCAAATGCTGTTGGAAAAAATGATCCTATAGACTTGTTCAGTTCAGGGTCACCACAAACCTTCTATTTGTTAAAAAAATAAAAAGCAATATCTGCAAAGTACAATAAAATGAGGTATGCCTATACAACTTCCTGATCAAAATATCAGTAAGCACGTGGATGGAGAAATCTGTTTTTCAGAGAATGAGTTACTATTAGAGTTGTAAGTTTGGTAGTTGTGTTGGTTTCCTAGGGCTGTCATAACAAAGTATTACAAACTGAGAAGCTTAAAAAAAAGAAATTTATTATCTCACCTTTCTGCAAGCTAGACGTCCAAAATCAAGCTGTCATCAAAGCCACACCCCTTCTGAGACTGGGTAGAATGCTTCCTTGCCTCTTCTTAGTTTCTGCAAGTGGAATTCCCTGGTTTATAGCTGCATCCCTCCAATCTCTGGTTGTGTCATCATCATAACATTCTCCCTGTGTTTCTCTGTCTTCACGTGGGATTTTCCTCTTCTTGTAAGGAGACCATTCATACTGTATTCGGAGCAACCCTAATGACCTATCAAAACTTGATTACATCTGCAAAGACATGATTATATCTGTTTCTGAATAAGGTCACAATCACAGGTATCAGGAGTTAGGAGTTCAACATATTTTGGGGACAGGAAACAGTTCAACCCATAGCAGTATTTTTCAGAGTGTTGAGAGTATCCAAAGCCAAAGTCTGGATAAAAACAGTGGAAGAGAATTTAAGTAAGGAAGAGGAGTGGTCCACAGATTTTCATTTGGCTCACAGAATAGGAGATAAGAAGGAATCACCAAAGAAGATTGAGAAACCGTGGTCATTAGGGAGGAGGGTCTATTTGTTCTCTACTGCTGCTTTAACAAATTACTACAACTTAGTAGCTAAAACAATACAACTTTATTATCTTATGGTTTTGAAGGTCAGAAGTTTAAAATGGGTCTTATGAACTAAATCACTGTGTTTGCAGTGCTGCATTCCTTTTGGGCAATTTTAAGGCAGAATGTTTCCTTGCCTAATCCAACTTTTAGAGGCTACCTGAATTCCTTGGCTCATATCCCTCTTCCATTTTAAAAGCCAGTAATGGCCAGTCAGTTTTTTCCCACATGTTCTTGCTCTGACCCTGACTCTTCTGCCTTACTCTTCCACATTTAAAGGACACTTGTGCTTACATTGGGCTTATCTGGATAATCCTGCATATCTCCCTATTTTAAGGTCCATTTATTAGAAAACAATTATATTTGCCATGTAACATAATGTATTCACGGATTCTGGGGATTAGGACATGGGTATCCTTAGGGGAACCATTATTCTGCTTACCACAGAGGGAAGCTGGAGAGTATGGTGTTCTTAGGTCCCAATGTTACAAAGAGGAGAAAATGATCAAGCATGGTTGAGTTTTGCTCATGACCTAATTAGGTTAATTAGTTTACTTGCTGATGGTTCAGTGAGGTTGTAAAATGAAAATTGAATTTGGATTTAGCATCAGGGAGGACATTAGCAACATAATAATACAAGTTCATGTGTATTGTTTTGGGTGAAAGTTTGATGCAAGTAATGCAAGCAATAATGATAACAGAAAATATAGATACAGCAAGTGCTGACAACTCTTTCTAATATTTATTGCAAGTAACTGATGTATCAGTTATTGAGCATTAATATAATCCTCACAAAAGCTGTATTTAATAAAGGGGACACTTGTTATTCACATCTCTCTGTAACATGCTAGAGAAATACTGATCATGATATGGTTTATTTCCATTATTAATATATTTTAAAAATAATATTTCAAGGAATGCTGTATGGTATGAAACTATCCAAATTAATGTGGTGGTAGATGTGATATTGTAATTCTGCATATTTCTTGGTGTACCATATTTTAGGAATGAGACTTGAAGTTTTAAACTGCCTTTTATTTTGGAGGGGATTTCTTAAACAGATTTTATTTCTTTTTGTAGAGTATTAGGAGATGACTAAAAATATATTCATACTTTAAAGATGACCTATTATTAAAAGAGAGTATCAGTGAAATATAAAGATGGAGATGGAAGGTTTCTAATAGCTCTGTTAAACTGTAGCATTGATTTAGTATGTTATAGGCTTTATTATGTTGAATAGTCATCATTTTTAAATCATACTTTCTGATAGCTGCAGGTTCTAAATTCATTTCTACCAGTTAGTTGCTATTTGCCTTTTATAATGTATCTAAATAACTCACTGCTTCAACTTCCTCATTTGTAAATGAACTGGAAGCATACTGATTTATTATGTTATATTCATGCAAAACTGAGTATAACATATATATTATGAAAAATATATAAAATTATTATTATTACTTTATTTTAAAATGGCAAACAAGAAATTCAGATGGCATTGTCCGTTAAAAAACAGCAAGAGGGGGCTTCCCTGCTGGCGCAGTGGTTGAGAGTCCGCCTGCCAATGCAGGGGACACGGTTTCGTGCCCCGGTCCGGGAAGATCCCACATGCCGCCAAGTGGCTGGGCCCGTGAGCCATGGCCACTGAGCCTGCGCGTCCGGAGCCTATGCTCCGCAACGGGAGAGGCCACAATAGTGAGAGGCCCGTGTACCACAAAAAGAAAAAAAGAACAGCAAGATTTTTTTGTGGGGGAGGGATGCAGAATCAGTTATTGACTCATAGTTACAGAACTTCATGATGTTTCCTACTAGGGCATTGCTAAAGATGGCATAGAGAGAAATTTTTATATAGGTTTATTATTTTTTATATAAATAAAAATTTGGAAAACTAATTAATTAAATAAGAAAAAATAGGCGGGTCCTTTAAACAAATGTAAGGTCTGAATGTTGGCAATATATTTTAATTATCATACATTATTGCTTTTAGGAGTACATAATTTTTCATATGGGTTGATGAATATTTAGTTATAAAATGTATTTATATTTCTATACTTGACTTTTCAATTTGGCTTAAACAGATTCAAAAGTTCTTTTTAGAAAAATCAGATTTTTAAATTTTCCTGTATCAAAAATATTTCCTGTATCAAAAATATTTGTGTACTCAATATGTGCCAAACACTATTCTGAGTATACAGCAATTAAAGGAAAACAAAAACAGAAAAAAAAGAAAAAGAAAACCAGCCCTCATGCCACTTAGATTCTGTGGGGGAAGACAGATTTTGAGTACAAATTGAAATATGAAAATTTGTATTAACATCTGTTGACACAATTTATTTATAAACAGTCTGTAATAAGAATAGAAAAGAGTTTTATTCAAGCCAAACTGAGGACTATAGCCTAAGAGACACAGATTCAAAAAGCACTTGAACTGTGTTCTGCCAGACTGCAAAATTGAGGAGGCTTATATAGGCAAAAACCACAAAGTTACATAAGTTGTTTGTCAAGAATTAGGATTGGAGCCAGCAAGAAGTAAGAATATCTGTTAAGCAAGGATTGGTTAGGGTCTGAAATTGTTCTATAGTTAGAAGGGGAAGTCTTGAAACCATAAGGTTGCAGCTGCCAGCTGCTAACAGATATTGTTTGGAAAACAGCTAGTAGTGTCCTTGATTTGATTTGATTCAGTTCAGAAAATTCAAGTTCTCAGCGATGCAGGAGTATTTCTGAAACCACATCCACAATGGCCAACCGGCTCCATTTTGGATATCTGAACAACAGTTTTACACCTTGCCAGAGCAAAGAACAAAAATCAAATATGACAGGGGTACATTCTTTCAAGTTTCTAAAGTGACAGTTTAGCATGTATACAGCAAGTCAACATGACCTTGATGTCTGGGAAGGGAACCTTATCTTTTAAGTACTATGGGCATTATAGAAAAGCGGGGGGGGGGCATTTATTCCTGGTCTTCAAAATGGACATACTAAACAATCTGGTAAATGCATTCTTTTCTTTAATGGTTAAAGCATATGTACAATGTATGTTTGACAGACCACAGACAGACTGTTCTAATTAATGTAAAGTTCAAGCCTAATCATGTATAATCCAGAATGACTTCTTCCCCATAAGTGAAAATTTCTTCCATAGCATCTATTTAACACATGTGGATTTTTAAATAAATTTTTAATACGAAAGCTAAATCTGATAATTTTAAGGAGCTATCACAAGACCATATTTATGCCACTTTTTAATGAATTCTTATATCTGTGTTTGAACATCATGATTGAGACAATTGAAAAGTTATCCAAATAATGGTAACACACTTATAACTCTTTATGCACATTGAGGCATCAATGAAATTTGAAGGAATATTATATTTTTATACATTTTATTAAAATTACAATATGGTCATCACAGGACATAAATTTATAAATAAAATAATTAAGTGCTGTTTTGAAGTAAAAATTAATATAATGACTTTAATAAACAAATGTCACACACAAATTATATTCTGAATAGTTACCTCAGTTTGTTTTGTTTAATCTTTTTGGTATATAACTATCATGTTTTCAAGGTATTGAATGTTTTCCATAAACACGTATAAAAAGTTTTAAAGTAGTTTCTGAAAATGTATTATTTATTTATCCCCTGAACATTTAATTATTTTGAATATCAAATGAATGTTTGCTTCTTATTATTCCCTAATACTTTTAAAACTACTTTAAAAGCACTATTTTTATGAACTTTTAAACTACATTACATCACTGTACAATCACAAATTGTATGCATGTAGTTGCGATGTAAATAGTCAGAGCTTTTCACAAAATGTATAATTAACCAATTTTCAAAATTGCTTTTTCTCTTTGGACTTACTAATAGGATGCAACACATTTTGCTACAAAAATTTTCTAAAGATTATTCTGTCATATTTTAGCACTATCTGAATAATTGAATGCATTAGGAGTCTGGGAATTATAGCAAGAATCTACATTAATCCCCACCAAGGCTGAGTTAGACTTATAGTAGAAGCCCTGAAGGACTCTATGTTCTTAATTACTACTCCCTTCTTTCTGGAAATAGAACTCCTCTGGTGATGAGCAACTGCAGAAAAATCCATCACTAAGGCACTCTTAAAGTTTATAATTGTTACCAGTGACCTTTCCATGAACCCAGGTTTAAGGACATGTTAATCAAAAGACTGTATAATATTTAAGAAACTAACTTAACTAAAATGGTAAACATTAAAATAATCAAGTTGCTTGGTATAAAAAGCAGCTCCTTCTAGGTAACCTATCAGCATATAAAAGAGCAATTTTTGTTTTTGTTTCTAAGCTGAACCTTCTCAAAAGAGACCTTTATTTTTTTTGTCAGAGATAATATTATTGTAAAGACATTTTTTTAAAACAGTCACAATAGACCTAAATTAGTTTAGCTAGAAATCAACTTCTTAAAATATTTAAGATTTTAATATGAACATTTTATTTTTAAATTCTTATAGAATCTTTGATAAATATTTATAAACTTAGGCAAACTTAACTATGGTTTTATCATCCTCACCCTAGCTCCTCTTGATTTGTTTCATTTCTAGAATGACTTTGAGAGATGACAACACAGTAATCTCTAAGAACCTCCAAATCATGAGATTGTAATAGACTTGATATCGCTCAGCCCAAGGCATAATTGAAGTCAAACTTTTTTCTTTGCCTGTCATTTTTTGCACTGTCAATAAGTTTGCAGTATTGCCTGTATTAGGCACAATGATATTTCAGTCTTTTGTAAACTGCCTCTAGTGTAGGTGTCTTTAACTGTTATGAACAATAAATATAATAATTAGAGGACATTCATCAGTTTATTTCAACATTTGTCAAGGTTTTTGGGGTCTGAAATGTGTTCAAATTTTGTCAAGTTCTTAACTGAGCTTACCCTATTGAAGAGAGTAAATAAGAAACAAAAATGGGTGGTCCATTTCCTTTTCAATGAAAATAGAAACTCAATTTCTGATATTCTTCTTCTTGGTTTTTAAAGTGTCACTGAAACACTTTGTTTGCAAATGCCATGATTTTACCTTTCCATCTTGTGTTCCTTGTTTTCTCCTTTGATGTCCCGAACTTTCTATGTTGAGTCTTGTGAAACTTGCAAAAGTTTTCAGAATTCCTGTCCTATTAGTTAGGATACTTCTGTTACAAATAGCAGAAAATTAAATCAAATACATCCTAACAAAACAAAATGGAACAGGAGATTGACTGACTTAAATTGGTGAACCACTGGACCACCAAAAATGGAGTGGCTCTAGTCACAGCTGTAGTCAGGGATTTGAACATTGTAACATTCCATGTTTATATCATGTTTTCATATCTCTTAGATTGTCATATTCACTTTCTCAGAGTACCTTCTCTACAAAACAAGAGACCTGACTGCCTGATATACCCTAGGTTGCTATTTTTTAAAATAGAACTTCAGAGGACTCATCAAAATGTCTACATTTACAATGGGTTCACAGCTTAATTCTTGTCACTTACATACCTGCTATAAATACTGAAACAAAGTTCAAATTATTTGTGTTAACAAAACAGGTGATTGTAGTTACAAGTTATTGTGGTCACTCCATAGTTTTGGCATTACCTTGTTTATAAAATCACCCTAATAAGACTAAATCTTTGAATTTACCAGCTTGAGACCTTATACCTTAGAACAAGGTAAAATAAAACTTTGACATGTCCTCATGCCTGAATTATTTAGAAAATGTGTTTTAGCTGTTATTGCTTCTTAAGACAAAGTACCCATTACATATCAATGTATTATGGTGACTTCTTCTCTTCAACATGGCCACCAGTATTACTTTATTTAATTCCTTGAAGCAGTCTTATATGGGTATTGTAAGAAATTGGGCCAGATGTGATTATTGACCATAACTATAGATTTCAGTCCTCCTGGCAGACAAGTTAAGATTCTTATCCACCATGGGGCCTAGAAAAGGATATCTCTTATGACTGGATGATTTCGTTTAATGAATATCTACTTTATATGTATATTTTAAGTCATTTTTGTTCTTACACATTATAATTATCAGTGGAAATATAATTATGTTGATAAAAATATGTTAATTGCTACTGCATTTCAAATAATATATTTTGGTTATTGATTATTCAGATAATTTGCAAATGTAGAACTAATATGTCAAAAATTCCATAATAAAAAAAGATATGTAGTTACCACTTGCCAAATTTTCTTCAGATAACTTACAAGAGCAGAACTAATACTACAAACAAAATTCTCTCATATAAAAGCTATGTAGTTAACACTTTTCTAGCCACTCTAGATACAAAAACAAAAAACTAAATGAAATAACTTTAAAAATAAATAACAAGTATAAATGCCAAAGATAACATACCTTATCTAAAAGCGTTGATATAAAAAATGATGTTCAATGCTAATATCCTTTATGGATAGGTAACAGATGATATCCATCATCCTATGAAATCCTTCAACCTTCCAATCTTTCTGTCAATGTAATCTCTATTGTTACCATAACTGGACAATATTTTATATGCTATGTATATTCCATCACCCAAACAGACTATAATCCCCTTGAGTATAAGACCAT
The DNA here is from genome assembly GCF_039906515.1 of Pseudorca crassidens. NCBI lineage: Eukaryota > Metazoa > Chordata > Mammalia > Artiodactyla > Delphinidae > Pseudorca > Pseudorca crassidens. Next base: position 20,004,570 of record NC_090313.1, read on the forward strand.
ATTTTAAAAGTGTCCATATCTACAAGACTAACTAGCACAAACCCTATATCTATCAGAATCTATGACTCTTAGAACCTCCCTGGCGGTCCAGTGGTTGGGACTCTGCGCTTCCAGTAAAGGGGGTGCAGGTTCAATACCTGGTCAGGGAAGTAGGATCCCACATGCCACACAGCAGAGTGAAAAAAAAAAACATGAATCTATTATTCTTTTCCTTACTATAATCAATATGGGACAGAAGGATCTCCTGAAATATACTTCAAATTAATATTATTATATAATACTTACTAGTCATCACTTTAAAACCCAAATAATAAATTTCTCAGTAAGAGTATTAGAAACAAGGCATTGTCTAAAAACTACTGTATTGTTGGAGGCAGTAGTAATCTTTAGACTACATTTATAATTATAGGAGTCTACAAAGAACTATACTGATGCCCAAGGCTGAAACTAGAAAAATCAGGCAGCACCAAAACAGACAAGTCTACTACAAATATGCATGCTAAATAAATTTTTATCACAGAGTGATTAAAAACCCTGAGACAGAAGAAGCAAGCAAGAAGAATTACAATTCTGCAGCCTTTGAAATGAAAACCACATTCACAGAAAGATAGACTAAATGAAAAGGCAGAGGTCTGTGTATCAGTTGAAGAAACAAGATAAAACCCCAGAAAAACAACTAAATGAAGTGGAGACAGGCAACTTTCCAAAAAAGAATTCAGAATAATGATGGTGAAGATGATACAGGACCTCACAAAAAGAATGGAGGCAAAGATTGAGAAGATGGAAGAAATGTTTAACAAAGACCTAGAAGAATTAAAGAACAAACACCTACGAGAATTAAAGAACAAACAAACAGAGATGAACAATACAATAACTGAAATGAAAAATACACTAGAAGGAATCAATAGCAAAATAACTGATGCAGAAGAACGGATAAGTGACTTGGAAGACACAATGGTGGAATTCACTGCTGCAGAACAGAATAAAGAAAAAAGAATGAAAAGAAATGAAGACAGCCTAAGAGACCACTGGGACAACATTAAATGCAACAACAGTCACATAATAGGGGTCCAAGAAGGAGAAGAGAGAGAGAAAGAACCCAAGAAAATATATGAAGAGATTATAGTCAAAAACTTCCCTACAATGGGAAAGAAAAAAGCCACCCAAATCCAGGAAGCACAGAGAGTCCCAGGCAGGATAAACCCAAACAGAAACATGCCAATATACATAGTAATCAAGTTGACAAAAACTAAAGACAAAGAAAAATTACTAAATGCAACAAGGGACAAATGACAAATAACATACAAGGGAACTCCCATAAGGTTAACAGCTGATTTCTCAGCAGCAACTCTACAAGCCAGAAGGGAGTGGCACGATATATTTAAAGTGATGAAAGGGAAGAAGCTACAACCAAGTTTACTCTACCCAGCAAGGACTTCATTCAGATCTGATGGAGAAATTAAATTTTTACAGCCAAGCAAAAGCTAAGAGAATTCAGCACCACCAGACCAGCTCTACAACACATATTAAAGGAACTTCTCTAAGGAACATACATATTAATAATTACCTTAAACATGAATGGATTAAATGCTCCAACCAAAAGACACAGGCTCACTGAATGGGTACTAAAACAAGACCCATATATATGCTGTCTACAAGAGACCCACTTCAGACCTAGGGACACATACAGACTGAAAGTGAGGGGATGGAAAAAGATATTCCATGCAAATGGAAATCAAAAGAAAGCTGGAGTAGCAATACTCATATCTGATAAAATAGATTTTAAAATAAATAATGTTACAGGAGACAAGGAAGGACACTATGTAATGATCAAAGGATCAATCCAAGAAGAAGATATAACAATTATAAATATATATGCACCCAACGTAGGAGCACCTCAATACATAAGGCAAATGCTAACAGCTATAAAGGAGGAAATAGATAGTAACACAATAATAATGGGGGACATCAACAACTCACTTACACCAATGGACAGATCATCCAGACAGAAAATTAATAAGGAAACAAAAGCTTTAAATGACACCATAGACCAGATAGATTTAATTGATATTTATAGGACATTCTATCTGAAAATAGGTTACACTTTCATCTCAAGTTCACATGGAACATTCTCCAGGATAGATCACATCGTGGGTCATAAATCAAGCCTCAGTAAATTGAAGAGAATTGAAATCATATGAAGCAACTTTTCCGACCACAATGCTATGAGATTAGAAACCAGTTACAGGAAAAAAAAAAACGTAAAAACCCCAAACACATGGGGTAAAAAACACAAACACATGGGGGCTAAACAATACGTTACTAAATAACCAAGAGATCACTGAAGAAATCAGAAAATACCTAGAAACAATTGACAATGAAAACACGACGACCCAAACCTGTGGGATGCAGCAAAAGCAGTTCTAAGAGGGAAGTTTATAGCAATACAATCCTACCTCAGAAACAAGAAAAATCTCAAATAAACAATCAAACCTTACAGCTAAAGAAACTAGAGAAAGAAGAACAATCAAAACCAAAAGTTAGTAGAAGGAAAGAAATCATAAAAATCAGAGCATAAATAGAAACAAAGAAAACAACAGCAAAGATCAATAAAAGTAAAAGCTGGTTCTTTGAGAAGATAAAATTGATAAACCATTAGCCAGACTCATCAAGAAAAAGAAGGAGAGGACTCAAATCAATAAAATTAGAAATGAAAAAGGAGAAGTTACAATGGACACCACAGAAATACAAAGCATCCTAAGAGACTACTACAGGCAACTCTATGCCAATAAAATGGACAACCTGGAAAAACGGACAAATTCCTAGAAAGGTATAACCTTCCAAGACTGAACCAGGAAGAAATAGAAAAAATGAACAGACCAATTACAAGTAATTAAATTGAAATTGTGATTAAAAATCTTCCAAAAAACAAAAGTCCAGGACCAGATGGCTTCACAGGTGAATTCTATCAAACATTTAGAAGACAGCTAACTCCCATCCATCTCAACGTCTTCCAAAAAATTGCAGAGGAAGGAACACTCCCAAACTCATTCTATGACACCAACTTAACCCTGATACCAAAAACAGAGATACTACAAAATGATTACAGGCCAATATCACTGATGTATATAGATGCAAAAATCCCCAACAAAATACTAGCAAACAAAATCCAACAACACATTAAAAGGATCACACACTATGATCAAGTGGGATTTATCCCAAGAATGCAAGCATTCTTCAATATATTCAAATCAATCATTGTGATGCATCATATTAACAAACTGAAAAATAAAAACCATATGATCATCTCAATAGATGCAGAAAAAGCTTTGAGAAAATTCAGCACCCATTTATGATAAAAACTCTCCAGAAAGTGGGCATAGAGGGAACCTACCTCAATGTAATAAAGGCCATATACGACAAACCCACAGCAAACATCATTCTCAATGGTGAAAAATGGTGAAATGGTGAAAGCATTTCCTCTAAGATCAGGAACAAGACAAGGATGTCCACTCTCGCCATTATTATGCAACATAGTTTTGGAAGTCGTAGCCATGGCAATCAGAGAAGAAAAAGAAATAAAGGGAATACAAATTGGAAAAGGAGAAGTAAAACTGTCACTCTTTGCAGATGACATGATACTATACATAGAGACACCTAAAGATGTCACCAGAAAACTACTAGAGCTATTCAATGAAATTGGTAAAGTTCCAGGATACAAAATTAATGCACAGAAATCTCTTGCATTCCTATACACTAACAATGAAACACCAGAAAGAAAAATTAAGGAAAAACTCTCATTCACCATTGCAACAAAAGGAATAAAATACCTAGGAATAAACCAACCTAAGGAGGTAAAAGACCTGTACTCAGAAAACTATAATACACTGATGAAAGAAATCAAAGATAACACAACCAGATGGAGAGATATACCATGTTCTTGGATTGGAAGAATCAATGTTGTGAAACTGACTCTACTACCCAAAGCAATCTACAGATGCAATGCAATCGCTATCAAATTACCAATGGCATTATTTACAGAACTAGAACAAAAAAATCTTAAAATTTGTATGGAGACACAAAAGACCCCAAATAGCCAAAGCAATATTGAGGGAAAAAATGGAGCTGGAGGAATCAGGCTCCCTGACTTCACACTATACTACAAAGCTACAGTAATCAAGACAATATGGTATTGGCACAAAAACAGAAATATAGATCAATGGAACAGGATGGAAAGCCCAGAGATTAACCCATGCACCTATGGTCAACTAATCTATGACAAGAGGCAAGGATATACAATGGAGAAAAGATGGTCTCTCCAGTAAGTGGTGCTGGGAAAACTGGACAGCTACATGTAAAAGAATTAAATTAGAGCACTCCTTAACACCATACACAAAAATAAACTCAAAATGGATTAAAGACCTAAATGTAAGACCAGACACTATAAAACTCTTAGAGGAAAACATAGGAAGAACACTCTTTGACATAAATCACAGCAAGATCTTTTTTGACCCACCTCCTACAGTAATGGAAATAAAAACAAAAATAAACATATGGGACCTAATGAAACTTAAAACCTTTTGCACGGCTAAGGAAAATATAAACAAGATAAACAGACAGCCCTCAGAATGGGAGAAAATATTTTCAAACAAATCAGTGGACAAACGATTAATCTCAAAAATATATAACTAGCTCATGCAGCTCAATATTAGAAAAACAAACAACCCAATCAAACAATGGGCAGAAGACCTAAATAGACATCTCTCCAAATAAGACGTACAGATGGCCAAGAGGCACATGAAAAGATGCTTAACATCACAAATTATTAGACAAATTCAAATCAAAACTACAATGGGGTATCACCTCACACCGGTTAGAATGGGCATCATCGGAAAATCTACAAACAACAAATGCTGGAGAGGGTGTGGAGAAAGGGAGCCCTCTTGCACTGCTGGTGGGAATGTCAGTTGATACAGCCACTATGGAGAACAGTACGGAGCTCCTTAAAAAACTAAAAATAGAATTACCATATGACCCAGCAATCCCACTACTGGGCATATACCCAGAGAAAACCATAGTTCAAGAAGACACATGCACCCCAATGTTCATTGCAGCACTATTTACAATAGCCAGGTCATGGAAGCAACCTAAATGCCCATCGACAGACAAATGGATAAAGAAGTTGTGGTACATATATACAATGGAATATTACTCAGCCATAAAAAGGAAAGAAATTGGGTCATTTGTAGAGATGTGAATGGACCTAGAGACTGTCATACAAAGTGAAGTAAGTCAGAAAGAGAAAAACAAATCTCGTATATTAATGCATACATGTGGAATCTAGAAAAATGGCAGATGAACTGGTTTACAAGGCAGAAATAGAGACACAGATGTAGAGAACAAACGTATGGACACCAAGGGGGGAAAGCGGGGTGGGGGGTAGTGTGGGGGGCTGGTGGTTGTGGGATGAATTGGGAGGTTGGGATTGACATATATACACTAATATGTATAAAATAGATAACTAATAAGAACCTGCTTTATAAACAATAAATAAATAAAATTCAGAAAATGAAAATCCATTTAAATAAGTATTTTCTTAGATCATAACCACATTTAGGAGCTTTAAAAAAAAACCTTATTTCTGCATTATGATTTATTCATTAATTTATTCCTTCTATGGTGAATAATGTAGCAAACAGGTTGTGCATAGCTCATCAATTAATTCTAGGGATACTACTCCCGACAGCTGAAGTGTTTGTTGAGACATTTAGTATGATTTTGCAAGTTCTGAATATCTTTCAGAAATACCATCCTCCTCACATTCTTTTCTTTAATTCGATTTAACAATGTGTTTCCATTTAACCTTAGAATTCATCTGGCTTCCATGACCATTTTCTTGTAATTTTGAAAATTCTGTCCGTTGCAGATGGAAGACATTCACCAAATAAATTTTCTATCAACAAGAGGCAATGGAGGGGAACAGAGAATGATTCAGTTTAATTTCACTCATCTCAGTCCTTTCATTCATCCAACAAACATATATTGGATAGACCTTGAGATATAAAGAAATGCTAAAATATGGACTTAGATTTTAAGATGCATATATTTTAATATGAGAAATTAAGCAAACCAGTGTTTATAAAACAGTGTTAGAAGTGTGTGGGGGGGCTACTGCTGATTATTGAAAAGAAACGACAATCTGATCAAAAGAACAATCTGATATTTGAAGATTAACTGACATTAGGACAATGAAGTAAAGGACTGAAGCATTTCAGGCAAAGGAAACAGCATTTAAAATGCCTGAAACATAAAACAATATGACATATTATGTAATCAGGAAAGAGTATAGGCAGGATTTAAACTTCTGTTAATGATTAAGATGTGACCCAACTGATTCTCCAAAGGAAACCACTTTAAAACTTGGATATAGAACAAAAAACAGCATTGGTGAACAAAAAGAAGCAGATTCTCATGGAGTTACATGTTCATAGGAGTGGAATTTTACAAAGTACTTTCCAACATTTTGTGGATTTTACCTTGAGGTCATGCACTGTCGGTGCAGCATATGAGGGGGCAGTGGTAGTAGGAAGTCCACAGTTTTGTGGCCTGAAAAATTAGAGAACTGAATATAGGGAGTCACTGGTTGCTGCAAAGAAAAGGGAAACTTGTGAAAGGAAAAGAGCCAAAAATTCTCGAATTCTATACACTATATCTCTGTCTGACCCCTCAACCACACGTCTGGAACAGACTAAAATAAAACTCAGCTAAAAACAAAAGATCTGAAATGAGACCAAAGATGTAGCCCAAGAAACAATTTCTGATTCAAGTCCAATTAAAATAATTGAATGTTAAAGCAGAAGAAACAAGTCTCAAGTGAGAAAAATAAAATAATCCCCTCTCTCCACAAGTTGATATCCATAATTTTAAGAATGCAATCTAAAATTACCTGATATATGAAAAAATGAGTGAATAGAAATCATTCTCAAAAGAAAACAAAATAAATTGAAACCAATGAAAAGAAGATCCTGATATTGAAAGTATCAGAAAACATGTTAAAGTAGGTATTATAACTACTCTAAATAAAATTTAATGCAATATGCTCCTGACGAAGGGAAAGGGGAATTCTCAGCAGACATATAGATATGATAGAAAGGAAGCAAATGGGAAGTTTAGACCTGAAAAATACAATATCGGATATAAAAAGTTTACTGGATGAGCTTAGCAGCTTAAAGGACATGGCAGAGGAAAGATAAAGTGACCTTGAAGATACTGCAATAAAAATTGCCCAATGTGAAGAACAAAAAGAAAACAATAGTGTAAACAATGAACAGAGCATGGAGACTAGCTAGATAATATCAAACAGTCAAACATCTGTATAATTAAAATCTCAGAAAAGAGGAGAAAGAAAAATTGGAAGGGGCAAATTGTATGTATACACATATACACAAACATATGTACAAACACGTATATATGCACACAAATATGCACACACCCATATATATGTGTATCAGATCATTTGAAGATGTAACTCCTGGTGTTTTTCCACGTTTGATTATATAAATTTTGACATTCAGTTCATAGAGTTTGACTAATTTTTAAGTTTACTCTCCACTTTGTGATTTTGAAAAAAATCTCTGTGTGTGTACATAGTCTCTCTCTCTCTCTCTCTCCATATATATATATATATATATACACACATATATACATATGCATACATATATGTGATTATGCATGTGTGTATATATACTAGTAGATGTATTTTATATGTGTGCGTGTATATATGTATATATACATCTACTAGTATATATACACACATACATTTGTAAATTTTAATTCTGTTAATCAACTAAACAATATACCTTGTAAGAGAAATAAAGGTAAAAATATGGACCAGCTTCATGATTTTAAGTCCAATTTGCCATTGCTTTACTCTAAACTGCCCTCTAGTTGACAGTGATTGTATAAGAGTTGAGGGTGAAGCATCTGTACCCTCGAACCTTAAAGCCATAAAAGGCAACACAGAAACTGATGCTCTGATTGGTAGGTGTCATGTGGTGCTACCATTTCTAGCTAAGGATATACATTATTTAGTTTGTTTGAAATAGTTGTGTAATTTCTTCAAATTTAAGACTGCCAAAAATGTCCCTTATTATTTGATCAATTTTCTTTGTTATTTATAACTATTGGTCATGTTAACTTTGAACACTTGGTTGAGGTACTAACTGCCATAACTGTTTCATTGTAAAAGTTTATTTTTCCCTTTTGAGTATATTATTACCAAAGAATTTAGACCCCAAAGTTTTTACATCAATTTAGCATCCTAGCCTTAGTCAACTTTTGCACTGGGGTTGCAAAGTTCAGTTTTTCTAGTTCTAATTCTATCTTTGCTTGCTACATTTGTTTCCTGCTTTCTTCTGCAAAGAAGCAGTTTCCATTAGGTAAATTTTTAACTTATAATAGATCTTGGAGAATTGCTGGGGAACATAGAAATTCAGCAGAGAGAATGAGACAGGGAGAGGCTGTGAACCAACTGAAAAGACTTTCCCAGAGATAGCTCTAATGAATGAAAATCAAACAGCACTTTTCAAAGCTGCAGTGGCAGAATCAATACTAAGAACTGTCAGAAAACCACTCAGTACTGATTTGTCTAGATTTGAAAGATCAGCACAGACGACCTCATGCCTTATTAGGGGATTTAAAATGTATACAATTATTCTAGTTTGGGAAGAAAATATGGCAGTTTCTTAATCCACATGCCTGGGAGATTTATACAGTTAGAGTGCTTATGGAAAGAATATGGAAGATGAGACTTACTATAGATATTAGGCAGGAAGAAAACACATTAAAGTCTGAGTTGTATTGTGGATTGATAGATTATTTCTTTATTGGGACCACACTGTCGAGTGAGAAGTTGTAAAAGATTGTTTGAACAATTGACAATTTGGTAGACCTGAAATATAAAGTATATTATATACAATTAAAGAAATCCCAAGAGAATATAAAATGGAGCATATGACAACAATAAATAATGTAATTTAAAATGTAAATAAGGGTCCGATTTTATGCCTAAGAAGTAGAAAGCTGGAAAGTGTTTCTATCATAAGAACAACAAAAAAGAAAGATAATCTTTAAAAAAATGTTTAAACCATTCAAATATTTGACATTGCAGAGCGATGAGATAGCCTAAAATCTAAAGAAAGACGAATGTAAGGAGATACGGAGCCCAAAGACTGGCTCACTTATGTCAGAGGGTAAGGGGAAGGTAGTACTGCCTTCTAAGTGAGTAAGAAGAATTTAGTTACAATTCTTAATTCATTGCTCAGGACTGATGTGGCTTAGCATGACAGCGGCAGACATATCGGAGATTTTTTAGCCATACTTGGGCTTATCATGATGAAACACCACAAGACACATGCACGAGAGTTTGAAGGATGGGAGGGAGCCTAGATGAAGTCATCCACATTGCATGAGCCTTGAGGAAGGTAGAAGCGGCCACCAGGGGAAAGGCAAAAAACCTGATCAAAACTCTTCTCTCCTAAGGAAAAAATCCTGAAATAAAAAGCGGATGGGCACCAAACCCTCTGGACCACAAGGTAGACTTTAGTTGTATTGTAGATGGAAAAGGGGGAAAAGGTCTGTCCTCCAGTCTATGGCCAGTTGTAGGCCACTGGACATGGCAGTGGGTGGTGAAGATAGTCTCCATTTCTGGGCATCCTTAGCTTTTAGAATACCCTGTTTTCTTTGGTCTCACAAGAGGCATTTCTCATTGATTCTGCATTTTCTCCAGCAGACTAGCTTCACTGAGTAGCTTTACTTCACTGAGTAAAGGCAAGAGCCATCTACCACGGGGGAAGAATAACAAAGAGAAAGATACTCTCTGAGGAAATTATACACAAAAAGTCCTAAAGTTGAGGATGGAATAGGAATATTGAGGGGAAACTCTAGCAAACCAGGCCACTCTCCAATTATAGGTAACAATAGATGTCTTTGATATAAGTGTTAAACCCATAATAAACATTACAGAAACAAAACCAATCACAAGTCTATTACTGATTGGAATAATTCAATCCCCTATATTAGTGGCCTAGCAAGAGGGGTATTGACATTCAAAGTCATAAATATAATTTATCTCAGACTCAAATGTTCCTCACATTATTTAGCATGCAAGAAACACATGGTACACACAAAAATGCAAGGTAAAAACCCATTATAAAGGTAAAGATCAATAAAATAAAACAGAATCAGTGATGAAGTAGATGTTGGAACAACTCTAGCCATCCTCTTTCACCTAAGGTGGAGAAAAGAACTGAAAACACTTTTGAAATTCACAGTCCAGAGGCATAGTCTCACTGAAGACTAAGACAATTGTAGGACTATAGAATACTTTCTTTCCCCCAACACCTTACCACCACATTACTGAAGGCCTATTTACAGCAGTCCCTTTTACCTGGTATAGCACGTCCAGCTATCAAAAACATTACGAGTCATACCACAAGGCAAAATACCCAATTTGAAGAGACAGAGCAAGCATCAGAACCAGACATGGAAGGAATGTTGGAATTATCAGAGTAGGAATATAAAACAACTATCATTAATACTCTAAGGGTTTTAATGGATAGACAGCATGCAAGAACAGGTAGGCTTTGTAAGCAGACAGATGGAAGCCTAAGAAAGAACCAGAAAGAAAGATTAGAGATGAAACACACTGTAATAGAAATGAAAAATGCATTTGATAGGCTTACTAGCACATGATATGGCTGAGGACAGAATTTCTGAGCTTGAGGATATCTCAATAGAAACCTTCAAAGCTGAAAAGCAAAGAGAACAAAGACTGAAAAAAAAACAGAACAAAACAGCCAAGGACTGTGGGACACCTATGAAAAGTGTAACATAGGTATAATTCGAATACCAGAATGAGAAGACAGAAAGGAACGGAAGAAATATTTGAAGCTATAATGACTGAGGATTTCCCCAAATTAGTTAATAGCATCAACATTAATCTAATAACAAAAGTGGGAGACAACATTATAAGAGAAGAAACATAAGGGAAAAAAAACAATGTATCAATCTTCGATCATAAATTGTGACAAAGGTATGATTCTAATAAAAGATGTTAATCACAGGGAAAATTGGGTGTGAGATATAAAAGACCTCTCATGTTTGCATTTTTTCTGTATATCCAAAACCATTCTAATATAAGAAGTTTATTAACAGTTCTACACTTAATATCTTATTTATTGTCCAATGACTGAATTTTTTTCCACTGAGTGTCAAGCAAGGTGTATATAGCTACTTTTCCGGTTATTTTTTACTTTTTAACATCTTTATTGGAGTATAACTGCTTTACAATGCTGTGTTGATTTCTGCTGTATAACAAAGTGAATCAGCTGTATGTATACATATATCCCCATATCTCCTCCCTCTTGCGTCTCCCTCCCTCCCACCCTTCCTAGCCCACTGCTCCAGGAGGTCACAAAGCACTGAGCTGATCTCCCCATGCAATGCAGCTGCTTCCCACTAGCTGTCTATTTTACATTTAGTAGTGTATATATGTCAATGCTACTCTCTCACTTCATCCCAGATAAACCTTCCCCCTTCCTGTGTCCTCAAGTCCATTCTCTACATCTGTGTCTTTATTCCTATCCTGCCCCTAGGTTCATCAGAACCATTTTTTTAAGTTTTCCATATATATGTGTTAGCGTACGGTGTTTCTTTTTCTCTTTCTGACTTACTTCACTCTGTATGACAGACTCTAGGTCCATCCACCTCACTACAAATAACTCAATTTCATTAATTTTTATGGTTGAGTAATATTCCATTGTATATATGTGCCACATCTTCTTTATCCATTGATCTGTCGATGGACACTTAGGTTGCTTCCATGTCCTGGCTATTGTAAAGAGTGCTGCAATGAATATTGTGGTACATGACTCTTTTTCAATTATGGTTTTCTCAGGGTATATGCACAGTAGTGGGATTGCTGGGTCATATGGTAGTTCTATTTTTAGTTTTTTACGGAACCTCCATACTGTTCTCCATAGTGGCTGTATCAGTTTACATTCCCACCAAAAGTGCAAGAGGGTTCGCTTTTCTCCACACCCTCTCCAGCATTTATTGTTTGTAGATTTTTTGATGAGGGCCATTCCAACGAGTGTGAGGTGATACCTCATTGTGGTTTTGATTTGCATTTCTCTAATGATTAGTGATGTTGAGCATCCTTTCATGTGTTTGTTGGCAATCTGTATATCTTCTTTGGAGAAATGTCTGTTTAGGTCTTCTGCTCATTTTTGGATTGGGTTGTTTGTTTTTTGCTATTGAGCTGCATGAGCTGCTTGTATATTTTGGAGATTAATCCTTTGTCAGTTGCTTCATTTGCAAATATTTTCTCCCATTGTAAGGGTTGTCTTTTGGTCTTGTTTATGGTTTCCTTTGCTGTGCAAAAGTTTTTAAGTTTCATTAGGTCCCAATTGTTTATTTTAGTTTTTATTTCCCTTTCTCTAGGAGGTGGGTCAAAAGGATCTTGCTGTGATTTATGTCATAGAGTGTTCTGCCTGTGTTTTCCTCTAAGAGTTTTATAGTGTCTGGCCTTACATTTAGGTCTTTAATCCATTTTGAGTTTATTTTTATGTATGGTGTTAGGGAGTGTTCTAATTTCATTCTTTTACATGTAGCTGTCCAGTTTTCCCAGCACCACTTATTGAAGAGGCTGTCTTTTCTCCATTGTATATTCTTGCCTCCTTTATCAAAAATAAGATGACCATGTGTGTGTGGGTTTATCTCTGGGCTTTCTATCCTGTTCCATTGATTTATATCTCTGTTTTTTGCCAGTACCACACTGTCTTGATTACTGTAGATTTGTACTATACTCTGAAGTCAGGGTGTCTGATTCCTACAGCTCCGTTTTTCTTTCTCAGGATTGCTTTGGTTATTGGAGGTCTTTTGTGTTTCCATACAAATTGTGAAAATTTTATTTCTAGTTCTGTGGAAAATGCCATTGGTATTTAGATAGGGATTGCATTGACTCTGTAGATTGCTTTGGGTAGTATAGTCATTTTCACAGTGTTGATTCTTCCAATCCAAATACATCATATATCACTCCCTCTGTTTATATCATCTTTAGTTTTTTTCATCAGTGTCTTATAATTTTGTGCATACAGGTCTTTTGTCTCCTTAGGTAGGTTTATTCCTAGGTATTTTATTATTTTTGTTGCAATGGTAAATGGGCGTGTTTCCTTAATTTCTCTTTCAGATTTTTTATCATTAGTGTATAGGAATGCAAGAGATTCCTGTGCATTAATTTTGTATCCTGCTACTTTACCAAATTCATTGATTAGCTCTAGTAGTTTTCAAGTAGCATCTTTAAGATTCTCTATGTATTGTATCATGTCATCTGCAAACAGTGACAGGTTTACTTCTTCTTTTCTGATTTGGATTCCTTTTATTGCTTTTTCTTCTCTGATTGCTGTGGTTAAAACTTCCAAAACTATGTTGAGTAATAGTGGAGAGGGTGGGCATCCTTGTCTTGTTCCAGATTTTACAAGAAATGGTTTCAGTTTTTCACCATTGAGAATGATGTTGGCTGTGGGTTTGCCATATATGGCCTTTATTATGTTGAGGTTAGTTCCCTCTATGCCTACTTTCTGGAGAGTTTTTTTTAATAACTTTATTTATTTATTTGGTTTTGTTGGGTCTTCATTGCTGTGCATGGGCTTTCTCTAGTTGCAGAGAGTGAGGGCTACTCTTTGTTGTGGTGCATGGGCTTCTCCTTGCAGTGGCTTCTCTTCTTGCAGAGCATGGGCTCCAGGCACGCAGGCTCAGTAGTTGTGGCACATGGGCTTAGTTGCTCTGCGGCATGTGGGATCTTCCCAGATCAGGGCTCGAACCTGTGTCCCCTGCAATGGCAGGCAGATTCTTAACCACTGTGCCACCAGGGAAGCCCTGGAGAGTTTTTATCATAAATGGGAGTTGAATTTTATTGAAAGCTTTTTCTGCATCTATTGAGATTATCATATGGTTTTTATCCTTCAATTTGTTAATATGGTGTATCACATTGATTGATTTGCATATAGTGAAGAATCCATGAATTCCTGGGATAAACCCCACTTCATCATGGTGTATGATCCTTTAAATGTGCTGTTGGATTCTGTTTGCTAGTATTTTGTAGAGGATTTTTGCATCTATGTTCATCAGTGATATTGGCCTGTAGTTTTCTTTCTTTATGACATCTTTGTCTGGTTTTGGTATCAAGGTGATGGTGGACTTGTAGAATGAGTTTGGGAGTACTCCTCCATCTGCTGTATTTTGGAAGAGTTTGAGAAGGATAGATGTTAGCTCTTCTCTAAATGTTTGATAGAATTCACCTATGAGCCATCTGGTCCTGGGCTTCTGTTTGTTGGAAGATTTTTAATCACAGTTTCAATTTCAGTGCATGTGATTGGTCTCTTTACAGTTTTGATTTCTTCCTGGTTCAGTCTCAGAAGGTTGTGCTTTTCTAAGAATTTGTCCATTTCTTCCAGGTTTTCCATTTTATTGGCATATAGTTGTTTGTAGTGATCCATAATGATTCTTTGTATTTCTGCAGTGTCCATTGTTACTTCTCCTTTTTCATTTCTAATTCTGTTGATATGAGTCTTCACCCTTGTTTTCTTGATGAGTCTGGCTAGTGGTTTATCATTTTTGTTTATTTTCTCAAAGAACCAGCTTTTAGTTTTATTGATCTTTGCTATTGTTTTCTTCATTTCTTTTTCATTTATTTCTAATCTGATCTTTCTAACTACTTTCTTTCTGTTAACTTTGGGGTTTTTTGTTCTTCTTTCTCTAACTGCTTTAGGTGTAAGTTTAGGTTGTTTATTTGAGATTTTTCTTGTTTCTTGAAGTAAGATTGTATTGCTATAAACTTCCCTCTTAGAACTGCCTTTGCTGCATCCCATAGGTTTTTGGGTCCTCGTTTTTTCATTGTCATTTGTTTCCAGGTATTTCTTTACTTCCTCTTTGATTTCTTCAGTGATCTCTTGGTTATTTAGTAACGTATTGTTTAGCCTCCATGTGTTTGTGTTTTGTACAGTTTTTTTCCCTGTAATTGATATCTAGTCTCATAGCATTGTGGTCAGAAAAGATACTTGATATGATTTCAATTTTCTTAAATTTACTAAGGCTTCATATGTGACCCAAGATTGATCTGTGCTACAGAATGTTCCATGAGTACTTCAGAGGAAAGTTTATTCTGTTGTTTTTAGATGGAATGTCCTATAAAGATCAATTAAGTCCATCTTGTTTTATGTGTCATTTAAAGCTTGTGTTTCATTATTTATTTTCATTTTGGATGATCTGTCCATTGATGAAACTAGGGTGTTAAAGTCCCCTACTATGACTGTGTTACTGTCAATTTCCCCTTTTATGGCTGTTAGCATTTGCCTTATGTATTGAGGTGCTCCCATATTGGGTGCATAAATATTTACAATTGTTATATCTTCTTCTTGGATTGATCCCTTGGTCATTATGTATTGTCCTTCTTTGTCTCTTGTTATAGTCTTTATTTTAAAGTCTATTTTGTCTGATATGTGAATTGCTACTCCAGTTCTCTTTTGATATCCATTTGCACAGAACATCTTTTTCCATCCCCTCACTTTTAGATTGTATGTGTCCCTAGGTCTGAAGTGGGTCTCTTGTAGGCAGCGTATATATGGGTCTTGTTTTTGTATCCAGTCAGCCTGTCTATGTCTTTTGGTGGGAGCATTTAATCCATTTACATTTAAGGTAATTATTGATATGTATGTTCCTATTACCATTTTCTTAATTGTTTTGGGTTTGTTATTGTAGGTATTTTCCTTCTCTTGTGTTTCCTACCTAGAGAATTCCTTTTAGCATTTGTTGTAAAGCTGGTTTGGTGGTGCTGAATTATCTCAGCTTTTGCTTGTCTGTAAAGGTTTTAATTTCCCCATCAAATCTGAATGAGATCCTTGCTGGGTAGAGTAATCTTGGTTGTAGGTTTTTCCCTTTCATCACTTTAAATATGTCCTGCCACTCCCTTATGGCTTGCAGAGTTTCTGCTGAAAGATCAGCTGTTAACCTTATGGGGATTCCCTTGTATGTTATTTGTTGCTTTTCCCTTGCTGCTTTTGATATTTTTTCTTTGTATTTAGTTTTTGATAGTTTGATTAATATGACTCTTTGTGTGTTTCTCCTTGGATTTATCCTATATGGGACTCTCTGCTTCCTGGACTTGATTGACTATTTCCTTTCCCATATTAAGGAAGTTTTCAACTATAATCTCTTCAAATACTTTCTCAAACCCTCTCTTTTTTTCTTCTTCTTCTGGGACTGCTATAATCCGAATGTTGGTGTGTTTAATGTTGTCCCAGACATCTCTTGGACTGTCCTCAATTCTTTTCATTCTTTTTTCTTTATTCTGCCCTGTGGCAGTTATTTCCACTATTTTATCTTCCAGGACACTTATCTGTTCTTTTGCCTCAGTTATTCTGCTGTTGATTCCTTCCAGAGAATTTTTAATTTCATTTACTGTGTTGTTCATCATTGTTTGTTTGCTTTTTAGTTCTTCTAGGTCCTTTTTAAGTGTTTCTTGTATTTTCTCCATTCTATTTCCAAGATTTTGGATCATCTTTACTATCATTACTCTGAATTCTTCTTCAGGTAGACTGCCTGTTTCCTCTTCATTTGTTAGATCTGGTGGGTTTTTACCTTGCTCCTTCATCTGCTTCATATTTCTCTATCTTCCCATTTTCCTTAACTTACTGTGTTTGGGGTCTCCTTTTTGCAGGCTGCAGGTTCATAGTTCCCATTGTTTTTGGTGTCTGCCCCGAGTGGGTTAGGTTGGTTCAGTGGCTTGTGTAGGCTTCCTGGTGGAGGGGAGTTGTGCCTGTGTTCTGGTGGGTGGGGCTGGATCTTGTCTTTGTGGTGGGCAGGGCCGAGTCCTGTCATGTATCTTGTGATGTGTGTGAACTTAGTATGATTTTAGGCAGCCTGTTTTCTAAGGGGTGGGGTTATGTTTCTGTCTTGCTAGTTGTTTGCCGTCGGACGTCCAGCACTGGAGCTTGCTGGCCGTTGGGAAGAGCTGGGTCTTAGAGTTGAGACAGAGACCTCTGGGAGAGCTCTCACTGATTGATATTACGTGGGGCCAGGACTTTGCTGGTGGTCCAATGTCTTGAACTCAGCTTTCTCACCTCAGAGGCTCAGGCCTGACACCAGGCCAGAGTACCAAGACCCTGTCAACCACATGGCTCAGAATAAAAGGGAGAAAAAAAGGAAAAATAATTGTAATTTAAAATTTTTTAAAATATTACATTAAAAAAGTTAAAAAGTAATAAAATAAAGAAGAGAACAATGAAACCAATAAACAAATCCACCAATGATAACAAGAGCTAAAAACTATACTAAGATAAACATAAAAATCAGAAACAAGTCAGTCACAGACAACAAACCCCAAGTCTACAGTTGCTCCCAAAGTCCACTGCCTCAATTTTGGAAGCATTCGTTGTCTATTCAGGTATTCCACAGATGCAAGGTACCTCCAGTTGACTGTAGGGATTTAATCTGCCGCTCCTGAGGCTGCTGGGAGAGATTTCCCTTTCTCTTCATTATTCTCACAGTTCCTGGGGTTCAGCTTTGGTTTTGCCCCCACCTCTGTGTGAAGATTCCCCTCAGGCATCTGTTCCTGGCCATATAGTATGGGGTTAAAGCAGCAGCTGATTAGAGGGCTCTGGCTCACTCAGGCCAGGGGAGGGACGGGTATCATAGTTATAATTGGAACTCAGGGCGAGCCTGCAGCGGCAGAGGCCAGCATGAATTTGCAACAGCCTGAGGAGTGCTGTGTGTTCTCTTGGGGATGTTGTCCCTGAATCACTGGACCCTGGCAGTGATGTGTTGCACAGACTCCTGGGGGTGTGTGGATAGTGACCTGCTCTTGCACACAGGATTCTTGGTAGCAGCAGCAGCGTTAGAGTTTCATGCCCGTTTCTAGTGTCTGAGTTGATAGCCACAGTTCACGCCCATCTCTGGAGCTCATTTAGGCAGTGCTCTGGCTTCTTTGGTCAGATGGAGAAGAAATCCCCTCTCCTCACACACCCGAAATAATGGTTTCTTGCCTCTTAGCCAGGTCCAGAGTTTTTCCCGGACTCTCTCCCAGCTAGCTGTGGCGCATTAGCCCCCTCAGGCTGTGTTCACGCAGCAAACTCCAGTCCTCTCCCTGGGATCTAACCTCCAAAGCCCGAGCTCCAAAGCCCAAGCCTCAGCTCCCAGCCCCCACCCACCCGTCAGGTGAGCAGACAAGACTCTCAGGCTGGTGAGTGCTGGTCTGCACTGATCCTCTGTGCTGGAATCTCTCTGATTTGTCCTCCGCACCCATGTTGCTGCACTCTCTTCCATGACTCCGAAAACTCCCCCCCGCCCACCCCCCCCATCTCTACCAGTGAAGGGGCTTCCTAGTATGTGGAAACCTTTCCTCCTTCACAGCTCCCTTCCTCCCTCGCAGGTCCCATCCCTATTCTTTTGTCTCTGTTTTTCCTTTTTTTGTTTGCCCTACCCAGGTACCTTGGGAGGTTCTTGCCTTTGGGGAAGTCTGAGGTCTTCTGCCAGCGTTCAGTAGGTGTTTTGTAGGAGTTGTTCCACGTGTAGATCTATTTCTGATGTATTTGTGGGGAGAAAGGTGATCTCCACCTCTTACTCCTCCACCATTTTGAAGGTCTCCTAACTGCTTCTTGATCAGTCCATTCTGCTTCAAGTCATTTATGCCTTGAGTCACGTGTACTGTGTCCAGATGGTCTCAGTACCACAGTGCTATCTCAAGGCTGCCTCTGTGAAGTGGCTCCCACTCTTTTCTGGTTATTTTTAACATCAAAGTGGAGTTCCTAGCTAGTGCAATGAGCAAATAAACAAAATACAAGTCATACAGTTTAGGAAAGTAACAAAACTCTCTCTGCTCACAGAAAATATGATTCAATACATAGAAAATCCCAAAGAATTTCTCAATAAGCTGCTAGATCTAATTAGTGAATTTAATAATGTTTCAAGCTATAAGGTAAATATATAAAAATCCATTACCTTTCTATGTAACAATAATAAATATTTGATTACTGAGATTTAAAAAAATAATACAATTCTAACAACATCACAAAACATGGAATATATGAGTATAAATATAACAAAATGTATTCCAGATCTACACTAAAAACTACAAAGGAGCAATAAAAGAAATTAAAGAAGAGCCAAATGAAAAGAGCTTGACACCATTGTCATTAATAGGAACATGTAACACTGTCCATTTTCCCCAAATTGTTGTAATGATTTAACATAATTCCCCAAAAAGTCCCACTAGTATTTTTAGTAAAAATCAACGAGGTGATTCAAAAATGCAAAATTTAGTTCTCTTGTGGCCAGATCATTAGTTGCTCTTGGGGAGGGATGAACTCTGGAATTAACACACTTAACACCTTACTGTTTTCCTTCTCTTCCTGAAAATACACTAAATATGCATTGATTTCTTTATTTATTGCATGCCTCAGCTATCCTGCTCATTATCTTCAGCTGTGAAGGGCAATGGTAGTATCATTTATGCAAATCCAAAATAAAACAAAGAAGAAGACAGGAATGTTAGCACCAAACTTGCTTGGTTGTCCAGAGAGAATATTCTTGTTATGATGTGGCTTTTCTTTCTTTAATACTCAGCAACCAAGTTTCCAAGTGATCCTCAATTCCCTGGGGACTTGTTACTACATCAGTTCAGAGAGATGAAAAATAAGAGAGCTGTAGAAGGCACACTACTTCTTAAAGTCTTGTTCCCAAAGTGGTACACATCACTTCCACTCCCATTCCACTTGGTTACATGTCCAAGAAGTGTAGTTCAGAAGACAAATGAAGGTATATTGGTAAACATCTAGCAATTTCTGCCATGAATAGGTAGAGTTGGTTTCATCTCTGGTCATTCCTGAAGAATGATGGCTAGGAAGAGTAGGCTGATGTGAAATCTAGGAAGAGAAATTGCATGTGCTAAGGTCTGGAGGCAGGGAAGAGCTTGGAACATTTCAAATGTGAATAAAAACCTGTGTGCCCAACAGGGAGAGCAGTGAAAATCAGTGTTGGAAAAGTAGCAAGAGCCAGATCAACCAGGATATTTGTACAGTGTTTTATAAAATTTTACACTGCATTATTGTTGCAATGAAAAGCTGTTTAATTGATGTTAACCAGACAGAAAGTGAATCAACTTTTGCATGTCTTAGGGATCATTGTCCGTTGAATGAAGAATTAGCATGAAGCTATGGTATATGCAAGGACAACTAGGAAACTTTGACTAAGAGAACAGTAATGAAGATAAGAATAAGTGCTATATGGATTGCAGTGATGTTTATAAGGTGAAATCAATATAAAATGGTTGAGTCACACTTGCAAGTTAAGCCTGAATAAGGTAGACATATGTCCTCAAATATTTGAAAAGATGTCATGTAGTAATGTTCTGTGTTATTATTTGGAGTTGTTCTTTGTACATTTCCTTGCATAGAGTACATCCTTGATAAATACATTTTAAATGAATGAGTGCTTTAAAGTACAGAAAAAGTACAACACTAAGGACAGGAAAGGGAAGAATAGCTGCAGTGGATGAACTATATTTGGCTCAATATAAAAAAAGAATGTTATGAAAATAGGAAAGTATTCTTAACATTAAACCGGATGCCTTGGAAGTCAATGCCCTCTTCATAAAATCATCAGGTTGGGTTATCTGAGGTTAGACATTGGATCAGAGAGGAAGAACTTCCTACTTAGCAGAAGCTCTAGGAAGCTCTGTTCAGTTTTAATGGCTAAGGAAACTTTGTTCTAAAATGAGGATTTGACATCAATGCAGGCAAAACCGAAGTCCAACACGAGAGTAAGTGCTTGCAGGTCATCTTTCTCTCAGTACTCACCTGGCTTTACATTCAGTGAACAGTGGCAGTGAGTTATTATTAGCATGAAAGGTAGCATGTGCAATAACAGGTGGTCCACCTATGGCAAAAATAAAGAACATCTAAACTTTCATTCTGTACATGTCATTCATGTATCACTTTATCTAAAAGAGGCAGTGTTTAGATCCCCCTAATATGACTCACTTGATGAGCAATACATTTTACTTTAAAATTATGCACTTTGTGTGACTAAATCAACCTGAAAATTGATACTTGGTATAAAAACACATTTATATTATAATATTTTTTGGAAAAAGTTATTAGAGTCTTGATTGAAACTATTACCTACTGTGAAAATTAGAAAGATTTTTAATTAACGTTATTGAAGCTGTTTAGATAGTGATAAATGATGAAAACCCTTTTTATTTTTTTTTTGTTTTTATTAAGATTTGCTTAATGGAATTCAGTATATAACAAGTTCACCTCAATTGTTTAATTTTAAAGTGCGTTTTACTGATATATCCTTCATTATAAAAAATCTACTTTCAAGATGGAAAATCCCTTCAAATCTAAATGGCAATTAAATAAAATAGGTTAGGTTGATCCTCTGCCTCAAGGGACAGGAAGAGTAGGTCTGAGTCAAAATATAATGGAAAAGGAAGGGCTGTGACATAAAGTGAAGCAGAAACATGTGACATGTGCTCTTAAAGGTTTCATTAACAACTTAAAAGTAATTTTTTTTTAAGTTGGAGCTCAGATATTAGCATTTGTTCAAACAGTAGATTTTACCTTATTATAGTTGTATAAATCAGCAAAAGACACCAAACATTTTCTTTGTTATTCCTTTTCCTCTTTCTGTTACAACAACATAAGTGAATTGAGTTTTTATGGACATTCCCTGTTGGGATCAATAATGTGTGTGACAACTGTCAAAGCATATAGCCCAGGGGTCTGAAGTTTTACTGAAGAGGACACTGGCCTGAAAACTGAAACAGTGACCCTCAGAAGTGATATTTTACTATCTGCTGATAATAGATTTTGGGGAAAACTACTTTAAGTGTGGGACTCCAGTCAACCTTCACCATCGTCTTTCTCCCAATATATTTCCACTTAGATACAAAACAAAATTATAGACTTAATCTACAAAAGTTTTGAAACACTATGTTGTACACCTGAAACTAATATAATATTTTAATCAACCATACTTCAATTTTAAAAAATCATAGACTTGCAACGATTCTTCTTTCCTTAGAACATTCAGAGAAAAAAGGATTTTGATTAGTTCTGGCTAGTCAGATTCACGGCTAGTTCTAAGTCAGCCCATAGTAATGCGTAGTTCTCCTGTATTTTCTGGTTCTCATCAAGGTGCATGGCTTACTTTTGACTTTGCTGCTCTGCAGATCTGTATATTGTGGTTACCTTTCTCTATAGTTCTGGTAATTCCACACATCTGCAAGCCACACTGGAGAACTGATGTGGACAAGCCATACTCTTTTATTAACGAACTCTAGCTTCCCTAGAATGCTACCACCTTTAGTCTCTTTTCGGTAGTAGGCTTTCAGAGAAAGGTTGAGCATAGTTAATTGTAATATCAGCATCATCCAGAATATAGTATACCTCCTCTTTTCTAGTTGCTTGGGCACGTTTAGCTCTGCCATCCCTAGGCTCTTTTTTTTTTTAGCATTATTTTTTTTTAAGATTTATTATTTATTTGTTTTTGGCTACGTCGGGTCTTAGGTGCAGACACAGGATCTTCATTGAGGCATGCAGGATCTTTCGTTGCGGCACACGGGTTTTGTCTTCTATAATTGTGGCACGTGGGCTCCAGAGTGCTTAGGATCTGTAGTTTGCAGCTCGCAGGCTCTCTAGTTGAGTTACGCAAGCTCAGTAGTTGTAGCACGTGGACTTAGTTGCCCTGCGGCATGTGGGATCTTAGTTCCCTGACCAGGGACTGAACCCATGTTCCCTGAATCGTAAGATGGATTCTTTACCACTGGACCACCAGGGAAGTCGCCATCCCTAAGCTCTTGGCCTTCAACAACATATCTCTAGAATATTCAGGTGCCCTACTGAACAATTTGGGCCTTCTGCTTCTGGGTTCTACCCTGAACAATAAAATATGGTGGTTTTCAGTTACAAGTTTTCTGAGCTACCAGTGTCATCAATCTCTTTGGTATATCTGCTCACTTTGGCCCATGACTAGAGAATTTACATATACATATACGTAAAATTAAAATATATTTTCAGGTTTTGTCCTGAAAATCCTTAGCACTGTCTCACATGGAACTCTGTGATCTCTTTGGACTGCATAAGTAGTCTGTGATAGAAACAGATGACATATGCTCTTGTGCTTTATGCTGTAAACCAGCAGTTTTCAACTGGTGGTATCTAGTGGGTGAAGGCCAGAAATGCTACTAAACATCCTACAGTGCAAAGACAGAACTCCACAAAAAGAATCATCCAACCCAATATGCTAAAAGTGTTGAGGTTGAGAAACTTTGCTGTAATTAACAGATGATCCCCTCTACTATAATCCTCTGTGTGACATGCCCAGATGCTGGTGCAGTGTAATTCATTCATAAGCATTAAGTATTATCTATTAGTATAAATTGATAGTGGATATTTTTGTTAAATAATGGTTATATAATTAAGAATACCTTGCATAAGTATAACAGTTTAGAGATTAGAATTTACCTTTCAAATTTTTATCTTAAAAATTCATCAAAATAAGACTTGAAAAAGATACCCCATATTTAGACAAGGAGAATTAATATTAGCTATAACTAAGCCTTAGCTAATATCCAGTCCATTCCCTTATTCTTCAGATGCAAGAACTAAAAATAAGTAAAGTAGATTTCTCAGAATTGCATTACTAGATAATATAAGAATAAATATAAAACAAAAATGAATCACCTTCTTAAAAGATGCTGTGGATTCTCCATCCAGATCCCATTTAAAGAGCGAGTGTACTAATTCCCAGCAGCTGTGAGAGTTGGGTACTATCTACTCACTACCATCACCTCCTTCTCTTTCAACCCCATGCCAGCTTCTCCAGAGAATTAGCCACAACTATGAGATCCACCTTACCCTGGGAAACTTCATTCACCTAACCCCCACACCTGGGGTGGCCAGTAGCCAATGGCTCACTGATGTATATAGAAAGGAGTATGGATTCTTTTCCTTATTTGGAGGCAACTCTAGCTAGATTTTATCTGAGACTACATACTTGCCCATTTCCTTTCCATTCCCTCTTCTTTTCATTCCCTCTATGGTGGGGTTTTATGAAGCACATTCTATAAATTATGTGCATCTGGATAATTTCTCCTTCTTTTTCTTGGAAACCTAACCTAAAACATTTGGTACTCTGCCTTCCCCTCCACCCACCAGAATCTAGAGCTACATCTCTGTATGAGACAACTAGGCAAGATCTAGGACTGCTATATGCCAATGGAATGGCAAAAGCTATTTAGCCTGTACAGGCAGGAATTAGAAGAGTAGAGTAGGAGAGAATCCCAAGAATGCCAGATGAAGAGAGGAAAAACACAGTTAACCCTCAAGAGCAGACTCTGTGGATGACATTCTAGTGTGGCATTACTTACTGGCCAATGAACCCCTTCATTATTTATTGCATAGCATTACAGTGAATAGTTGCTAAGCCTTTCACCTGTGGTGAACCAGAGGAATACAAGTGAAAAGGAATGCCCAATGTCATACTATATCTCTGGCATTTAAAGAAAGTTTAGAGTATCAATAAACATAGGTATCGGTAAGCTTAGGGTATCAATAAACTCATGAATATTAAATCCAGTTTAGACTCATTTGCATAATAATCACAATCATGGCATAATAGGTAGAGCAATTCATTCACTTAACTCTTTACCCTTCTTTTTCTTTAAATTTATTTTTATATTTATTTTTGGCTGTGTTGGGTCTTCGTTTCTGTGGGAGGGCTTTCTCTAATTGCGGGAAGCGGTGGCCACTCTTCATCACGGTGCACAGGCCTCTCACTATCGCAGCCTCTCTTGTTGTGGAGCACAGCCTCCAGACGTGCAGGCTCAGTAGTTAGTGAGTTGCTAATCTAGCAACGGGTCTAGTTGCTCCGTGGCATGTGGGATCTTTCCAGACCAGGGCTCGAACCTGTGTCCCCTGCATTGGCAGGCAGATTCTCAACCACTGTGCCACCAGGGAAGCCCCTACCCTTCTTAGTTGAAAGACAGATTTAAAAAGTAGTTGAAAACCTACCTTGCTTAAGGACTGTGCAAAAATCTCAAAGGAGAAGATGTCTCACAAGATAATAATGCTTGCAGCACTATTTACCATAGCCAGAACATGGAAGCAACCTAAGTGTCCATCGACAGATGAATGGATAAAGATGTGGCACATATATACGATGGAATATTACTCAGCCATAAAAAGAAACAAAAATGAGTTATTTGTAGTGAGGTCGATGGACCTAGAATCTGTCATACAAAGTGAAGTCAGAAAGAGAAAACAAATACCGTATGCTAACACATATATATAGAATATTAAAAAAAAAAGGTTCTGATGAAACTAGGGGCAGGACAGAAATAAAGACACAGATGTAGAGAATGGACTTGAGGACATGGGGAGGGAGAAGGGTAAGCTGGGATGAAGTGAGAGAGTAGCATTGACATATATACACTACCAAATGTAAAATGGATGGCTAGTGGGAAGCAGCTGCATGGCACAGGGAGATCAGCTTGGTGCTTTGCAACCACTTAGTGGGAGGGAGATGCAAGAGGGAGGGGATATGGGAATATACATATACATATAGCTGATTCACTTTGTTATACAACAGAAACTAACACAACACTGTAAAACAATTATACTCCCATAAAGATGTTAAAAAAGAAAAATAGATGGTAATGCTGCTTTCCTCAGACTCTACCCTTATCTCCTCACCACCGGACCAAGAACTAGGGTCAAATCTCTACATGAATTGACTTGGAAAGTTTCGGGTTTGCTAAAGAAATAGAAAGATTATAAACCAAAGAAGCTACAAGACGTGGCTATCATGGATCTGGGAGAGTAGGACTAGCAGTGCCTCCTGAGGGGACTGGATTAAAGGAGGTAAAAAGTAAAGTTGAATTAAAATGGTTCGCTAGGATAGGGTCACTCTTCCATTATACAGAGTTTAACATCATGAAAGGATTTCAGGATATGGTTATAATATGCTGTCAGGGCAGCTCATGCAAGTTTGGGGAAAGAATTGGCTCACCGTAATGAAGTAGAGATGTAAGAAGTGTCATGACAAACTGTGGAAGAAGAGACCAAAAGGCTCAGACAATTGGGTGTGCTACTATTTAAATGTGCAAGCTACAATGTGACTACTGGAAAAACCACTAACTTCTACTGACTAGAGATTAAAATCTCCTATGCTGGAAAATTCTATTTATGGATAGTGAAAGGATCTCAGAAGGGGCTTAGGAATTCTTTATCTAAGTTGATAAAGAACATAGAGGTGAGGGAAGCATAAGCTTCCTTGAGAAGATCAGCAGTGGCTGTTAAACTTGGTAGGCCAGGATTGATAGTAGAAGATACTATTACACAATTCTGTGTGTCTGTGTGTGTGTGTGTGTGTGCATTATGAGTATGCCTCTCTCTTTTCTGTTAGAAGACTGTACCAGGGTTCTGTTGAATATATTGGATTTTTCAAAAATCCTTTTTTTTAATTGAGGTATAATTGGCATATAACATTGTATTAGTTACAGGTGTATAACATAATGATTTGATATTTGAATACATGGCAAAACGATCACCATGTCTATTTCATGTCTGTCACCATTCATAGTTACAAAATTTTTTCTTTCTTGTGATATAAACTTTTATTCTCTTAGCAACTTCCAAATATACAGTATTAATAACTGGACTTACCATGCTGTACATTACATTTCCATGGCATATAGTCACCATGTTGTACATTATATCCGCATGATATAATGTTGTACATTACATCCACAATCTTTAATTTTAACTTTGACTTTATAGCTTTTCAGCTTCATTATCAGTATTTTTCTCTTGTATTTTTATTTCTCTTGTAATCATTTGTCAAATTTTCGCATGGGTGTTCTGTAAATGCAGTTCTATTTATCAGTGAAATTGAGACAGGCTGGGACCTGGGACTCTTTGCAGCAGTGCTGCAATGCTTGCACCTGGACAAATGTCTCCTCAAGCAACAAAATACAAAGAAACTATAAGGGACTAAAAATAACTGTGTGCATGCAAAGTTGTGGCAAATTCTGGACAAAAGATACAAAAAGACCAAAAAAGCTCAACTGTCACTTCTGAAGAGCCCAGAGCAAAAGGAGGGGTTCGGGAGAAAAACCGGGGTACCGGGCATGCCCGCTGCACTCAACAACACAAAGGGGTGGGCAAACCACCTGAACCACCCCTCCAGCCCGACCCCTGGACACATTCCTACTCTCACTCCCATATAAGGAACCTGCTCGCCCTGCCTCGGAGCAAGCTATCAAGGGAACTTGTTTTTGATCCCCCTTACTGCAGCATGGGCCCCATTCTACCTATACATTACAACTTGTATGATTTCTTATTTTGGAATACACGTATTTTTCTATATTGTAAACCAATGCTCAGTTCCTCTACAGTGTTTCATGTTTTGTTTTGTTTTCGCTGGTAGTGTGCAATATATTTTATAGCATAAATAAAATATTTAGGTAATACTGGTATTTAAATTAAATCAAGTTTCTTATTTATTTCATATTAAATTCTACATGCATTTATTTATTTTATTTTTGTGGTACGCGGGCCTCTCACTGCTGTGGCCTCTCCCGTTGCGGAGCACAGGCTCCGGACACGCAGGATCAGCAGCCATGGCTCACGGGCCCAGCCGCTCTGCAGCATGTGGGATCTTCCCGGACTGGGCACGAACCCGTGTCCCCTGCATCGGCAGGTAGACTCTCAACCACTGCGCCACCAGGGAAGCTTGCATTTTTATTTTTATGTAATTAACTGGTCAAGCTCTGAGAAGAGTGGGTGTGGATTTCCCTGTTACTAGTATCACTACACTTGGCCTCTATTATCATGAACACATTGAACTATATACCTTTTCCCTTCCTTTCAACCCTTGGGTGCCATTTTACTTTTAGGTGAAATCCTTATAAATAGTAAAAATATAAATTTAGCTTTGGTCAATTTGATTCTCCAACAAGGGAAGTGAAGGCATTCTTGTTTACCATGGCAACTAATATATTCATTTTTATTCCTACTATCTCAAAAAATGGTTTATTCCTGCTAGCCATTTTATTTTTTATTGTACTTTCATTTTGTAGTAATTACATCCTATTATAATTGTATTCTATTTTCAGGTACTTAAATATGCTATCCACTTCCAGAAAGACACAGCCTTTGTTGTTTTTTATTAATTAGTTCAACTTTCATCCCTAGAGTTCCATTATAGTTAGTTAATGAGGTAATTATCCTTGTTAAATTGTGAATCTCTTGGAACTAGAATTTTGCATTATTTCTATCTCATTCTCTGATATCAGAACAGTTAATGCCACACAGGCTGAACTCAAGGGGATACAAGTAAATAGATTATTTTCTAGATCCTATTGCAATAATCTTCAAATCTCTTTGAGGGTCATGTCTTCTTTAGTACCCATCTTTTACTCACCAGTGCAAGGCTTCCTACTTTAATTAGTTCTGTTAGAAATACATCACCATGATTATTAATTCCTTCACCAATAAATCCTCATTGTTCTTATAACATTTCCTAATCAATTCCTATTGAATTACGCTCTGCCTTTCATCTAATTTGTAGTTGGTTTCTGTTTACCCATTGTCTAATTATTCCCTTCTGTTTTCAAATCTCTCTCAATCCATGTCTCGTCAGAGTTTAATTGATGGTTTATTTTCAGTTCCATTCAAGGTGCATATACAAACATGGACATATTGAAACTGCATTCAGTAATTATCTAATACATTAGTAAATAATAAAAATGTAGAGCATTAGGACAATAGTTATATTTCCAAAGAACATTCAAAGTTTAGAATTGCCTTTATTGAAACTAAATGTACGCTTGAGCTATTCTAAAAATGTGTTTTCACTTTGAACAAAGTTAATTAAAGATTGTGTCCATTTAAACAATATAAGGTCCCACTTGACAGGATTAAATTCTCACAGCTTCAGTCATGTATTTATTTTTTTTTTCGTATTTATTTTTTAACATCTTTATTGGAGTACAATTGCTTTACGTTGTTGTGTTAGTTTCTGCTGTATAACAAAGTGAATCAGCTATATGTATACTTATATACCTATATCCCCTCCCTCTTGCATATCCCTCCCACCTCCCTATCCCACCCCTCTAGGTGGACACAAAGCACTGAGCTAATCTCCCTGTGCTATGCAGCTGCTTCCAACTAGCTATCTATCTTATATTTGGTAGTGTATATATGTCACTTTCTCACTTGAGAAAGTCATTCTCACCAGCTTGCCTTTCCCCCTCTCCATGTCCTCAAGTCCATTCCCTACATCTGCATCTTTATTCCTGTCCTGCACCTAGGTTCTTCAGAACCATTTTGTTTTTTTAGACTCCATATATTTCTGTTAGCATACGGTATTTGTTTTTCTCTTTCTGACTTCACTCTGTATGACAGATTCTAGGTCCATTGACCTCACTACAAATAACTCAGTTTCATTTCTTTTTATGGCTGAGTAATATTCCATTGTATATATGTACCACACCATCTTTATCTATTCATCTGTCGATGGACACTTAGGTTGCTTCCATGTCCTGGCTATTATAAATAGTGGGTCAGTGAACATTGTGTTACATGACTCTTTTTGAGTTATGATCTTCTCAAGGTATATGCCCAGTAGTGGGATTGCTGGGTCATATGGTAGTTCTATTTTTAGTTTTTTAAAGAACCTCCATCCTGTTCTCCATAGTGGATGTATCAATTTACATACCCAGCAACAGTGTAGGAGGGTTCCCTTTTCTCCACACTCTCTCCAGCATTTATTGTTTGTAAATTTTATTGAGGATGGCCATTCTGACTGGTGTGATGTGATACCTCATTGTAGTTTTGATTTGCATTTCTCAAATGATTAGTGACGTAGGGCATCCTTTCATGTGTTTGTTGGCAAGCTGCATATCTTCTTTAGAGAAACGTCTGTTTAGATCTTCTGCCCACTTTTGGATTGGGTTTTGTTTTTTTTTTTGATATTGAGCTCAATGAGCTGCGTGTATGTATAGGAGATTAATCCTTTCTCACTTGCTTCGTTTGCAAATATTTTCTCCCATTCTGAGGGTTGACTTTTTGTCTTCTTTATGGTTTCCTTTGCTGTGCAAAAGCTTTTCAGTTTCATTAGGTCCCATTTGTTTATCTATGTTTTTATTTCCATTTCTCTAGGAGGTGGCTCAAAAAGGATCTTGCTGTGATTTATGTCAAAGAGTATTCTTCCTATGTTTTCCTCTAAGAGATTTATAGTGTCCAGCCTTACATTTAAGTCTTTAATCCATTTTGAGTTTATTTTTGTCTGTGGTGTTTGGAAGTGTTCTAATTTCATTCTTTTACATAGAGCTGTTCAGTTTTCCCAGCACCACTTATTGAAGAGGCTGTCTTTTCTCCATTGTATATTCTTGCCTTCTTTATCAAAGATAAGGTGACCATATATGTGTGGGTCTATCTCTGGGCTTTCTATCCTGTTCCATTGATCTATATTTCTGTTTTTGTGCCAGTATCATACTGTCTTGATTACTGTAGCTTTGTAGTATAATCTGAAGTCAGGGAGCCTAATTCTTCTAGCTCCATTTTTCTTTCTCAGGATTGCTTTAGCTATTGGGGGTCTTTTGTGTTTCCATGCAAATTCTGAAATTTTTTGATCTAGTTCTCTGAAAAATTCCATTGGTAGTTTGATAGGGATTGCATTGAATCTGTAGATTGCTTTGGGTAGTATAATCATTTTCACAAAGTTGATTCTTCCAATCCAAGAACATGGTATATCACTCCATCTGTTTGTATCATCTTTACTTTCGTTCATCAGTGTCTTATAGTTTTCTGCATACACGTCTTTTGTCTCTTTAGGTAGGTTTATTCCTAGGTGTTTTATTCTTTTTGTTGCAGTGGTAAATAGTAGTGTTTCTTTAATTTCTCTTTCAGATTTTTAATCATTAGTGTATAGGAATGCAAGAGATTTCTGTGCATTAATTTTGTATCCTGCTACTTTACCAAATTCATTGATTAGCTCTAGTAGTTTTCTGGCAGGATATTTAGGAGTCTCTATGTATAGTATCTTGTCATCTGCACACAGTGACAGTTTTACTTCTTCTTTTCTGATTTGGATTCTTTTTATTTCTTCTTCTTCTCTGATTGCTGTGGCTAAAACTTCCAAAACTATGTTGAATAATAATGGTGAGAGTGGGCAACCTTGTCTTGTTCCTGATCTTAGTGGAAACCATTGAGAATGATGTTGGCTGTGGGTTTGCAATATATGGCCTTTATCATGTGGAGGTATGTTCCCTCTATGCCTACTTTCTGGAGAGTTTTTATCAGAAGTGGGTGCTGAATTTGTTGAAAGTTTTTCTGCATCTATTGAGATTATCATATGATTTTTTTCCTTCAGTTTGTTAATATGGTGTATCATGTTGATTGCTTTGTGTATACTGAAGAATCCTTGCATTCCTGAGATAAACCCCACTTGATCGTGGTGTATGATCCTTTTAATGTGCTGTTGGATTCTGTTTGCTAGTATGTGGTTGACGATTTTTGCATCTATGTTCATCATTGATATTGGCCTGTTGTTTTCCTTTTTTGTGACATCTTTGTCTGGTATTGATATCAGGGTGATGGTGACCTCCTAGAATGAGTTTGGGAGTGTTCCTCCCTCTGCTCTATTTTGGAAGAGTTTGAGAAGGATAGGTGTTAGCTCTTCTCCAAACGTTTGATAGAATTCGCCTGTGAAGCTGTCTGGTCCTGGGCTTTTGTTTGTCGGAAGATTTTTAATCACAGTTTCAATTTTAGTGCTTGTGATTGGTCTGTTCATATTTTCTATTTCTTCCTGGTTCAGCAGGTTGTGCATTTCTAAGAATTTGTCTATTTCTTCCAGGGTGTCCATTTTATTGACATAGAGTTTCTTGTAGTAATCTCCCATGATCCTTTGTATTTCTGCAGTGTCAGTTGTTACTTCTCCTTTTTCATTTCTAATTCTATTGATTTGAGTCTTCTCCCTTTTTTTCTTGATGAGTCTGGCTAATAACTGTATATCTTCACCTGAAGTAGCATTTTAGAACAATTAGTAACTGTAGAGATGATTATAATGTCACAAATTTGGGATTATGACTTTAGCTAAAGAATTAACAGCAGGAGGAGAAAGCCAATTAAGGAGTAAATATCCTATTTCCAGAGAAGTATGGTTTGCAGTTAGAAAGAAATGGGAACAAGAGAGAACAGAAAGGCTTAGTTATAGACACTTATGAATTTTTTTATTATTGATGGTTTTTAGCAGGAAAACATTCCTATTAAGCAAATAGTTCACTGATAAAAAAAATTAGAAGAACACTGTAATTTTGAGATGTTACCCCTTTCTTTTGGGAACGAGAACCAAATGTTTTTAAAATGGCAAAAATGACCAAGATGAAAGAGGTAAAACATTGCTAAACAAGTTTGAAAAATATTAAGTGTATTTGTAGCTATTAATATTGATTGGCTAAGTATACTTAATTTAATAACTTGAATGAAAAGTTCTGCTAAAATACATAGAAAGCAAAGAAGATATCAGGAATCTAGAAATATTCACCTCACCCATTTCATAATATAAACCAGATTAAACAAGGACTGAGTGGAATCAAGACTCAGGCTATGCAAATATTTCTTTCTTAATGAAGATCATTATTATTTTTCAAATATTGCAAGAAAAAGATTTATAGAAGATAGGCATATAGATGCAAAAAGGTGGGGGCGGGAGTCAGTTGAGGTCATAGATAATGTTTTGGAGGATGCAATTTTCTCTTAAAATCTTTTGTCTTTAATTTTCTAAGTGAAATATCCATTCCCAGCAATTGAAAAGGAAATATGAAACTATCTGAAGCAAAAGCCATGGCCGTTGAGCCTGCGCGTCCGGAGCCTGTGCTCCGCAATGGGAGAGGCCACAGCAGTGAGAGGCCTGCGTACCGGAAAAAAAAAAAAAAAAAAAAAAAAAGAGAAGAGTATATTTGGCCAGTTTTCAAGAAAAAAATTGGAACTCTAAAAGAGATAGAGACACATGGTACAGAAATGGCCAGATTAGGAACTTGGACACCAGAGAGGAAAATAGCAGCCATTTCTAATGCAAAAATGTTAAATGCAAGCCAGTGTGCCTAGAGCAGACTGGGTAAGGGAGAGAGTAGAGGGAAATGAGGTTGGAGATAGCACAAAGTTAGATCATTATATCAGTCAGGGTTCTCCAGAGAAACAGAACCATCAGGATATACATGTGTATGTGTATACACACACAAAGAAACTGATTTTAAGGAGTTGACTTATACAATTGTGGGGACTGGCAAGTTCAACATCTGTAGGACAGGTTAGCAGGCTAGAAATTCAGATAGGAATTGATGCTGTAGCTATGAGGCAGAATTTCTTCTCCAGGAATCCTCAGGTTTTGCTCCTATGGATTTTCAAGTAATTGGGTGAAGCCTGTCCACATTATCGAGGGTAGTCACTTTTACTTACTGTCAACTGATGGTACATGTTAACCATCTAGGTTAACAGCAATACCTACACTGATGTTTGATTAAATAACTAGGTACTATATCCTAGCTAATTTGAGACATAAAACTAACCATCACAATCAGGTAGAATCTTCTGGGCTATATCAAGGGATCTGGAGTTTATTCTAAATGCAGTGAGAAACCTCTGATGGAGAGTAGCCAGATGGAAGGAGATGTCATGATTGTAAACCTGGAGCCAAACAGCAAGACATTTATATCTTCTGCTTATGATGGTTTTTTGGAATGGGACGGGCATTTTTCAAGGACAATAATCAAGTAAGTAGAATATGAACTCATTTACTTAAAAAACCTTCCCAAGCATCTCAAGAAAATTCCCAATCACAATAGCAGGTCTCCTCAAAAAGATAAAGAGTTTATTTCTAAAATTGTTTATGGAGATAATTTACCAAAATACTTGGGAAAAATGCATGGACATTTCCTTAGACTGCATTTTTGCTTTGTTGCTTTTCAAATGTTCAAATGATTTTAAAAAAGGAAATTCAGATAAACCCAATATATTCCAATTTTTTAAAATAAATTTACATTGTTTTTTTTGTAAAATAGATTTATTATAGTAGCTAACCAGTGCAAAGATGCCACATATATATTTTAATGGCTAAACATAAATTGAAGTTTACTGATGTCAGTAGAACATCAATTATATTGCAAGTCAATTTATTTGATGGATCATCAATACTAGGAAACTAGCCTTAACAATTATGGAACAAAAGGATAGAATAACAGTGTATATTCATTAAAATATTCTGCCTTTTATGAAATTTCTATTCTATATTGTGTGTCTTAAGCTAAGCTATTATCTCTACCTCTTTTCTAATAAGTGTAATTAATATTTTTCTCCCTTTCCTAGCTACATTGAAACTACGTACTACTATCACAACTATAATTTTACAACTAATAAAAATGGTCTTCAAATTATAGAATTTTTTTTCTTGATATGAGTTATTTAGCTTATAAAAATCATAATTCTTTACAGTCATATTGAACTCTTTTCCCTAAGAACTCAAAGAACTTTAGTCATTAGCTAATTGAACCACCAAATAATTACATTGTTATAATTTATAAAGCATTTAATGGTTTTCTTCCTTCCCTTCTTGGATACTAATCTTTATTTGGATAGGAAATATGATATTTTGTTAGCATCTCTTTTATTATTTAGTATGTCTTAGGTGAAAGTAACTCAAATGATTCATTACATTTATAAAAATAGCATATTTTCTGATAAAGGAAATATGGGGCATGTTTCCAGATTCAGGCAGGCCATTCAATACCAGAATTTTATTTTTTATTCACAATCATGGTTCTATGGTAGCCAATTT
This sequence comes from Pseudorca crassidens, assembly GCF_039906515.1. Classification (NCBI taxonomy): domain Eukaryota; kingdom Metazoa; phylum Chordata; class Mammalia; order Artiodactyla; family Delphinidae; genus Pseudorca; species Pseudorca crassidens. The sequence continues at coordinate 20,039,529 of NC_090313.1, forward strand.
CATAGATTGCAAAGACATGTGGAAATGGGCAGTACAGAGTGTATAAAACACATAGTGAGATCCCTTGTAAAGCTTAAAAGTCCATCATAACCAGAGTACTTTCTTTTGGAATAGAATTGGAACCTATATAAATGGACTCAGTCATTATGGAACTCATAATTGACTACTTTAATGGGAACAACTGCTGAAGTCACAGGAGACCTTGGTTTGTGTGGATGGTTGTTTGACATTAACACTGTACTCCAACCTGACCCAGAGAGACTATCTTCAAAAGCTGGTTCCCATGGTGTAATTCAACTCATTCTGTGTGGTTGGTTCCCTACTGAGTCCATCTATAGCTTCTATATTTGCTTTTGGAGACCTTTGACTTCAGAAGGTACTCTGAAGAAAAATCACAAAGATTCTAAGAGTTATAGATGCTTCAAAACTTCTACTTAAAAAAAAAGTACTTGTGATAGTATTACTAAGGTAGGACTCATTGGTAATACAGACTAAAGTAAGAAAAGTCTACACACAGAATGTCACAATAAGTAATAATTCAAATCAGTAAAGTTCTGTTATTTTAAAGATGTTTTTCAAAGCATACCTGTGGGTCAAGTTGTAAAAATGGTAAAAGTATCTTGTAAATTATTCCTGTACTGAGTACAATATTTAAGAACTATTTAGAAACCACAATATTCTAAATACTGCCCACAAAATCAATAATAAAATATTTTAATCTTTTAATTTTTATTCATTTGATTTGGCCACTGCAATTTTCTCAATATTATAGAAACAATAGTTTCCTAATTTATCCAGAGATTTGCAATAGGAAGTTAAGAAAGCCTTCCAAATGCTTTCAATTGTTTTCATAAAATAGCAGAGGCAGACTCATCTATTCACTCATGCATTTAACAAATACTATGAGATTTCCTGCCAAGTACCAGGAATACTGCTAGATGCTGGGAATAAAATGGTGAGCAAAAAGAAATACAATCCCTGCTGCTGTGGAACTTTTGGTCTAATTGATACACCAACATTGGGAAAAAGACATAACAATAAATATATAGCTACAGAAGGTGTTTTTTTTTCTTCTGTGACAATACCTTGCATATAATCAGTGCTCAATGAATATTTACTGAATGAATGAATGAATGAGTAAGTAAATGAGTGAGTGAATTGTAGGAAAACAGTGAAATGTTTGAAGCTATTTGGGGTATGAGGTACTGAGATTCTTTGTTGGAGAAGAGGTTGGAAATGGTATCTGAGTTCAGGTTATCACTGGACCTTGAAGGCTCTTTGTATTTCAGAAATTTATCATCTTGGTGATTGAAAGCTACTAAATTTTTTAAGTGATACAATATCCTATTCACCCATGTGATTATAAAATTATCTCCTCTGGAAAAATCTCTACTAACTTCCATTTAAAGTAGCATCTCTCATCATTCTTTACTCTTACATAATTTTTACTTATCATATCCTAACATTTATATATGTATATGAAATATTTAAATATATATGAATATACATTTCAGGTTATTTCATTAATTTACATAATCCTAACTAATGCTTATTAATTAAGTAGATTACTTTAGTCCCTTTTTAATACAAGATATTTATATTTTGTTTATCAGCTTGAAGAGCTATCAGCTGCAAGTAGCAAAAGCTGAATTAATAAGGGCTAAAACTATGCAGAGATTTCTTATTCCACTTAACGAGAAGGCTGGGGTGGGAGGGTGGCTGCTGGCATCAATTTGTCTGCTCAACAAATCACCCAGGATCTGTTCTTTTTCTTTTATTCTCTATAGTCCCTAGCCTTTGGCCCTTTGTCCTTCTTTTATCACCTCATGATTATAGTAGGATGGCCACAACTTTTAGCGTCAAATCTATGTTTCAAGTAAGATGAAATAGCAAAGGTGGTAAGATAAAGCTCCCTCCTTGCATGTTTGTAAGGAAGTAAATGTTTTGCCAAAAGGTTCCCAGCAGACTTGTCTTTAAGTTCTGCTGACTGAAGCTAGGCATATTGTTACCATGATGAAATCAATGTGGGGAGGAGGAAGAGAGGGGAAGGCAGGGAAGACTTGTAAATCATCGTAACCAGAAAATGGACTGTGCCTACCATGGCGTCTTCTGTGTATATTCTACTATTTCTAGTTCCTGGACTCTGTGAGGACTTTGACACTTTTAACTAATTTATCTTTATATGATTGTGCCTAGTACTGTTGAATAGTTTGAAATGGAATTAAACTGGATCATATTTTCTGTGCTGTATCTTAAAAATTACCCTCCTGTTGTGGTCTTAGGAATGGCCTTAGGAATCAACAATGATTGATTTAAAACAGGAAAAAGGAAACAACACCATCAGTCCTTCTTAAAAGTGCTTCTTAATCATTTGTTGAGTTAAATGATATTTAACAATCTGCTATTTATTTTTCAGGCTTCCCTACCAAATACAGACACAAATAGCAAAGTGTTTTTTTTTATTATTACCAGTGAATTCATATAGATTTTTAATACTGCCAAAGACCCTAAATAAAATACCAAATTTTTACCAGATTTTTTTTTTTTTTCTTTACGTTACGCGGGCTTCTCACTGTTGTGGCCTCTCCCGTTGCGGAGCACAGGCTCCGGACGCGCAGGCTCAGCGGCATGGCTCTCCGCTCCGCGGCATGTGGGATCTTCCCGGATCGGGGCAGGAACCCATGTCCCCTGCATCGGCAGGCGGACTCTCAACCACTGCGCCACCAGGGAAGCCCTACCAGATTTTTTTTAAGCGTTAAACATGACAAAGTACATAAAACCAACTTATTTTGCAAATACAATAATTATAGCACATCTGGCATCATTTCTGCCGGCCCTGCCCTGCTGTTTTTCCTCAGTGTGGACTTGGGCTCCAGATGTCGATGCAGTTGGATGGTCACCCACAGGCTATCACCCCAAGGCATAAGAGGCAGAACCAAAACCCAATCAAAATTTCTGATGCCAAAAATGTTCAGAACAGCTGAAGTGCCTCAAAAACAAATGATCAGGGCTTCCCTGGTGGCGCAGTGGTTGAGAGTCCGCCTGCCGATGCAGAGGACACGGGTTCGTGCCCCGGTCCGGGAAGATCCCACATGCCGCGGAGCGGCTAGGCCTGTGAGCCATGGCCGTTGAGCCTGCGCGTCCGGAACCTGTGCTCCACAACGGGAGAGGCCACACAGTGAGAGCCCTGTGTACCGCAAAAAAAACACAAAAAAACCAAAAAACCAAAAAAATGATCAGGCCCTGAATTATCAAAAGTCATCTTTATAGAAAGTTTTATATATAAAAATATGCAAAGAAGTTATAAATTGCTTATTTTGTCTCTGTAAAACATCTATAAATTTTTATTATGAAATTTCTTACCATTATAAATGACAATGTGATAAATATTCTCTTATTTTATCCTCTAGATCCAACAGAAAATTATTTTATTTAAAATAGAGGTAGCACCTATACTTTTGATACATATGTATATCTAGAAAGTAAGATTGCTTAAAATATCATGAAACACGTATCTTACTTTTTCTCTGACTTGAGAGTTTTATTTTAAGAAATAAAATATATGTAAATGTATTAATATATATATTTTTTGAATAAAGCTAATTTCACTGTATTGTGTTCCCTCTTCTCTCACAGCTTAAGAAAATTTCATAAATAATTTCTTCTGGAAAACCAATGGTTAGACTTGTTAGCAGTCCTTTTCCTACTTTATTAAAATACCATAATAAGAACTTCCTTAATTTCTCTTCTTGAAATCAGATACTGAGGTACTACACTTCTCTTTAATCTATTTCCTTCTATGTTGTTTAACTTCTCTGTTAATTACATCTCATAGTATCATGATAAAAAGTAAATTAATACAATAATTAATTTAATTGCTTGCTGTAATCAAAGGGTATGATTAAAAGTGAAATAATTTTCTAACATGTTTACATATTATAATTCATTTCATATTTAATCTACCCACAACTTCTGTATTGGTTTCCCATTGCTGCTATGACAAATTACCACAAACTTAATTACTTAAAATAACACAAATTTATTATTTTACTGTTCTGGAGGTCAAAAGTCCTAAAATCAACTAGTCAACAGGGCTGTGCTTCTACTGGAGGCTCTAAGGGAGAATCTATTCCTTGCCTTTTCCAGCTTCTAGAGGTCTCTGACGTTTTTTGGTTCATGGGCCCTTCTTTCATCTTCAAAGCCAGCAACAAACATTTTCAAACCTCCCTCTCCCTCCCTCTCTCTCTCTCCCCCCTTCACACTCCCTCTCCCTCTCTCCCTGTCTCTCTTTCCTACTTCCATCATCACATATTCTACGACTCTAGCTCACCTGCTATCTCCACCCAGACAATCCAGGATAATCTCCCCATCCCAAGATCATTAACTCAATTACATATGAAAAATACCTTTAAAATGAAAAGTTACATATTCACAGAGTTGGGGATTAGAGCATGAACATCTTTTGGCCTCCATTATTCTACCTACCCAAACTTCCCTTTCAGTTATTACATAAAATTATTATATAAAAAGGGGAAACACATAACTAGCTGTCACCAACCAGATGTTGACCATCTAAAGATGAGCTGAAAACATATACATAAAGAAAAAAAAATGAAGAAATAAAGTGAACACAGTCAATTTTACATTTTTTATTCAGGGGAAAATATATTGATCCTTACTTCATTAATAATTTTTGTGGTTTGACTTTTCTTAACCGCAGAGATTTACATGTAGAAAATTGTAAAAGAAAGTGCTGGTATAGAAGCAGTTGTGAGAAGCAGAAACTAAGAACCTGATAATCTTCCTGGGGCCAAGGGTTAAATTCCAGTCAAGAGCTTCCCTGGTGGCGCAGTGGTTGAGAGTCCGCCTGCCGATGCAGGCAACACGGGTTCGTGCCCCGGTCCGGGAAGATCCCACATGCTGCGGAGCGGCTGGGCCCGAGAGCCATGGCCGCTGAGCCTGCGTATCCGGAGTCTGTGCTCCAAAACGGGAGAGGCCACAACAGTGAGAGGCCCGCGTACCGCAAGAAAAAAAAAAAAAAAAAATTCCAGTCAATTACCTCCTAAAGTCAAATGTAAATTTCAGTACTAATGTGAAAAAAAGAAAGGCAAAATTATTATAAAAGTTAAAATTTATTTACCCCATTTAAGAAACTCAACAGGATGTTTTATATTCGGGAAATATTTTTTATGCAAGGTTCTTCAAGTAAATTTTTTTTTTTGAAACAGGAAGCACTTGCTCTCTGAAATATTTACTTGTATGAAATACAGTACTAGTGATAACAAATGCAGGTTTTCTATTACTAAACTGGCAACATTCTCTTGGAGACACTGAATCATTTGCTAATAATTACATAATTTTACACTTAAAAGAGCCATTATAATTTTACACTTAAAAGAACCATTATATAGAAAGTAAGCATTATGAAAAAAACATTAAAAATATGTTCATGTAGTGGATCTTCAACCTTGAAGCTTGAGTGTGGGTTTGGTTATACATTAGTCGGAAGATAAACCTTTACTTGGGGGTCTCAGGAATACACACGTTTGACTAAAGACAATATGGAAATTCTGTTGATAACTAATCAACTAGTTATCATTCTTGTCTCAAGTTATTAGCAATTATACTTTGAATCTAATTGCTTACAGATTTTTATGAGTGTAGAAATAAATTAAGAATATGGAGTGAGATATTTTATAAAATGTTAAGTTTCCATTAGCTCTAAAATTTATGGAATTTCCTTCTCTTGACAAATAGAAATAGTCAGTTGTGAAACTTATTTTAACTTTTGACTTCAGTTTGCATTTCTACAGCTTGTTCCTATATGCTTTTCCATGGATCTCTACTTATCTTTCTCTATTTACTTTTGTTAGGAGTTATGCCATGGAAATTTTAATGTGACTATATATTTTTCATCCTTTGAAATTTGGAATATAAGCAATCAGTCTTTATAGCCCATTATGTTGCCATGAATTAAGTTAGTTGTCAAGTGAGAAGAATATGAGCTCAAATGCTTGATTGTGCAAATGCACATTATAATAGAAACATTATCTTAGTTGCTGCTCATCTATTATTTTCAAGCAGTCTTTTTAAAAGACACAAGCAGGTGTCAGACATCTGGAATTTTCAGATGACAGGTCATTTTGAAGGAAATAACTTAAACTTTGAAGGTAAAAATGGAAATGTGTAATTACCTTATGCTATCATAGAGTTTTTAATATTAAATTAAGAATTTCCCTTCTTAAGTTTTTTATATGTTTTGGGCATACAGCTTTATGTTTTATAGGCTTTATATCCACAGCAGGGAGAAAAAGATCGAATGAGAGAGAGAAAAGAAGGGTAAACTATATGAGTTTCAACCTTGTATATTATCCTCAATGACTATTCTAAATTCCCTGAGCCTAGATTAGTAGATCAGAATGCATTGATTTGGAGAGAAGAACTGCACATAAGAAAGCAAACATTTCTCTTTCTATAAATGATACATAAGGACAGTATTAAGCACATCTGGAATCAGAGATAAAGTAATATAAGCTAACATTTATTAACTGAGCTAAATACTTTATATGGTTTATCTTATATAATTCTTTTTCCAACACTATGATACTAGGCTCTAGTATTATTTAAATTTCAGATGTAATATTACTGGGGCTATGCATGTTAAGTAACATGTCAACAGCCATATAACTAGTAAGTGCATTAAGCAAGTAACAGGACACTGAGGATACAGACAGTGTACTCTCATCATTGACTCTACATCCTATAGGAGGGATCATGGAGTAAACTGATAATAGATAGTAAGAAGAAAAAGTAAAAAGAAGATAAAAAATTAAAGGAACAAGCCTTACATATACCTAGAGGAAGAAAATTCCCTGCAGAGAAACTAGCAAGTATAAAGGCTTATTTGTTCAAGAAAAATGTAGGAGGCTAAGAGGCCAGCATTAAGACTCTGATGGGAATAAGTGTAGAAATTAATTAGATAAGGCGTCAGATAATGTATGGTCTGGTTTTACAGGCCATAGTAGTGTCTTGAAGAGTAGTCCGATATAGAAAGATGCAGAATAATTTTGATCACGGAAGGGACATACCATTGCTTACATTCTAAATGGATCACTGTGCTGGCTACTGGAAGATGGGATGAGAGTAGATGAGGCAAGGCCAGATAAGAGGCTAACTAATTGTCTGAGAAAAAAAAAAATGTGTTTTCATGGATGAAAATAGCATTGGTTGAGGTGTTTAATACTTCGCAACTATTGTGAAAATAATTTCTACAAGGTTTCCTATTTTTTGTCAGTGATGAGAGGCAAATAGAGATGCCATATAAGAAGTTTGATATTGAAGTCTAGAATACTCCAACATGTAAATCCTGGTGTTAAGGATGTAGATTATAATTGGAAAGACCTCACCTCTGAATCAGGATGATACTGCCTGGAGAAAGAGTCCAGATATAAAATACAGCTAAAGACAAAACATTTGAGAATGTTGACATTTAGGATCAAACAGAAAAGGAGGAAAAGCTGGAAAATGATCTAAAATAGAGGAGGCAGTGAGTTCAACTGGAAACAATTAGGACGTACTACCTTTAAATCAAAGAAAGATGACAGAATTTAGTATATTTTACTTTAATATCACAATAAATGGTGGATTTTGTTGACTGTATTAATAGAAAAGTGGAGAACTTAAGCCAGTTTGAGGTGAGTTAAAGAATGAATGGGAAATAAAGAAGAGAAATAGTATAGTATTGGCTTTTTGTGGAGGGAGGGTTATTTTTATATCCAATTTCGTAAGTGGTTGACTAATTCTAAATAAAATTAAGATTGGTGTTGTAAGTAAAATGAGAGTAAATTAAGTAACGATGTTCTGAAATTGGGAGGAAATGAGATTCAAAGAACAGAGCACAAGTGGAGTGATTGTTTTTTGTTGTTGTTGTTTGTCTTTTGTTTGTTTTTTTGATAAATGAAGGAATGCTTTTGTTTATTATGATAGGAGGGAAGAAGAAGCAGTGGTAAACATGCAGACAGGTAGGATTGTAGGTACAGTAGGCTGAAACTTTGCCCCCACAAAGTTTCCAGTGTTCAAATCCCTCAAACCTGTGAATGGGTTACCTTACATATCAAAAGGAACTTGGATGGTGTGATTAAGTTAAGATTTTAGAGATGGGGAGTTATTAAACTGGAGTATTTTGCTGGTCCAAAATGTGATCACAGGGATCTTAGAGGGAGGCAGGAGGGATGGGATGAAGAAGGAAATATGGAGACAGAAGCAGAGGTCCAATTAATGGCCTTGCTGGAAGGGACCCATGAACCAAGGAATACCAGCAACATCTAGAAGCTAAAAAACGCAAGAGAACAGATTTTCCCCCAGAGCCTCCAGAAAGAATATAGCACTGCTAACACTTTAATTTTAGTACCTTAAGACACATTTTTGGAATTCTGACCTCCAGAACTGCAAAAGAATAAACATGCTGTGTTAAGCCACTAGATGGTAATTTGTTAGCAATAGGAAACTAATACACTAGGTTTGAATGTGGGAAGATAAAGAGATTCCAAACTAAGCACTTTTTTCTTAGAGAAGACAGTATCTCCTGAGATGCATGTAGAGGTTGGGGATTGGGAGGTAAGAGGACAGAAGAGGATGTATAAAAATTTTATATAGAAAAACTAAAGTTCAGCCAAAAAGGAAAAGTAATAGAGTTTCTCATGAAGTCAGAGAAGGCAACCTCTTTTTTGTGGGTTTTCCTAACCAATATGCAAAGACGTGGATGCATAATAGAGAGGCATTTGTCATAACTAATTGAGAATTTTTTTTCAATGTGGTAAAAGGAAGTGTAAGATGCACAAGTGATTTGAGAGCATTCACTGAAGAATAAGTTTTACGATAAGCAGTGAATCAAGTCTAGACAAGAAATGTTGAAGCCAGAAAGGGGCTGATGAATAGTGTTCAAAAAAGTGAAGTCAAATGGTTTAGAACTGAATAGGTTGACAGTCTGTAGAGACGTTGGGAGGAGTTGAAAGCACATTTAGAGAAAACAGTAATCAGAGAGTGGGTAGCAATGATGAGTTGAAAACACAGAGTCCAGGATTTGGGATGTTTTGTCATGTTCATTTTACTTAGTATAAAATCACTAATAATGGTACAGGATTAGAAAAAAGAGAAACAGATTTGAGTCAGATCAAAGGTCTTCATTCAAGGAGAGTAAATCACCAAGACATCAACACATGGCAGCAAGAATCCAGATGAAGAAGTGGCATTTTTCAGATGGAGCTGACATTTTTTTTTTTTTTTTTTTTTTTTGCGGTACGCGGGCCTCTCACTGTCGTGGCCTCTCCAGTTGCGGAGCACAGGCTCCGGAAGCGCAGGCTCAGTGGCCATGGCTCACGGGCCTAGCCACTCCGCGGCATGTGGGATCTTCCCGGACCGGGGCACGAACCCATGTCCCCTGAATCGGCAGGCGGACTCTCAACCACTGCGCCACCAGGGAAGCCCTCTGACATTTTTATAAAGAAGAAATTTTTCAAAAAGGATGAGTCAGTGATTCAGAAATTCACAGTGAGAAGTAATGTTGATACTACTGCTATCTATTTAGTTGAGAATATATATGTAGGCTTTAAAAAAAGTATATGAAACCAGTTGTTTAAAAAAAATCGTTAGTGAGATAATGAATGATTTAAAACACCTCTTTTCATAAATAGAGCCTATCACAACAGTAGAGCAACAAAGATGTAATATTACTCAGATTTCCTTAATGCATGAATCATTTATTTTTACTAGGACTTTCTAAATAGAGCTATGATGAGGAAATTATTCTTCATACTAATCCAACAAGAATCTGATTTAATTTATTAAATATATAAAATTTTCTAAAGATAAGATTTCAAATAGGTGCTATATAATGCTTGATCATCGGTTTTGATTTATAGGATATCTCAAAAAGGACCCCTGGGTACTTCTACTGATTGCAATGCAGAAACTGATGCTAGAGTAATAAAATACAGTGTGAGGAATGAACCCAAGTCTACAATGGAGTCTTATATCACACCCCTAGGTAGATCAGCTTTGGACAGACATGGATCAAAAGAGTTGAAGGAATCCTCAGGTGGCAGGCCCTCCAACAAAAAATTCATTTCTGTTAAATTTTAACAACCCTGAATATGAAACTTGGGGATTTTTAGTAGACCATAAATTTCTCAATTAATTACATTAATTAAAGCATCTTAATTAAAGCAATCATTAATCCTTGATTAAACATAAATCAATATCTCATTTCTAAGCCCAGAGGTTATTTACAATAAGAAGAGAAGGAATAAAGTTCATCAAGTGAAATGAGGCATTTTAACAGCTCGTGTTTTGCTGTACAACTGAAATGAAGCTACCTTAAATGTGCTGCATCTTTTGTGATTATAATTGTGTCTGTAGGTATTGTTTTATGATTATAAAACTAACTATAACTTAGTTATATAACTAAGCACTTTTTCCTAGCATGGTATTGCTTTAGATACCACTGGAAATTAGTTATGTTATAATCTTTCCTTTTAAACTGCATATTTATTTGTGAGGATACATATGGATTACCTTGAGGCCATGTCAAGAAAGATAATTTCCAAAGTTATTTTCAGAATGACATAATAGGATTAATTTATTTCAATTTAAGAAGTATTTGTTAAGTCAGCTACAAACTTTATGTAGTGCTTTTAGGGGGAAAATGGCTCGAGGACAGTTTATTCTTTTGAGAGGTAAATGCTTATTTAGTAGAGGCATTGCTGCCCTTATTTGAGTTTGATTGGCTAAACAGAGACATCATCATAAAGTTCTAAATAAGAAATTTGATAATTATAATAGATCCAAAGCAAAATCAATCCGAAAATAGATTTGGAAAATTAGTTGACAAAACGGCAGGAAGACTCAAGTGTATCCATGTTTTTCTCTAGTCACATCTCTGAGCTTACTGGCCTCTCTCTCTAGCCTTCCTGAAGCCTTTAAACTTCTCTTTACAAATGAGTTTATTCCATAACTTGTATAAAGGATGAAGAGAAGGTTAATGGGGAAGCTGGATGTGACCCATCATCTTACTCTCTAAACTTTAAGTATAAAATTCCACAATTAAAAAAAGAAATATAATTTTTCTTCATTTAGGTACACATCTACTAAACATCCTTCTTACAGAGTATTGACAGAGTGTTAGTCTTTTTAACATGGGCTGCCTCTCAACAACCGAGGTGATGATGGCATATGCTAGCAGCCAGCAGAATGACATGAAGGGAGGAAGTTGTTGCGTGACATCTCAGTGGCATAAAACAGGACTCTATTAGTTGTTATTTTACCCGAGTTGTAAGTTTGAAATTTTTGCTTTTCAACTGAGGTAACTACAATTGATAAATAATATGACACTTTGTTATCTGCAAATTTCTCTATCATCACTTCAGAAATTTATCTCAATTTAAAACTGGTTGTCCCCCAAAGACATGTTTTTTTCCTGCAGTCTACTCGACAAGAGATTCCCAATACCCCAACCCTTAAAGCATCTAAAGTTGTGGAGCGTTTGGACTCCACAGTCAGCTTCTCTGAGACCAACACCCCCGGCTTCATAGTCTTCTCATCATCACTACTTTTATCCTTTGAGGTGGTGGTTCCTCACCCCCACCTTCATGCATTCATGGTTTCAGCTGCCCTATTTAAAATCCTTCAGTGGCTTCGCACTATATCGTGAACAAAACCTAAGCCCCAGTGTTGGTATGACCAGGCCCTGCCTCCCTTTGCAATCTTATCCTGCACTTCCTCTTTCTGGTCAAGCATTAGACATACTGGTTATCTTCCAGAACCTCAAGTATGCCCATTTTATCTCACCTCTGAATTGTTATGCTTACTTTCTCTTCTCATCACAAGCCAGCTACTTCTCTTTCTTTAGATCTCAAGCTAAAATCATTTTCTTAGAACTGAGGTGTAAAAGAGTCCATTGGTTCACTAAAATAAGACTGCTCTCTTCCTAAAACTAAAATGATTTTGTTAACGCTGAGAAGATAAGGACTTCTCAGATCTCTCAGCGAAGTTGAGCTTCTGTTATAAAGTCCAGTACAAACTGCTCCAGTATTCAATTACTCATAGCCAGTCTGCTTTACCATACTGTAATATAAAATAATTTTATGTGTTCTTTGTTGCAAAATATGTTTAATCTCAACATATATCTATATGCCTTTTCTCCTAAGTGTTGGTTTATGGTTAAAAAATTGATTTATGCCTTTCCATAGTAGAGAAGATCCATTTGACTTTTATGAGGCAATCTACCAGAATCTGAGCCATTGGCAACCTTGAGACAATATTTAACTACTAGTGGCAGTGGGAGAACTAGAAACTGTTTATCAGTCTCTTTCTTCTACTTGCCTCCAGAAGTGAAACTCCTCTACTGTTACATATTAAACCAACAACCATTTAAAACCCTCCTCCCATTCTCTGACACTGCATATTCCAAGAATGTTGCTAGTTCCTGATTTATTGTAGCCTCTAGAGAAGAAACAGTGTTTGTGCAATCACCAATGACACAGTGGGAACCAGGTGATTTTATCTTGGCAGGTGAAGATATCCAGATAGCATAAGCATGTCTGATATGCACTTCATTTTTTCCTCAATAAAATGTTAAAAATGTATATTTCGATACATAATTGACTCATATTTTTTTCAAATTCCTCCTTTAGTAAGCATTCTTAGCTTTTGTCTAAAATACTGTCTAACAGTGCATAGTCCATAAGCGTGTACTATGTATAACACATGTGTATACTTGTGAACAATTACCCCCTAAGACAATTAAACTGGTCTAAAAGAAGATTCTAAAATTTTCTTCAAACTTAGCATGTTTGTAGGATGGCCCAAAGCAATTTCTCATCAGTCTCTGTTCCCGTGAAGAGTTCCATGTTTTTGATTTAATTTGATAGATAGCTGGTAACTGCACCTTAGTTCAACTGATGCATGATGATCCAAAGGAATTTATAGCCCCGATATAAACATGGCCCAGAAATACAAAGTAAAATTGATTAATCCATGCCATTCCATAGTCTGAGAGTCTAGAGTTTTGAAGAATTCCTGAGGAGCATCTATCTGCTTTCTCTGACACTTAAGTAAATCTTTCCACTGTACTGTCTGAACTGAAAGCTCCACCCAGGCTCTCTTCGGAGCTTCAAAAATTGTTTCTCTTTCCCTAGACTCTGTAGTTCTACACACACACCCAAACTCTTGAGGTTTCATCTTGTATCTCAAGTAATTTCCCCAAACACTACCCATTTACTCCCTAAAGAGCGACTTAGCCCCACCTTCTAACACCATAAAAAACTCTCCAAATTATTTTTTAATATAATTAGCTATATTAAAAATTGCAGAATTTTATTATTGCGACGTGACTAGATTTTTGGCATAAATCATATATTATCAGATTTTATTAACCACTCAATTTACTGCCATTTTTAATTTAGTAGTGTTTTGTTTATTTAATAGTATTCATTACCATATCTATTTGTGAAATAGGTGCATAACTGTGTGTGAGATTGTTTATATGTGCTTTCAGTTCCTGGTTTTTATACACATAGCCCCTGCTAGAGCAAGAAACAAGAAAGAAAACCTATGATTTCTCTCTCCCTCTTTCAATTTCACACAGGCAGAATTAACTAGAAGCTAATGTAGAATATAGAAGGATGAATGTGAATCTGAGACTCACAGAGCAAAGGAGAAAATATGGGTAGCTAACAGCTCTTGTTTCTCTATTCTTTTCCTAGACTGTAGTTAAAATGAGCAAAAACCTTCCTTCATTACTCTTCCCATATTCATTTTTCCTATCTTTATCATTCTTTTGTCCTCAGTTGTTCTAGTTAATTACCTGGATGTATTTTGGGGGGTCAGTGGTTATACCTTGTAGCATGGCTCAAATCTTCATTCAGGCATAGCCGTAGCCTTCAGTGGTCCTGCTTGCATTGTGTTGCTATAGTTTTTTATTAACTTTATGACTGAAAGGGCAGTACAATAAGGCAGAGCAGAATACCCCACAAATTCCTGGTATAACCTTCCTCACACACATAATGTAGCAAATTTGAATAACAAAAATAACCGCTTCAGTCTATACCATACTTCTCTTTTATGCCTATTTGTCCCATGACATGGTAAGACTATAATGGCTGACAGTTAATCTAGGCTTCTAGAACAATGGAAGCATTGTTGAATCTCCTGTCAAAGCAAAAATTGTACTGAACAAAGTTAAACATGCAAGGAATACTTTATTCCAGCCTATTGCAATAGGGGAGAAAGGCCAGAATTCAGCCTGAGCTTAACAATACTGAATTTTAAGAGATGGCAAAGGGAGATCATAGGCCATCTGTATTTGTAAACTGGCTTTATGCAAAGGAAATGTAAATGTTCTAGTATCTTCATGAGAGGTGGTAGTTTTACAAGTTGGAGCAAAATGCCTGCTTTACCCTCCCACAGAGATAGAGAGAAAGGAACCTTATTTATTTTGATGATTACATTTCAAAGAGATGGCTCCCACGTCCTTGAGAAAGACGTTCTTATGTTGTAAAATTGACAAGAGTCTTTATAAAAAGATTTGCAGTAACAAAGAGGCAGCTGAGGAATGGACAATTACAAATTTTCTAAAGTAAATGCTCTGAGGAAAGGAATTTACAGCCTAGAGTCACAAGGAAGACTGATTAAGTTTAGTCTAGGTGAAGGAAAATTAAATTGGTTTTGGTTACTCCTGGTGGAATTATTTTTTGCATTAAATACTAAGGCCCATAAACAGGGAACAAAATTTTTATGCCTCTCCTATAGCTACTCTTTGATACCTAAGCCTTATGGGTATGGAAAAAATAGAAGAATTTGTTAGTGACGAGTTTAGAACAAATGCTATATCCTACACTACAGCCCAGCAGAACACGGGGATCCTAACTCTGGCTTTGCTGTCCATTACAGTATCTGTGAGAACTGACCAATGATGTGTAAAAGCTGAAGTCTATCCTTCCCACTGAGGACTCAGGTCTAATTCAATGTCTACAATCCCCCAACTATACTACAGGATTCCAAATGTTGGCCCTCTCCTCACCAAAGAGCTGTTCAAGTATTGGTGAAGAGAGTAACTTCTGGGCCCTGTTACGGGTCTTAGTCAATAGTTGTATAAACCAAATGTACATTATAAATTTATGTCAACACCCCAATCTCTCTAAATCTTTAGATCCTTTTTTCTAGATATATAATATTGAATACAGTGATAGCCAGTTATGTAATTTTAAATGTTCTAGAATCCACATTTAAAAGAAACAGGTGGGCTTCCCTGGTGGCGCAGTGGTTGAGAGTCCGCCTGCCGATGCAGGGGACGCGGGTTCGTGCCCTGGTCCGGGAAGGTCCCACAACCAGCGGAGCGGCTGGGCCCGTGAGCCATGGCCGCTGAGCCTGTACTCCGCAACGGGAGAGGCCACAACAGCGAGAGGCCCGCGTACCGCAAAAAAAAAAAAAAAAGAAACAGGTAACAATAATACATTTTATTTACTCCAATATATCCAAAATATCATTACTTTAACATGTAATCAGTATAAAAATGCATTAATGATATTTTACTTTTAAGATATAAAAATCAAGTCAAGATATAAGTGTTCAAAATCTGGTGTGTGCTTTTTACACTTAAAACACATGTTCATTTGGATAGCCACATTTAAATTGCTTGATAGGCACATTTGGCTACTAAGAACTGTACAGTTCTTGACTATACCCAGAAATTTCTGGTACTTTAATCTCATGCTGAGTATATACTACCAATGAGTCTGTTTTAGAGATCTAACTGAAAGAGAGAAAGAAGAGAGAGAGAGAGATTCCTAGCTGCTAGATGTAACACTTTGAACTTACAGTTTTCCTCTTCTCTTGGTTTAGCAAACTGTTTCACAAATTACCTATGGTTTTGAACACATAAATTTGAAAACCATGCACACTCTTGCTATCCCAGTTTTGATTTCTTAACTGGCACCCTGGGATAGGCTGGAATTGGAATATAATTACAGTTCAAGACTCACTGAGGAGTGGTAGGAATGAAGAAAATTGGTATGTCCTTGAAAGATAGGTATCTAAATTAAGGTCTTAACGGATTTTCAGTTGATGCAAGACAGATTGCCTCAGACAGTGGAAGAGGAGCTGTCTCTGCTGACTAGAAAGGTTCAGTGAGATTTGGAGTTTGTGATCCTCAGAATTATCCAAATTTCATCCTTCCAACTCTCAGGTCTTATTTTTTTCCCAAATGAATAACCAAAGATATCTGGTAAGTTTGTGAATTCAACCTACATAATAATTTATCACCCACCAGTAACAAATTCTTTGTATGGTTTTTGGAGATCTGAATTTTTTTTTTTTTTTTTTGTGGTAATCATAGAAACTTACTGGCTCTCTCTATATACCTTGAACACTGAATTGAAAAAATCCTGTTGGTTTCATTCTTCAATTTTTTAGTGCTGTGAGAAGCATTTAACCCACTCCATAACCACTTTCTCTTGCATACCCAGCACAAGTGTTATTTTGGCCAGTACTTTGTCCTCCATAGCTATGCCCTCAGTAGGCATTGTATTCCAGGCAACCACAGGTGATGATTTAAGTGACAATTTTGGGTTTTTTTTAAATATGTATTTATTTATTTGGCTGCTCTGGGTCTTTAGTTGCGGCATGCAGGCTCTTAGTTGCAGCATGAGGGTTCCAGTTCCCTGACCAGTGATTGAACCCAGACCCCCGTTACTGGGAGCACAGTGTGTTAACCGCTGGACCAACAGGGAAGTCCCTAAGTGACAATTTTGACACTATGTTCCTTAGACTACTGCAGTTCCATTCTCTGATGTTAGCCTTATCTTCATTGCCTTTAAACTTAAAGCAGGTCAGAAAGCCAGTACCAAAATCTTGTCCTAGAGGGTTAGATGTTTGAAACCGTGTCTGGTACTAAATACTGAGCCACTCAGGGTTCAGCTGCAATTCAATGTGTTTTAATCCAAAAGGAATTTAATACAATGGAATATTTTAAAAAAGGAATGTAAAATATTTGAGCTACTCAAGAGAGTAGAAATTAATTACATAATATACAGCATAGTACAATTTTGAGTTAAGTAGATTTCCATTGATATTTCTATTTAGTGCTTTTCTTATTTCATTTTATTATGAATGATACATTATTATTTAAATTAATGTAATTATGTTTATTGAGTGTTTTCAATGTGCCATGAATCTTGAGATTGAGATGTACTTTATTTGCATTATTGTGTTGAGCACGTAGAAACCATACAAGATTAGTGCTAATACAGTGACTTCTTTGCCAATAAAGACATGAGGCACATGGTGGTGAAGTAACCTGACCAAGGTCAAATAACTTGAAGCTGAGTCCCCAGCCCTGACTGGAAACCCAATGTTTGCAAATATTATGTAACAAGCTTCTTAAAATATAAAATTATTTGCTTGATTTAGAACTTTATATAAAGGAATCATATAATGTATGTTCTTTTGAATTTTCCTTCATTGGTTAAGCATTATCTTAGTTCATTATTTATGTCACTTACATCTGTAGTTGATTTTCTCTGATGTATAGTATTCTATAGCATAAATACCATTATCCATTCTACTGTTGATGAACATTGGATTTTTTTCGATCTCTGACAGCTATTAATAATGTTGTTGTAATAAGAATTCTAATTCATATATTTTGATGAACATTTACAAACATTTCTATTGGGTATATATATATATTCACCTTATCCAGAATATTTTAAAGAATTTTACCAGCTGGCAGATTTTCACTCCCATCAACAGTATACGAGAATTCCTATAGATCCATATCTTTATTGACACTTAGCTTTGCCAGTCTTTTTCTCATAACTATTCAAGTGAGTGTGTATCAGTGTGCATTGTTTCAGACTGTGCATTCATGTGATTGTTAAAGTGGTTGAACACTTTTCACTTATTCCTTGGTTAAGTATCTTTTCAAGTTTCTTGTCCATTTTTCCATTAGGTTGTCTGTCTTTCTTGATTTATACACTATCTTCATATATATTTCGGACATCAGCTTTTTATCAGTTATATGTTTTACAAATATTATCTCATATTTAGTGGCTTCATTTAGTCTTTTGAATAAGGAAATTCTAATAAAGAGCATTAGAGTTATGTCATTATCCTAGTAAGAAAGCAAATATTGTTTCTAAAGAGCAGTTTTTGAGAAAGACTTGCCTAATAAGTATTCTGACTTTGACATTTCCTTTGTATATAAGAAAATTATCTACTAACTGCCCTAAGTGGCTCAGTTTCTTGACTATAATTGTCTCAAGGCTTTAAGTTGCAACACTTATAAAATCCAAATTGAAAAGAAATTTCTTCAAATGAATACCTATGCCTAGAAACTCTCTTTCACTTTGAAGATTACAGTTGTCCATATATTAGCAATTCTAGTTGAATTTTTGTTTAAAAAAATCCCTCACATGCAAAAGGACCTTGTTCACATAGCAACAGCATGGTATATTGTGTTTATTCTTCTAGGCTGATAGCACAGCAGACTTTAGGTTCTGACTGGTATTGATCTATTTTATTCTTTGCAAGCTGAGGAATATGCATTGCTCAATTTCACAGGAGACTAGACCCTATGAATTTCCACTACTTTCAAAATTTATAACACTGCCATGTGATATCTTGCAAATTGTGTCTCATTTCAGATTACTTCTGAGGAGTTGAGACTTTCTGTTTTCTTATAGACTAAAACTCTTTGTGGTAGTATTATGAAATATATTTCCTTTTATTCTTTCCCCTGCAGAAAACAAGCGATAAGCAATTTCTTTGTCTCTTAATCCACTCTAATTCAGGCCATAATTTCATGCATATTATGCTTTTCCTGAGCATATTATTTTATCTTTTAAAATTTAATATTATGAAGAGATATATGTGTACGAATCTCATTCGTGTGTGTGTGTGTGTGTGTGTGTGAATTAAATGTTAATTCTAAGGCTTTTCTCTGACAGCAGAAGTGAAAAGATATTTTACAGTTTTTTAAGGTGACATCAGATAATCTGAGTGCATTACAGAGGTTCATTATAGGCAAGATTTCCTTCCAATTTAGTCACTGAAAACAGCCAATGTTGTACCATTAATTAACCAGAATCATGAATCAGAATATAAGAGAAATATAATACAAAGCAAGTATCAATCACAGCATAATAATTTCATTTTCTGTCAGGGTTCTCAATTTCTTGAATTGTAAATCAATCACAGATGTTTGAAATGAATTATGAAGGAGGGAGAAGATCGCTAAAATATATTGCATGTTTTGACAGTAATTCCACTATTAACTCTTAGTATTACAAATAAGCCTCACTCAGATGAGATAATTAATGGTGCAATGTTACAGAACAAATAGGATAAAGAGTTAGAATTCAGTCTTGTAAGACAACAGATCCCACGCATGATACCATCAATCCTCCATAGGCCTGCATAGGTGAGTTTGAATTTGATAGTATTTGACCAGTTTGTAAGAAATTTAGGAATTCTGTAGAGGACGTAGTCTGTCCTCACTCTGACCAGTATCTGACCTTGCTACATGCCGTTGTTGGAACACGCATAAGAAAGCAAGGTTTTTCTTTATGTTATACAATTCTGTTTGAGGGAGTTAATAATACATCAAAATTATACCAGCTAGCTTACAAATAAACTTGATATTAGGACAAGGCAGAGGCAGGTCATGAATTTCTCCTTTTTTTAAAAGGTAATTTTTTTTAGGGTTGTTTTAGGTTCACAGCACAACTGAGATGAAGGAAGGTACAGAGATCTCACATAAACCCTGTGCCCCCGTACATGCATGGCCTTCCCCATTATCAACATCTCTAGAACAATACATTTGTTAAAACTGATGGACCTACACTGAAACGTCATAATCACCCAAAGTTCATAGTTTACATTATGATTCACTCTTGGTGTTCTGCATGTTTTGTTTTTGGACAAATATATAATGACAAGTATCCATCACTATAAGTAACATCATATAAGTAATATCAGAGATTTTTACTCCCCTAAAGCTCCTCTGTGCCTTTTCCTCTTCATTTCCTCCCACCCACAGCAATCACTGAACATTTTACTGTCCCCATAGTTTGCCTTTTCCAGAATGTCAGGCAGTTGGATACAGTATGCAGCATTTTCAGATTGGCTTTTTTTTTTTTTTTTTTTTCAGTACGTGGGCCTCTCACTGTTGTGGCCTCTCCCGTTGCGGAGCACAGGCTCCGGGTGCGCAGGCTCAGCGGCCATGGCTCACGGGCCCAGCCGCTCCGCGGCATGTGGGATCTTCCCGGACCGGGGCAGGAACCCGCGTCCCTTGCATCGGCAGGCGGACTCTCAACCACTGCGCCACCAGGGAAGCCCAGATTGGCTTTTTTTATATTATATGGCAAAAAGTAAATTTTCTCAGTGAGCTTGATTTAATTACATGATTCCTTTAGAAGCAGAGAGTTTTCTCTGGCTGGTGACAGAAGAAAGAGAGGTTAGTAGTGTGAAAAGGATTCACTGCACCCTTGCTGGTTTGAAGATAGGGGTGGTCTGACAAGAACCAAGGCAGGTAGTTTATAGATGTAGAGAGCACATCTCAATTGACAGCCAACAAATAAATGGGTATTTCAGACCTACCACCACAAGGAACTGGATTACTCCATCAACCATAATGAGCTCCGAAGAGGATTCTTCCACAGAGTGTCCAGATAAGAGCCCAGGCCAGCTGATAATTTGACTTTAGCCTTCTATGACTGATAAGCAGAGAACCCAGCCAACTCTACCAGACTTATGACCTATAGAACTGAAAGATAATAAATTAGTGTTGTTGCAAGCTGCTAAATTTGTGGGAATTTGTTGTCCACCAGTAGAAAATTATCACGGATTTTGGTACCTGGAAATGGGGTCCTGCCTTGACAAATACCTAAAATGTGGGAGTGTCTTTGGAAGTGGTCAGTGAGTGAAGACCGGAAGAGCTAACTTTAAGGAACATGATGAAAAGCCTAGATTTCCTTGAACAAACTGTTAGTAGAAATATGGGTATTAACAACTCGCTGAGGCTTAAAAGGAAGTGAGAGGCATGTTATTGGAAACTGGAGGAAAGGAGATCCTTGTTATGTAGTGGCAGAAAGCTTAGAGGAATTGTCTCATTCATTTATGTAGAAAGAGTAACTTATAAATGATTAAATTGGATATTTAGCTAAGGCGATTTCCAAGCAAAATGTTATGGTTGTGACCTGGTTTCTTCTTGCTGCTTATAGTAAAATGTGAGAGGGGGGAAATAAATTGAGGGAAGAACTGTTAAATAAAAAAACAAATGAGGGTTTGAGGATTTGGGAAATTCTCAGCCCACTCAGATGGTAAAGGATAAAATTAAGAAACTGTTTTTGAAAGTGTGGTGCAGAAAAAAATCAAGTATTTTAAAATCAATTAGGAGTATATACATTCTTTTAAAATATTTACTTTTTTCAGGAAGTTATTAAAGTAAAAATTACATAGCACCTTAAAAGTACAAACTTTGTTTGGAATATAACATCTCACACTGCTAGAATATGTTATATGGTTGAGTTCTAAAAAGATATTAATAAGTAATTTATAGTAGATTAAATAAAGTTTTAAAAAGTCATTAAAATTAAATATTTGTGTTCTTTAATCACCCTGGTTTTACAATAAAGTAGGAATTAGTTACTTTCTGAAAAAAAAGCTAAAAATGTAACTTCCACATACTAAATGTAATACAGTGAAATTGAAGCAATGTAATTAAGGGGATTTGAACAAATTAACAATTTGTCAATAAAATGAACAAATATCCAGTCAACTGAGGATGTTCTATAATCCTAACACATTTTTAAATAAATTATGTCTTAACTTGTATCACAAGTATTATTACTTCATATTATCTTTAAAAATAAATCTCTGGTTAAACCAGAAAGTCATATGCTAGTGTACTATGGTGTATGAAAAATCACTTTATAATCAAATTCTGCTTTGGGCCTTTTGACAGTGGTGCAAATTCACACACATTTGACTGATTTGATTATGTTCCTCAGTGAAACACATGAATAAACATACTTTTTTAAAGGTAATATATAAAAAGCATATTTAAAGGACCTAGAAGAACACTTCATTCCTAACAGCTTTGAATATTAGATTTATTAAATTTTCCTTCTTTAAAATAAAAAGAATCCATAGTATTCCTTTTTATTATGGACAATCCAGTTAAGTATTCCATCTTTGGATAAAATAGATATATTTTCTACAACTTCTCTCTCCCTCTCTCTCTCATGTCTCTATCTCTAGCTATCTTTCTATCTTTTACTGTCTCTTTTTCTTACTGTTCTTAAGGAAAAGTGACAAAAATTATATTTTTTAATATCAAAAAACAATTCCAGTAACCTGGTACTTATAATAATAACTTATGATAATGGGAGGTTCATATGAGAAATAACAGAAATATATATACCAATCAAGTATAAAATAAAATTTATTAGGAGTATTTTCTATACGCAAAATGTTATCATGTTCAATAATTAATTAAATCATACCATGCTGATCTAATTAAAACTGTGAGATTTTATATAAATATAAAAAAATGTATGCCAAAACATTTAAGTTCTAAAAGAAAGAAAGGCAAATTAATCTTTTATAAAACAAAAAAGCTTACTGGTCTGTGTAATAATACTGAAATATATTATTAAATATAAAAAAGGCATTTATATATTTGTTCTAATATAAAATCATTAGCTTTCAATGAGTAACCAGTGTAATAGAAGTTGTTTAGGGTAAGAGATTATATTATTGCCACTGAAAATACAATGTGAGCTTTATTCTTAGTTCTCATCTGGACTTAAAGGAGAGAAATCATTTGCTAAACTTGAGTCAGAATGTATTAATCTGAAGCACTGTGGTTTGGAAGAGAATAAAGAATAACATACATATATATATATATATATATACACACACACAACAGTTTTATATATATATATAACAATTTTATATGTATGTAATAATTTTTACAGTGTGTTGAAACTGATGGCATTAGTTTTTAATATGTTAAATATATGTTTGTAAAAATAGAAATGGGGCTTCCCTGGTGGCGCAGTGGTTGAGAGTCCGCCTGCCGATGCAGGGGACACGGGTTCGTGCCCCGGTCCGGGAAGATCCCACATGCCGCGGAGCAGCTGGGTCCGTGAGCCATGGCCGCCGAGCCTGCGCGTCCAGAGCCTGTGCCCCGCAACGGGAGAACCCACAGCAGTGAGAGGCCCGCGTACCACAAAAAAAAATAATAATAATAAAATAAAATAAAAAAATAGAAATGACTCAGATGTTTATTCTAGATCAATAACTTTTCTGATAGTTATGCATCAGTGAAATAATACTCATTTTTACTTAGGTCTTCTAACATAAGGTGGGGAAAGAAGCATTATAGCATAAAAAATATAAGCACAAGTTCCAGTCTGAAATTACCTGAGTTCAAATCTCAGCTTTTCTACTTAGTAGCCCTGTGATTTTGGACAAATTCTTAATATCTCCTCAGAAAGATCCATGCTTTAATGTTCTGCTATTGCTATCCTGAAATTCTTTTTTTTTTCATGTGCACACACTACGCTTTATTGAAAGGACAATGGCATACACTGCATCTTATAAAAGGATTAGCCAAAGTGATACATTTTGTGTTACTTAACGGACTTGCTTCAATAAAAATCTCAGGTATTCCTTTACTATTTTGTGGTTTTTAGGCATAAGGCACTGTAGGAAAGATAATCCTTCATTAGGAAAATGATTTTGCTTTATGGCTGCTATCTTGAAATTCTTGATAACTTTTGAACAAAGGGACTTGCATTTCCATTTTTCTTATGTTACCCTTTTTAGTTTAACATGATATTATTACTTCTCTACAGATCAGTAACTATAGGTCTAACTCATTTCAATGGGTAAAATTTATTCAAAAATATAGAAGTGCCAAAATATATTTAATTATTTTACTCTTGATAAACATTTATACTTATTCAGTTTTCACAAACTGTAAATGAATATCCTTTCACACCTGTAAAAGATAATAATACTAGAAGTGGAATTGCCCTGTCAAAAGACAAAATTTCAATATTATTGATGTGATGTATTTACTTAAAAATGCAAATTAATACACTTACTGAATGATTTTAATTTAGGAAACACATCTATCAAAAAGGAAGAGACAACTGATAAATCCCAAAATATTAGATATCTAAGAATCTGAGTGATTCTGTACTCTAGCCTCCCAAGCAATATAGATATTTCCTTTATAATGTTAAATAAATAGTAATTTAGTCTTTGCTTGAATATATCAATGAATTCAATTCAATATATTAGCAAAGTACTGATAGCCCAACAATTAAATTGGCGCTATTATTTTCTGGATACTACATGCTTCAACAAAATTTTGTTGATATTTACTTTCCTCAGTTGAAACGTTATGACTTATTAAACACACACACACTTACATATCCATACCTGTTAAATCCTACACTTTGATTTCAAATAAAAAAGAATCATGAACATCTCAAACCTTTATTCAAAATAAAAAGAATAAAACCTCTGCCTTAAACATGTTGATTTATGCTACTGTATTTATTTGCACTAAAAAATTCAATTACATAAAACTAGTTTCAGAAGAAAATTCTCTTTTCTTTAAAACATATATTTGCCCTTTTTTCCTACTGTAAGATATAATATTACTTTATATTGGGCATGAATACATTGAGTGTTACAATTTAAAATGAACATAAAATTGAATAAACATTTTTCTCCTAAACATATATTTAATATACAAATTATTTAATAGTAAAAATTTGAATCAATGTTTAAATATTTCTAGAGTATCTTTACATTTCTGCTATGCTTATTTTTTATTTTCATTACATTAGCAGTTACTTGTATATATCAAAAAATGCTGTTCTCTTATATTTTATTCCATACAGATCTTAGTACATCAATTCCAATAAGGATTGTTCCATAATCCCTTAGCTACCATATACTGTAGAATTATCCTTCTAAGTAGTCTCTGCTGTCTCATTCAGAAGCATTTTAAATTATGTAAGACTTGTTTCAATTACTCAGAACATCCTAAAAGTGCTTTCTGGACCCAATTTTATGATATTATTAAAATATAAGGCATTTCTATTTGAACAGTTTAAATTCTATATCGGTGTATTAAAATACTGAGCAGACATGTTGATATACAAAATTTTGGATATACAAAATTGCTAATCCTTTAAATGTGCAACTTAATTTGTCATATTCAAATATAAAAATATTTGGGTAGCTTGTAAAGATTGGGGTTGAGCTTGTTTGAGCATAATTTATGTACAATATTTGACATAAATCTTCATTTTTATCTTATAACGTAAGCAATATGTATCTTAAATATCCAGATAATTGCAGTATCCTCCATTCTGAAATTTATTTTTATTTAAAATAAAATGTTATAAATATTTGAGATTAAAGTTTATGCAGATTTTCACATTATAGACATTATTGTAAATATCTATTATATCTAGATTGTTACTGCTTGCAATTTGTTGCACTTATTTTTCCCCCTATTTTCAAAGGGGAAACATTAAATAGAAAAAAAAGAAAGCACTGGAATGCTTTAGACTAAATTATTTGTAGTATTTTAAATATTTTTCTTTATGTTATCTTTCTTATACCATTAAAAATGTGAAATACTGAGCTATTTGCCAAGGTACTTCAAAGTGTAAAAATTGAATAATTAGGAATAATCAGTATAGTTACAGAGTTAATTTATATACATGCTATCATTTCTCCCATTCATTCATTTAAAAACATTTATTGATCCCAAACACAGATCTTCGTATTAGAGATATAACTTAAAGTAGGGAATACTCCCCATTCTCTTATAGATTATATTATAGCAAAAAATCACAGGAATAAATTATAGTAAAAATATATTATGACCTTTCATAAAAGTAACTCTAAATGGATAATAGATTTAAATGTACAATACAAAACTATAAAACTTCTAGAAACTAAAATAGAAGATAATCTATGTAAACTGGGTTTGTGATGACTTTTTAGATACAACACCAAAAGTATGATCTATGAAAGGCAAAATTGATAAGCTGGACTACATTATAACAAAAAACTACTCTAGGAAAAGTACTGTTAAGATAATTAAAAGGTAAGCTACAAATTGGGAGAAAATATTTGCAAAAACACTTATCTGATAGAGGACTTGTATCCAAATTATGCAAAGAACTCTTAGACTTAAGAATAGGAAAACAGACAATCCAATTAAAAATGGGCAAAATATGTGTATAAACATCTTTTCAAAGAATATCTACAGATAGCAAATAAGTATATGAAAAGATGTTCAATATCATATGTCATGAGTTAATTACAAATTAAAACAATGAGATTCCATTATGCACCTATTTATTAGAATTACTGAAATCCAAAAACACTGATAGCACCAAATGCTGGCAAGGTTACGGAATAAGAACTCTCATTCATTGTTGGTGGAAATCCAACAGTCACTTTGCAAGATAGTCCACCAGTTTCTTCCAAGCTGAACTTAGCCTTACCATATGATCCAGCAATGACACTCCTAGATGTTTCTAGAAATCGTGAACAAATGAGTTAAAAACATATGTTCACACATAACTTGCATTTGGAAGTTTATAACAGCTTTGTTTACAACTCCCTAAAACTGGAGACAACCAATAGGCAAATGGATAAACAAATGGTGATATACCCAAACAATGGAATATTATTCAGCAATTAAAAGAAATGAGCTACCAAGTCACAAAAAGACATGGAAGGGTATTACATACATATAGCTAAGTGAAAGAAGCCAGTATGAAAAGGTTACGTACTATATGATTCCAACTACATGACATTCTGGATAAGACACAACTAGAAATGATTTTAAAAATCAGTTGTTCCCAGGATTTGGGAAGGCAGATAGAAGGGATGAACAGGTGGAGGACAGGACACACTCAGGGCAGTGAAATTATTCTGTGTGATGCTGTAATGGTGAATGCATAACATTATGCTTCTGTCAAAACCCAAAGAACACAGGATAAAGTGTCAACCCTAATGTAAACTGTGGACTTTAGTTAATAACAGGCATCAATATTATGTCATCAATTTTAACAGACTTGCCACATTAATGCAAGATGTTAATAACAGGGGAAACTGTGTGGAGGAGAGGGTGTAGGAGAGTGGTTATATGGAAACTCTCTGTACTTTCTGCTCATTTTTTCTATAAACCTAAACTTCTCTGAAAAATAAACTCTATTATTTTTTTTTAAATGGCATGTGCCATAGTATAGTTCTGACCATGTTACTGTGGATGTTCACAGGAAAGGTGGTAAAATATTCCATGTAGAATATAATTTCCTCTTTTAAAAATGAAAAATGAGTAAAGGATAATATTTCACATCAGATTTTGTGATCTCTCCTGAAAAATACATGAGAGTAAAAATAGGAAAATTCTGCACAAGATTACCTTTTCATTCAGGAGTAGGTTTCTGAATAAAGCTTCTCATTATTCATGCTTTTTGCTGTACCTCAGGAGAATTTTAGGGAACTTTACGGGAAAGGATTAGGGATAGTCAAAACAGCAAAATAAGTGAAATATTTTCATGTTATTTTATTTCATGTTTCTGGAATCATCTTAATGACTCCTAAAATCAAGACTTCCTCAATTTCTCCAAAGCAGACAGTATTTTATTTACTGTTAACATGAAAAATTAGAAATTTCAGAACACTGAGAAATAGAAGTCAGTAATTTATTTTCATGTGCTCTTTATAATCTACCAAATGCCCAAACCACATGCTGAATAGAGTCTAACCACAGCAATCAGTGCTCTGCCGGAGGGTGGAAATCTTTAGCTACTGAGGCAACCCTAGGCCCCTTATGATACTCTGTGGGTGACTGGGAGTGGTGGGAGATGCGTCTTCCTGCAGACTAATAGGGACTGCAGAAGAAGAATTTTAGTAAGGAGAGACTTCCAAACACTCGTGTCTTTTCCTTGGTCAAAATTTATAATAATATGGTAAAACAGTGACAACTCCCTTTTTGCTTATTTGGAGTAAAGCAGGGACATATTTCATCCTAAACTATGGAAATAGTTTTGAGGTTTTTTTTTTTTTTTCCTGTTGTCTCCTGGCATTTTTCTTTCCCTTTTCTTTCTCCTACATTGGCCAATTTGGGGCTTCTCCCCTTGCCATCCCCTAGGAAGGCATTTGCCCCCTTGTCCACCTGCAGCATGCATCCAAGGCCAGAGCTCAGGCCTACAGACTGGGTAGGTGCCTGTGTAACTGAGCAGGACCCTATGGAGCCTTCTCTAGACAGACCGTGCACCCCATCATGTCCTCTGTGTCTTGTTTGTAGAATTGTTAGTCTACCAGGCCTCCCCTGAGACACAAAAGGCTGGCTCAAGAGTTAATAACTGGAAGAATATGAACATGTAATAACAAAAGATGGCAGTTGGGTCAGGAGAACTGGTAATAACTTAAACAATAGATCAGCCATATAGTAGAGTCACAGAATCTTTAGTTCCTCCCTGATGGACATATATAACAGTGTATGATGAACATTCTTGAGTTGCTTAACAGATACTAAAACCCCTACCAGCTGGAAGAAGCTAACTGCATGATGACCATGAGCATGCCGCCCCCAGTCTTGCTGGTGCCTGAGGATTGATGATGTTAACATCTGTGACATCACTCTGTTACCTTATCCTCAACCAGTCAGAGAATTGTGCAGGAGTTGATCACGCACCCTGCGACTCTCTCCCTCACCTTGCCTTTAAAAACCCTTCCTTGAAAACCATCAAGGAGTTTGGTTCTTTTGAGCATTAGCTGGCCCTACTCCTTGAATGGCCTTGCAATAAACACTGCACTTTCCTTTACCACAGCCCAATATCAGTAGATTGGTTTTACTCCAAGAAGGCAAATGAACCCAAGTTTCGTTTGGTAACACCTCCTCTGCCTCAGTTGTATGGGAGCTGGGGAATGTGCTTTTTTAAAATAATAATGAAAAGAAAAAAAGTGAAGTCTTTGACAGTTTCCACCTACTCAGTTCCTTGAAACCTATAAAGTTTGGCTGATCTAGATTCATTAGGAATGTCTCCTTGCCAGCCAGGGCCAAGACCCAGGCCTGATGAAAGCAGAAGCCCTTCCAGTCCCCAGGCTGCCACCACTGCAGGGTGGTGTCTTACAGAGGTGTTTTACAGGTGTCTTACAGCGGTCCAGGCCTGAGGCTGCAGAAATCTGGGGCAGCCACCATCAAGAAGCCCTTCTTAGGGCCCCAGTCTCCTTTGCCAGTATGGATTCCTCAGATTGGAACTGCATAACAAAAATAGTTGCAGATTTATTTTTTTTAAGCTTTTTTTTCTCCAAAATGATTTGTAGTTGTGTGTGCATCACTTTGCCTTGATATGTGTGCTCTACAATAAAAAACAAGTGTAATATGTTTTTTAGGGAAAAAAGAAGCTAGCAGGATTTCTGCCCCCAAAAAGGAGTGGTAGGCACTTTAAGCAACGGACTTGTATATTAAATATTCTTTCAGAGTACAAATAGATGAACTTTACAAAGACTTTTGACTAATTGCTATATTTAAGAAGCAAAAATTCTCATGTGGATTTGTTGTACCACCTCATAACATTAGTTCCTTTTCCCAAAATGCATGAAAATGAGGATGCAGGCATTCACCTTCGTTATGATGATGAGTAAATTTGGAAACATACATAAGTATGACTAATTTCACTATTCAAAGCTGAAATATCCAAAAGTATCTACTAAAGAAGGTGAATGTGTTACATTTACTACAGAAAAATAGAAAATACACTAAGCAACTAAATTCCATTTTTCTGCCTAATATATGGCTCAGTTTTATACTTTATTGATTTTTAAAATTTGTGTTTTTATTATATTTAAGGAAATAATTAAATCACTGGAAATAGGAAAGAATAGGAGTATTCTTATTCCAGAATAAGAGAAAAATAACTATTTAATCATTAATCAATTTTCATTTTACACCATTAGATTACCTTAGTTAATTTGATCCAAACTCCAGTATCAAAACAGAATAATTGTCTTCATGGTTGAAATGTTGTTTAGGTTCTTTGATTTTCATGTAAGAATATGGACTTCATGAATTACTTAAGAATAGAGAATCTATCTGTTCTTGTTAGTCTAGGATTCATAACTCAATAATGACATGAGAAACTTTTTACTTTGATCAAATTATCTTGATGTACCAAAGAATTGCTTTCATTAAGAAGTGATCTGAGGCCATTCTCTTAGAGTTCCTGGATGTAACTTACTACAAGAAAAACTTTATGAAAATTCTTTACTTTTACTTTAGAGATATATTTTCAATATCAATTCTAATACTCAATGAACCCAGTATGAAGGTCTGCTCAAGAAATGGTTTTCACAGCTAAATATCATTATAACTATTTCCTTTAAGGCAATATTATGGTATATTTGTCCAAATGATATATGTTGACAATTGCTGACAGTTGACATTTTACTTATTTGTGAGTAAAACATCAGGAACTTACAGGATATGGAGCAAATTAAGCAGAAAATGTAAAAAAAAATAAACTATTTTGTAGTATTATCCAACAGAGAGAATGTTTTGTGTAACTCTGTTTGTGAAAGAAGCATACTGAAATCTGATGATACCTTTTGGCCTGCTGACTTAGAATATTTGAAAAAAAAACTCTTGAGTGTTCAAAATAAAGTTGTTCTTGCAACATAATTCTTTGAGTGCCATTCAGATAATTCAGTGTTCTCTCCTATCCTGTGATAACTATGGAGAGACCAACCCAGTACAGATGGAGGTCTTTTGATAGCCTAGGGTTAATGGAAATTAGTTTTCACACTTATAAAGATAAAATGTAAATTGCAGGCTGAGCTGTATTGAAATGTTGAGGTCAAAAAGCTAACAATTCATAGTGGAGTACTTAAAACTGGGAGAGGTGATTGTTTCCTGTGCTGTGCAGAAGCTTTTTAGTTTGATGTTGTCCCACTTGTCTATTTTTGCTTTTGTTATCTGTGCTTTTGCTTTCATATCCAAGAAATCATTGACAAGGCCGACAGCAAGAAGCTTTTCTTCTGTGTTTTGTTCTGGTAGTTTTATAGCTTCAGGTCTTTGAGTTTTTAATTCATCTTGAATTAACTTTTCTGTATGGTGTAAAACAAAGGTCCAGTTTCATTTTTTTGCACATAAATTTTCAGTTTTCCCATCATTTGTTGAAAAGACTCTTTTCCTTATTGTGTAATCTTGGCGGCATCCTTGTCAAAATCAGTTGACTGTATATGTTTGGGTTTATTTGGGCGCTCTCTATTCTATTCCATTGGTCTGTGTGTCTATCTTTATTTCAGTGCCACACTGTTTTAGTTACTATAACTTTGTAATGCATTTTGGAATCAGGACATGTGATGTTTTTAGCTTTGCTCTTCTTTCTCAAGATTGCTTTGGCAATTCTAGGTCTTTTGTGGTTCCCTGTGAATTTTAGGATTTCTTCTTTCTTTCTTTACAAAATACCATTGGGATTTTGATAGGGGTAACATGGAATCGGTAGATCACTTTGGGTAGTATGGATATTTTAACAATATTAAGTTTTCCAATCGATGAACATTGGGTATCTTTCCAATTATTTGTGTCTTCTTTCATCAGTATTTTGTAGTTTTCAGGGTACAAATATTTCACCTATTTGGTTAAGTTTATTTCTACATATTTTATTATTTTTGATGCTATTGTAAATGAAATAATTTTCTTAATTTCTTTTTTGGATAGTTCATTATTAGTGTATAGAAATGAAACTAATTTTTATATGTTGATTTTATATTCTGCAACTTCAATAAATATTAGTTCTAATCTTTTTTTTGGTGGAGTCTTCAAGGATTACTACATATAAGATCATATCATCTGCCACAGAGATAATTTTACTTCTTACTTTCTGAAATGGATGCTTTTTTTTTTTCTTCCCTAATTTCTCTGGATAGAATTTTCAGTACTATATTGAATAGAAGTGGTGAGTCTTATTCCTGGTCTTAGGGAAAAAGCTTTCAGTTTCCACCATTGAGCATGATGTTAGTTGTGGGCTTGTCATATTTTATTATATTAGGACACATTCCTCTTATACTTAATTAGTTAAGAGTCTTTTTTGTTTTGTTTGCTTGTTTTTAATTTTTTATACAATTTTTAAAGGTTACACACCATCTACAGTTGTAACAAAATATTGGCTATATTCTCTGTGTTATACAATACATCCTTGCAGCCTATCTTATACCCAGTAGTTTGTACCTTCTACTTCCCCACCCCTCTATTGCCTCTCCCCTCCCTCCCTCTCCCTACTGATAACCACTAGTTTGTTCTCTATCTGTGAGTCTGCTTCTTTTTTATTATACTCACAGTTTGTTATATTTTCTAGATTCCACATAGTATTAGTCATTCTCTGTCTGACTTATTTCATTTAGCATAATGCCCTCCAAGTCCATCCATATTCCTGCAAATGGCAAAATTTCATTCTTTTTTATGACTGAGTAGTATTCCATTGTGGGTGTGGGTGTGTTTGTATATACATATATATATATACACACACACAATGGCAGTTTTAAATTAAGCTGCTATAAACATCGGGGTGCATGTATTTTTTCAAATTAGTGGGTTTTTATTTTCTGATATGTACCCAAGAGTAGAATTGCTGGGTCACATGGTAGTTCTATTTTTAGTTTTTTGAGAAACTGCCATACTGTTTTCCACAGTGACTGCAACAATTTACATTCTCACCAACAGTGTGGGAGGGTTTCTTTTTCTCCACATCCTCACCAACATTTGTTATTTGTGTTCTTTTTGATGGTAGCCATTCTGACAGGCATGAGGTGATATCTCATTGTGGTTTTGATTTGCATTTCCCTGATGATTAGTTTTTTTTATCATGAAAGTATGTTGAATTTTTTAAAATGCTTTTTCTGTATATATTGAGATGATCATGTGATTTTAGGAAATAATCAATAGAATAAAAAAAACAACCTACAAAATATGAGAAAACATCCACAAATTGTATATCACATAAGGAGTTAATTTTCAAAGTATATAAGAAACTCCTGCAACTCAATAACAAAAAGACAAATAACCTGATTATAAAAATGGGCAAAGGACCTGATTAGATATTTCTCAAAAGAAGACATACAAATGGCCAACATATACATAAAAAGTTGCTCAAGATCACGAATTATCTTGGAATAATTAGTGAAATACAAATCAAAACTATAATGAGATATAAGCACATCTGTTAAGATTGCTACTATAAAGAAAAGACAAGTGCTGGTGAGCATCTGGAGAAATTGGAATCTTGTACACTGTTGGTGGGTCTGTAAAATAATACAGTCACCGTGGAAAGCACAGCAGTATGGCATTTCCTTGAAATATTAAAAATAGAATTATTAGATAATCTAGTAATTCCACCTCTGGGTACATAGCCAAAAGAATTGAAAGCAGGATCTTGAAGAGGATATCTGCACTCCCATGTTCGTTGCAGTATTATTCACAATAGCCAAAATATGGAGAACCTATGTGTCCATGGATGGATGAATAGATAACGAAAATGTGGTATATTCCTACAATGGAATATTATTCATCCATAAAAAAGAAGGAAATCCCAACATATGCAACAACATGGATGAACTTGGAGGACATTATGTTAAATGAAATAAGCCATTCATAGAAGAACATATCATGCATGATTCTACTTATATGAGCTATCTAGACTAGTCAAACTTAAAGAAACAGTACAGAATGGTGGTTGCCAAGGGCTGGAGGTGAAGAGGATGAGAAGCTGTTGTTCAATGGGTATAAAGTTTCAGTCATTAAAGCAAATAAGTTCTAGAGATCTACTGTGTAACCATAGTGCCTATAATTAACAATACTGTATTGTGCACTTAAACATTTGTTAAGAGGGTAGATCTCATCTTCAGTGTTCTTACCACAAAAAAGAAAACAAAATGATATAATGAAATTTAAAAAGAAACAAAGAACAAAGGGATACAAGGAAACTTTTGGAATTCATGGATATGTCCATTACCTTAACTGTAGTTCACAGGTGTACACACATATCCTAAATCATCAAATTGTTTACATTAAATATGTGCAGTGTTTAGATACCAATTATACCTCAATAAAGCTGTTTTTAAAAGTTTTTAAAAACTGAGGGAGATGATAATCATCTAGCAAAGTGAGTGTGCAGAGCTAGGAATTGCAAGGAGACTCAAATAGTTCAATTCAAGAGTAAGAAAAATTATGGATAAGAATTCTTTGCTTTTGGTCTAGCAGTGATCGTTATGGCATCCTACCTTGTCTTGTTTTGCTTAGCCAAAAGTTTTATCTGATTTGGTCAATGCGAAGATTTCTTGTTTTAGATTTTTGAAGATTGTGTTTATATGTTTCTTAATATCAATGTTTTTAAGAAGGCATTCTGTATACTCTCATTTAACAGAACCTTTAAACCTATTTCATGTAGGATGCAACACCTTCACATTTAACTGATCTGCATAGATCTTAGAAGCATCTGAAGATTTATCTAGTGACCCATGACTTGAGTTAACATTTTGGCAGGGAGCAAGATGGCAATGATGTTTTAGCATGAATTAGAGTTTGAATCCCCCAACATCAGTACTATTATTTTCAAGGCTCTAAATTATAGCAACGTCAGTAAATGTTCAGTCTTTCAAATGCCATGGTCACGTAGGTACACATTATACAGTTACATTTGCAACCTGTAGCAGTCTCCACTATGGCCTGCTATCCAATATAACTAGAGATTGTTCCCAGCCAGAGAGGAGTCAAGTCTGCTGTCTATAGTCTCTGAATGAATTTTTTTCTTTTTTTTTTTTTTTTTTTTTTTTGCGGTACGCGGGCCTCTCACTGTTGTGGCCTCTCCCGCTGCGGAGCACAGGCTCCGGATGCTCAGGCTCAGCGGCCATGGCTCACGGGCCCAGCCGCTCCTCGGCATGTGGGATCTTCCCGGACCAGGGCAGGAACCCGTGTCCCCTGCATCGGCAGACGGACTCTCAACCACTGTGCCACCAGGGAAGCCCTCTGAATGAATTTTTAAAAGAGTGTATATTTTATAAAATTTTATGTAACATACACTATTATAGTAAATATGTAGACATTAAGTTCATAATTCAGGGATAGGAGGGCACTATTTTGATAATATTCCATTTGGAAAGGAAAGAGAGTCATTTTTCAAATCAACATGCTTGTCTTACAGCCTGCATACATATCTGAACTACCATTCCACACACTCATTCAGCCAATCAGTTGGTGACTGATTTTTTATTGAGCATCTTATGTATAATAACTTCTGTTAACTGAAGGCAGATTGCTGAATACAATACAATTTCTGCCTTCAAGGAGCTCAAATATAGGATAAAAGCCAAATAAATAAATTCAACAGTTTTATATATATTATATATACATATATATATGTATATATATATATACACATATATATATATATATATATATATATATACCACTAGAAGTATAGGCAAAATACAAAAGGAGTGTATTAAGGTGGACACTGTAATAACAAAGCTTCATAGAAAACATAACTTCTGACCTAAGTTTAGAGCCTAAATATAAGGTCCTTAAGCTTAAAAGAATAAGAAGGGGTTCCTGATTAAGTGGCAAAAATAAATATATTTACATAGAGGTATGAAACTTCATGATGCCTTTGGGGAAGTATTAACAACCTGATAATCCAAGAATGCAAGTGCATGTGTAAGGATGCTTGGAAAGTGGTAAAATACAGCAAAATAAGAAACTGGAATAATAGGTAGGGACCACATCATGACTATTCCATCTCACATTTCTTCAAATCAGACATAATTATTTTAGATGATAAAGACATAATGAACTGTGACTCAGCCATTGCTTCTTTTTAAATGCCCACAGAAATAGCGACCTTCAATGAGATGCCCTAACTCTTTGCAGTCTTCCAGATCCACCCCAAAACAAGACTTCTACCAAATATATGAACACAAATCATATAGTCCAGTCAGGGATTCTTTTTATGTGCATTAAATAAAGTAGATTAAAGGATAAAAGAAAGAAGAGAAATGGAACTGATGAATTTGGCCAAAAAAAAATCTTTTAATAATATATCCCTATAAGTACAAAGTATTTTATATTTCTTATAGGGTTCATGAAAACTAATGTAAATCATTAGGAAATAGTTTTTTAATGGATTATAACTCTCCTATTCTTTTTTGCTTGTTTAGAATGATTCCTTCCAGAAGTCCAGCCAGGAGGTAGGTTTGGGTTTAGACCAGGGGTGATGCTGGCTTGGGCATTATAGATGAGTGAGGGCCAGACACCATCTGGCTGCCCCATAAAAATTAAAGCAAAAGAAGAGGAGGTGCAGGAAGCACTAGGTCAAATGTGTGTGATTTGTGCATAGGTAACTATGGAAAGAAATTGGATGCTAAAGAAGGGAATTAGAAAATACAGTAGGACAAGGCAATAGGCTTCAATTTTAGCCTTTGAAAAACACCAGTGTACACTTATTTAATGCTAGCTGTTACATGGACAGATATTTTAAAGATCAATTCTTGCCAAATAGATTTAAGAGGCATTGGGGAGATATATATTTATTAAGTTATGGGCTCCATAAGCAAGGATTCTGCTTTATTTATTATTCTAATTATTTTTGTCTTACAATATCTAGCATGACTGTTTGCATGTGGTAACAATATATATTAGCTAATTACCTTAGCAGTAAAGCAGCGCATTCTAAGCTTGGAAATGTAAGAACTAGAGAATTTTCCATCAAATACAAACAATGATTTCTACAAGGTCTAAACAACTTCTAATAGAAGAAAACAGAAAAAAAAAAAAATCCTAATCTATGGGAATAATCCTTCTCACAGTGGAACTTTTATCACATAAAATGAGTTATTTACAGGGATATATGGCATGTTATAGCCTAGAAGAAGTCTTTTTACATCTAACCACAGTTCTACTCACTTGCCAAATGTGATGCATAACAAATATTCATTTTTATTTAAGGGTCTTGGCCTTGAACTAAAATGAATGGTCATTGAGGGAATACCTTATAATGGGGCATAAATACTAGAAGGTTTGCCTGAGCACATTTTGGAACTCTGGAAAAATATAAACAATTTTTACTTTCCAGGGTTGTGGCTGACAACATCTCATGGTTGACAAGTCAATCCTAATAAAACTATATATCTGACAATCTAGATGGCAGGCAGAGGCTAAAGATCAATCTTTAGCTAGAAAAGTTGGTGGAATATGTCAAAAATTAAGAGGACATGATAATATTGTGACCTTGTATTTAATAAGTAAATGACTATTACATTTCAGTAAATTGAATCATTTCCATAATATTAACTGTATTCTTCTGTATATTGGATACAATTGTTTGAAAATACTTAAGTGTACCAGAATAAAAATCCCAGAAAATATAAACATTCTGTTTCAAGGACAAGAAAAATAGCAAAAGATTATTTATGTTATATATATTATTTTTAATATATGCAGTTACAAAGGAGTCTCAGGGAATATCACCTTAAAACTTGTTAAACAATCAACAAATTACATGGAAATACCCAAATGAAATTGCAATTAAAAATCATTTTCTACTGGAAATAAAACAACCATTTAGGTGGGTGTTTGTTGTTGTTTTGTTTTCTAGGAAGCGACATTTCACTGGCGTCTTATTTAAGAATGTAGCCCACCTAGTTATTCCCTGATAATCATAGCCAGTACCTTTCAATATCAGCATTAATTCTTTGTTTGCATTTGCCCCTGTCAGATGTCACTAAAATATTGATGTTGATAATCAAATGATGGTATCTTTCCATCTGCAGTGCTTTCTATATTTAGTCAGGCTTTGTAGTAGCATCTTTCACTTAAAAAATGGAAAACGCTCACATAAAAACTATGTAGGGAATCACAAATTAAGTGAATCTTTATCTAGTTACTTATAAATATAAACTAGTTGCTATGTTTGTAAACATTAATTAGAAAAAATTAGTAAAAAACATTATTAAAATTTTTATTTACATAATGTTTTCCAAACTGCCCTTCTTTTTTTCCCTAAGAAATGACAGTATGAGTGAAAAGCTTAGACATATTATTCCAATGTTCATAGATTTACATTATTTGATTGTTTCTTAAGAGGAATTTACAATATGAAGATAACATAAAATTTAAATTTCAGGAAGTTTTTCTGTTCCAAGAATGGCAAAGTAACCTATATTGAACTAATACGCTTTCAGATAATAAGTATAAACTCTTAGAGAAAAAAAGGAATATTAAAAAAAGAGAACTATTTGCAGAATCTACAGTGCAACTCCAAAATAGGCAAATCTGTTCATTCTTTTCTCATCTGTTAGAGAAAAATCAGCAAACCCTACAGTGTTGTTAGCACGATTTTCAGTCAGTGCTTAAGAAGTATTAATTCCTATTCATTCTCTAGAAATATTTTAAATTTTTTTCATGAAAATGAAAAAGAATAAAATAAAAATTACACGTCATGGGGGTATTTTGCTGATCTCCCAGCTAGGTGGAAGAATTGATTGTTTTTTTTTTTTTTTTTTTTGACAGAATCTAAAAACCACAGAGAAGTACTTGTCCATAGGCTTCAATACCAAAGAGAGATGGCTGTGGGAAGTATCACTTAGCTAAAATGAGATAATTTGATCAAATATAATTTTATTTTCTATCCCTGAGAAGTTAGAGAGTATAGTATTGGAATTACCTAATAGATTTGCTTATGCCCAAAAAGATGAATCCTTTGGCGTAAGAGTAAAAATAATAAATATCTGTAGTACTAATTTTGACAGCTTAGGTTTCAGGAAGGCCCAAGGGGAAAACACATGAAGATTTTAGGAAAAGAAAAATTAAAAACAGGGGCTTCCCTGGTGGCGTAGTGGTTGAGAGTCCGCCTGCCGATGCAGGGGATGCGGGTTCGTGCCCCAGTCTGGGAGGATCCCACATGCCGCGGAGCGGCTGGGCCCGTGAGCCATGGCCACTGAACCTGTGCGTCCGGAGCCTGTGCTCCGCAATGGGAGAGGCCCCAACAGTGAGAGGCCAGCGTACCGCAAAAATAAATAAATAAATTTAAAAAAAATGATTATAAAAATTAACTTCAAACATTTCAAATAAAGCACAGCTATGCCACCCATGACCAAAAACCTTTAAAATATTCTGTATTTAAATGTGTCCAAAATTCTGAAAACTAAATTACTCACACTATGATTGAGAAAGTTCTATTGAGAAGAGTGAGTTTATAGTAATAGTGGTCATATCATGAGAGAATGTAGGGTTGTATCTAAATAAACAAGGCAACTATGATTAGCTTGTACCATCCAAGCCAAGAAAATGAATTACAATGAAATACTACATTGTGGACATATCTA
The DNA here is from genome assembly GCF_039906515.1 of Pseudorca crassidens. Classification (NCBI taxonomy): domain Eukaryota; kingdom Metazoa; phylum Chordata; class Mammalia; order Artiodactyla; family Delphinidae; genus Pseudorca; species Pseudorca crassidens. The sequence goes on from NC_090313.1 coordinate 20,079,012, forward strand.
CTATATTTAATGTTGCATGAACAAAAAGTTTTCATAAATATTAAAATGTTTATACAAAGTTTAAAAATAACCTAAGCTACACATTATATTGTGTGGGGATGTATACATTTGTGATAAATGTATATAACATAGAGGAAGATAATAACAAATACAAAATTCTATATCTTAGCTGCCTCTTGTGTCAGGTGAAAGGATTGAATAAAGTACAGCACATAATTAAATACCAGGGTTTTGATAATGTAATTCTCAAGATAAGCAGTGGTTTCATGGCCAAAGTTTCCATGGTTTCATTTTATTATATGTCATGGCTTACATATATATTACATATATATTTTATATGCTTATTACAGAATTCAAATATTTTTAAATGTGCAGTTAATTTATAATGTATAAGATTTTTATGATCTGGTTGACAATGAAGATAGTAAAAATACTCAATTGGTGGAAGGTTGTGAGCAAATTTATGTAGACAGAATGTATAATCAGATAACGGGAAGTAGATTGGCATGCAGTTGTACGTTTAGCTTTTGAGAAGAGCATAGGAGAAAATTAAGACATGAATTTTTTTATTTTTTAAATTTTTTGCGGTACGCGGGCCTCTCACTGTTGTGGCCTCTCCCGTTGTGGAGCACAGGCTCCGGACGCGCAGGCTCAACGGCCATGGCTCACGGGCCCAGCCGCTCTGCGGCATGTGGGATCCTTCCGGACCGGGGCATGAACCCACATCCCCTGCATCGGCAGGCGGACTCTCAACCACTGCGCCACCAGGGAAGCCCTAAGACATGAATTTTATGCAGAAAAATACTTCTGACCAAGCAGTTGTCTCTTTCTTATTGTAATGCTTAAAATGCTGTCATCTTTCCTGACATTCAAATTCATTAAAAATAAAGATATAACTTCTATTTTTCTACCTTTAAAAACGTTAAGCTTTATGCTTAGTAAGGCTAGCATTGGTAAATACTGTGTTACTTAGAAATCCTAAAAAGGCTTGATTATTTCTTAGAGAAAACAGATCTTTACAAAAATAAAATAAGTAACACTCTTCAAATAAGCTTACATTTTATTTCTTATTCCACTTTTTAATGAATCTATCAAAAGAAATGATGACTTTGGTAATAATTCTGATAAACCAATTTAAAGTTTTTATTTCATTTTGACTTTTCATTTTATAGAAACTTTTATGAGTTCCAATTGAATTAGGGAAATAAAACTAAGGGAGAAAATTTGCTCAGCTATTGACATTTTGTTCTTACATTATTGTTGTTTTGTTTTATTTATATTACCGCATTTACTTGGTGAAAAATGATAAACTTAAATCCCTCTGCTTGGGATTATGACAAAACTGGAGTTAGGACAGAAAACTATTATACTGTTTCTAGGTTGATGAAGGAAAAAAAAGGTGGACAAGAAAATTAGTTTAAATTTTATAGGATTTTTGATAATTTGGAACTAAAGAAAATATTTGGTATTAAAAATATTCTAAAATATTTTCTTCTATATATGAAGACAGTAGCATTGTTCACTGAATATTAATGCATGACCCCAAAAGACTTCTGAATCCATAGAACTAAAAAGAGGCCAAATATCAAAGGGATATCAAATAAGATGGCAGCTTTCTGCAGTTGCTGAGGACAACTTCCAAATCCTTTCAGCTCTAAAGCTTTTGAGATCAAAGAGCATCGTAATAGCTGATTCACTTTGTTATAAAGCAGAAAATAACATACCATTGTAAAGCAATTATACTACAATAAAGATGTTAAGAAAAAAAGAGGGAGGAGATATGGAGATATATGTATATGTATAGCTGATTCACTTTGTTAAAAAGCAGAAACTAACACACCATTGTAAAGCAATTATACCCCAATAAAATTTTTTTTTAAAAAAAAGAGCATCATAAAGGTGCCTGACACCTAAATGTGATCTCTTTAAACGTTTTACTAATCCAGGAAAGAAATATATATTGCAATAATCTATGTTCTTATAGTCAGTGTTTTTTTGGTAGATACACCTGCTTGTTTAAGTTGCATAATGAATAGTTTCCAAGTATTCACATCAGTATTTAATTTATATCACATTTTTTAAATAAAAAAATAACATGATAATTTTTGAGCAGTTTATATGTAAAGTCACTTTCACATCTTTTTGTCCTTTGCTTTTATTGTATTTTGGTAAATATAACTTGGAGTTAATAATCATACTATTATGATAGTTTTAGTATAGTTTAGATGTTAAATGATATTTTGTTATGTTACCTTTTACTTCCAAATTTTACAAATATGTTTTGCCCAAATTCCATGCTTACCTGTATAAATGCCCAATTCGAGTCCATTTTACCATGGCTTTCCCAGCCTTGAGTTATTACTCAAAAATGATAACTCCATAAAGGAGTTTAACTTTCTAATTTTTTTGCTATACTGCAATAGCCAAAAATTCCTTTGCAGTATAGCAAAAAATTATTTAGGCCTTAAAGTTGCCTGCAACCTAAACAAGAAGCAAATAATTATGAGTAACTACTAAAAAAAAAATAATACACCACTTAGATAAACAATATATTAAGGACAAAAGTAGTTAAAGGATATTAGGGTACCTAGTTTAGGGCTGAATAAAATAAAATTTTGAAAAAAGTTTAGATATTAAGCAATCTATGCATTTATGTATATGGGTATATGTATAATTAGACAATAGATAAAACAAGCAAGAAAAAAAGGGAGGAGGAAGTGGAAAAAAAAAGAGATGGAGTTATTGTTATAGAAACTGATCAAAACCAACATCTTTATTTTTATTTCTAATTCTGCAATTGTATGATCTTCCCCACTTACTTTTTCATTTTGAGATTAATTTTCCACCTATGTAAAATAATTTACATAGGTGAGATATTTTATAAAATATCTTCAAAATCCCACTGTATTTTTAAAATTTCAACAATATTTGAATATTTTAGAGAATTTCAAAATATTGATTTATACAGGTTCAAAATTATTAAATAGTAATTTTAAATGTTTAATGTTATTAAATATTAAAAAAACTTGAAACTTGACTTTTATAGTAGTCATTCAATCACATAACTGCACAACTTATTTAATAGATCATTTGTTTTTTTGTATATATTACTACCAAAGGCCAATGATGGAACAATTTAAGTAATAAATGACAATAATACTGAATTATAACTCATAGAATGAAATAAATGTCTATGAGTTTATTCTGATTGAAATAAATGGGTGATAAAACTATTGGGCAAAAAGTTTGAGGAAAAATAGGTTATTAGCATATTCTCAAGTTATTTTCCCCCAATATATTTATTAATCATGAAAGAAAAAAATAATACCTTTAGTGAGAAGAAGTTTTATATAAGACATCTTAACCAGTTGAACAAGGTAAATAAGTATCAGCATCATGTATTCCCTGATGTGATACACTGAGAAGGAGCATTATTTCTGTGGTGTTCTAGCCAAAAATGCATAACCTAAATCAATCTAATTAAGAGAAAACATCAGATATACCCAAATGTTGGGCCATTCTATCAAATAAATAACTAAACAGTATTCTTCAAGGATACAAGGAACAACTGAGAACTGGCACAGAATGGAAGAGACTAAGGAGAAGTAACAACTGAATGCAATATGGAAGCCTACATTGGATACTAGAGCAAAAATAGGAAAGCATGAGTGAAAAACTTGATAAAATGTAAATAAAGACTTTAGTTTAACTAACAGTATGATGCCAATATTAATTGCTTTATTTTGAAAATTGTAGTATGGTTAAGTAAAATGTCAACGTTAGGGTATGACGTGTATAGGAATTATTTGGCAAACTTTTTGTAAGCCTAAAATTATATATATATATATATAATCTAAAAGCCAACTATGTCAATTTAAAGTTAATTTTAAATCAATATAAGCTAAATAAAATTTAAAATTCAGTTTTCAGTCACACAAGTCACATGTCAAGAGCCCAGTAACTTAATATGGCTAGTGCCTATTGTACTGGACAGTACAGAGTAGGTAATCTTTCCGTCAGTGCAAAAAAGTTCTACTAGACAGAGATACTCTGAAATCCAAAATCTCGTATAGGCTTCTGCATTTTCTAATAGTGAATTAAGGTAATTTTATAGACTATCAAGATTCTGCACATGGCCCTTTTTAACCTTCTAATTACTCAGCTGAGCCTCTAAGAAAAAATTGACTTGAGTGAAATGATCTTCCCCTACTGCCTTAAGAATAAGCCATGTCTGCTTTAACACCATTACATGCATGTCATTTACACAGTGTTTAATTGTTACAGAATAACCTTTAAGTTAACTAGAAAAATATATTATCCAAGTCAAGTTGAGCAAGAGCAGCATACACTTAGAGAAGTTATGTTTGGGTTGAGGGGAGGGGTAAGGGTGAAGCTGAGTGGTAATAGTACAACTTAAATAATATAATTGTCAAAGAAGGAAGGGGTAAATAAGTGGTGCCAACTCCCTTGTTCCTTTCACTTGGTCTTGTCCTCAAGTCCATTTCCCACTGCAGATGGATGTACTTAATGAAGAAGATGGTTATTAATAGCTCCCTATATAATTTATTGGCCATATTAAGCCACTGAAGACCCCACCTCTTATTGAGAAGGGTAGTCAGAGAATGGGTTTCAGGTATGCTCTGAACAAGGTAAATATAAGACAACCCTAGCAGCCTTATATTGTGATGATGCCTCAGAATGTTTATCATCTGCCTCCTCCAGACTCTTAACCCTGAAGACTGCATAAATTCCATAATGATCAAATTTTCCCAAGGCCATTACTTCAGAAGAAGGAGCTGGCAGCTCACTGTTTTCTCTTTCAAGGAATCACTTACAGGACTGACACATAGCTATTATTAGTTCAATTGGTTTTCCTTTCTTTCTGCGACTAAGTTAATAGAAACTAATAAATTTTAAAAAGAAAAGTACAGAAAAGTCTCACCCAGTTCAGCCAGCAGTTCTATTCACTTAAAGTTATCATTATCAACTTTTAAATACTGTTTTTTCTCCCTAGTTCTTTCCTTTCCTTTCCTTCTCCCTAGTTCTTTCCGATGAGATATAATTTATGTAGGAAATTCTCCAGAAATAGGTTAGCAGTTAGCTTTTATTGCATCATCCTCTAAAATGAGATAATCAATAACAGAACTTTAAAAATCCCAAATATACCAGCAAATTATATGTGTGCTTTATCAAATTAATGAATGAGAACACACTGATCTAATTAGTAAGGACTAAATGAATAAAAATGTGTTTAAAATAAATATATCTATAATGCATTTTACCAGATGGCAATTATTTTCTAGTTTATTCATTTATATATATACTGTAATAGGAACCCAAATAATTTTTACTAGAATAGCAAGCCTATTTCATATACATAAATCTATATTCCATTTGATTGTGTATGTCTTGTTTATTCATGGGACTTAAATACCTTGTGAATCGTAGTCAATATTTAAATATTTATATAAAATTAGATGTAAACAGGCTGTACAGTTCATCTGACAGCCACATTTTAATTTTTCAGAAGTACTAGTAAGGTGTTGATTTTATTTGGTTCATAATTATTTATGGTTCCTCTTTAAATGTATAATTTAATCATCATATCTGTATTTTTCCCATTTCTGATGACTTAAAAAAGAAAAAGAGCATAAACTCTTACATATTCCAGTCACAATTCTTTGCTGACATGATCCATTTATGTTCAATAATTCATCTCTCTCAAGTCACTCAGGCCAACTTGGTATTCATATCTCTGAGTTACTTGACATTCATCAGAGTCTGGCTCTCTTTTTGGTCAGTGATTGAGGAAAGAAAAATAATCATAAATACGTGAGCCTCTGGCATGAATATACAAAGAACACTATTCATAGCAAAAATGCTCTGCACCTGAAACGTCAGATGCAAGATCTTCATACAAAGCATGGAAAGAGAGTGAGCAATTTAGCCAGGGAAAGTGTTCAATTTGAAACTGTTCAATTTGGGGGTGCAAAATGGACCTTCTGAAGAGGCTTTAACTAGGGACCAGTGACAAATGTGGCTCCACAAAAGTGCTGTGTAACTAAGGAGTCATTTTCTTTCCACTTCTCCTTTCACAATCATCTCTTCTCACACTATCATGGAGAAATGAAAGCCCAGCTTTCTCTGTCATATATATACAAGGGAGCCTCACATTTTCCTCCTTGACCTAAGATAAGACCATAGCTACACAGGCAGTAGATAGTTTTCACCACTTGTCTCTTCACTTTCAGATGAAATTTTTAAAATGAATATTAGGCTACCATACATTAAGAAAAGGAATATTATCTTACAATTAACAATTACATATGCTAATAAGGCAAACTGATCTCCAATAAGAAAAGGAATTGGGAAGATAACACTTAAATGATCCTAATTATCAATAATGCTAATGAAAACAGTATCATTCATTAAACATTATTTAGCCTGGTGAACCAGTTACTGATATAAGAACTTTCAATATTCATTAAATCTTCAAGACATTCTTATGAATAAGATACTACTATTATACGTTTTAGAGATAAGGAAATTGAAGCTCAAAGTAACATAGCTAGTGAGTGATAAAGGCATCTTTCAATATATTTTTGTCTGATCTCAGAACCCAATTTAATAATCTGATTGTACCACTGCTTTCATAGTCTTTAAAAAATGTATCACTATTTTTATCTCCTTTCATAATAACATAATAAAATGAAAAAGAATTATTAGAATTTCAAATCATGAATTACCTGGAAAAATGTGTTTCATGTAATCCATGAATTTCTCATATTGTAACACATTTCATAATACATTTTTAGGGGAAAGATTTTTAAATAGTTGAAAAAAATTTAGCATAACTCATTAAGACCATTATTATTTTGGGCAGGTTAATAAAATTGGGGTCTTACTGACAAGCCACACCTCACTATATTGTGGCATTCTTTGCTATAATGAACATTTTTATTTGGAGGGAGAAAAAAGACTAATATAGAAAGAACATGTATGTTTATTTGTGAAATATATTTTATCAACCAATAGCATTTTTTACTTTTATACACTAAAATTGAATTTTAAATGTTATTTTCAAAATATTAGTGTCTATTCTCCATATTTTCCTAGCCTTCCTAAGGTGAATTATTTTTTAATGGACTGCATTTTCAAAATTATATTCGTCACCTAAGTTTTCCCATATCATGATCATGTTATATTTTACTTTCTCAGTATAGAAACTGGCCTTATTTAACGTGCTCTTCTGATGAGTTAATTTGCTGTACCTTTTAGTTAAGTTTGTTTTATGAGATATACATGAGTAAATTGTGTAAATATATCCAGTGCCTTATCTCTAGCGATGTAAGACACACACACATGCATACACACACACACACACACACACACACACACACACACAGAAAGAGAGACAGAGAGAGAGGTCTATCTATTAATACTAACTTCAGATTTGAAATAAGAAAAAAATTTGAGAAGCTGCTTATATTTACCATAGAACATGCTTCAGGGAAATGAAAGATGATCAAAGAGTAAAGAATAATTTGCATGCAAGAAGGAAAAAATCGATTTACAAAATTTTGAGTTATATATAGTAACTTATCTGTGGTAGAAGAGCCTAGAAAAAAGAGTAATACTTTCCTCTGTATATACGTTTCCTCTGAATATACGTTTCCTCTGAATATAAAGTAATACTTTCCTCTGAAATATACAAAATATTTCCATATATTACTGAATTTCATAATAAGTTTTGAGAGTGACAGAGAAGCCATTTTTATGGATAGAAAGGGATTCAGAACAACCTTACGGGCACTTCCAAAATGTAAAAATATTATGGTCACATTTCAAAAAGAAAAAAAAAAAGAAATACAACAATGAAAAAGAGATAACTGTATGTCCTTTAGTTATTCAATCCCGTGGCATTAAGTGGCCATATGATTCCCAAACACCTTATATGGACAGTTCATAAAAACGTATACGTTTTAACAGTAGGTTTAGTCCCTGGTAGAAAGTAATTTACTATAAAAGAGACTTGCATTGATTGTTTAAGCCCTAAATTTGACAGTTAATCAGTTAGTTAAGGGTTCGTTTAATACAATAAATTAATGTGAGTAATCTTTAAGGAAAGAAAATGGTAAGGGAACAAAGTAAACCACCTGGACTATATTGTAAAAATATTTATTAAGTAATTAGTTATACCTATATAAATTATTAATTTGTTATATGGTATTTGCTATTTTTTTCTTTTAGATACTCTATGCAGTTATATTTTGGGTTACATGTTTATATACACAGCAAAATGTATACTCAACTATAATCTTCACTTGTTAGGACAAATTGCTTGACTTAATCCTACAATTGTCAATAACACCTAATTGTCTTAGCAATGAAGAATTCAAAAATGATTTTTTAAATGATCATTTGGCAAAAAACCTTTACATATTTTTAGCTGAAACTTGATTTATATATATTGTAATGCATTTTTGTTGTTGACTATTAAGTCCATTCAGCACTAAAATTTTCCTTTATCTTTATTATTTACTTTATTGTGTTAGAATGGCAGAAGTTTGAGGGGAAAATGGCTAAAATTAAGCAATGTAGTGAGAAAATTTCTTCCAAAAGGTATGCCTGCATCTTCTGCATGATAATAATTTTAGTGTCAGAGACTACAGATTATCCAATTGTGATAATTTTTGTTGTTGTTCTTTTTTTGCGGTACGCGGGCCTCTCACTGTTGTGGCCTCTCCCGCTGCGGAGCACAGGCTCCGGACGCGCAGGCTCAGCAGCCATGGCTCACGGGCCCAGCCGCTCCATGGCATGTGGGATCCTCCCGGACCAGGGCACGAACCCGTGTCCCCTGCATCGGCAGGCGGGCTCCCAACCACTGCGCCACCAGGGAAGCCCTAATTGTGATACTTTTAAATTAAACTCTATTCAAATACTTCAAAGGGAATGTGATCACTTGTGAAGTAATGCATTTTCTGTGTTTCTAATAAAAGCTGTGCCTAATGTTTTAATTCAGCAGTTGAAATGGTACTCCTAGAGATAGGTTCAATACTTTCACAAAAATACTGGTTTATATCCTCACATTTGACAGCCTAACACGTTTTACAAATGGTCCCAAACATTTCTTCATCATTTGGGATCTTTAAAAAATAAGTGCAGCTTCTTTCACTTCATTTAGATATTATCATGTGCCTTATTTTCTCAATGAAAACTATCTTGCCATCCTTATTTAAAACCCATCTCAGGTAACCCTCTCAAATAACCCTCTCATATTCTCCACCTACTGCCTGCCTCCAATCTCACTAAGAAAAGTTTTCATAAATGGGCAAAAGAATTTGAAAAAGAATAGATACATGAATATGTAAAAAACAAACAAAAACAAAACAAAACAAAAAGGGTTTCAGGCGCACAGGCATGGAGTGGTCAGCAGAGGGCGTCATGGCTCATCCAGAGTTCTCTGGACAGCTTTGGCTGCTTGTTTCCTGAACAGACTTCATCCTTTCCTTCTTAACCTGGAGTTCTGGTGATGTGCCAATATACCCCTTTACTTCCATGCTTCAAAGCTCTCCTAACTGTTTTTTATTTCCTAACCTTCTCACTCCCTTCCCCCATATCCTATAAGTTGCTGCTCCTTTTATTAATTTGCCTGGTGTTTGGCTTAGCCAATAGAGCTAAACCCCTACCCCACTGTGTACAAGCAGATTCATCAACTTGTTCTATAAAGGGCCAGATAGTAAACATTTTAGGTTTTGTAGTGTCTTTATGGTTCACAAGTTTGCCGTTTTGGCAGGAAAGCAGCCACAGATAATACTTATAGGAATAAATATGACTGTATTCACTAAAACATCACTTATTGGCACTGAAATTTGAATTTCACGTGTCAGGAAATATTCTTCTTTGAACTTTTTTTCAACCATTTAAATCTAATGTATTATACGCTAGTGTAAAATATGATGTTCAGAATGAATATTGTACCTCAGGTGTAGTTTTTGATCAATGTACAATAGAGTGACAGCATTATGTTTCAACTTCTGGGTATAGGTCTGATTTGGCATGACCTAAGATTTTTCTTCAGAAAAAAACCTCTACTGTGGTGGCTTGAAACCGCACCTTCATTTTGTGTCTTATCTTCTCTACCTATAAGCCACAGTGGTCCTTAAATTCCCCGTGGGAGATTTTCACTCTTCTACACTAGAAAGGACACAATGTGCCATGGGCCCCGAGCATTCCTACATGCTCATGATTGGGATGCCAAGAACGCAAGGTCTTAACAGTTCTTTACCTGGGCTATTTCTCAGCTTTGTGTTTACAGCAAGTAATTATACAAGGCAGTATCTCTATGGAATAAAGAGCATGGTCTGCTTACCATTCACTAGAAAAGCAGTGACTCCCCCCACACTCAGCGTTCCTTTCCTACAATGCAGCCCACTGTTTGTGCTGGAGTCCATGTAGGCCCATCTGTGTCACTCTCTTGTTGAGGGGTGAAGGTAGTGGGCAGGAGGCCAAGGGTAATTGGCTCAAATGTGAAGTCTGCCTTCTGCTTCTGCCATGAGTAATAAGGTTCTTTGTCTATGATAAAGAAATAAGTAAATATTTTAAAAGTGGGCGACTTGAAGTTTAAGGAAATAAATGAAAACGCATATTACTCTAAATGAGACATCATAACAAAATGGGGGAAGTCAAAAGAACTACAAAAGTCTTTAAACAGTGACCTCGCAAGATACTTGGCATCAATATGTGGGGAGTTTTAGAATACTACAAATGCCACTCAGTGGCTCTATTAGTTTCCAAGGGCTGCTGTAACAAAACACCACACACTGTGTGGCCTAAAACAATAGCAATTTATTCTTTCACAGTTTTGGAGGCTAGAAGTCTATAATCAAGCTGTTGGCAGGGCCACGCTTTCTTTAAAGGCTCAAGGAGAGGAATCTTTCTTTTCCACTTCCAGCTTCTGGTGGTTGCAAGCAAACCTTGTCATTCCTTGGCTTGTAGATGCATTATTCAATGTCTTCATCCATCTTCACATGGCTTTCTCACCTGTGTGTCTGTGTACAGGTTTTCCTCTTTTTATAAGGACCACAATCATTGGAGGTTGCTCTTGTTTTATGTGTTACTTAAGAAATACATAACTAATCTGTCTGGTGATGTGGATATTCTACCTTTATTTTCCTGAAAGCTCTAACTTTATTATTTTGACATCATTCTTTAATCTCTAGTAACTGAATTTTTGTATTTGGAGAAACTATTTTTTAAAAGTAGTTTATTGCTTCCTAAATAAGCAATAAGCAAAATAATAAAAGCAGTTTATTTATTGCTGTTATTTTTTTAAAGTAGATAGCTAATTGTTCCAGCACCTTTTCATGAAAGTATCATGATTTTTCCAGTGATCTGCAATATATATGAGGGCCTGTTTATGATGTCTTAAATGTGTTACATTGGTTTATTTATTTCTCTATCCGTGTGTCAATACCACATTTCTTCATTACTGTACTTTGATAGTACATATAATTATCTGATAAGACAAATTCTGTAAACTTGTACTTCTTTAAAGCATGATTACTTATTCTTTTTCTTCTGCTTTTCCCTACATATTCCAGAATCAACATTTTAAGTACCAAGAAAAAGCTTTCAGCATTTTGATTGAAATTGCCTTAATTTTATATATTGTTTTGTGGAAAAAATGAAAATTTTACCATATTAATTCTTCCTACCCATGAGCATTGTTATCATTTCACTAATTTAGATTACCTCTATAATTTTGAAAAACTTTCTTCATGAATATTATGGAAGTACTTGGCAATTTATATTTTTGATTCTGTTTAAATAATATAATTTTACAACTATATGTTCAAATGCTTTAAGACTGGTACATGGCAATGCAATTTTTAAGTGTATTCACATTAAACAAAAACACTGGCTGGACCCTGGTTTTTTTTTATATCTATTACTTTGTGCCCTTCTCTTGAGTTACCTACGTAGGCAATCAGGAGGAATAATAATAATCACAGGCAGTTATTATTGTCCTACTCTACCAAGTGAACCCGACCTGTGTGCTGTTTAGTATAACCGTTAAAACATATCTGACAAACTGTGTATTCATACACTTCAATATAATTAAACTTAATTCAACACAAATACCAACAAATGTCCTAAGAGAAGTCCAAACAAATGAGAGAGGTTGCCACTTCTAGGTGAACTTACTGGAGTAGATGGAATTTAGTTCCTTCATTGAAGATATGTTCATTTTTTTCCCACTCAATGTCAGTATATCTGTGTCCATTTCTTATTATGAGATTAAAATTTTTATGATGAAATTTAGATTGTTATAGTGATAAAGAATAAATTGAATTCAGAGGTGACAGCCAGTGATAGTACAATGTGGAGAGGTGCTTTATACATATTTATTTTTATGAAAACAAACTTCTCTGAGCTAGTTTTGAGTTATTTTTTGCTACTATGTGGGAATCAACAGTTGCCTACAATTTTGAAAATTAGATACCAGAAATATTTCCCTAGTAACTTATTCGAGGAACCTAGAGAGACCAGGAATCCAGGGTGAAGTGGAAGGCTGGTAGAGCTATCAAATGTTAATAGTGATTGTGCAATAGAGAGAGCATATAACACAGAATTGTGCAGACCATTTGTTCTGCATAACTTTATGATCCTTCGTTCTCTCAACTGTAAAACCAGGAAGATTCTATATATGCTTTATTATAAAGATTAAATAATATAATATGTAGCTTATTTTAGAACCTGACACATAATAAGCACCAGAGATGATAGAAATTTAATAATATTCTAGTTTATAGGCAGAAAAACTTACCATGGACAATTCATTACTTGAGCTGAAACCTAGGCCAAAAAAATGATCATTGTGATTATCTTGAAATGACAGATTTGCAAGCTTCTATGGAATTGAACTAGCTAAATTTAAAGATAACATATATACACTATTGATACCATATATAAAACAGATAATTATGAGAACCTATTGTATAGCTCAGGGAACTCTGCCCAGTGCTCTGTGGTGACCTAGATGGGAAGGAAATCCAAAAAAGAGGGGATATATGTATACATATAGCTGATTCACTTTGCTGTACAGTAGAAACTAACACAATATTGTAAAGCTACTATACTCCAATAAAAATATTTTTAAAAATTAGAAAATAAATAAAGATACACAGAAAATATGTGGAATTACCTAATACTATTAGTGTGCTCATTTTGTAGGTTTCTCCTGCTCACACTTCAGTCTTATTTTCACCCTCTTTCTTCTTTGCTCACAAGACGCCAGCCACCTCCCTCCCTGCCCCTTGATCACGTTGACAACAGATCTATTGCACATTTTGTCATACTTCAAATGCACACTTCAAATGCTCATTTCCCTGCTGTAATATTACTAAATCCTTCTTATCTTCAGGCCTCAGTTACATACCATCTTTTCTGATATCCCTGTCCAATATAAACCTTCCCCATGTGCATAATTTTCTATCACATCACTCAGTTTATTTCCTGCATAATTTATCATAATCTAAAAATTCTTCTTAACTTACTGATTACATTTTTCTACCTCATTAACATGTAAACTCCTTAGAGTTACTGAGCTTTTCTGATTCATTCTATATTTCCAGTGCCTAGAACAGTAGTTGAAAGTAGAAATTTAGGCAATTATGCATTTCTTAGAGACTGATTATTTCTTAAAAGTAGAAGCAACATCTATTTCAATATAGAAATATACATAGAGATATATAGAAATATATACTGCTGTGTAGAAATAACACACACACTACAAATTGTTTTTGGACAGTCTTTTCAGGATTTTATTTGACTTAAGTAATGCACAAAGTTAATTAAAGATAAAATTAAGAAGACACATTGCTAAAACACCATTCCTATATTCTTGTTTATAATCATGCATACATAATTGTTAATTAGTGGAATTTTGTAATGTTTGCTATCTTAGACCACAAAATTAAGCAACAGATTTTCAATTGCACAGGGCAATCTGACTTTTTAAAAAGTGCTATTGAGTTTGTTTAAACCATCTGGAATCAGACTGTTTATCTGGCATATAATTGTCGAAATATATTCATTTTAAATTTGAAATTACAACACCTTGCTGGAAAATATACAATAAAATTACATTCAACACATTGTAGTTTCTCACTGTGCAAAACTAAAGCATTTGACTTAAAGAAGAAATATGTAAAGTAACGAGAGACTGATGGCAAAGTGTGGCAGGTAGGCTGAGAAAAGTAGCGAGAGAAAGTCATTGCCAAACAGATAAATTAGTTCATAGTTTACTATATAGAGATTATAAAATCATTAAAACATTAAACAAGATAACTACAGAATTTTTAGTATAAATCAGTGTCTTCTGAAATGTTATATATTATATTATTTCTGATTGATTTCAAGGTAAATAATTCTAAAACTTAAAATGACATCCCAGTCCATAAATATGGAAGCTCTTTATCATATCTAACCTAAATCTCACCTCCAATGATTCGATCAATGCCTTTGTATTTTTTTGGTGGGAGAGTTGAATAACTGATCACTATCGTTCTATAAAATAATTGGACCTGAAGTTAGATGTGATCCTAAGATCATTATAAACTCAAGTGGCTGAAAGTAAACAAATTCTCACTGATGTGTATAGAAGCTAGAGTTCCTGCATCAATATGGATTTATTTGAAGATATAACAACAGAGAAATAAGAAGTAAATGAGGAGTCAGCTGATATCTGGTGCAGTGCAAGGACCTTCTTGTTACCAAATTTTTCACCTTAAACATTAGCCTCTAAAACTTATGATAAGCAACTGAGTCCATTGTTTAATAATAATACCACTTTTGACAGTAAAGTGTCCACACCTGATGCATGGGTAGGGTTGTGTCTCAGTTCAATATTAACAAATATAAAATTGGGCATTGATATGAAATGATGATCTGTTAAAGAAAATTTTAGAACTGAAACTACAAATTTTCCAAAGCTGGAATTGTTATTTTACATCTTGTTAAAAGGTATTAAGAAATGATGAGATCTCAGTATAGCTCTATTAATTACTAATAGATTGATAGATTAATCTACTAATTCCATAAAACAATAATGGTGCCTGTATGATAATATGGTTGTTACATCTGGACTTTTAGATGTCAAGGAAAAAACATTTTTCACTCTATTTGAATACCTTCTAATGAGAAAGTTGCTTCAGCTACTGAGGGAAATATTCTTCCTTCTTTTTATTGCTAAACTGCTCCTCTTTATGGAAGGGGGAATGAATTTACTGGGTCCTTTGATAGGCCAGTCTCTTGGGGATACTGCAAAACCATCTGTCATCAGCAGCTTTGCTTTTTCCCCTCTCCTTTCTGTCCATAGAGTAGATAAACCGCTTTGGCCCTGGGTCCAAGTTGCACTCTCCAAACCAAACAATAATAATAATAATCCTTTAACCCAGTATGTGTCTCAAAACCCTCACGTTTTCTGGAATGTTTGGCAAGAAGCCTCTAAGATGCCCCCCAAATAATTTCTTATAAAAATTCCTTCCTTTGTGTAACTTGCTTCTAATCGTTAGAATATGACAATATTGAAGGAATGTCACTCCCATATTATATTACAAAAGACTGACTTTCATCTTGCTAGCCAACCCTCTCTTAAGAACAATTTAAGAAGTAATATTGACTGCATATTGTGATTAATTACTTGCAGAATGTGTAGGTTCTAAAGGAATGTAAAATGTCTCAGATGATGTCCAGGTTTCTAGTATGGATCACTGGGTTGTTTTGGGTGCCATTATTATAGAAGGGGAATACAGGAAGCAGATCGAATTTGGGGAAAACTAAAATTATTGTTTAAAATTATTAAATGTGATGCGGCTACAGGCACACAAATGAAGTTATCCAGCAGGCAAATTGATATTTGAGCTTGAATTATCAAGTCTGAACACCAAAGCTAGAGATATGCATTCATAAGGTAAAGAGCATGCTGAAATGATAAGAATGTGTGGGATCTCTGTAGGAGAGTGAAAAGAGTGAGAAGAAGGAGAATACATATGCAAAGCTTGGCACTAAAAAATAGACTCACTAATATACTTAAAATACTGAGAATTATTTTAAAAAAAGAGAAAGGCAGCATTACTCAGGTTGTGAAGAAAAGATATTTTCATGTCTTTCAAAAATTGTTTTATATTCTTTGAGTCTCTGCATGTAATATCTCTGTCTGTATTGGTATTTAAAATTTCTGTAGATAAAAGTTACTTAAGTTTATTTGATATATTTCCTCCAATTTACTTGAGCATGATACTTCATTCACAATCTGGGTATTAACAGTGTTACTGAGGCCAGTGTTTCTGGTTTGGAGAGAAATGTCAATGAGTAAATATACAGTCTGCTCAATGGAGCAGAAATGCCTAATAATAAAAGGATTAAATATGTTTATTAAATTTAGCAACATAAAAGGTGTTCCCGTCCTCTGTCTATGAAGTTTTACTAAAGTGAAGAAGACAGAATTTAGATTACATAGAACTAAGGAGTTAATTGAAAGTTAGTAAACATGGCATCAGGAGGAATTGAGTTCCAAGATCCAAAATGTAAGGAAATGTCTAAAGATACTATGGTAGAGGTAAATGAACAGTCAGGTAGTGTTTTTATAAAATAGGAGAATTGAACTGGTTTTCAGATGTGAAGAAAGAATCACAGAAAATAAAAACAATAAAAAGTTAACAGAGAGAGAGAGTCCAAAAGATGTAGAAAATACAACAGATAACAGATACAAGATTCCAGAAAATAATGGAAAGGATATTTTCAAGGTCATTGGCAGAGGGAATTGCATTGACAAAGAACCTCAGTCACTAAAACAGAAGGAAAAATAATAAGCACAGTTTGCAACGTTGGACAAAGATCCACTTTTCTAATATATAGGGCAAATTCATAAACATGGTGTAATTAATTAAATTTGTTAAACAAACCATCATGCATATGATTCATGTTCAGCCATATAACATACAGGAAATGGTAGTAGGATGAACAGAAATTACATAAACAAATATTAGCACTTCAGGAGAAAAGTTAAAATTATTTTTAATTCTCAAACGCAAGAACCCATAGAAATAAAACCATTTTAATTCTGGTGTGTCTGAATTATAGCAGGAGCACTTAATAGTCTCCTTTTCTCAATGTAGGAAAAAAAAACCCAAAAAACTGTGAATGGCCCTAATTACCTGTCAACAGAGAGACTAAGGTATAAAGATAGAAATGAAATGTGACTTTATCTCCAGCCTTATTCTTTCCTTCTGTTGACAAGTAAAGAGGTTGTTGACAATTATTTGATTTCAGTTGAAGCTGACTTGTCACTACTGATTCAAATTAACCAACTGCATGTTTGAAGTCAAAGTAATATTACTCAAGAGCTCAGTTTCCTCTAACTTTCATACTAGCCATACATTTGTATCTGTATTACCTATAGCAATTTTTCTGGAACATTAAAAGTAGTAAATCCTTCAAGCAAAATTGTTATTTCATATTGATTTAGTAGAAACATGAAGGTAATAAGTGCCTAACTCAGAGAGATTAAGTGTTCAATAATTGACTTCTGCTTCTGGTCAAGATTTAGAAACAGGGACTACATGTAGTCTTACACCTGAATCAAATAAAAACATGGACAAAATAAATAAGATTCTTTTTAAGATAGTGGGCATCAGGCAACAGAGGAAAATGATTCCTTGGAAACAGAAAACGAATGAGATAGAAAGCTAAAGCTACACCCATGTACTGCCAGGAGTTTCTGGGCAATGGCTAAGGTATAAGAAACCCGAGGGGAGTCCTCCAGGCTTTCTGAAGTAAAAGGGACATGTATACAATAAACCCTAAAACATGCACTAACAAACAAAGCAAAGGGTTACTTTGATAAGTCAACAAAAGAAAGAGTAGAATCAGAAAACAGCAAATATTAAGGTGATAGATTGAAAATTATATTAACTGCAAATGATTAAAACACCTTAATTAAACAGAGATTTTCAAAAGAAGAAAAAACAATTCTAAATATATGTTGCCTATAATAAAGATATGTTAAAAACATATAATGACTCCAATAAATTCAAAGTAAAAAGTATTAAATGATATACCATATTAACACTAGTCAGAAAACGGCTGAATGTCAGACAAAATACCTTCAAAAGCAAAAAACATTGCCAGGTATAAAAATGACCATATTTTAATAATAAAGTTTTCAATTTATTAAGCAGATATAATAATCCTAAATAATATACACCTAATAAGAGAGCTTAAAAATACATGATGCAAAAACTGATAGAAGTTCAAGGAAAAGAAATCCAAAATTGTATTAGAGAATTCAACACTCTTTTCTCAATAATTGAGAGAGAAATAGAGTGGAAAATCAGCAAACATGTAATATACTTGGACAACATTATTAATCATCAACATAATGAAATTCGTATAACATTACAGCTACTGACAAATCATCATGCATATGATTCATGTTATTTTAAATAACATGAATAAAATACATGTTATTTTCAATAACACATGAAACATTTATGCAGATACACTAAATTCTGGACCATAAATCAACTCAGAATAAATTCGAAAAGATTCAAGTTATGTAAATGACATTGCCTGACCACAATAAAATTAAATTAGAAATCAGTAAAAGGAAATCCTCTGAAAAATCCCCAAATATGTGGAAACTAAATAAATGACTTTTAAATAACCCATGGGTCAAAAAGAAATTAAAAGGGAAATTAAAAAATATTTTGAACTAAATGAAAACCCATCAGAATTTGTGGGAGACTGATAAAACACTAAGTAGTGGGAAATGTATAGCTCTAAATGCCTATGTTAAAAAATAAGGAAAATGGTAAATCAACTACTTCAGCTTCCAACTTAAGAAACCACAAAAGGAAGAACAACAACAACACAATATATATATTTATATATATATAAAGTAAACGGAAGAAAGGAATTAGTAAAGATCTAAGAGGAAATCAATGAATTAGAAAACAAAAACAACAGAGAAAATGAATAAACCCAGAACCTGGATCTTTGAGAAGCAGAATAATAAAATTAATTAGCAGAACAGGAAAAACAAAAAGAGGGTATATACAATTTACTGTCATCAGGAACGAGAGAGGGAATGTCCCTCGAGATTCTACAGATAGTAAAGAGATAACAAGGAATCATTACGAATGTTACTCCTAACAATTCAACAACTTAGATGAAATAGATTACTTGAAAGACAAAAATAGCCAAGGATTACTCAAAAATAAATATATGAAAAAGGCATGATCAAAGTAATGAAAAGACACACCAGATACTAGAGAAAATATTTGTAAATCATTTATCTGATAAGGGGTTTGAATATAAAAAGAATTCTTGCAAGTGAAGATTAAGATAAATCAATTTTTAAAATGGGCAAGAACTAAATGTTAAAGAACATTGAACTATACATTTAAAATAGGTAAATTTGAAGGTATGGAAATTATATTTCAATAACACTGTTTTAAAAAGTGAAATAGATGAAATGAATAGTCTAATACTATCAAATATATTGAATTTATGGTTAAAAACATTCCCAGATTCTGGGCCAAAATGGCTTCATTGTTGAATTCTACCAAAGATTTAAGAAAGAAATAATACCAATTCCACACAAACTTGTCCAGGAATTAAGAGAGAGGAATACTTCCCAACTCATTCCATTATTACCTGGTATCCTGATACCAAAACCAAATAAAGACATTACTAGGAAAGAAAAATATAACAGAAATTTCTAACAAACCAAGATGTAAAACCTCTAAACCAAATTTTAGCAAATAGAATCCAATAATATATAAAAATGATAATGCATCATGAAAAAGTGAAGTTAGCATCACAAATACAATATGATTTAACATGCAAAAATCAATCAGTGTAAATTACCATAGTAACACTATCATCAACAACAACAGCAAAATATATGACCATCTAAATGGACACTGAAAAGACAGGGCACAAAAATTCAATATTGATTTCAGGCAAAAACTATTATCAAACCAGGAATAGAAGAGAACTTGCTAAACCCGCTAAAGGTCATCTATAAAAACCTGCAGCTAACTTCATACTTACTAGTGAAAGAATGAATGTTTCCCTCTGAAGACTGGTGGCAAGTCAGGGACGTCTGTTCTTACCATTTCCACTCAACCTTGTACTGCAGGTTCTAGCCAGTACAATCAAGCAAGAGAAAGGAGAAGCATCCAGAAAGGGGGGGAAAAAAAACTGTAGAAAATTTCATGGAATCTACAAAAATAAAAAATAAAACATGCTGGAATTAATAAGGAGGGATTCAGTAGGGGAAAGGTGTATGGAGGAGCTGGATGGAGAAGCATGTTCTTTATTGACTGGTGTGATGGTTTTGTGGGTACGCATGTATGTCAACACATAAAATTGTATAATTTAAATACATCCATTTTACTCTATGTTCATTATATGTCAATGAAAATAATCAAAAACATTTTCAACAAATATAAGGAAATGTTAAGTTCTTAATTTACAAAAAGACTATAAAAACATAAGGAAATTATCATCAAAAATTTTTAAATGAACAGATATGAATAATTAATTCCCAGAACTAAAACTGGCCAAAGATAGAAACATCAATCAATGAGCTGAACAGAGACCAAAAATAAACCAACACATATATAATCCACTTATATTTAACAAATTTTCAAATTCATGTCAATGAAGAAAAAGTCTTTTCAGCAAGTAGTACTGAAAAAATTGGAGGCTCATAGAAAAAAAAATAGTATAACATATAACATACCTCGTACTTTATTTAAAAAAAAAAACTCAAAAAGCATGATAGACTTAAAGTAAAACTAGACAACTTCTAGAAGGAAACATAAGGCAAGCCTTTGTGATATTGAAAGATTTCAAATTTTTTCGTATGTAACATCAAAAGCCTGACCCATGAAAAAATATTTTGACAAAGTGGAGTTCATTAAAATGGAACCTTCTACTCTTCAAAAAAGAGTGCTAAAATGTTGCTAAGATAAGCCACAAACTGGGAGAAAAATATTTGCAAAGTACCTATCTGATAAGGAAATTTTCTGCAGAATATAAAATGAACTCTCAAAAATCAATATTTTTAAAATTCTGCTTTAAAAAGGAGCAACAAGGGCTTCCCTGGTGGCGCAGTGGTTGAGAGTCCACCTGCTGATGCAGGGGACACGGGTTCGTGCCCCGGTCCGGGAAGATCCCACATGCCGTGGAGTGGCTGGGCCCGTGAGCCATGGCCGCTGAGCCTGCACGTCCAGAGCCTGTGCTCCGCAACGAGAGAGGCCACAACAGTGAGAGGCCCGCATACCTCAAAAAAAAAAAAAAAAAAAAAAAAGGAGCAACAATTTAACAGATACCTCATCACAAAAGATATATGGATGTCACATAAGCAAATGAAAAGCCAATGTCTTTAGTAATTAGAAATACAGATAAGAACCACAAATGAAACACTGCTACACACTTATTAGAATATCTAAGATTTTGGCAAGAAAGTGGCAGAACTGGAATTCATATTTTGGAAACAGTGTAGCCTTTATTAAAAAGTTAAACATAAGTGTAATCTCTGTTAGTTCAGGGATAATGTCTTCCCTGTTTATACACATTGCATGTCCACATTCATGGACTATTTATGCACACAAATTTGTAATATACCTGTGTCACATGCCAAGTGTCCATTTATGGATGTGACTTTTATGGGCTTTTCATCTTGTTCCTTTGATACACTGTGATAACTACCAGAGTTTTATATTAAGCACTGATAATAAGGGGAGTAAGTTCCTTATACCCTTCATAAATTTCCTTCTTCAAAATACTTTCCTTTATTCTTACCAATTTATATTTAATTATGATTTTACAAATAAACAAATTCTAGGAAAAATGCTGTCAGAAAAAATTTTGCATTGATTTATTCATTAACTATGGAAATTTACATCCTTACAATATTGAAATTTCCAACACAGGCAATTTTTTCTAAATATTTCAATCTTCTGCACCTTTTTAGTAATCTTTTAGTTTGCCCTGCAATGATTTTGCATGTGTGTTTTTGGTTTTATCCCCATCTACTTCTAAACACACACATTTCATGTTTACCATTTTCTTCTATTTAACATAATGTTGAATTTATTCATTTGTTTGACTTACTATTATCTGTCTCCTCCAGTAAAACGAAAGCATTACACATGCAGATTTTGTTTGTTTTGGTCACAGGTCTTTCCTAATGACTGAGAACAGCCACAGGAAGTTTCCATACATATTTGCTGTATTCAGTGTTTTGGCCTTTTAATGTGTTAACACAGTAAATTACTTGAGTAGCAAATTTAGCGTTAAACCATGCTAGCACTCTTAGAACAAGCCCTACATAGCATGATTTAACTTCAAATACATTGTTAGATTTTTATGTGAATATATTGCTTGAAAATTTTGGATGTATGCCTGTTGGTAGCTGCAGCTCTTTTTATCTTCTATGATCTTTTTCAAGTATTATTTTTTCCTCTTGTACATTTGTTAGAATTTGCCTCTCTGGTGATCCCTTAGAGGTGTATTAAAAAACTGAATTAATATTTTTGGCAATTATTGATCAATTTTGTTCATTTTAGTAAGTTTTTTATTTTACATTTTAAGGGATAATTGTCTGTTTAATTGAAATTGTTAAAAATATTGCCTCAGTTCTGAGCATTCATTCCATTCATCTTACATGATATTGCTGTATTTTGAGTTCTACTTTGATTTTAAGTTTGCTGTTTTGATTATGGAATTTAGATTCAATATTGGTTTAAGTTATCAAAATATTTTAAAATTTGTTTACTTTTTGCTTGGCTATTATCTTTTCTACTGGGTTCAATTCACATTTTAATGAAGTAGCTAATTTGTTATTTTATAATACTGTACAGATCTAAGCTGCCTCAATCTTTTTGTATGGAATTTTTTTCCTAATTCCTTAGTCTTAAACTGGTAATTATCTGGGTCAACCATTATTCACTGTAAGCTATTTTCACACAGCACTTGGAAGGTAATATCCTTTGGCTTTTATTGATCCTGATGTGAAAAAATGTTCTTTCTTCATATATATCTTTTTCCCTGATGAATTTTAGAATTTTCTCTGTGTTTTTTTTTTTTTTTTTTTTGAAGGAGAGGGTGAGGGATACAGTTTCACTGTGGTATAATTGCATTTGTGTTTATTTTAGCTTATCATCTCCTTCATTTTGTGCTTCTTGAACCATTTTTAAAAATATATTCCTGTCATTATACTAAATAGTACTTCTTTTCCTCTTTATTCTTTCTACCCAAAATTATTTTAGATCTATTTTGAATATGTCTTAATCTTGCATTCAAATTTTGCAACTCTGCATCTTTCTTAGCTCTACCTGTTGACATACCTTCAAATTGTCTTTCAGTTTATGAATTTTGTATTTAGCTTTGTTAAATCTAATATTTGCTCTGTCCATTGGTTTCTTAATTAATGAGTATATATATGTTTTATATCTAGACATTCCATTTGCTTATTATTTTCAAATTTGACAATTATTTCTTTCATAAACTTTGATCTTTTACTTTGGTTTTCTTTTTATTTATATCTTTTATTATTGTAAACATGTTTATTTTACTTTCTTTTTCAATTAAAGTATTCTACTATCTCAAGTAATTAAAGTGTGGTTCATCCTGTTCAAAATACTTACTGATTGTCACTCATGGTTAAATATTTCCTCATGAATTTTAAGGGTTTTTTTCTGAGCCCATCTTCAGTGGAGATATTTCTTAGGCCTATATTCCGCCAATGCTGCCTGAGTTGTCAGATTGTCTGTCCATAGCATTTTGTGTTTTCTCCTTGAAGACATGCCAGTGTTTTTAATGTTAATTCCTCAAGTTACATACCCTGCAGCATATACAATTTCAAACTATAAATAGATGAAAAGCACAGACTCAAGATTCTGATATATCAGAGGTGATATTTAGTCTTTCCCCAAAGTCCAAGCACAGACAATTTTGCTTTTCATATCCCTGTGCTAGTAGCCAGGAATAATTTGGTTCTCCCTTTTATAGTCCCTGAAAATGTCGGTTCCAACCTCAAGTCTCATAGTTCTTATAGGGCCTAATTTTATCTCCAGTCTTTCATTATCTTCAATACCCAAGGCCCTCAGCATTACCAGGTTCAATGATTCCACTTTCAGTGCTCTATCAGCATTAGTTTACATGCTGAAGACATTTTATTTCTCATATGTGAACCTACTTTAGTTTCTGTGAGTCCAGTTCTTTCACCTTTATCATACCTAATATTTATTACTATTTAATTAGAAAAAAATCACATATTCTTGGTTATCCATTTTGCCAGAACCAGAGGTTAAAGTACTTTAAATCTCTCAGCATTTTATTTCAATGCAGATCACTTGTATGTGAAGTCTTCTGTGTCATACCTCTGAGGGCAGGCTTCTTCCTGTTTGTGCCTTGTAGGCACTGGGGCACCAGCTACTTGTCTCTTCTAATAGGATATGCAGTTCCAATTTTCCCCTTTTGCATATTTTTGTGTTTTCTAGCCTGTTATATTTCTTCTAGGAATGAGAGATCAGCATAATTCAGCATTTGGTTAGAGACTATTAATATAGTCTTAAAAGAGAAAGTCTTAATGAGTCTTAAAAGAGAATTTGAAGTAAAAATGTTTTCACTAATGAAGATTCAAATTGCACCCACCTCCACCAGGTGTGGTGATTTTCTCTTCCTCTTCCCCCCGGTGCGGAAGAGGCCTTGACTTTTTACCGGTGGTCTATGTTATTCGAAAAAGTAAGTGAACCAGATGGTACCAAAATGAATGTATAAATTAGGTTCTGAAATGCGAGCTCCCTCCCATGAAGGAATGAACTCCTAACAGGCTCTGATAAGACAGCTTGCATTGTGACTTTTCATTTTTTTCTTTTTTTTTTTTTTTGTGGTACGCGGGCCTCTCATTTCTGTGGCCTCTCCCGTTGCGGAGCACAGGCTCCGGAGCCATGGCTCACGGGCCTAGCCGCTCCGCGGCATGTGGGATCTTCCTGGACCAGGGCATGAACCCGTGTCTCCTGCATCGGCAGGCGGACTCTCAACGACTGCGCCACCAGGGAAGCCCAAGAAGTCACTAACTTTTTGAGCTCAGTCTAGGACACTCATGGCTCTAACTTGATTACTTTAATTAGGCACCATAGAAGAAGTGACTGACTCCTGTGTACCTCAAAAAATGGCATCACAAATGGGAAATTTCAAAAGTCATCCTTTTGAAATACAGCATACTCTAATATGAGGAAATATTTACTTGGAAATTTCACATTTACACTCATTATATAATGGAAGGGGCTTATTTATTCTACTTACCAATGAGGTCTTATGCAGAATATCAGTGTGTAGCTCAGTGTGAAGATCATTTTGATCAGTTTACAGAGGCAAACTCAAAATGGTCATTTGTCAGAAGCACATCAGTAACTCAGACTCATTTTGAGAAGCATCCTGCCCCTGCCCTTTTCTCTTAATGAACCTTTTGCTATGCCTATGCTATCTAATGACTATCAGGTCTTGTTGAGGCTTCTACTTAACTATTATTTTGGTTCAATTATACTTTCCAAAGAATTATTTATAGATTATTGCAGGGGGCGGGGAGACACAGAGAGAGGGAGAGGGAGAGAGAGGGAAAGGGAATTGATTATATATCCATGTTTAGATAATTTGGAATTTAGCTCATCTGGGGAGATTATTATTCTCGTTTTAATGCTAGACATGATATCTCAGTTATTGACATGCCAGTGACCTTATCATTTAATTGGCAACTTCTTGTGTTCTAGGAAAGAGTGTTAATAAATACTGGGTTATGTCCCAGTTTTGCCACTATGATAATTTCTCCCTTCTCCCTTTGGTCTCATAACAGTGTCAATGATAGGGTGCATGGTATAATCTTGCACCATTTTCTTAAGGGTAGGAAGTTTAGTGAATTATTTGTGAGCCATATATTACATCACAAATATGAGCATACAAATGGATTTCGAGTCTATGAAGCTAATGTATCACCGTGAAAGAGCTATGACCAACTCTATAATCAGGACTCCCACATATTATACAGCTATTAATACATGTAGGGATGAAACTCCTGAAAGACCAAGCTTGGGCCTTAGTAAACCATTTTTCTTTACTGTAGGGCTCTCATTGCCATGTCCATGTTCTGGAGACTCAAGGATGGCATTGTGACAGGCTTATAGTAGTTACGATTGTTTTGGAAATTTAATGCCTTTCTGAAATTCACCAAAAATAACCGAACTTCCCCTGAGCAGAGCTGTGAGCACCACAATTTTAATAATTCTGTTATAAAGCCTTGAAATTGTTGAGCAGGATGTCAAACTTCCTGAACTATTGATACATTCACATATTCAACAGAAAATATAGCCTTAATACAACTTTGTGGTTTTGACGTGGATTAGTTTATTCCATGGTAAGGCACAGTTTCTAACATCAAAGTGTGGAACATACTGAGTATGATCTGAAGCCTGTGCTTTTAGTTAGTGTGAAAAGGAGCATGCAAAAATACCATTCCCTAATGCCTGTTATCACCGTAAATGTCATGGGCTTGGTGCAGCCCTGCTTCTTTAATGTATTCCATTAACATAGAGTCATGTCATGTCAACATATTTCCTTTAAAAGGTACCACTATTTCTCTGAAAAGGTACCATGATCATGAACATGCTCTTAGAGAGCAACTGACAGTCCTGTTCTCCCTCAGCTACAGTTCTTCCCATACTCTTTATTTCATTGAAAATAATCAAATCTAGGCATGCATAAGCCTGGGATAATCTATCCAAATTGTCTTTTGGATATGGCTCAGCAGTAAGTAGATTTTCTGCTCTTTAATGTCTCTAAGTTCACACTGAATATTTTTAAGTATTTTTATTATTTAGATAAAGATAAATGCCTGGAAAATTTGTCATGGTCATAATAAAGAGATGTTTTCTTACTTATATAGTATTTTTTATCTATTTCTTTTTTATTTTGATACCTTATTTACAGTTTCTGAAAGTCCAGGAAAATATTTTTGGAAGGTACATAATGTAATACAGCACATCAGAATAAGAGACTGGTAGAGCTATGAAGTGTCTTGATGAATGTCCTTTGTATTCTTCTAATCCTGTGATTGGAACTGTGCAACCTAGATGGGAAGTACCTTCATAGGTTCTTTCAGAGTTCTAGATCAGGAACCTGAGAAAGTAGAGTCCTTCAGAGATGGTTCTGAAACGTAAGCATCCATCACATCAGCTATTTGTTTCACTGGCCCTTTTTAAGCCTTTATTTTCACTGCCTTAAATACAGAATTTAGACATATAATATAAGGTTTCAACTTCTATTTTACTTTATTTATATGAAGTTGTAATGAGAGAAGCCACTGTGTTCAAAGATTTTCTTTAAGAATTTAAATACGCTGGGCTTATAGGTTTTCGTAAATCATTTGTTTTCTTAGATACCAATTTGTTTTTTTCTATATTAGGTTAGTACAAATTTCCAATTTGTACTAACCTAATATCAAATTAATCTATTCATGTTATACAGTAATTTTTGACAAACTAATCATATCAATTGACTACTGGACTTAAATATGAATGAAGAATAAAATGTTTGGGTTATTATTTTTTTTAATTCAAGACACACTTACTTGCTAGGACAGTATAATGAGTAAACCATAGTAATCCCACTCAGAAATCCTACAGTGTAGTGAGAAAGATAAACACATGAATAAATTAGGGTGAAAAATACAGTTGGAACAAAGAGAAAGGACTGAAATGTTACACCAATTGTATCCATGTAGCTACAGACAGGATCATTTTTAGACATCCTGCTTACTCAGAGCAGAGGCCATGATGCTCAAAATAATGGTATAGAAAACATTAGATTCTATTTCTGGAGTCTACTTAATACCATTTTAATATTCAATTTTGGGGGTTGAGTAAAAAATTATTTATATATAGAAACACATCCATGGACTTCCCTGGTGGTCCAGCAGTTAAGACACCTGTGCTTCCACTGCAGGTGGCACGGGTTGATCCCTGGTCAAGGAAGTTCCACATGTGTGGTACGCACAAAAAAAAAAAAAAAGGAAACACATCCAGTTACTAACATTAGTTATCTCTGAGTGGGAGAATTAAGTATAATTTTTATTTTCTTACTCAAAATGTTCTCTTTTGAGGGAAAGCAAAAGCCCACTCTTCTCAGAAAGATGCTAATATGTAAATCAATT
Source organism: Pseudorca crassidens (assembly GCF_039906515.1). Taxonomy (NCBI): domain Eukaryota; kingdom Metazoa; phylum Chordata; class Mammalia; order Artiodactyla; family Delphinidae; genus Pseudorca; species Pseudorca crassidens. Next base: position 20,107,300 of record NC_090313.1, read on the forward strand.
AATTGTCCTTTCTTGGTAGACACATTTGCTAGAAACAAATTCATGCCCTCATGTAAACTAACATGTAAATAACCCCTTGCTGCAAAAAGAATAGGTGCAAAGATTTTCATCACAATGTCATATATAAAAGCGAAACACCAAGGACATATTGGGATTACTAAAAGCAGGCTAATAAATAAATAAATATATAAAATGGAAAATTGACCACCAATTAAATTCTTTTTTTTTTTTTTTTTTTGTGGTATGCGGGCCTTTCACTGTTGTGGCCTCTCCCGTTGCGGAGCACAGGCTCCGGACGCGCAGGCTCAGCGGCCAGGGCTCACGGGCCCAGCCGCTCCGCGGCACGCGGGATCTTCCCGGACCGGGGCACGAACCTGTGTCCCCTGCATCGGCAGGCGGACTCTCAACCACTGCGCCACCAGGGAAGCCCCTAAATTCATTTTTAAATGTTACTTAATATCATAGAGAATATTTACAACACAATATTAAGTTAAAATGTATAAGAAAGCCTAAATGCAGCCAAATATCATCATAAGCCATCTGTCGTTAGACTAAGTATAAATTTGATTTTCTTACTTAAACTTTTCTTTATCCTTCAAATTTCTGTATTTTTTAATAATGAGAAAGGAAAACTTTTTCATTATAAAAAGGAAATGATCAAATAATCCAAGTGATTTTCTTTTTGAAATTTTTGACTTATTGAAAAGTAATGGGCTTTTTCTTTCTTTCCCTTCCGTGTCCTCCTCCCCTGTTCTTTTCTGTACAGTAATTTATTTGGTTCACAACTTCCCATACTATGTTACAGGAAGTTACTGACAATTAGTGTGAGAGAAATATACACAATAAGAGAGTTGAGGTAGTCACAAAATTTCAAGACACAAGCATCAGAATTAGATTTTAACAGGAAAATGTGGTGCTTTTAAATCAGTTATGAGATTTGATATGTGGGGAGTGTGTTTCTTTTCACAATGTTTCCTCAAGAGTGATTCACTAAATTATAAAATGCAATTTCTGTCCTTGAAATGGGAAAGTTTTATGGACAAATATGTTACCATAGTACTTTATTTTCCCTCATCATATTATTTCTTCATAGATATAAATAAATAAGAAAAACACCTTTTCTTAAGCATATTTGGTGTTTGTTATCATCAAGAGTATAGGCATTAACTATTCTCCCAATCCATGTCTCGAAATTACTCATCCTGTCTTTGTAGAAACTGTAGTTCATTTTTATGAAACTTTCACTTTTATTCAATGTTACACTTAGATGCTTTCTTTTATATTGTTGCTCTGTTGAACTTGCTTCAAATATTCATTAAACAAAAGCTACATGATTATTATTTGTTTTCTTTAAATGACAGTTTTGCTTTCTAAAGCAAGAGACGAATATCTAAATCATATAATTGTCCTTACCATATAATTTTCTAGTCAAAAAAGTATACTTTTACAGATTTGGGAGAAAAATTTCAGTAAAATATTTGAGGTGGAATGCAACATTAAGCAAATTCATCTGCTCCATTCTTCATGATATTTTAGTTATTCAGATAAAATGTTCCAAATATATGCACTTCACCAGCATCTCATCCATTTTCCAGACAAGCCACTACTCCGCCGTGGCAGTTTTTTTTCCTGCAGATCGCACGTTTATCTTGAGAATTCTTGTCTTCATAATGTTCTGGAAATTCCAGTCCATTGCGATTTGGCTTCCTAATGAAACCTAATGTAATCATATTGCTTACCAGAGAGGGGAGATTCTAAATAAGGATAGAGGAAAGATGTGGAATCTAGTTCTTTTCTTTAAATTGCTTGACATCACATCCAACCTGCTGTGATGAGTCATAATGAAAATCAGATCTTAAGGAGGTGTTACGCCCAATTTATTAGAGTGTGATTTCTCTGTGATTCCCGCCTCCCAACCTCCTTGATACTGACAAATTGCAATCTATGCAGAACAATTCTGGTTGATTGTTCAACTGCTCTGTCAGCAGCTATAAAGACTACCAATCAAAGGAATTTAGATATATCTACCTCACACTAACATTGGGACTCCTTTCCTCTCAGGTCAAGCTATGGAAACTGTAGATGTAACCTTGCTAACCTCAGTGTTCAATAAATATTTACTCAGCATCTGCAGTGTACCAGGCACTGTTCTAGGAGTTGAGGACTCAGAGTCAATAAGAGAGACAACAGTTTCTGCTTTCCCAATGCTTATATAGTCTAAGAGAGAGAGCAAGCACACATTTTAAAAAGTTTTAATAAGCATTAAAAGTTAAATAAATAGTGTGATAAGCAATTATTTACCTGAGCTAGAGAGAGATTGAGGTTTTTAGCGAAGCCTTTATGAAGAGACCTTTGAGTTGAGATCTGAGGCAGCCATGTAAATGAAGAAGAATATTCTTATATCGATAATAATATTGTCAATACTAATAGCAATAATAATAGCAACAGAGGCACTTCAATAATTTTTTGTATTTAATACATTATTATTCCATATTATGACTGAAGTTAGAAAGCTCAAGTGACTTCTGAAAAACATACAGTAAGTAAAAGGCATAATTGGGAAAATGAGCACAGATCTACTTGCTTTGAAAACTCAAACTCTTAACTGGTGGTTCTCAATGCTGGATAGAAAATAGAAATACCCAGAAAGCTTATAAAATACCAATGCATTGCTCCATCCCTGACAACTATTGAATAAATCAACCTCTCAAAGTAGGTCCTGGTCAATGGTATATTATAAAAATTTCCTAAGTAATTTTAATGCAAAGTCAAAATTGAAAAGCACTGCTTTACTCATTATAATATTCTGGCATTACATTTAAAATTAATATGAAATACATATTGATCTTAAGTCACACACATAATACAGCATAAAGCTTACAACCGTATTCATTCCTGAATATTCACTAAGCGTAATCTATTTCCAAGGTTCTAGTGAAGTCTGGGAATAAATATATAAATAAAACATCATCTTTGCCCTGATTATGTCCCCATTTTAATGGTAAATCTTGGTCATAAGAATGAATCAGTGGTTCAGTTCCAATTATAACTGACAATAATTTTGGTTATATGGATAAAAATTATGTTCTCTACCATGAAACACTTTTGGAAGTGCAGCCGGTAGGTCTATTATTCCTGTATAGTCAATTGCTCAAAATTAAAGAAGATAATGTTTGTTTCAAATTGCCAGGATAGCATTGTCTTCCACATCAAAACTTCAATATAGTTTTATATTTTGTCCTATTACAAGAATATCCATGAAAACTGAGTAGTTCAAAGATATGACTTTGAAGTGATTAGAACTTTTCCCTGCCTTAAGTGTATTAATCCCTATATTGACTTAGTATTTTTATTAAGACAAACCACAAAGCACACAACCTGTGGGGGATATATTTCCCTTAATCCTCCTACTTTAATCCCCACAGATGCTATTTTCCTGGGTACTTATATCTAGTTTCAAATGTTATTGATTTTGTCAACTTTCCCTTTTGGGTTTCAAAACATAATTTGTTTTCTGTGTTTGGTGTTTCCAATTTAACACCTTCCTGGCATACGTGACAGAGCAATGATCAGAAATACTCTTTGCCAGCAAGATTAATTTTCAGAGTGAACAAAAAATGAATTAGAGTTTGATTCAATAAATAATTATACTGTTAAAATCTCTTGAGTAACTATGAACTTGATACCATAAGCAGTGACTTATTATCGACTCTACTTCCATTGGGAAAAAGTAAGAATTCATGACACTGGCTTTCAATTCTTGGACTAAAGTAGGCATCGGGTATGAAATGGCCCTACATTTTTCTGAAAAAGATCACACTTTAAAACCATATTTTGCATCCCCTGGAGTACACATAAAAATGGTTATGAAAAAAATTAACTTTATTATAAGTAAGAGTTCAGGGGGCATAAGACCACAAAAGAAGGATTGAAATATTTTATAATTAATTAATCATTATACAGTATTAGATAAACTAATAACTCCAGATCTTTGTTTTCCCTTCAGTGTGTAGGGGTTTCTAATTCTTATTTTGAATGCTTCTTACGGGATTATTTAAAAAGAAAATATGTTGTCTGGTACAGAAATCGTTCAATTGTATTTTCATTTGGATCATTTTGGTTGCAAATGACAGAAACTAATCTCAAACTACATAGAAAAAAGATAACAGGAATCAAATAAAGATCAAAACAAAACCATGGAAAGAGCCATCATTCTTTTGGGCTTTAAGAGCAGAGGTGGCTCATTCTCAGTCTGCTCATCTCTGCTATAGTCTGATTTTTGCTTGTCTGTTTTATCTTCCCTATAATGACTTCATTTTCATTTGCTTGAAGCTGCCTTGTCCTTGTAAGAGAGCTGACGTGGCTACATTTTATATCTTTAACCACCAGAGAGCAATTGCCTTCTAGCTCTTTCTGCCCAAAATTGGCAAAGGAACTTCTTGATCTACCTTACGTCAGAAGCCAGCATGTAGAGAATTGTGATGGTCATTAATAACACCTCTTACGTTCTCAAAAATGTTGAGGTTAACAATAAAATATAGGGTCACCCTACATATTTGCCATGTGCTTGAGAAGAGAAAGCTCTTGGGAAAGAAGTGCTTGGCTGATTTCAAGAATCCACTAGATAACTTAAAGTAACAAGTAATTGTTAAGCACCTACTGTATTTGATGCTTTAAAAATTTCTTTTGACGTTCTCTCTCAATTGGGATGAATAACCTATATTTTACTTTGCAGATTCTTTGAATTAACACCCTTCACTATATCCCACTTTTCATATCACATATCGCTTCACAGAGCATGAAAAAGCCAGGTGTCAAGGACTAGCAGAGCTTCTACTTTAATTAATAAGAAGTACCAGATACCACAGAACTTCCTCTTTCTAATGGCATTGCCATTCTTTAACATAAGTTAGGACAGGAAATGAAATTATCTGGCGTAAATCCTGCTGCAGCTTATTGGGCTCAGTCCTAAGGAAAAAATAAATAAGGAATAAAAATTCTTATGAAAAGTATTTGCTAAAATGAGTATGGAATAAGAAAGGCAAGATGTTAATAGTAAGCATCATTTTAAAAGCATTACAGTGACCGACTTGCTTGGGAGTTCTTGATATTTGACTGGAATACTGGCTGAAACTCTTTATTCTCCAGCCACAAATCACTTACTCTAATTTCCTCCCCATTTATAATTGTCCTTCTTTTTCCTGCAAGGGATGTAGGAGTTACAGCCCTAAATGTCTCTGAGTGGCATGAATGTGCAGCCAGGCAATGGATGAGCTTTTTAAAAGGGTCGGCAACTAGAGTTTATTTAACAATTCTGATGGCTGAAAATGAAGCAATGGAAGCCATACAGGGAAAAAGCTAGCAGATAGATCAAGTTTCTTGTGGGAATGAACTTACATTGCAGCTGCTCAAGGCTAACTTCTAAAATGTCTAAAAAACAATTGGGTAACGAGGGGTAATTATAGATTAAAATTGCCAGTATCATTCTGCCATCGTGAACATGTCAGCAAGTAAAATACATAAAGAGCAAACATACCGCACAGGCAGCAAACAGACAGATTTTAACCCAAGTTATAGCTGCTGGGAGAATTATTCCAGCAGGATATATGAGTACTTTCCAAGTTAACAAACTAAAACCCTATGGGAGCATTATGTAATTGTGTGTAGAAGGCTGGGCATTAGGCAAGAGTTATTAGTTGCTTTATGTTGTGTCTAGGCCTTGTGAACTGCCTTGGACAAAAGTGCTCTGAAAACTTTCTATAACAAATAAAATATATCATTTGCGGTTGATCATAAAATGGTTACAAATCCATCTCATCTTTTTGCATCCTCCTTTGCACTATGACTTTGTAGTTCCTCTGATTAAGACGTGGAGTCGATTGCCAACCCCCTTGATTATGTTTTGGCTGGTAGAACATAAGGATATGTAACATAAGCTGAGACTTGACATTCCTTATGCATTGCGGCTTGCCCTCTTCCAGCAAGCTTGGAAACCTGAGGCCACCATCTGTACTGCACTGGCTAATATGCTGAAAGATGAGAGGTGAGATAGAAAAGATAGAAAAGAATCAAGCTCCCAAGATGACAATTTCTAACAACCAGACAAATAAATGAGGCCATCCTAGTTGAGATAAGAGAGTCTAGAAAGACCAGATGTTGAGCTAAATAGTGATTGTTGTTTCAAGCCAGTAGAATTGGAGGTATTTGTTGAATAGCAAAAGCTAACTTATACATCATTTCTCATTATTGGTGAACCACATGTATTTTTCATTATGATGTGGATTCAACATTTTCAACTCAACCTTTCTTTGTACATTTGAAATTTGATGTCAAAAAATGTTTTTCTTACCTTTAGATGATACGTATATATGCGTGTATTGATTGATTAATCCATTATTAAAGTTTAATCAGATATTATTTGCATAGCCTTTGGGGCACTATTTAAAAAAAGGTTTCCTGAACCAGCAGCATTGTTCACAGTACAAACTATTGTCTGAATCCCATAGCACATAATGAATTACCCAGATTAGAAGTGAGATCTATAAAACAGTTGCCTAGGCAAGCTTATTCCTGTTCTTATACTGTCAGGAAATTGGTAATATTTTAGCAGCATATAACACATCAGAATACTATATTAATGTTGATTCCTTTAGAGTAAGTTTTTATATTATTATCTTTGTTCTTTTTCTTCTTCTTGGAAATTTAAATACAAGATTCTTAAGGGAGTGGTATTGGAGATAAACCAGATAATAAATTACAGGGCTTTATAAGATGTTTCCTTTAAATATGCAATTTTCAATAAAATATTTAACTACATGATAAATTTTTTAGGGGGGCAAATGGAGGGAAGTTGAGTTCTACCACTCATGATCTCAAGAACTTGACAACAACAAATATAATTTTCAAAGAAGAGTTGAGCTTTAAACTATAAACATTTGGAATCAGAGTGGTAATATATCAAACCACTGTAAACCTTAAGACTCACAAGCTCAGGCTTGACTATAAAGTAAAGGTATTATTATAATTTAAAGAAAATATCACTTAGAAAAGGGACTGCTTTTCTTTAAAAAGGAGAATGGAGCTACACAGGGAAATATCAAGCTTGTCTATTCAGACATTCGGAATGGCAAGTGCTCCTTGGCCTAAGAGCAAAGACTTTCATTCTAAGGGGAAGATGTGTTGATAATGCAGAAATGGATGTGTGAGGCTGTCTTGGCCAGATGTCAGAGAACAGCACACCATTCTTAACACTGCTAGTTTTCATATCATCTCGAAATAGTTCCCATGGTAATCTGATTTCTCATGTAGCATGTACACAGCAAAAGATTCTACTCTCCAGATGGTATGAGTATCCAGGCTTATTTACCATTTAAATTAATAATCATTTGTTCTGATGAACTTCTGATAGAAACCTGCTGAACTTTTGAGAGAAACTTGCTGTTTCTATCAAAAGTTATTTATATGAGAGAATTTATTTATATGAGAGAATTCTAACTTGAGAGGTTTATTTTTCACTGTAGATAGTTGGATAGATATTCTGACTTTATACTTGCTGCCTATGAGCTTGATTGCTCTCAGTTGCCCCCTGAGAGATAGGTAGATGTTGAGTTTGCATTGTGTCTCTGATCATATATGATTGCCATTTTGGCGTATACTGGCTCGCTACATTAATCCCACACTGTGGAGACATGACTGGGTTTCTACATCCTACTCTAAGTAACATCCGCATAGTCTGCCTTTGCCCTTTCCCTTCAAACTGTTATAAAAGTGAATTAAGATAATTCTGAACCTGGAATTTTAAGAAAGAATTTTACTGTTTATTACAGAAAGTCTTTAAATGTCTACCTGGAGACTCTGATTTAGAAGTAGGACACAGGGGATATCTGCATTTTTAAATACCTCACAGATTGTTCTGAATAATTAGCAGGGTAAAGACTAGTGGTTTATTAATATTGGATAAAGTAAATAAGAACTATCAAAAATTTTATCATGAATGTCTCATTTAAAATTTACAAACCGATCTATATAGACAGATGAATCCTCTGAAACTCTTAGGAGGATGTCATGCTAGAAGTCAAATACTGGCTTCAGGGGAGAGGAAATTAGCTTATGCTGATGCTTTTGGTTTCCTCTAAGAGTTGCTTTCACAACATGTTTACCAAGATTCTGCATCCATTGCTGCAAGTGGTTGTATCTCCTGGGAGACATTCTCAGTATAAAAAATGTTAAATTTATCAGGATGTTGCATCTTTGTTCCCCTGAGAAACAGCAGTAGCAAAGCAAGACATTTACTTAAAATAAGAAATAGCTTTAGGGAAACCTTCAGGGAGAGGTGATCTTTGGGGGCAAAACAAGTTTGTTGTTACGGTTTGATATTTTACCTTTGTTCTAATTTAAAATGTAAGCTTCTAATAATGCAGCTGGAAATGTACCTAATTCTTTAGTAAGTTTCACTTTATTTTGTTTAAGAATCAGAGCTTCTGTCTCTTCTTTTAATTCAATCTTGAAAGAACTATAATCTTAATAAACTGAATTTTTACTATTAAATTATAAAATTATTCTAATTTGTTAGGTACTTAGATATTAAAATTGCAGCATATAAAACCAATAGATACTGGTTTAAAGAAATAAGCACATTTCCTTTTACACATGCAGGTTTATAACTCAGTAAATATAATGGGGCCAGCGCTGTGTCAGATGTGCAGACGAGTATGGCAGGGAGGCACAGGGACTCACAGGATGTTACTGTAATGTACACACTAAAGATCTTTGGCTCTAAAGTCAACTGGTGTGGTCCAAAATCCTGTGTTTTACATCAGTTGGTTGTGTGACCTTGAGTAATTTACTTAACCTCATAACATTCATTTTTCTTACTTGTAACTTGGAGATAATAATAGTACATACCCTCATAACATTATTATGGATGAAATGAGATAATTTCTAAGAAAGCGCTTAGCTTGATATATGGCATGAAGAAAATTAGTCTCAAAAAAGGCTTCTTCTTCTTCTCCTTCTTCTTATTGCTACAAGATAAAATAAGAAACAGAAAAATGAGATTATATTGTAGAGGTGAGTGGAAGAAGTTTTCTGTACACAAGCTGAGGCATTTGTACTTTGTGATGAAGGCAACTTAGAAACATTTTTGGTTGGAATCATGAGTGGGTTGATCAAACTTGTGAGATAGAAAGATCATTTTATTAGTTATTGGTAAGATGACATCATGAGCCATAAGCACTAGTGTGTCAGTCTCCATCCCCCACCCAGTAAATTCACACGCTGCTAAGATTCCTATTTAGAATGACGGAAGAAATGTTGAATTAGGAAGATGTTTGAATCAATAGTGGCAATAAGCACAGATCTTAGCCATATGCCAGAAAATCTGAGAAATCCCACTTAGAAATTAGAAGGAGGTTCAAATTGAAAGAAAGCAACATGGTGCCACTTCCAAACACCCTTTTTTGTTCCAAAAGCAGAGAACCCAGGTGGATACTATGGCAATCATGTGTGATCCAGTGGCATGTTTAATAAGAACCATAATTTCTCAGTAGGGAGGAGCCTAAAAACATGAGTATCCTGTAAAGACCGTAATGTGATAGAACATTATCATGATTTATATTTGTGATGCAGTTACAGATACTACTCATATTACTCCACTTTGTTGCCTACATTCATAATTGAAGGGAGTGCTAAACTTTTACTTTTGAGAGTCAATTGAATTGTAGAATTATTTCAGCAGTTTGTGCATACCTATTTTTTTCACTCATTACCTATTTATTTTTCTTTCTGTCATAGAAGTTACAGGATAATAAGGGGGAGTAGATGGGTTGTTTGATTATGATTTTATATAAAATGGACAGTAAAGATCTCTCTACTACGTAGACATCTGAACAGAAACATAATGGAAATGACAGGGCCCAAAATAAAGATATCTGGAGAATATAATTCTAGTGAGAGGAACTGGGATGTGCCGAGGACCCGTGGCAAGACTGTAACAGGTGTGTTTTAGTTAGGAATATCACAGATTCCAGACAGCCTAGAGCATGGTTTTCAAAGGGGACATAGTGGAAGATAAAGGTAAGGGAAGTGCTGTGTGTGTGTGTGTGTGTGTGTGTGTGTGTTGTGTGCACGTGTATGTTTGAGGTTGGTGATGATGGTGAATATTATATTTAGAGCCTCAATGGTCTTGGGGAAAAAAACCACTATGAATAAAATTCTTAATTAATTGGGAAGACTGCAGCACTCTTTAAAATAGCCAAGACATGGAAGCAACCTAAAAGTCCATCTACAGATGAATGGATAAAGAAGATGCGGTATATGCATATATAATGGGATACTACTCAGCCAAAAAAAATGAAAAATGCCATTTACAACAACATGGATGGACCTAGAGATTATCATACTAAGTGAAGTAAGTCAGACAGAGAAAGACAAATATTGTATAATATCACATATATGGAATCTAAAAAAATAATACAAAAGAACTTATTTACAAAACAGAAACAGACTCACAGACATAGAAAACAAACTTATGGTTACCAAAGGGGAAAGGTGGCGGGGGGAGGGATAAACTAGGAATTTGAGAGTAACATATACACACTACTATATATAAAATAGATAAACAGCAAGGACCTACTGTATAGCAGAGGAAACTATACTCAATATTTTGTAATAACCTATATGGGAACAGAATCTGAAACAAATATATATATATATAAATTTTAAAAAGTAAATTTGGGGCTTCCCTGGTGGCACAGTGGTTGAGAATCCGCCTACTGATGCAGGGGACATGGGTTCGTGCCCCAGTCCGGGAAGATCCCACATGCCGCGGAGCGGCTGGGCCCGTGAGCCATGGCCACTGAGCCTGCGCATCCGGAGCCTGTGCTCTGCAACGGGAGAGGCCACAACAGTGAGAGGCCCACGTACCGCAAACAAACAAACAAACAAACAAACAAAAAAAGTAAATTTGGTACAGATGAGTACCATATTTGTTTTACATTTTAATTATTTTAACTGCTGTATGGCACATAGACTATAGAAGAGAAAAGGGAAAACAAGGAGATAGTTATGGGAACAATTCAGATGAGTGATGGTAGCTTAGGACACAGTTATGGTGGAGTTTGCAGCTGGAAGGATAAAGTTTCCATTTACTGAAGTGGGGAAACCTAAAAGCAGAGTATTGTCTCTAAAAACAAAAGTTAAGTTTTGGAAAATTAATTTTATATGCTATTCAGAACCAGCAAAGACTTTGGTCACTCAAAATTATTAGATTGTTCTAGGTGTACAGCATAACCTTCTAATAAAATAGGTGAAGGAGGTAAGGCTGCGTTCACTACAATATTCCCTTTAAGGAATATGTTACAAAGAACAAATCGTCAAGCAAGAGTCTACCACAGATACAAATATTTGCTAGCAGATGACGAAAAAGTTATCAAAGAGTTTCAATTTAATGCTTTGTTTTGTTTTGTTTTTTAGCTCTAACTCACCTCATATGAAATTTTTATTCAAGACAAATAGAAAAATATTCTAGATGCAAAATTCAGCAAGTTTTCTAGTCAACGTCAGGTGACTATTCTTTAATCAATTTTCAATAAACAAGTCATTTCAAAAATACAGACTCTATTATAATTTTCAAGAATGGGTAAGAGAACACATACTCTTTTCCATATATCTTGAGCAACACTAATTTCATCACAGAAAAAATATTTCTAAGACCCACACTATTTCCAAAACTCATTTAGCCTAGATCACACACATCAATAAATTAACATCCATGCTGCAGAATGGACACAACTTATTAGTCACATAAGATATTGAATTACAGAATTCTCTTAGAATAAGCTGCAAACCAACAAAGACATGAAATATGACAGAAATTTAGCCAATAAACGAGGTTTAGAATTTCTAAGGTATATCTAACCTTAGAATTGCAGAAGAATAATTTAGAGATGAGAGTCACATATAGAAGAAACACAAAGAGTATGTGGAGAATTTATTTAAGTATTTCAAAGAGGAGATGTGCAGATTATTTCTGCATAAATAAGAATAATTTTGGTAATTTAAAGGTTATTTTTTGCAAGTGTACTAATAAATGTTTATTTTTTAAATTGTGTCAAAGTTTTTAAATTTTTTTTAACTTTTTATTTTATATTGGTTCTTTAGAAGATAGTAGATCAATGGCTTCAAATATATAAGCAAGGTTAGTTTGAACTTGGATTTCACCACACAAACTATTTAACATTCACAATCAAGAAATCAACATTAATACATTTTTTGGAATTCACTTACTCCAAATATTTAATACCCACAAACCTTTTCTCAAAATAAAAATGATAAAAAACAAAGCAGCAAAATTAACAATATTTTGCAGATATGATTGTCAACCAAAATATGAAGCAAAATCACCTGGCAAATTTACAGTCAATAGAAGATCCACATTAAAACCGTGGCTTATCCATACACCTACATTAACAACTTAGAATATTTAATGATGAAATCACTTGTTTTATGATAACAATACTATCTATAAAAAGTAGAATAAGCCTAAGAAAACTATTCAGGACCCACATACAAGAGCTAAAAATGTACTGGGAAATAATAAAAGAGTCTTGAATAAGATATACATTCTATTTCTGGAGTAAGAAAGTCAATATTTCAAATATGTTAAATCTCCTTTAAGTTCATCTGGAGGAAAAAAATATGGAAGAATAGCCAGAAAGCAGTAGGGGAGGAAGTAGAGGCTGGGAGAAGAATATTAGATATCAAGTTTCATTTTAAGAAATCATTATATAGTTTGGTTAAAAATAGATGATGATTAAAAGTGCCTAAGAATTTATTTTTAAAAAGTGTTATTTCAAATAAGAGAATATAAATTTAATTTGTAGGCCTAAAAATTAACTGTGTTTTTTTTTTACATCTTTATTGGAGTATAATTGCTTTACAATGGTGTGTTCATTTCTGCTTTATAACAAAGTAAATCAGTTATACATATGTTCCCATATCTCTTCCCTCTTGCATCTCCCTCCCTCCCACCCTCCCTATCCCACCCTCCAGGTGGTCACAAAGCACCGAGCTGATCTCCCTGTGCTAGCTGGCTGCTTCCCACTAGCTATCTACCTTACATTTGGTAGTATATATATGTCCATGCCTCTCTCTCGCTTTGTCACAGCTTACCCTTCCCCCTCCCCATATCCTCAAGTCCATTCTCTAGTAGGTTTGTGTCTTTGTTCCTGTCTTACCCCTAGGTTCTTCATGACATTTTTTTTTCTTAAATTCCATATATATGTGTTAGCATACGGTATTTGTCTTTCTCTTTCTGACTTACTCACTCTGTATGACAGACTCTAGATCTATCCACCTCATTACAAATAGCTCAATTTCATTTCTTTTTATGGCTGAGTAATATTCCATTGTATATATGTGCCACATCTTCTTTATCCATTCATCTGATGTTGGACAAGTAGGTTGTTTCCATCTCCAGGCTATTGTAAATAGAGCTGCAGTGAACATTTTGGTACATGACTCTTTTTGAATTATGGTTTTCTCAGGGTGTATGCCCAGTAGTGGGATTGCTGGGTCATGTGGTAGTTCTATTTGTAGTTTTTTAAGGAACCTCCATACTGTTCTCCATAGTGGCTGTATCAATTTACATTCCCACCAACAGTGCAAGAGTGTTCCCTTTTCTCCACACCCTCTCCAGCATTTATTGTTTTTGATTTTTTGATGATGGCCATTCTGACTGGTGTGAGATGATATCTCATTGTAGTTTTGATTTGCATTTCTCTAATGATTAATGATGTTGAGCATTCTTTCATGTGTTTGTTGGCAGTCTGTATATCTTCTTTGGAGAAATGTCTATTTAAGTCTTCTGCCCATTTTTGGATTGGGTTGTTTCTTTTTTTGTTATTGAGCTGCATGAGTTGCTTACAAATTTTGGAGATTAATCCTTTGTCAGTTGCTTCATTGGCAAATATTTTCTCATTCTGAGAGTTGTCTTTTGGTCTTGTTTATGGTTTCCTTTGCTGTGAAAAGCTTTGAAGTTTCCTTAGGTCCCATTTGTTTATTTTTGTTTTTATTTCCATTTCTCTAGGAGGTGTGTCAAAAAGGATCTTGCTGTGATTTATGTCATAGAGTGTTCTGCCTGTGTTTTCCTCTAAGAGTTTGATAGTTTCTGGCCTTAACATTTAGGTCTTTAATCCATTTAGAGCTTATTTTTGTGTATGGTGTTAGGGAGTGATCTAATCTCATACTTTTACATGTACCTGTCCAGTTTTCCTAGCACCACTTATTGAAGATGTTGTCCTTTCTCCACTGTACTTTTCTGCCCCCTTTATCAAAGATAAGGTGACCGTATGTGCTTGGGTTTATCTCTGGGCTTTCTATCCTGTTCCATTGATCTGTCTTTCTGTTTTTGTGCCAGTACCATACTGTCTTGATTACTGTAGCTTTATAGTATAGTCTGAAGTCAGGGCGCCTGATTCCTCCAGCTCCATTTTTCATTCTCAAGATTGCTTTGGCTATTCGGGGTCTTTTGTGTTTCCATACAAATTGTGAAATTTTTTGTTCTAGCTCTGTGAAAAATGCCAGTGGTAGCTTGATAGGGATTTCATTGAATCTGTAGATTGCTTTGGGTAGTAGAGTCATTTTCACAATGTTGATTCTTCCAATCCAAGAATATGGTATATATCTCCATCTATTTGTGTCATCTTAATGGTGATTAGTGCATCATTTGCAGTAACGGACTAGAAAAAAATTGAAATTTCTATAAAGCATTAATGGGTTACAAAGTATTATTTCTACGTCTTTCATGATTCTTTTTCTTAGTTTCCAAATTATTTTCCATGAGCATCAAAGCACTCACAAAAACAAATATTCATTGAGAATTAACTTGATTCTATGTAATATGAGAAGCACTTTACATCCACACCATATATAATTCTCACAAAAATTCTATGAAGTAATTATTATCAATCTCAATTTATAGATGAAAATACAGTTTGAAAAAGTTAAATAACTTCCATCATTTACAGATAGTATCAAGTCTGGATTTGAACTCCAGGTAAACTACTTTAAAAAGTCTACTATACTTTTATAAGCAGATTACAATTTTAAAACAGTCAACACCAAATCTTTGTGGTAATACTGCAGAGGATGGTATGGTAGAATCTAGATTCTCTTTTAGGAAGATATTATAGTTTTCCAGGTGAGAAATAAAAGATTGAGCTAGGACTGTGGTAGCCAATATGAAGCTAAATTTAAGAGCTATTTAGGAGGTAGATAAATGGAATTGTTGTCATTGTAGGTATTGCTTATTTACTGTTGAACAGGAATCCCCTGACATTTCCACAATCAACAGAATAAGATAGAAATAACCTCACAGAATGATACACAAGTAAAACTTTGTGAACTTCAAGGACTTTTTAATGTCTTAGGGTGCAGTAGAACAAGTTCAGAAGATTTTTGTTTTGTGTTTATGTATGGGGGAAGAGGAGGTTTCTTTTGAATTTCTGTACTTATATAATGTGGATTGGTATTGGAAAATTTTTTTTCTTTTCTTTTGCTTGAGGGAAGATATCAGGTGCTTGCTTGAATACCAGTGCTATTGGCAAGTAACTGATTATTTTTTTCTGTCTCTGTTTCTCTCTCTGTCTGTCTCTCTTTTACACACATACACACACACACACACACACACACATACACACACACACACACACAGGACATATCCTATTCCTATGGTATATAAAGTGGTTTTTTTTACAGGGTTTTTAATTTCTTAGGGCAAGTTCTTAAGACCTAATTCTTAAGACAAATAGCCCAAGTGTCAAACAAAATTGGTGTTATTAGATAATCAAAGATGTTTTATTTTAAAATTTTATTTAAAACACAATTTTAAATTCTAATGTACTGATATCTGTTAGTCAACACCATAACTCTTGGCTTCACATCTGTCTTTTTTGGTAAAATACCTTCTTCTCTGGCAGATTCTAATCTTTGTGAGGGTAGATATTTTATCACACTGCTTTACCTTATTCCCCAGCATTTAATATAATACTTAGCATATGGTTTGTGAGCATTAATTTGTAAAAATCTGTTAAATTTATGAGCATTGTGTTTTAGAGTTCACTAGAGTAATGAACTTTGTATTTTTGAAGAATAAGAGAATAGAGAGAAAAGAAAGAGAAAAGAAAGAAGAGGGAAATAGAAGGAGAGAAGGAGAAAAGAAAGAAGGAAAAGGAACAAGGAAAGAGGTGGAGAAGAGAGATTTATGGGGAAAGAAAGAATGCAAGAGAAAGGGAAGAAATGGTGGCCATAGGGAAGAGGAGAGGGAGCAAGAAATTAACAAGAGATAGGAGGAAAAAGACAGAAAGAATGGTGTGATGGGAGGGAGAATAAGGCCAAGAAACCAATGGTCAATTCAACGACCTCATAGGTGACCACATATATAATTCGACTTTCAAAATAATGTAAATAAAATGTCTAATTTTACAAATTCATAAATGAAACAAAAGAAAAACAAAGAAATAAAATATCTTACCCAAACTGACTCAAAACTAGATATTGCCACAATGAAGCTTAGGCCATGTTTGCTTTTTAATCTTCCTTCCATTGGACTATGAAAGAGATGCTCTCGAGACATGACCACCTTCAGCCTGGAACACTATGCAAGGATTGAATCATTTTCTAAGCTCCCTCCTTCATTCAGAAAATAATACTGCCTACTCTGGGCCAACTTCTCTCTAGGTTAGGTGAGCAAAAATGGAAGTATGCTATGGTAAGATTTTTATGCTATGTGTGAAGTTACATAGTATCATTTGAATGTAAACCATGATAAATTAAAGATGTATTCTCTTAATCCTAAAGTAACCAGTAGACTACCAAAACAAAGGTGGGAAATGGAAAACAAACAGCAAGATGAAAGACTAAAACCTAACTATATCAGTAATCACATAAAATGTTAATCTTTTAACTACTCCAATTAAAAAAGTCTTGACCCAGCTATATGCTACCTACAAGAATTGCGTTTTAAATATAAATACAAGATTTTTAAAAAGAATGTAAAAGTATAGACCATGCTATCACAAGTTCAAAACAAAGCTGGAGTGGCTATATTAACATCAGTAAAGTAGATTTCAGAGCAAAGAATGTTATTAGGGATAACAGGGTTATTTCACAAGGATAAAGGAGTCAATTCATTAGGAGGGGCCCCAATTATAAATTTTTATTTACTTACCTAAAAACAGATATACAAAATATATGAAGCAAAAACTGAAAAAAATACAAAAAGAGACAAATCTACCATTATAGTCAGGAGATCCAGCACCCATTCTTAATTAATTAATAGGACAAGTAGACAGATATGGAATATTTTAACAACACTATTGATCTATCAATACTTGAACTAATCATTTATAGAACACTCTACCCAATAATAGCCAAATGTATATTCTTTATAAAGTGCAAATGGAACATTTATCAAGAACTGAATATTCAGGGACAAAAACAAGTGTTTTAAAGATTTTGAGCCAAACAGAGTATGTTATTTGATTACAATAGGATCAAATTAGAAAGCAATAACAGAAAGAACTCTAGAGAAATTCTGATGTATTGGAAACTAAATAACACCTGTGTAGATAACCTGATTAAAGAACCCATTAAAAGGAAAATTAAAAGGTATTATAAACTGAATAAAAATTAAAGCACACTGTATAAGAATTTGTGGAGTGTCTCTAAAGCAATACTTAGGCAGAAATTTATAACACTAAATATTTATATTACAACAGGAGAAAATTCTTGAATTATGACCTCACCTTAAGACACAAGATTAAAAAGAGCACATTAAACACAAAGTAAGCAGAAGAAACAGAATAATAATGATTAAAGCAGAAATGAATAGTGAAATAGAAAACACAAAATGGGAATTCCCAAATATCTATAGTGTCCTGTAATCTTCAAACTAGGAGATTATTTTTAAAAACGAAGGTGGATTCAGGGGCCTCAATATTCAGTACGAGGACTTCCTCTTAATTCCCCAAATTTATAATGGCACCAGTTTTACCTACAATGTTGGTGCCTTGGGTGTCTGAATCTAAGAACAGCCTTGTTTAATTTCTCTAGAAACTGCATTCCGGGTATCCTGTTGGGCAATGCTGCATATATAAACGTCTTTAAAAGACTTAAAAACAATTGTTTTCACATTCTGCCTCTTAGCCACTTTCTATGGTAGATGTGTAATCAATTCCAGAAAAATTATGAGTTCTTCAGGTTGAACTGCTTGACTTCTCTTTGTTCTTTTTTATTCCCTGTGGACTTGCAGGTTTTAAATTCCCCGATCTACAAATTTCTTACCACTCCTCTGTTTGCTTGTTTTACATTTTTTCATGAAATATGAAACATATGATTCATTTCCTTACACTCATTAATTATTTGCGTAGTTTTTAGGTGGTTTTCAATAGTCCTGATGATGCCACTTTGTAGAATTTTCCCGATTTCACCAGTTGAATTAAGTTAATATGTTCTTTAGTTTCATTTACTGCAGAACTCTTCAACAATTTTTCTTTGTCTTTCTTAACATAATTGTTTGTTTGTTTATTGTTTGCTTGTTGAACACTATAATAGCCAGTTGTTTTGTAGAATCTTAATTTGGGTTTTCTAATGTTTCTTCATGATTAGATTCATATTATTGAGCAAGAATACTACATAAGGGAAGCTGTGTCCTTTTTGGTGTATCACAGTCCAAGGCACATGATGTCAATTTCATTGTTATTGATATAAACTTCGATCTCTTGATTGAGGTAGTATCTGAGTTTCTCCAAATTTCATTTACACCTTGATGAGGAAATAATGTTAACTATGCAATTATTCTGTGTCCATAAAAATTTCACCCACTGGTTTTGCATTTATTGATATTTGCCTCAATTAATTATTACAATGATTGTAGTAAATTTTTACTTTACTAATTTTATCATTCCTTTGATACTTATTAATTGGCATTTTCTGTATATGTATGTATCTATGTATGTATGTATGTCATTGGGAAATCAGAGGATAATATTACTCAGTGTCTTATGATCCATTATTGTCATTATTCATTTTAGTGCTTTAAATTGTTACAAATTGGCCAGTGAAATTCCCACCTACTTGCTTTCTGTGTCTTTTGTTATGATCTTAAGATTATAACAAATGCCATGTGCATTTCCGTATTCTTCAGGCACAAGACATTGTTCCAGGCTCATTTAAAACTCTCTCTGCCTCAGCCCTAGAATCAACCATTGCTCCAAGGAGCACTGGGTTCATTAGTTCAGTGAGGTATGTAGAAACCAAGACTAGAATTTTTGTCCAGAAACAGCTAAAAATATATGTTCATATACATAGATATATATGTGTATGAGCACATTAAGAGTGATGAGTTTCTACTGATACCTCTAAATTTTTAATTCATTAGTCCATGGTTCTTCCTTGCCTTCCCCATCTGTCCATCTGCCTTTCTCGTCTCACACTGCCTAGAAACCCATCTTTTAATAACATCAAACATTTATTCATTTGCTAGTTCTATAATACTCACCAAAGTATAGGAATGCTGAACCAATACAACCGGAAAAAAAAAAACACTACTAATTAGATTTCAAGATTTATTTGTAATTGTATTTATCTTTAGCCTGACAGTACATAATCAAATATTTGTCCTATGTTCAAAACCTACTTGGATTAGTATCTCTCTTTTTCTTTTGTGGCATTATTTTTTATTCACTTGAAATACGGGTAGATTCCTTTGATTCTGTTTGTTTTCAGAATATAAATTTTATGTCTGATAATTCTAATTCAAAATAAAACATTGGGATGATCATTACTTAACATATACTTTTAAATGATACTTTTATATACAGGTGTATCTAACTCATTATTTCAAAACATATTTATAAAAAGTTTATAGTTTAGATAACATTAACACAATCAAATACAAGAAAAATATTTAGTACAACTTTCTAAGATCAGTTTTCATAGTTCTGAGATGAATTAATCATACAATGATGCCTGTATAATTTTGATTAGTTTTGAAAAATCCCCTGGGGGGCAGACAGTGGACAAGGGTGCCAAGGGGTGGGCATTGGGGTGCCAGGCAGGCATGTACAGACTTTATATTGCTATATATAATGTACAGATAGAGTCCTTCCCACTCCTTAACTCCCTGACCTTCCTTGACTTCCCTTTCCTGCTTCAGACCCCTTCCGCACCAGGCTAGGCACCCCAGGGGGGCACGCCCTGGCCCCTCTTTTGTCTTCTGTGATGTTAGGACCTGTGCAATGCACAGACACTTTTGGAGAACTTGAGACAACAACGTCCCCTCCTCGCCTCAGCCCTGAGCCGGCCCCTAACTCCCAGAACCTTGTCTTGCCCACCCATCCTCAGTGGTCCCCATCTATCCTCCTGGGCCTTTTTCAAGTGCTTTGGCTGTGACTTTCAGACTCAGCTCTTAGTCTAAAAAAATAAACTGGAGATAAAAATTTTTTAAGTGACTTTTCTTTTGTTAGAGTGATTTGGATCCCCCTTATCTACCTAGATTTTTTGAAATTTTATCTTGAAGATAGAGCCTTAATTTGATAATCTGTTACTCTTTGATCTTAGCACAGGTTTCAGGAAAAAAGAAGTTTTTATATATACAAAATTTATTGTTTTGCAATATTTTGATGTGTAAATTAAGATAAAGTGCTTCCTTATAGCTGAATAAGAACAGATGCACATAATGAATATAACAATATAACAAAATATAACAAAAACAGAAGCAGATGGCATACTACATGTATAACATCTTAATTCATCCCTTTTTGTGTAATACAATTACCACAGGAAGTATACTATAGTTAACCTATTTTCTTAGAATCTGCCGGTTCCCTAAAGAAAAAAGATGGCTTTTTAAAAGTTCTATATACATATATACATACGCAGTGTTTTGTTGTTATTGTTGTTGGGATGTATTAACTTTCCCAATTAAAAATTTAAAAAAAACACATATTCATATTATATTTTTCGAATTTCCATGAGGCATTTCGCACTGAATATTCAGGGACAAAATTTTACAGGCAAAAAGTGATATATTCAAATTTTTTCTCTACCTTTCTTTATCTATAAAAAGATGCTTGCTATGATTTCAATCTTCTTAAATTTATTGAGACTTGTTTTGTGTCCCAACATAAGGTCTATTTTTGAGCATGTTCCAGGTGCACTTGAGAAGAATGTGTATTCTGCTTTATTTTGATGGAGTGTTCGTTGTAAATCTATCAAATTCATCTGGTCTAATGTTTCATTTAAAGCCATGGTTTTCTTGTTGACTTTCGTCTGGATGATCCATCCATTGATATAAGTGCATTGTTAAAGTTCTCTTCTATTAGCGTGTTGTTGTCAATTTATCCCTTTAAGTCTGTTACTAATTGATCTATATATTTTGGTGATCCTATGTTAGATGCACATATATTAATAACTGTTATGTCTTCTTAATGAACTGTCCACTTTATCATTATATACTGCCCATCTTTGTCTTGTTATCTTTTTTGGCTTGAAGTCCATTTTGTCTGTCATGAATGTGGCTATACCTGCCTTCTTTTGGGTGACATTTACTTGGAGTATCATTTTCTATTCCTTCACTTTGAGCCTATGTTTTTCTTTAGAGGTGAAGTGAGTCTTTTGGAGGCAGCATATAGTTGGGTCTTGTTTTTTAATCCATCCAGTCACTTTGTTTTTAATCCATCCAGTCAGTCAGTGTCTTCTGATTGATTAATTCAATCCGTTTACATGTAAGGTGGTAATTGGTATATGAGGAATTAGTACTGCTATTTTATCTTTGGTTTTCTGGTTGCTCTATATCTCCATTGTTTCTTTTTCCTTGTGTTTCTATCTGAATTTTGGCATGGTGGTTTTCTTTGATGTTTTTCTCAGTTTCCTCTTTTTTACGTTTCATGTCTCTTCTCTATACTTTTGTTTTGTGTTTACCATTAGGTACGCATAAAACATTTCATAAATATAATACTATTTTTTTCTTCTCAAAGCATCTTATCTTCATTTGACTATACGACTTTGGTTTTTTTTTCCTCTTCCTATTTTCTGTTTTGGTGTTTCAAATTATTCTTTTTTATGTTGTGAATTTGTTACCAAATTGAAGTAGCTATTGTTATTTTTACTGCTTTTTTCCCCCTTTTAACCTTTATATTATAATAAAGTGTTTAAAAACCTAGTCTGATATACAGTTGGAATTTTCTGATTTTTTCAGTCTACCTATCATCTTACTCAAAGTTTTTTGTACTTTTGCCTTTTTGTTTCTAGTGGAAGAGCTCCTTTCAACATTTCTTATAAGTCAGGTCTAGTGGTGATGAACTCCCTCAGCTTTTTTGTCTGGGAAAGCCTTTATTTCTCATTCATCTCTGAGTGTTAGCTTTGCTAAATAGAGTATTCTTGGCTGACAGTTTTTATCTTTCAGTATTTTGAGAATGTCACTTTACTCCCTCCTGGCCTGTAGAGTTTCTGCTGAGAAATCTGCTGATAGTTTAACTGGAGTTCCTTTGTAGGTTACCATCCTTTTTTTAATCTGGCTGCTTTTAAGTTTCTTTTTTTGTCATTGACTTTTTTTTTTTTTTTTTTTTGCAGTACGCGGGCCTCTCACTGTTGTAGCCTCTCCCGTTGCGGAGCACAGGCTCCAGACGCGCAGGCTCAGTGGCCATGGCTCACGGGCCCAGCTGCTCCGCAGCATGTGGGATCCTCCCAGACCAGGGCACGAACCCGTGTCTCCCGCATCGGCAGGCAGACTCTCAACCACTGGGCCACCAGGGAAGCCCTATCATTGACTTTTGACAGTTTTCATGCAATATGTCTTGGAGAAGGTCCTTTTGTATTGAAGTAATTTGGTGTTCTCTCTTAGCTTCATAGACTTGTATATCCAGTTCCTTTCTCAGGTTTGGGAAGTTTGCAGCTATTGTTTCTTCAAATAAACTCTCTGCTCCCTCCTCCCTCTCTTCTCCTTCTGGGATACCTGCTAGTCTAATGTTGCCCTTACTAAACAAATTGGACTGTTCTCTTATAAGTTCCTCATTTTAAAAAAAATCTTAATTCTCTCTCTTCTTTCTATATTTTCTAGATTTCTATCTTCAAGTTCACAAATTCTCTCTTCCATATCATCTGCTGTATTTCCAGTGCTTTCTAATGCATTCTTCATCACATTTATTGAGTTCTTTAGTTCCAGAACCTCTGTTTAGTTCTTTTTTAGAGTTTCAGTCCTTTGATACAGTATTCCTTCTATTCATTAACTTTATTCTTGAGCTTATTGAACTGCCTTTCTGAGTTTTCTTATAGTTTGTTGAGTTTCTTTATGACCGATATTTTGAATTCTCTATTAGTTAGATTGTACTAGTCTATGCTTTAAGTTTGGTTTCTGGAGAATTGTTATTTTCTTTTTATGTTACAGTGTTACTGTGGTTATTCATGGTGCTTGATGAGTTGTTCCTCTGCCAGCACATTTGTAGTAGTGCACACATTTCTTCTTTAGGTAAAGCTTTTATTATTATTATTATATTTTTCCCCTTGATTCTAAAGATTGAACAGGTTAGAAATTAGAGGCCATTCTTTTGCTTTCAAGTAGGTGGCGATATATCACAAGTTTTTGTTTCTCTTATCTGAGCTGCCTCTGGTTGTATTTGAGAATTGGCAGTTTCCACCCTCCACCACCTCTGTCAGAGGTGTAGCCTGGTGCACTCATTGTTGCTTCTTGTGCCTCTAGGGTCATTGGTGCCTTGCTGCTGCTGTTTTCACTGGTGTTGCTACCTGGAGTACCAGGATGGTGAGTGCTGCCACTGTGTCCATGGTCTCCTGAGTCTCAGGCTCACTTGCCATGGGGGGAGGGAGAGGATGGGGTGATAACTGGGGTCATAGGTGCTTCTGCCATATCTGGAATTGTCAGGTTCATGTGCATCTCCACTGTGGGTGTGGGGCCAGAGTCATGGATGCCTCTATGACAGGAGATGGAGGAATCATGGGCTGCTGCCCTGTTCACTCTGGCTGTGAGTGCTGAGAGTCCAGAGTTGTGTATGCTGCCTCCCATGAAGCTACAAAATTCTCTGAGGCTCAGACCTCAGAGTGCAGTCCAGGGGCTGGGGGTCCAAGATCACAGGCACCACCTCAGCTGTTCTCATGATTCTGCCTCCTCTATGTGTTCTGGTCCACCCACCTTTAGACAGGCAGATGTGTGTATTCTCCAGTATCCTGGTGTGTTGGGCAGAAGCACCTTTGTTCAGTTATGGATGATTTACTGGCTGTAGATTGAGGGGAAAGACAAAGGGAGCATCTCAATGCTGACATCACTCCTCTACAGTTGACTTTATCCATGGTGATCTATTTCTGGGTTCTCTTCTGTTCCATTTATCTATTTGTCTGTTCTTTCACCAGTTCCATGCTGTCTTTATTACTGTAGCTTCATAGTAAGTCTTAAATCAAGTAGGGTTGGTTAGTCCTCCAATTTCGTTCTTCTCCTTCAGTACTGGGTTGACTATCCTGGATCTTTTGCTTTTCATATAAACTGTAGAATCAGTTTGTTGATATCCACAAAATAACTGGGAGTCTGATTGACATTGCAGTGAGAAACAAGTTTTTCATATTAGTGTAGTCAAATTTATCAGTCTTTTAAAATGATTTTACTTTTGTGTTCTATTTAAGGAATGCTTCTCTATCCTAAGCCCATAATAATATTTTCTTAAATACAAAGTATTTTAATGTTAGCTTTTAAGTAATTTATCTTTTATAATTTTCTGTTGATATGTGCGTGATTTGAGGTGGGAATCGCCTTTTCATTTCTTTTCCCTGGTAGGTAAATCAATCACCCAATCACTCTTTGTTGATTAGATCATCATTCTCAGTGATATGCCATTCTACTACATCATAAATCAAGGTTTTATATATGTTTCTATCTACTGTTTTTTTCTATTCTATTCCACTGTCTTAATTATGAATTCCTATATCAAACTGTATTATTCTGTAGTCTTACAGTTAATCATAACATCTGTTGGGCAAATTTCTGCATATTGATCCTTTTCAGAAGCGTATTTTGGCTTTTTGTACTTCCCTATATATTTCAAGTTCCATGAAGAGTTGTTTTGGAATTTTTTTGAAATGTATGTGTTAGCAGATCAATTTGCAAAGAATGGTTATCTTTTTAAGATATTGAGTTTTCTAATGCATTAATATTATATCTACATTTGTTTAATGTTTTTAGTGAATTTATATTTCCCTCCCAAAATAACTTATTCATTGTTTATAAAACTCATTCCTGGGCTTCCCTGGTGGCGCAGTGGTTGAGAGTCCACCTGCTGATGCAGGGGACACGGGGTTGTGCCCCGGTCCGGGAGGATCCCACATGCTGCAGAGTGGCTGGGCCCATGAGCCATGGCCACTGAGCCTGCACGTCCGGAGCCTGTGCTCTGCAACGGCAGAGGCCACCACAGTGAGAAGCCCACGTACCGCAAAACAAACAAAAAAAAAAAAAAACCTCATTCCTACATATCTTGAATTATTTTGTGTCTATTGTAAATTTTAAGTATTTGTAAAACAATTTTATAGCATTTGTTTAGTTAAGGTATTGCTGGTATGTAGAAATTCAGTGAATTTGTGCAGTGATCCTATGCCCATTAACCATGCTGAACTCTCCTATTAATTTTAATAATTTATAAATTATTTTCTGTTACATATATGGACAACCTTATTTCACAAGAAAAGGCATGCAAGTGTTACTGTTTTCCATATTTTAAAACTAATCATAAACCCAGTTTCTAGTTCCTATCCTAAACAGCTAGTAGGAAAATATATCTCAGCCATTCCTGTGGTTCACGTATCCTTCCTCTACCTGCCCAAAGTCTGGGAAGTTTATATGCTTTACAAAAAATAAAAGAATCCAAGTCCCTTATCCATTATAAACACCACCTCTATTGTCCCAGCCCACGTTAATCTTTGAAATCTCTTCAGGCTACAAACAGTAATTGGGAAGCTGCCAAGCCTAAAAATTCTGGCACTAGATTCTATAGAGATACCCTATGTAGCCTTTCTCTGTGAGCACTTGTTCCCTTCTCACCATGCTTCAGAGAACCATGTGAATGCACCCAACATTCTTGGACACTTTCCATATCTGTTGAAATCTGCAATTCCTCCTCTTTGCTGTCCTCAGGCCCAATATTTTCTGTCCCGTACAGTATCCCCACCTCTACACATCATTCTAACATAATCTCTTTTTTTTTTTTTTTTTTTGCTGTACGCGGGCCTCTCACAGTTGTGGCCTCTCCCATTGCAGAGCACAGGCTCCAGACGCGCAGGCTCAGCAGCCATGGCTCACGGGCCCAGCCGCTCCGCGGCATGTGGGATCTTCCCAGACCGGGGCACGAACCCGTGTCCCCTGCATCGGCAGGTGGACTCTCAACCACTGTGCCACCAAGGAAGCCCTAACATAATCTCTTTAATGGATTTCAGTTTTATGGGAGAATTTTAAAAAGCTTCTGATTTCAAGTAACTTCTGGTTTTATTTTGTTTTTTATTGTTTGTTTGTTTGTTTTGCCTAGGGAGAAGGGTGTCATGGTGAAGAAGGGACCTGAGAGTAGACTTAATTCTTGTAAATTGGATGGGTTTGTTAGAGCATAAATTTGTATCTTAAACTGTGTGACCACACTTGTAATAAGGATTTGTGGGTGAGGGTGCAGGGAGATTAAGATATAAATTACTCGTATCTCCCAGCTGTCCAGATCTACACTCAAGTTCGCACATGCATGCACCTCTGCTGTATTAATTTTCTATTGCTGCTATAACAAATTACTGGAGACTTAGTGGTTTAAAGTTTGTTACCTTATAATTCTAGATGTCAGAAGCCCAAAATCAGTCTCACTGGGCTAAAGCCAAGGTGTTAACAGAGCTGGTTCCTTTTGGATTCCTTGACTCATGGCTCTTTCTCCACATTACACCAACCTTTTTCTTCTGTTGTCACATCTCTTACTACTCACTCTGATTTCCTGCCTCCCTTTTCATGTTTCATAGGAATTTCAATTAGAAAAATTTTCATGTTTAACTTTAATATTCTCATGAATTCTCCTTCTGTATATCCCAGTTGGTGAAAGCAACTTCTCAACTACTTGCCTGATCATCATCCTATAATCTCTTGCCCACATCCAATAATTTTCTAAATCAGTTGTTATTTCCTAAAAATAAAAAATTGCTCAATTCACCCCTTATTTTAATTATAATTGAATTTTAAAATTTTTGTCTCATCTCTTACTCATTTATCATAACTTTTTGCAGTTTTCCTGCCATAAGACTCACCTTCCCCAAATCATCTAACCCCACAGTAATCAGAGTGATTTTTCTAAAACATAATCTGATCATGCCACCTTTCTTCCCAATAGAAAATCTTAAGATTTGAAGTTGAATTGTCCAATAGCTTCCTGTTGTTTATAGGATAAAAGTTAAATGCCTGAAATTGGTTGGCACAGCCTTGTCTAGACTGCATAGATTGTGATATTACTTCCTAGAATGATGGTGTGATAAAACTTCAGATTCCCCACTGGACTGAACGTCCACAATACAGACACCAAGGCTCCTTTTGTTTCCTATTGAATTTCCAGTGACTGGCACAACAGATGACAAATACATTCTCAATTTGTTGCATAAAGGATTGAAGGGCTTTTAAAATTTGGTCTTTCTCTTTTAAGCTTTTCCTTTTCTGTTTACACACACACACACACACACACACACACACACACACACATCCACAAATCATATTGTGCTGAATTGTTGTTTTGCATCAAATTTGCCATTGTTTTTCTGGTTCCTTGATTCTTTTCTTCCTTTACTCAGTGGGGGTTTCTAGTAACTTTAGTCTGAAGTGTCACTTTCTAATTAAAAATAAAATAAAAATGAATATGAAAATTTGTGCATCCATTGAAACAATTCTGTGCATCTGAAGGCAACCTCCTGTCTTGTTGAATGAATGAACAATTATATATGAATCTAAAAATACTAAATTAAATGTTTCTAGTTCACTCTTTATGTTTGTATAATACTTAAGAATGCACAACCAATGGGCTCAGTTTACAGATAATTAAGTGTAGGCTTCAACACTTGTATTCAATTTACATTGCAGCCATAAAAAATTACCACAAACTTATTGGCTTCAAATAACACAAATTTATTATTTCAGAATTCTGTAAGTCAGTCTTTTAGGTTGGTATAACTGCTTTCTCTGTTCTTGATTTCATGAAGCCAAATTCAAGGGATCAGCTGGCTGTACTCCTATCAGAAGATGCTGAAGAGAATCTGTTCCTTAGTTCATTCAGGTTGTTAACTAGATTGTTGTTGACCTTGAAGTTATGGGACTGAGGTTTCCATTTCCAGCTCATGTTTGCTTCAGAAGGCTGCCTGCTTTTCTTCGCATACTTTGCATGTGGGGCCCTTCACCACCTGTGGCTTCTCCTTCTATATCATCTCTCCTGACTTCTGCAGTTGCATCTGAGCTGACTCTTCTGCCTTCCTGTCCTGCTTTTTAAAGGCACTCGTGATTTCAAAAGGTTCGTCTAGATTATCCAAAATAATCTCCCTATTGTATTGTCAGCTGACTAATAACCTTAATTGTATCAGGAAAGTTACTTCCCAAAGGTACCTAGATTAGTGTTTAATTGAAAAACAAAGACAAAGCAATCTTGTAGAGAGAGGAATATCTCTAGAATTCTGCACTGAAGAGGGAGAAAGAAACTCAACCTCTTATTATAGAGTAGCATCAAGAAGTCTTTGAAACTTTCAGGAGACTCTATAAAAGTGAGACAGGAACTAGAGGCTCTAGAAAGAAAACAATGGGAGTTTTGTTAGATATTAGGGACTTTTAAAATTTCTTTCTATATTTCTTATAAATTAAGCTAGTTTATTTTTACTTCTCTCCTTTACCTCCTCTCAGAAATTAATAGTAAACTGGTTTAAACTAGAATTGTCTCTGTGTTATCTTTACAAACTCATAAAAAATAAAAAAGCTGAAGACACAGCATTCTAGTCTGCTGAAGGCTTGAGCAAAACAGGAAACCAGATGGGAGCAGTATGTGTTTGGGGCTAGGGAGAAAAGAAGACAGCAGATTGTGTGCCTGAGGCCTGCAGGAACAAAGGGAAAGCTTAACTGGCAGCCTAGCCATGAAAAAGATATTCAGTATTAGGGGTAACATTTTGTTTTTAAGATTTATTAACATCAAACCAAAAATTTTAAGTTTTTATATTGGTTCTTTGATATTTTTGATAGTCTGGTTTGTGTTCTCACAAGTTCACTGTAGAGATGATCCAAGGGAATACGTAGGCTGCTTGGTTTTTATAATGGTGAATGGATTTAGAGAGCAATATAGATTATTAAATTATTTTTAAAATATATTCTGAAATTTGGTATTTACATATGAAAATAATGCAAATATTCTTTAGTTTCTTTTCATACTACTTTATGATTTCTAAATTTTCCTAACTATAAAATAAACATTATTTTAAATTGATAATTAAATAACTGCTAACAAGTTACCATTTTTGCATTATTGGTAGCATCTATTGTTTTTCCTCTTCCTATTTTCTTGCATACTTTATTATTTCATTTAGTGAAAAGTATATCTGGAGGCTCTAAAATTTGCCACATGAGGGGTGGAGTCAAAATGGCAGACTAGGAGGACATGGAATTCATGACTCCACACAACTAGGGCACCTACCAGGCACCAGTGGGGGACCACAGACACCTACGGGGACGGGAGGAACCCCCAGTGACTGGGTAGGAGGTGGGGCACGGGGGAAGTGTAGGGGGAGGAGTGGGGGTAGGATGGGACTAGTGCCCCTGAGGAGCGGCTGGGGGAAGGGAAGGGATCTCACACCCGAAGGGGGTAATTGGGGGACCATCAGGAGAACAGAGAATCAAAAGGGAGCATGGACAGGTTTCCCCTGCCCACTTGGGCCCCCGAGAGCCTGCTGAGATCCTGGGCCTGATCCTCTGCCCACCGAGGCCCCCTCCAGCCATGCGGGTCCTGAGGGAGTGGGAGAGAAGGAAGGGGGAGCAAAAGTAAAGGCCGGACCTCTGGGACTGGCACCCCTGAGGGGTGGCTGGGGGGAGGGGAGGAGTTCCTACACCCAGCGGGACCCACCCACGGTTAGGGGTCGAGTGAGGACTGGGGAGACCCGGGGGGAGACGGTGTGAGGGGGCGCAGAGGAACGGAAGGGAATGCGGCCAGTGCTTTCACTGTCCACCTAGGCACTGGTGAGCTTGTGGGGCTCCCAGGCCTTATCCTCTGCCCTCAGAGCCTCCCTCCTGCCCAGCAGAGCCCAAGCCCCGCCCCTAAACCCCCACCCAGGGCTCTACCTCTACACTTGGAGACCCCCTCTTAGACCCCCTCCAATGCACTGGGCCTAAACCCCACCAACACATCCTCATCCAGGGCCTTACCTCCAAACTCCAGAACTCCACACTCCAGAGGCCCTCCTTTCTGCATGCTGCCACTCGCCTTCCACGCAAGTCCTAAGGGGAGGCCCCGCCCCATGCTGGAACGTCGCCCCGCCTATGCCCTGTCCTCAAGGCCTTTTCCAGCTGTGTGGGTCCTGAGCATAGACCCCACACCACGCTCAAACGTCACCCACCGCCCCGCTAAACTCTGCGCATAGCCAAGGCTTTTTTTTTCTCTTTTTACCTCTTTTAGATTGCGGTTCTGTTTTACCTTGTTGATCCATTGCTGTTGATTCATTTATATTTTTCCTAATAAATCTTTTATTTTTCTAATTTTATTTTATTCGTTACATTTTGTTATTGTTCTCTCCTTTTGGCTTGTTCCCCCATGCTTTTTTTTTTTTTTTTTTAACATCTTTATTGGGGTATAATTGCTTTACAATGGTGTGCTAGTTTCTGCTTTATAACAAAGTGAATCAGTTATACATATACATATGTTCCCATATCTCTTCCCTCTTGCGTCTCCCTCCCTCCCACCCTCCCTATCCCACCCCTCCAGGTGGTCAGAAAGCACCGAGCTGATCTCCCTGTGCTATGCGGCTGCTTCCCACTAGTTATCTGTTTTACATTTGGCAGGTACCTTTGGTAGTGTATATATGTCCATGCCTCTCTCGCTTTGTCACAGCTCACCCTTTCCCCTCCCCATATCCTCAAGTCCATTCTCTAGTAGGTCTGTATCTTTATTCCTGTCTTACCCCTAGGTTCTTCATGACATTTTTTTTTCCTTAAATTCCATATATATGTGTTAAGCATACGGTATTTGTCTTTCTCTTTCTGACTTATTTCACTCTGTATGACAGACTCTAGGTCTATCCACCTCATTACAAATAGCTCAATTTCTTTTCTTTTTATGGCTGAGTAGTATTCCATTATACATATGTACCACATCTTCTTTATCCATTCCTTTGTCTATGGACATTTAGGTTGCTTCCATGTCCTGGCTATTGTAAATAGTGCTGCAATGAAAATTGGGGTGCATGTATCATTTCAAATTATGGTTTTCTCCAGATATATGCCCAGGAGTGGGATTGCTGGATCATATGTTAGTTCTATTTTTAGTTTTTTGAGAACCTCCATACTGTTCTCCATACTGGCTATATCAATTTACATTCCCACCAACAGTGCAAGAGGGTTCCCTTTTCTCCACACCCTCTCCCGCATTTATTGTTTGTAGATTTCTTGATGATGGCCATTCTGACTCGTGTGAGGTGATACCTCACTGTATTTTGACTTGCATCTCTAATAATTAGTGATGTTTAGCATCTTTTTGTGTGCTTTTTGACCATCTGTATGTCTTCCTTGGAGAAATGTCTACTTAGATCTTCTGCCCATTTTTTGATTGGGTTGTTTCGTTTTTGATATTGAGCTGCGTGAGCTGTTTGTATATTAATAATTAATATACAAATTAATTAATCCCTTGCCAGTCGCTTCATTTGCAAATGTTTTCTCCCATTCTGTGTGTTATCTTGTCGGTTTTTTTATGGTTTCCTTTGCTGTGTAAAAGCTTTTAAGTTGAATTAGGTCCCATTTGTTTAGTTTTGTTTTATTTTCATTACTCTAGGAGTTGCATCATAAAGATCAAATGAACTTATTCACAAAACAGAAATAGAGTCACAGATGGTGACTCTTATGGTGACTAGGGGAGAATGGGAGGGGGAGGGATAAATTGGAAGATTGGGATTGACGTATACACACTACTATATATAAAATAGATAACTAATAAGGACCTACTGTATAGCACAGGGAACTCTACTCAATACTCTCTAATGGCTTATATGGGAAAATAATCTAAAAAAGAGTGGAGATATATATATATATATATATATGTATATACATATATATATGTATAACTGATTCACTTTGCAGTACACCTGAAGCTAATACATTATAAATCAACTATACTCCAATACAAATTATAAAATAAGAAATTTCATTTAAATGGGTCATACAATAATAATCTTTTGTGTCTGGCCTCTCTCTCTTAGCATGATGTTTTGAGATTTATCCATGTGTTAATATTTCATTCTCTTTTTATTGCTCAGTAGTATTACAATTTTTTCATAGATATATAGCAAGAATCAGAAAGATAGACTGAAAAGTTTCAAGAGATCTATAAGTCTCATTCCCTAATATCAAATAAGGTATTTTATATTCAGAAAAGTTAAGTGTCCAGACAAAACACTAGTTGGTTGCCAAGCCCTCTGACACTAGTAGCCAGTTCTCCTAACTTTTCAAAAAATGTCTCCATGACACTCACTCTTTCTACATCTTCCTACCTTGTGTCCTTAACCTTATATCCATGAATCATTTTAAACAGGTTTTCACTCTCTTTTCATGAGTCTAGATTTCCCATTTATTGAAAATACATTTTTTGGAATTGAATCACATCAACGTTTATAATGAAGCCATATCCTTCTTTCTGCTTCTGTTTTACATTTTATCTAGCTCTTATTTCCATCAGCCCAGAAAAACATATCTCTTTAAGATTTTCAACTTATGAAACTATGATGGTTTTTATTATACATTTTTACATGATTTACATTTGTATTTCTCATCTATTTTGCTATTGTAATAACATTTACATTTTAAACCCTAGTACTCTACTTACTCCATTTGTTGAGGAAATTTATTTTTTATCACCTATTTAATGACTTGTCACTCTCCATCGTTTAAACCTTCTACTTTATCTTCATAATCTTCATTTTAAAGACTAAATTTCTTTACTCAAGGATATCCCCTTTATTAAAATATCTACTGACATAAATAACTCTCACACCAATAATACACAGATCTCAAAGTGGCAATGAGTAGTTTGAAATGAGGACGCTGACAGGTTTGATTTATCTATACAGTTTTCTTATTTTATTAAAGCAAATATATAAAGATTGATAGATTTCCTCTGTTAATAACAAATCTGACAGTACTTGGAGAAAAATAACTGCATAACAAATGTAACAGAGTCAGACATCAGTTTTTAATGTTTGAATGTTGTCAGATTTCAAGCTTCGCCATCCCTCTTCCCCTCCTCTGCTCCACATTTGCACAAGCAGAGAACAAAGTCTACATGCTCCCTCTCTCAGCCCTGGCAGGGATGTCACACCCGCAATCCTCTGCCCACAGTTGGAAACGTGGCCCTACCCCACATCACAATAAAACCCCCAAGCCAGTTTCCTTTCCCTGCTCTCTCAAACCACTTGAGACCAACTTGGGAGGACTACTCTGTTCTCTGAAACACTTATTTTGCAACTACAGGCATACCTCGTTTTATTGCACTTTGCAGATTAAGTGTTTTACAAATTGAAGGTTTGTGACATCCCTGCCCCAAGCAAGTCTATGGGCACTATTTTTCCAACAGCATTTGATCATTTTGTGTCTCTGTGTCACGTTTTGGTGTTCTCACAATATTTCAGACTTCTTCAATATTATTACTTTGTTATGATGATCTGTGAGCAGTGATTTTTGATGTCACTATTGTAATTGCTTTGGGATGCAAACTGCACCCATAAAAGATAGTGATCTTAATTGATAAATGTTGTTTGTGTTCTAAAGGCTCCACCAAATGGCCATTCCCCTACCTTTCTCCCTATCCTCAGGCCTCCCTATTCCCTAAGACACAACAATAATGGAATTAGGCTGATTAATAACCCTACAGTGACCTCTGAGTGTTCAAGTAGAAGGGTCAATAGGGAGGGCAAACTTCACTGTTACCTGATTTTAAGAAATTAGCACAGTCACCCCAGCCTTCAGCACCACCACCCTGATCAGTCCGCAGCCATCAACGTGGGCAGGATGTTCTACCAGCAAAACGATTATGACTTGCTGAAGGCTCAGATGATGGTTAGCATTTTTTACCAATAAAGTATTTTAAAATTAAGGTAGGTACATTGTTTTTGAGAAATAATGCTATTAAGTTATTAGACTACAGTATAGTGTAAACTTATATGCACTGGGAAGACAAAAAATTTATGTGACTTGCTTTGTTGCAGTGGTCTGGAACCAAACCTGCAATAACTTTGAGGTAT
Source organism: Pseudorca crassidens (assembly GCF_039906515.1). NCBI lineage: Eukaryota > Metazoa > Chordata > Mammalia > Artiodactyla > Delphinidae > Pseudorca > Pseudorca crassidens. The sequence goes on from NC_090313.1 coordinate 20,141,842, forward strand.
ACTTCTAATAAACTTTCCACTCCTTCTTGGTGTGTATTTGGCATCATCATTTCTGACGTACACACCAAATTTTGTGTGGGTTCTGCTCCATTTCTGTAGAATGTCCAAAAGCAGAAGAATCTACAGAAACTAGGAGACTGCTCCCTTAGTGCAGTATGCACATGGGTACTTACGAGTCTTCTCATTTATTCATTGTGTGCAGATCTCAACGGACACTGAATTTTGCAACAGATAACCATGAAACATATGGTAAGTAACTTTTTTATATTATATCTGTCATGATTATTGAAAATGATCTATGTATTTTCCAATGATATCAAATGGAACCACAAATCATTAACCAAAAAGTAATGTGTAGAAGAGAGGAAAATGGTATTGATAAAAATGAGGAAGTTTGTTCCCTAAAAAGATAGCTATTTAGCTTATATTTTTCTTTTAGAAAAATTTTGAGGGCTCTGTCTAGGTAACATTTTAATTTGTAATTATTACACTGGTATTTTTGAAAACATTGAAAAGTATCAGAATTTTTTTTTTAAAATCAGTATTTTGTACTCCAATTCTGCAAGAGAACTAGAAACTCTTTCATAGAAACATGTACATCCAAATCCAGGATCAGTGTTGTAGTATCTCAAAGTGGTAAAAAAGAGAAACATATTGGAAAGATTGGATAAATCTAATGTCCAAGTAAATTTCTGGGAAAAAAAATGATAGAAATTTCAGCACTACCTAATTACTGAGTTACTGAAAATATTTATGTTTTTATGAATTGTAACATATCTATTTTTTCCATTAATAGAGATGAGAATAAAACATAATTTTGAAGAAAAACATATTTGTATAAGAACAGGATGAAATATGGACCAAATGAAAGATCTTTTAGGGCTTCCCTGGTGGCACAATGGTTGAGAGTCCACCTGCCAATGCAGGGGACGCGGGTTCGTGCCCCGGTCCGGGGGGATCCCTCATGCCGCGGAGCGGCTGGGCCCGTGAGCCATGGCCACTGAACCTGTGCATCTGGTGCCTGTGCATCCGGTGCCTGTGCTCCGCAACGGGAGAGGCCACAACAGTGAGAAGCCCGTGTACCACAAAAAAAAAAAAAAAAAGATCTTTTGATATCCTAGGTTATTATGAGAATGAATCAATGAATTAATATATATAAAGAGCACAGGGTAATACCTGGCCCATAAAAAAACATTCAATGTTGCCTAATATTATTAGAATTTTTATTGATATTATTGTAATAAGCATGGGGATAGGCATCAGACACTTACTGTTCCAGTTATATTTGAATTGTGAGGAATGTCTTTCACATTTTCTGGACATGTATTTCAATTCAATTTAATTTTTATAAAGTTTTTCACTATGAAAATGGGCCTTATAATACTAATTTTTAATTATGTATGAACTTCCCTCACACTTCTCTCTTTTCTTTTTTTCCTCTTCCATTAAAGTGCAGTGATTCCTTAGATGATGCAATTGCTTTGACAGTATTGCTGAAACACCCAGTTTTGAGGTAGTTAACAAATCAATCAAGGAAATAGTCAGTGCCAGCCACTGACCTTTGTGTCATCAGAGTCCAGGGAAACAAATCCTGCTTTTTTTTTCAGTTTTTTGTTTGTTTGTTTGTTTTTAGATTCTGCATATAACAGTGAGATCATACAGTATTTGTCTTTTTCATCTGATTTATTTCACTTACCATAATACACTCAAGGTTCATCCACTTTGTAGCAAAATGACAGGACTTTCTTCTCTTATTATGGCTGAATAATATTTCATTAAAAATCCTTGCTCTTAAATGCCTTGTAGTCCAGTAGGTTAATATAGTTAATATAACTATTTTTTCTTAATTCTTAACTCAGATTCTCATTTTAGGAAGATTCAAATTGTAGTTTACCAAATTTTTTTCTCATCAGTTGAGAGAAGAATTGAAAAAGTATAATTAGAATAGATTAAGATACCCCATAGTTGTAGGTGAAATATTTAGCAAATTCAGAAGTAGTTTTATATAGATCAATACCTAATCAGAGAAAGCAAGCAGAATAATTCATAGTGTTCAAAAACCTAGGATTATATAAAGGCTTCGGAAAAATTATTTTCCACATTTTATAGACTGAATATTTGTGTTCCCTGAAAATTCATATGTTGAAGCCCTAACCCCCAGTGTGATGGTATTTGGAAGTGAGGACTTTGGAATGAATTAGGTTTAAATGAGGTCATGAAAGTTGGGCCCTCATGATGGGATTAGTGTTCTTTTAAGAAGAGGAAGAGAGTTTAGAGCTCTCTCTCTCATTTTCTCTTTCTCTCTCTCTTTCTCAGCCATGTAAGGACACAGCAAGAAGGCGGCAGTCTATAAGCTGGGAAGAAGTCCCTCACCAGGGACCAAATAGGCCAGCTCCTTGATCTTGGACTTCCTGGCCTCCAGAATGGTAAGATTTAAATTCCTGTTTAAACCATGCAGTCAATGGTATTTTGTTATAGCAGTCTGAATGTGAGAAAAGAGTATAGAAGGAAGAAATAATCCAAAAAGTAATCAAATGCAATGTAGTCTTAATATACATAATGTTATTAATGAAAATATGATGTCTTAATGTCTCAAACAAAACCAAAAATCAAAAAGAAAAGGAAAAGGAAGATACATCACAACATTACAAGATAAAAAGTTAAAACTGATATTGTGTATTGTGGTGTTTTATAATTTGTCAAAAAGAAAATACACATATCAGATATTTCTAGGCTACAATCTAAACTCAGGAATAACTAGAATATGTGATATTTTCTTGAATAACTAATTTTCAAAATTAACAAATATGTTTTAAAATTAAATATATATAGTTTTCTTACATTAATTTTCTGATTACTAAGTATATGTTCATTATAGCTATTTTATAGAAACATTATAGCTATTTTAGAAAACATTAAAATAAAAGAGGAAAGGTTATATATTCTCTGTTTCTTTAGTTGTATATATTCTTTAATACATCTTTTAATAAATTCAAATTATATTTAATATTTTATTTACATAAATCTGAAAATGTCCAAAATTAAGAAATAGTATAGTTTTTTAAAATCAACTAATTGACATTAAAAAACTTGATATTTCATTGCCTTAACTTGAATTTCTCATTAATAATATTAAAAATATGTGAATATAGAACTTTAGACTTTCTAGTACTTCTATAAATTACCTAGTCTTGTTCTTGCCCATTTCCCCCCACACTGGGGATATTGTTTGTACAGGTTTTAGTAAATTATAAGAAATTTTCATAATTAAATGTCATTTTCTTGCATTTATATAGCAATTTTTTCCAATTCACTTGTGTGTCTTTTAAAATTTTCTTCATGGAATACTGTTTATGATTTCTAGATGTCAATTTGTTATGAGCAAATCTATTTTCTCAAAACCTTTCTGAGAATACTTTTATTTTGATGATTTTATTGTTTTGAAACAAATGTAAATATTCGCTATATAATTTATTTTTTGATGATATACCCTGTCCCCTAACACATACACACACATACACACACACAAATACACACTCAAATAGATGCAAAATATGTCTTGAATTTCATCATTGGCGTATTTTGCTGATCTTTTCCTTTCTTCCTCTGGATTCAGGTTTCTCTCCCCAATTCCTTTATTCCTTTGTTCTCAGGTAGAATATTAAAAAGGTTTTTCCTAACTGTCTCACGACTGTTAACACCAACCTGACCTAGAAATTAATCCTTAGTTTCTACTCAGTCTCAGAAATTAATCCTTAGTTTCTACTCAGTCTCTTTTAGTTGTGAAATAATTCCATATGCTCCTAAATCAAGCCCTGGAGCCCAAAACTCCAGACTGAATCACAGCACCTGTAGCTTATCAGGGAGTTTTATTTAATGACCAATTTGGGTGTGTGTGGGGGGGAGATTTCTCTATGAAAGCAAGAGATTCCAGGTATTGTTTAAATAAAAATGGCTTTCTGTTGCGGGGGGGGGGGGGTGATCAGTGGGGAGTCTCAGTTGAGTCTTATCATGGGATTCACATTATGATCCTGTTAACTTTGGTAGTGTTGGTAACTTTTTTTTTTTTGGTGTCTTTTGTATGAGATGATAATTATGAAGTGTATATTTGTATTTTTTAATTTATTGTTTGTTTCCTTTCATTTTCAACTAACAGACAAACACTGTGATAAGATTTGTGATATGCATGTAAGACAATGGGTGGAGGCAACAAGGGATGGGAGTCAAGGGTGTTATCACTTAGGTAGAGCCATAGAATGCTGTTTGAAGTCCTTGACTGAATGGTTATAGGAAAACCAAAAAAGCAGCTACTTCCCTTCAGGCAACTGTAATTCTTGGCACACAAATGGTGCTTTTCCAAAGATGTGCAAAAATGATAAAAGACTACAGGGAGAAAAGGAATCTCCTCATTTCTGATACAAAAGTGTGAAGTTCTCTGTCATCTATGACAGTTGGAGAGAAAGCAGTATTTTTGTCACATTTTGAATGTCACAACTTTGGAAGACCCACAGCAATAAGTATTCCAGGAGGTTAATAGTGATAGAAGCCATGGATGAATACCAGTTGGAGAAGCTGGTACTCAGCAGAGGGGCATTAGGAGAGCAAAACCAGCCATCGGGCAGGACATATGCGTGTTCTTAAAAACAAGGAAGAAACATGCTGAAAATTCCCAGTAGTCAGGGAAGTATAAGATGAGGTAAATATGTGTGGTTTGGGAAATTTTGGTTATGTAGCTGGGTGACACAAAGGTAGTAATAGTTTATGTGCCCTGAAATGTTACTGATGTTTACTGAGTTCATATTACATTTTGGTGGTGATAATAGAATTGTGCAGAGAAAAAAGTGAGATTAATACATGATTGCATTTGCGGATTTACGTACACCTTTAAATTCAACATAAATGCCAAATATATAATTTCATTGTTTCACAACTTCTTTCAGAACATACACATTTCGACTGGCTCTTACTTGTCCTGAAAATAAATTCCAAACCACATTTAGTTTTAAGAGAAAATAGAAAGAATAGGGAGAAAAAACACTTTTAAAAAGAGATGAAAAGAAAGCATTGAGGAAAATAACAAGAATGACCAGGGACATGGATAAATAAAGTAATATTTCGGCTAATGTCTAAATCATTTTGAGGTTGAATTCCACACGAGCTAAGCCATTCTTTCTGTTACATAATCTCCAATATTCATTCTTTCTCTTGCCAATTATTTTGCTCTTGAAAACCATTCTTACTTTTAAAATGTAAGGCTACAACACCAGAAATTGATGTCTTGGAAATACTACTTTGGGAAGAATAAGATTTATGTTCTTCATTTTTCTAATTTCTTGAAAAAAATAAAATCAATGTGTGTGTGTGTGTGTGTGTGTGTGTGTGTGTGTGTGTATGTGTGTCTGTTGCAGAAAATAACTCATACACATCGCCTAGCATGTGCAATCCTATATGTTACCTCAAAAGAAACTTTAATTTGAAGGATTTTTGTCAAGATTGATACAGAGCAAAACTAATTAAAAAAAAATCTGAACATAGTGATGGAAAACCTTGACAGTCAAAGGCTGTGATAAGAATGTGCTAAGAACTGTGTGAAGGGTTCAAAATGAATAAAAATGTGATAGAAGCATTATCTATCTGTTTCTTTAACTTGATACTGAGAAAAGTAATGGCCACAGACAAAATAAAAGAAGCCCTGCTATGTGAAATAGAATGAATGACCTTAGATTTAGAAATGATATTGACCTCTCATCTTAGACATTGAAGAAACTGTATAAGGGTGAGGGAATGTGGAGGAAGAGAAGAAAACAGATTATTCTCTTAGAACTTCAGTTTGTCTGAAGTAATCACATAGTAGGGGAAAAAAAGTGGCAATGACTTCAGGTGATCATCAAAGCTAGAGATAAAAAAGAGACCATTAGGAATAGAAGAAGACATGAAATAAGAGAATTACTGCTTCTCAATTTGATAATGACTTCAGTAATTCAATTTTTAATTAAAAATCTATATACTCTCTATTCTTTTAATGTTAAATATTTAAGAATATATTAAAATGTTTAAATTATAGATGGAAGATAAAAAAAATTTAAATAGCTGGACAGGTTTAAAATGAAAAGTAAATTTATGATGATATTGAATTACTTTATTACAATAGGATTAATACACCTAAAGTGGATTTGATATTTGCAAATTAATTGAGAATTTACAAGAAACATTTATAAAAATATTTATTGAGAATTGATCAAGAAATACAAATAAAATGTGGAAGTATCATTGCATCACAGGCTGTACATGTAAAGTCAGTGCCAATACAAATCATATTTTAAAATATATAATTATTATCTACATGGAAAGATTTTACTCACCTTTGAGGCCAATTTCAAGGCCTATTATCTCTAAGAATTTCTCCAATATTTCTCCTCCTTAGATAGGCTTAAAAACTCCTTATTGCACACTATTTACAATAATATCATAATGGCCATTTTCTCCATTTATTTAATTAATAATCTTTGAATGCCTACATGTGAATAAATACATGTACAAATTGCTTTCAGGTTGTGATAAATCTTATGAATTAAATAATATAGTTAACCATGATAAAAAAATATATGAGCTACTCCCCAAAGCAATCTACAGATTTAATGCAATCCCTATCAATTACCCATGACAAATAATCCTAGAACAAATAATCCTAAAATAATATGGATCCATAAAAGACCCAGAGTTGCCTAAGTAATCCCAAGGAAAAAGAACAAAGCTGGAGGCATAACCTTCCCAGCCTTCAGACAATACTACAAAGCTACAGTAATCAAAACAACATGGCATTGGCACAAAAACATGTATGTGGAGCAGTGGAACAGAAGACAGAGCCCAGAAATAAACTCACACACCTGTGGTCAATTAATCTTCACAAAAGAGGCAAGAATATACAATGGAGAAAAGACGGTCTCTTCACAAGTGGTGTTGGGAAAGCTGGACAACTGCATGCAAATCAATGAAGTTAGAACACTCCCTTACACTATATACAAAAATAAACTCAAAATGGCTTAAAGACTTAAATATAAGACGTGATACCATAAAACTTCCAGAAGAGAACATAGGCAAAACATTCTCTGACATAAATCATGGCAATGTTTTCTTAGGTCAGTCTCCCAAGGCAATAGAAATAAAAACAAAGATAAACAAATGGGACCTAATGAAACTTATATAAGCTTTTGCACAGCAAAGGAAACCAGAAACAAAATGAAAAAAGAACATAAGCACTGGCAGAAAATATTTGCAAATGATGCGACCAACAAAGGCTTAATTTCCAAAATATACAAACAGCTCATACAACTCAATAACAACAACAAAAAAAAACCACAAACAACCCAATCGAAAAATGGGCAGAAGACCTAAGTAGACATTTCTCCAAAGAAGACATACAGATGGTAAATAGCACATGAAAAGATGTTCAGCATCACTAATTATTAGAGAACTGTAACTCAAAACTGCAGAGAGGTACCTCACACCAGTCAGAATGGCCATAATTAAAAAGTCTACAAATAACAAATGCTGGAGAGGGTGTAGAAAAAAGGGAATCCTCAGTGCCAGCATCCTGAGCCAGCCACATGGGCTTCCTCCCTGCACAGCCTGTGAGTGACAGCCCTTCCCTCGCACCTGACTGGGGATATGGGGAAAGGAGCTGCTGCACGAAAGGAAATCTGAGGCACAGAGAAGTTAACTGCTTGCTCCAAGAATAGAAAGGAAATCTGAGGCATAGAGAAGTTAACTGCCTAGTCCAAGATCACAGAAGTAAGCTGTGAGACAAGAGTTGGTGTCTTTCATGCATCACATCTTGCCCATCACTTAAGAAGTCATAGAGATACTTGCATATTTAGCTGTCTCCTAGTGACCGTGAGGCTGACAGGGTGGTGGTGCTCTGACCATGTGTCAGACCTGAGCCTCTGAGGTGGGAGAGCCAAGTTCAGGACATTGGTGCACCAGAGACCTCCCAGCCCCTCATAATATCAATCAGCGAGAGCTCTTCCAGAGATCTCAGCCTCAGTGCTAAGACCCATCTTCACTCAACAACCAGCAAGCTCCAGTGCTGGGCACACCATGCCAAACACCTAGAAAGACAGAAACACAACCCCACTTATTAGCAGAGAGGCTGCCTAAAATCATCAAAAGTTCACAGACACCCTAAAACAAACCACCAGATGCAGTCATGCCCACCAGAACCACAAGATCCAGCCTCATCCTCCAGAACACAGGTACTATTCCCCTCTACCAGAAAGCTTACACAACACACTGAACCAACCTTACCCACTGGGGGCAGACACCAAAAAAAACCAGGAACTACGAACCTGCAGCCTGCAAAAAGGAGACCCCAAACACAGTAAGTTAAGCAAAATGAGAAGACAGAGAAATATGCAGCAGGTGAAGGAGCAAGATAAAAACCCACCAGACCAAACTAATGAAGAGGAAATAGGCAGTCTACCTGAAAAAGAATTCAGTGTAGTGATAGTAAAGATGATCCAAAATCTCGGAAATAGAATGGAGAGAATAAAAGAAACATTTAAAAAGGACCTAGAAGAACTAAACAGCAAATGAACAATGATGAACAACACAATAAAATAAATTAAAAATTCTCTGGAAGGAATCAATAGCAGAAGAACTGAGGAAGAAGAACAGATAAGTGACCTGGAAGATAAAATAGTGGAAATAACTACCACAAAGCATAATAAAGAAAAAAGAATGAAAAGAATTGAGGAAAATCTCCGAGACCTCTGGGACAACATTAAAGGCACCAACATTGGAATGATAGGGGTCCCAGAAGAAGAGAAAAATAAAGGGAATGAGAAAATATCTGAAGAGATTATAGTTGAAAACTTCCCTAATATGGGAAAGGAAATAATCAAGTCCAAGAAGCACAGAGATTCCCATACAGGATAAATCCAAGAAGAAACACTACAAGACATATTTTAATCAAACCATCAAAAATTAAATACAAAGAACAAATATTAAAAGCAGCAAGGGAAAAGCAACAAATAACATACAAGGGAATCCCCATAAGGTTAACAGCTGATCTTTCAGCAGAAACTCTGCAAGCCAGAAGGGTGTGGAAGGACATATTTAAAGTGATGAAAGGGAAAAACCTACCACCAAGATTACCCTACCCAGCAGGGTTCTCATTCAGATTCTAGGGAGAAACTAAAACCTTTAGGGAGAAGCAAAAGCTAAGAGAATTCAGCACCACCAAACCAGCTATATAACAATTGCTAAAGAAACTTCTCTAGGCAGGAAACAAAAGTGAAGGAAAAGACCTACAATAACAAAACAATTAAGAAAATGGTAATAGGAAGATACATATCAATAATTACCTTAAATGTAAATGGATTAAATGCTCCAACCAAAAGACATAGACAGGCTGAATGGATACAAAAACAAGACCATATATATGCTGTCTACAAGAGACCACTTCAGACCTAGGGACACATATAGACTGAAAGTGAGGGGATGGAAAAATATATTCCATGCATATGGAAATCAAAGGAAAGCCAGAGTAGCAATTCTCATATCAGACAAAATAGACTTTAAAATAAAGACTATTACAACAGACAAAGAAGGACAACACATAATGATCAAGGTATCAGTCCAGGAAGAAGATCTAACAATTGTAAATAATTATGCATCCAACACAGGAGCACCTCAATACATAAGGGAAATGCTAACAGCCATAAAAGGGGACATCGACAGTGAAACAATCATAGCAGGGGACTTTAACACCCCACTTTCACCAATGGACAGATCATCCAAAATGAAAATAAATAAGGAAACACAAGCTTCAAATGACACATTAAACAAGATGGAGTTAATTAATATTTAGAGGGCATTCCATCCAAAAACAACAGAATACATTCTTTTCTCAAGTGCTCATGGAACGTTCTCCAGGATAGATCATATCTTGGATCACAAATCAAGCCTTGGTAAATCGAAGAAGATTGAAATCATATCAAGTAACTTTTGTGACCACAATGCTATGAGACTAGCTATCAGTTACAGGGAAAAAAAAAACCTGTAAAAAATATAAACACATGGAGGCTAAACAATATGCTACTAAAAACCAAGAGATCACTGAGGAAATCAAAGAGGAAATCAAAAAATACCTAGAAAGAAATGACAATGAAAACACGATGACCCAAAACCTATGGGATGCAGCAATACAGTTCTAGGAGGGAAGTTTATAGGAATACAGTCCTATCTCATGAAAAAAGAAAAGTCTCAAATAAACAAGCTAACTGTACACCTAATACAATTAGAGAAAGAAGAACAAAAAAAACCTCCAAAGTTAGCAGAGGGAAAGTAATCATAAAGATCAGATCAGAAATAAATGAATAAGAAATGAAGAAAACAATAGTGAAGATCAATAAAACTAAAAGCTGGTTCTTTGAGAAGATAAAAAAAAAATGATAAACCATTAGGCAGGCTCATCAAGAAAAACAGGGAAAAGACTCTCAAATCCACACAATTAGAAATGAAAAAGAAGTGACACTGCAGAAATACAAAGGATCATGAGAGATTACTATAAGCAACTGTATGTCAATAAAATGGACAACCTGGAAGAAACAGACAAATTCTTAGAAAAGCACCACCTTCTGAGACTGAACCCAGAAGAAATAGAAAATATAAACAGACCAATCTCAAGCACTGAAAGTGAAACTATGATTAAAAATCTTCCAACATACAAAAGCCCAAGACCAGATGGCTTCACAGGCAAATTCTATCAAATACTTAGAGAAGAGTCAACACCTATCCTTCTCAAACTTTTCCAAAATATAGCAGAGCAAGGAGCACTGCCAAACTCATTGTACAGGGCCACTGTCTCCTGATACCAAAAGCAGACAAAGATGTCACAGAAAAAGAAAACTACAGGCCAATATCACTGATGAACATTCATGCAAAAATCCTCAAAAAAATACCAGCAAACAGAATCCAACAGCACATTAAAAGGATCATACACCATGATCAAGTGGGGTTTATCCCAGGAATGCAAGGATTCTTCAACATACACAAATCAATCAATGTGATACACCATATTGACAAATTGAAGGATGAAAATCACTTGATAATCTCAATAGATGCATAAAAAGCTATTGACTTAATTCAACACAAATTTATGATAAAAACCCTCCAGAAAGCAGACATAGAAAGAAGTTACCTCAACACAATATAGGCCATAAACGACAAACACACAGCCAACATCATTCTCAGTGGTGAAAAACAAACCATTTCCACTAAGATCAGGAATAAGACAAGGTTGCCCACTCTCACTGCTATTATTCAACATAGTTTTGGAAGTCTTAGCCACAGCAATAAGAGAATAAAACAAAATAAAAGGAATCCAAATCAGAAAAGAAGAAGTAAAACTGTCACTGTTTGCAGATGACATGATACTATACATAGAGAATTTTAAAGATGCTAACAGAAAACTACTAGAGCTAATCAAAGAATTTGGTAAAGTAACAGGTTACAAAATCGATGCACAGAAATCTCTTGCATTCCTATACATTAATGATGAAAAATCTGAAAGAGAAATTAAGGAAACACTCCCAATTACCATTACAACAAAAAGAATAAAATACCTAGGAATAAACCTACCTAAGGAGACAAAAGACCTGTATGAAGAAAACTATAAGACACTGATGAAAGAAATTAAAGATGATACAAACAGATAGAGAGATATACCATATTCTTGGATTGGAAGATTCAACATTGTGAAAATGACTATACTACCCAAGGCAATCTACAGATTCTATGCAATTCCTATCAAACTACTAATGGCATTTTTCACAGAACTAGAACAAAAAAATGCACAATTTGTATAGAAACACAAAAGACCCTGAGTAGCCAAAGCAATCTTGATAAAGAAAAACGGAGCTGGAGGAATCAGGGTCCTTGACTTCAGACTCTACTACAAAGCTACAGTAATCGAGACACTATGGTACTAGCACAAAAACAGAAATACAGATCAATGGAACAGGATAGAAAGCCCAGAGGTAAACCCACACACATATGGTTACCTTATCTTTGATAAAGGAGGCAAGAATATACCATTGAGAAAAGACAACCTCTTCAATAAGTGGTGCTGGGAAAATAGGACAGCTACACGTAAAAGAATGAAATTAGAACACTCCCTAACACCATATATAAAAATAAACTCCAAATGGATTACAGACCTAAAGGTAAGGCCAGACATTATCAAACTCTTAGAGGAAAACATAGGCAGAACACTCTATGACATAAATCACAGCAAGATCCTTTTTGACCCACCTCCTACAGAAATGGAAATAAAAACAAAGATAAACAATTGGGGCCTAATGAAACTTAAAAGCTTTTGCACAGAGAAGGAAACCATAAACAAGATGAAAAGACAACCCTCAGAATGGGAGAAAATATTTGCAAATGAAGCAACTGACAAAGGATTAATCTCCAAAATATACAAGCAGCTCATGCAGCTCAATTTCAAAAAAACGAACAACCGAATCAAAAATTGGGCAGAAGACCTAAATAGACATTTCTCCAAAGAAGATATAGAGATTTCCAACAAACACATGAAAGGATGCTCAACATCACTAATCATTAGAGAAATTCAAATCAAAACTACAATGAGGTATCACCTCCCACAAGTTAGAATGGTCACCATCAAAAAGTCTACAAACAATAAATGCTGGAGAGGATGTGGAGAAAAGGGAACCCTCTTGCACTGTTGGTGGGAATGTAAATTGATACAGCCACTATGGAGAACAGTATGGAGGTTCCTTAAAAAACTAAAAATAGAACTATCATATGACCCAGCAATCCCACTACTGGGCATGTACCCTGAGAAAGCCATAATTCAAAAAGAGTCATGTACCACAATGTTCATTGCAGCTCTGTTTACAATAGCCAGGACATGGTAGCAACTTACATGTCCATTGACAGATGAATGGATAAAGAAGATGTGGCACATATTACAATGGAATATTACTCAGCCATAAAAGAAATGAAATTTAATTATTTGTAGTGAGGTGTGTGTACCTAGAGTCTGTCATACCGAGTGAAGTAAGCCAGAAAGAGAAAAAACAAATACTGTACACTAACACATACATACGGAATCTAAAAAAAAAAAAAAAATACTTCTGAAGAACCTAGGGGCAGTACAGGAATAAAGTCGCAGACATAAAGAATGGACTTAAAACACGGGGAGGGGGAAGGGTAAGCTGGGACAAAGTGAGAGAATGTCATGGACATATATAGACTACCAAATGTAAAATAGATAGCTAGTGAGAAGTAGCCGCATAGCACAGGGAGATCAGCTTGGTGCTTTGTGACCACCTAGAGGGGTGGGATAGGGAGGTGGGAGGGAGACACAAGAGGGAGGAGATATGGGGGTATATGTATACGTGTAGCTGATTCGCTTTGTTATACAGCAGAAACTAACACACCATTGTAAAGTAATTATACTCCAATAAAGACGTTAAAATAAATTTTTAAAAAAAAGGGAATCCTCCTACTCTGTTGGTGGGAATGTAAATTGTTGCAGCCACTAGGGAAAACAGTACGGATGTTCCCTAAGAAGTTAAAAATAGAGTTGCCATATGATCCAAAAATCCCACTACTGGGCATATATACAGAGAAAACTCTAATTCAAAAAAATACATGCACCCCAATGTTCATAACATCATTATTTACAATAGCCAAATGTGGAAGGAACCTAAATATCTATTGATAAATGAAGGGATAAAGAAGATGTGGCATATAGGTACAATGGAATATTTCTCAACATTAAAAAATAATGAAATAATGCCATTTGCAGCAACATGGATGGACCTAGAGATTATCATAGTAAGTGAATTAAGTCAGACAGACAAAGAAAAATATCATATGGTATTACTTATATGTGGAATCTAAAATATGAAATTATTTACAAAACAGAAACAGACTCACAGACATAAAGAACAAATTTATGGTTACCAAAGGGTAAAGGGGTTGGCGGAGGGATAAATTAGTTTTGGATTAGCAGATACCAACTACTATTTATAAAATAAAATAACAACAAGGGGGAAAAAAGCAAGAAACTAACCTTGGTTCTGTTACGCCATTAAAGTTAAATTTAGTTGTTAGGACAGTGTCTATACCAGGATACAAAACTTCATATATGAAGAGGCTAATTTTGTTTAAAAAAAGTATATACTAAAACAAAAAAATATATGAGCAGGTTGTCTAGATGAAATTATCAGGGGAGACTCTTAGAGAGGGTGATAATTGAGTCCTGAATATGCAGTAGGAACCCGATAACTAGCACAGGGAATGGTATTGGTGAAAATCATTTCAGTGACAGTTGTAAGGCGGTTATCAGTACTGTCTGTATGACTTTTTTTCTATTGGCAGTTAATGATGGCAAGAGAAGTTCCAACTGAAAGAGAGAACAAACTATAGAGACTCAAATTTCAGAAAGTCCAGAGCGTTTATGGAGTATAGTCGATAAGTGTATTAGTTTAGCTGAAAAGTATACTACAATTTAGAGGGACTATGATAGAAAAAACTGGAAGAACAGATATGAGGACACACTGCATCCAGCCTTGAATACCAAATGCATCAATTGTAATTAATTTGGTGAGCAGGGGAGCAAATGATGGTATTGAGTAAGAGAGTAACGTGAACAGAACTGAGGTTTAGAGGAGATTCACTTGGCAGCTGTGAGAAGTCTCCTTTGAATATTTGATATTAATGTTTCACTGCTTGTAATTAGCTGTCATTGTTGAAAGAGAATCATGTTCATTTTGACAAATTTCTCTTGCTGAAACAGAATTAAAATTTAAAAACACCTAACAATGGTGTATTGATTTTGTTTCTGATTTACATGCTAATCATAGATTTATAATTTTTTAAAAAAATATGAATGAAAACAATAAAAGCATGCAGTATGGGTTGAAGATTTCTGGAAATGTGGTTTTACAAAACCATAAAATGATAAGCATAGTATACAACTATATAAAACAGGAATCTTTTTTATGGAATTGTCTCAAGATCTCATAAATCATATATTGGTAAAATATATGTTGATAATTGATCATAGAATTTGCTTAATAATTGGTCAATGAATACATTTCTTTGTTTATCTTATTTTTTAACTTTATTAAGGTATACTTGACAATTTTAAAATGTATATATTTAAGGTGTACATGATGATTTGATATTTGTATACATTGTGAAATATTCCCCGCAATTAAGCTAATTAACCTAGCCATCGCTTCACAGAGCTACATTTTTTGTATGTGTGGTGAGAACACTTAAGATCTACCCTCTTAACAAATTTCAAATATATGATACAATATTGTTAACTATAATCACATTGTTGTACATTATCTATCCAGAATTTATTTGCCTCACATAATTGAAATTTTGTACCCCTTGACCAACCTCTAGCCATATTCCTCTCCCATCAACTGCTGGTAAACAATATTCTACTCTTTGTTTCTATGAATTTGACATTTTTAGATTCCACATACAAATGAGATCATGCAGTATTTGTGTTTCTGCATGTGTCTTACTTCATTTAGGAGATGTCCTCAAAGTACATAATGTCATTGTCTGTAGCAGAATTTTATTCTTTTTTTAAAATTGAAAACTGTTTTAGTGTGTGTGTGTTACATTTTATTTATGCATTCATCCATTGACAGACATTTAGTTTGGTTGCATGTCTTGACTATTGTAAATAATGCTGAAATGAACATGGGAGTGCAAATATGTCTTCAAGATACTGATTTTCTTTCCTTAGGACATATACGCAGAAGTGGAATTGCTATATCATGTGGCAGCTCTATTTTAATTTTTGAGGAACCTCCATATTTTTTCCATAATAACTGTACCACTTAACATTTCTTCCAACAGTGTACAAGAATTTCTTTTTCTTCATATCCTCACCAACACTTGTTATCTCTTATCTTTTTGATAATAGCCATCCTAACCTGTGTGTGGTGATATCTCATTGTGATCTGGATTTGCATTTTCTTACTAATGAAGTTGAACATCTTTTAATATGCCTGCTGGTGATTTTTATGTCTTCTTTTGAGAAATGTCTATTTGGGTCTTGCCCACTTTAATTGGGTTATTTGGGCTTTTTTTTAAATTGAGTTGCATGAATTCTTTATATATTTTGAATATTAATCCCTTATCAGATATATGGCTTGCATATATTTGTTCCCGTTCTGTAAGTTACCATTTTCACTCTGTTGATTATTTCCTTTGCTGTGCAAAAGCTTTTCATGTTTGATCCAATTCATTTTGTCTATTTTTGCTTTTGTTATCTGTACTTTTGCTGCCATATACAAAAAATTATAGCCCAGATCAATATCAAGAAGTTTTTCCCTATATTTTTGGTAGAAGTTTTACAATTTCACTTTACATCTAATTTTTTAATCCATTTTGAGTTGTTTTTTTGTAGGTGGTGTGAGATGAGTCTAATTTCATCCTTTAGCAGGTGGATACCCAGTTCTCCCAGCACCATTTATTGAAGAGACTTTCATTTCCTTCACTGTATGTTCTTGGCAGTCTAAAAGATAAGTAGGCTTTAGATGTATGGATCTATTTCTGGGCTGTATGTTCTGTTCCATTGGTCTATATGCCTGTTTTTATACAAACACCATACTCTCTTGAGAGCAGGGAAAGGGGGAGAGCATATATGTCTCCAAAAGATTTGAGAAAATTCCTTTTAGTCTACTGGAATGTTGATGCAGAGAGAAAGAGCTCAGAATCTTCTGCCATTTTATAACATTGGGCTTCAGCTGCACAAGAAAATTGCAATAGTGCCACTTGGTTTCCATGTTAAGATGCCTTAAAAAATCCATAATTTACTGAGTCACTGAATCCATAACTGCTGATGGACAGCTGTTTTGGAAATCTCCCAAGAAAAAGAGTTAAAAATTTTTGTAACACAATCCCCAACCACAAAGGAGGAAAAAGTACATTTTTGCAGCTCATGATCATATTATAAATTATATATTAAATATCATACTCCATATTACAAATATTGCATATAATGTATTATACATTTCATGTAACATTATATATTTAAACATGGAATATATACTATATATCATGCTATTTAGTATGTACAGTATATTTTATACTACGTATAATGCTATATATTATAAATTTCAATTCTTACAATAATCTTATGAGTTGGAAAATTTTATTGCCCAAATCTTATAGATGAAGGCTGAAACTAGCTGTGAAAAGCATATTATTCTCGTTTTCTAGTCTAGAGAAAACTTAGGGTTAAAAATGTGAGATAAGCCATATCCAAGGGGGAAATGTTATTAAATCACTTGTGAATTTCTCTTATATGGCAAGTAGAACTACTGCCAGTGTTCCAGTGACATTCAGGTGACCTTGGCATGCCCTTTAGTTTTCAGTTCTACCCAAGGTACCTTAATTTTCTGCCGCTTGGAGGCACTCTTGCACCATAGGACAGAACTTTCTGGCTTTGAACTTGGCCTCTTGGGGACCCCAAAGGTTAAGACGGAGGCTTAAGCAACAATCTGTAAAATCTGCACACCTTAATCAATGAAGTTGGTGATCAGAACCTGGCTTTACCATCAGGTAAAATATTGGTGTCACTATTTCAGCTGTGTGCTGAACACAGAAACTACCGATAGATCCCATGTCCTTCAAGTTTTGGGACTCTACCAATACTTCCCTTCCAGACAGGTGGTAGGTGGCCTTGAGCATTCCAGGCTGTGGTGGGACCCGCCTTCAGACTGCAGAGCCTGGAGATGACTGCCTGCTAGGATGAGGCAACGTAGGTAGAAAGACCAAACACGGAATCAATCAGACGGTCCTAGGTTTAAATACAGAAGGAATACATAAGAGGTCAGAAAGTACCCATCTTCAGGGACTTTGACTGGAGTGTGGGGAATTACATCTGGTTAGCTTCCTTGAAGGACTAAAGCTACAGGACTTTTTTTCAGGTTTCCCTGGCTGATGATGGGGAGGTAGCAGTTAAGGGAGCTAATCTTGCTAAAACTGAATTAGAACTATGATTAAGAATTGGGAAAATGATTCAAGTTTTAGGGTTATTTACAATACTACCTGTATGTATAATAGTAAAAACTTATATTAAATATTTGTTATATGGAATCATTTTTAGAATCATATACATTAAAATCAGTGATACACTATCATGTACTCTAAGTTTTTAGTAAAAATTTTTTTTGTTAAAATTAATGGGAAACACCCAAGTACAATCTGCAAAAATAATAGAATAATGTTCTTCTGTTCCTTATTTGCCTGTGTGACCCTGAGTAGCCCAATTTATAATATTCTAACTGCAAAATGAGCTCAAGGATCTCTAATATCCTTGTAGCTTCAAATTCTTTGTTTTTTATAAACCAGGCACAACCACAAAATACATTTTTTGATTGGCATGAGATTATATCTCCTCTAAATAAAATTCAAGAAAGACTATTGCTCTTAACTGTTTGATATAGTGACTTCTCTTGTTTTTCCTCTTGCTGCAAGAACATGGCTTAACAACTGTGATGTTTGATGAAAACTGAAGACTTTTTAAAGTCAAAAATAAATAAATTGGAGTGCTTACTCAGAAATGCAACAGCTGTGTTTCAATGTTTACAACCACAGATGTTAGATGTTTCCAGATGGCAACAAGGTTGTCAGTCTTCAATTTCCTTGAGAAAGAACTATATAATGATGGGTAGTTAAAAACCAGTTTCATAGTTTTTTAGTGATGCTAGTCATGAAATTCTACAGTTTGCTTGAAATATATGTCCAATGTAGCTTTCATCTAGTTGTACACATTTAGTTCAAACATTTAAAACAGTGTTCATTTAATTTTATTACGTACCAAATACTGACACATAGGTTCACAACAGTTTTTTGATTAAAGTCACCATTTTAAAAATTCTTGAATATTACTTAGTTAAGTTATGGCTATGGACTCAAAATATTAGCAAATAGAATGGTGAATTTTTTAAAAAAATTTATGCCCTTGAGTTATTTGATCAATCTCTGCCTAGACTGTGTTTCATAAATAAAAGTATTTAATACCTGCTGTATTTTTACTTTGTACCCAGCACTGTGCCAAATACTTTATATATGATTCTATTTCACATGCAAACCTGCAACAATGCTATGAAAAAGTTACTGTTATTATCCTCATTTTACAGGTGAATAATTGAGGCTTAGGGAGGTTATATAACTTGCCAAACTTCATACCACCAAGCAAATGATAAAGTTGAGTCAAATCCAGAAATCCTGATTCCACAAGTCCAAGTTCTTAACCAATATACCCTACAATGTCCAAGTATGCCATCTTTGTGGGACATATGATCTTATCTCATAATCATCACAATTGCATGAGATAAATAATTTTTCTAAATTATTAAAGAGAGGAAACTGAAACATGGAGATAATCGAATTAAGATCATCAAGGAGCACTTCAATGCTCCAGGTTGTCAAGGATTGTCAGAAGATTCTAGAAGTCTTGCCCCGAGTACTCTAAAGCTGCAAATCATGAGGAGTCCCAGAGGTCTCCATCATTTCCTGTTACCCCATGAACAAGTAAAACCCCTTCCTAACATAATAGCTGGCCAAGCATGCTTAGCCTCGCCAGATCCACCCCAAATATATGCTTATGAACTAAATCATTAACTGAATATTACAGTTGAATGAATGTATTTTAGACATAAAAGTTCTCAAAAATTTACCTGCTATGCATCTTTTTTTTGGCTTTTAGTTTTCTCACTTTTTCAGGTTTCTTGAGGTATAGTAGACAAAATTTTAATATATATATATAAAGTTTACAATGTGATGATTTGAAATGCACATAAATTGTGAAAGGATTATCTCTCTTTATTCAGTTAACACATCCATCACCTTACATATTTACCTTTTTATTTTTTTAAGATTTCACTTATAAGTGATACCATGAAGTATTTGTCTTTCTCTGTCTGGCATAATGCCCACCAGGTTAATTCTATGTTGTCAAGAATGGCAGGATTTCCTTCTTTTAAAAGGCTGAATATAATATTCCATTGTATATATGTACTGTATCTTCTTTAATCTGTAGACAGACAATTAGATTGTTTCCACACCTTGGCTATTGTAAATAATGTTGCAATGAGCATAGAAGTATAAATATCTCTTCAAGACAATGAATGATTTTGTTTTTTTCAGTTATACCCAGAAGTGGGATTGCTGGATCATATGGCAATTCTATTATTAATTTCTTGTGGAGTCTCCATGTGATGTGATATCTCATTGTGGTTTTGAATTTGCATTTCCATGATGATTAATGATGTTGCATACCTTTTCATGTACCTGTTGACCTTGTCAACATTTGACATTTTGGGAGAGGCTAAGTTCTTAAAATAAATGTTAAGGAAATATATATTTTTTAGATCATAAGCCTTTATACAGTATATTATGCTTGAAGTCCTAATATAGAACTTTTGTGAATAATTAAATAGTACACTACCTTCACTACACAGTAATTACTAGAAGCTGAACTAACTGCTAAGTAGGAAAATAATTGTAACAGAGAGAACCAGTATTCAGGAACAGATGTCTTCTTTGGTTATTTATTGGCTTTAGAGTGCCAAGAAAAGTATTGAGGCTGCTAAAAATACAAAACAAAAATATTGCATAGGTTTGAATCACCTGGGCTTCACTGAATGTACAGACATATAAAGAATGCGAACACAACCTTGGTAGAATTTCCTGATGTTATTAGTTGTTCTTTGATCCTACAGGAAAATAATGAAAGATTTGGAAGATACTTTTATGTCTTCATACTTCTAGTGTTAAGTTCTGCAAAGTTTGTATCTGTTAACAAATGTGACTCAAGAACTTGGGTGGGAGAACCTTAAATTTGGGCATGCTGTAAGAATCAGAGACCTAATATTGGGCAATAAGTGAAGTGACTGAGTTTCATGAGTAACAAAATCTGAAAATGTTCTAGGGAAAGCTTAAATATCCAACATTTGAAATTAATTTATTCTTACAGTATATGCAATTTCAGTAACAATGGACAAATATTTGCGAATATTTGAGCTCATGAGGAAACTAGTCACTTCATAGTCCAGGTGAATAACACCTCCTAGAGTTGTGCCATTTCTAACTTGCATGGCTGTATGTGGCACTTTTCATGCGGGGATGTCAGGATAAAGTGGTCTTTGTGCTTGCCCTAATCACTAATAAGAGAGTAGGAAAAAAAGGAATCCCCTTTCGTTTTAAAGTGGAAGGCACTGTAACGGGATAAGATGGGATAAAAGGGAAGGCTAGATCAAGGAAACATTAATATTAAGAGCAGTAGTCCTGAAAAGCACATTTTATTAAAAACAACAGTTACCAAACCACCAACAGCCTTTACGCTATCCATATTATAGAACGCAAAATGTGAAAGATGAAAACTAAGTCAGAGAAGATAAGGTGACTACATAGAGACTAGTAACTTCTGCAAATATAGAGCTAGATGTGTATTTCTTGCAGAGGTGTGAGTGTACGTGTGTGTGCATCTGTGTGTGTTCGTGTGGTTTGTCTCACACTTCTTCCATTTCTTATTCTGTTAAAAAATACAAACCCACTTCCCAAAGCCAGGAGATAAACATGACCCAAATCAGGACATCTGATTCATTCTCCAAGATTTTACTAACTAAAACTAGTGGGGAAGGTTTTTCCTGACAGGCCATTGAATTGTAAGCATGAATCCAGAGCTACCAGCACACGTCCCTCATGTAGATAGTCCTGACTGCCCTAGAATATAGCTAAAATAATTTAGAAAGAAAATCAGAAAAGACTGATGTAGAGAGCATCCTGAAGACATTCAGTTCCCTGGTTCTACTCAACATCAGTTTCACCTTTGCCCTTCCTGGACACGTGGACCAATATATTTCATTTTGAAGTTGAGCTAGTTTGCATTGCTCATGGTACATTTCTGTCGTGTGACACTGTTGACATTTATATTCATAATAGTGACTATTACAGAGAAATTAATACAGCAGTGGAAACTGTGACCATGGCTCTATAGGCTTTCAAGTAAAATACATGTATGTGTGTGTGTGTGTGTGTGTGTGTGTGTGTGTGTGTGTTTTGCCAGTTCCAAGGCACAGAGAGCTGAGAAAAATATAAGTGGCCCAGAGAAACAAAAGACTATATACAAAAAATATGGGAGTTAAAAAGAAATCATGTCAGGCTTCCTGGGTTGCAGAAAATTGCAGAAAGCTCAGGAAAAGGTGTAGAGGCCTGGTGCTAACAAGAATAAATTCATGCCGGGTAAATGTTCCAACCCTTAGGCCACGTGGTTTGGTGAAGCATATGGCAGTGGTGTCATGTAGTGGATGTCAAATAATTGTACTTGGAAATTCTTTATGGCTACTGTATTTAAACTGTATTCCATTGTAATAATTGTGTGGATTGATATTATTCATTTCAAGTAGATAAAAATGCATATATCTTGTTTGCAATTAAATTTGTAAACTTGTAATTTTATGGGTTACTATTATAAATATGAATATATGGATATAAAGGAACCCATGCATTCAGCCCTGGACAAGAACTGGGGAGAATAAAATGGATGACCACATTGATAGCACAACTCTGATATGCGTAAACTATTTCTCCAGACAAGTGGGCAAGAAGTTGGGACAGATATTCTTAATCCACATCCTTGATATTGAAACTAAAACAGCAGTAGGACACATTACCTATGTATTAACAGCCCTGAAATGGTTCTAATCTAACCCCTAATAAAAGTTAGAAAGTTGGCACTTCTAGAAGTCTCTCCAAGGTATATGGTGCCTAAAATATCCTGCAGAGGAGGAAAAGCAAGTCTGAAAATATCTACCACTCTCAAGAGTCACCAGCTTGACAAATGAAAAAAAAAAATTTTTTGGAGTTAGGTGCTTATCATAGTGTATTTATGAAAATCGACTTCAGGATTAGAAAGCCTTATAATAACTCTAAAATATTTGTTGATCAGGAATCCCATACTGAGAGAATGAAACAAATATAACATTCTAAGTAACAGTCTAAGAGTTAAAGGCTGAGAAGTTTTCAGAACTAAACAAAGGTGTCACCATTCATGTTCAAGTCACATAGGATCCTGAACAGGAACACTGAGCTAGGGCTAGTGCAAGAGCAACAAAAGTGCTGGAATATAAAGTTATAAACACACTTGTAACATATATTTTTAATTATTTTAAACACAAATATAATATAGAGAGCTGTGTAGAAAATCTCATACATCTGGACAACTCTACCCTTCCAAAATCCATCCACAGACCTAGTTTTCAAATCCTTCTTTCTATTATCTTCGTTCAGATTACCATCGACTCTCATCTGATTTTCTGCAACTGGTCTCCCTGCCTACATTCTTGCTAACTATAAACCTGTTTTCTACTTTACAACAAGAGTGATCTAGCTAATACACAAATATCATAGAGCTGTCTCCAGTGATTCTGTCTATCCTTGGAAAAAGGAAGTCCATAGTCTTTACACATTATATTAGGTCCTCCTTGCCTGTCCATACTCATGTCCCTATTTATATTTCAGCTATAGTTAAGTCCTATTATTTCTTGATATCCGAACCGTGTGATCTCTAGCCTCTTACTGTTTTCAAATACTCTTGCCTTTGCCAGGGACCTACATCTGTAGCTCCCATAACACACACATAGAACTGACTCTGCTCACATATACAAATAACCAAGATGCCGACGGTAGGCGTAGGATGTGCTCGCTGTCATTATTCTGATGCTATGATGGGAATATCTCTTTCACAACATTAACGGAAAACATGGCAGTGCCCGTGCCTTTGTCTATTTACCTGTCTAACCTGAGAGCCTCTTTGGAAAAAGGATTTTATCATATATACTCTTATAACTTTTAATATTTTGTGTTTTTAGCACATTCTACTACATGCTCAAAACTCATTTATTGCATGGATAAACAAATGAGCATATACTGTGTGTTTATGCACCAATACCCATATCATACCTTAATTGATTCAGCAGACATCATTAAAAGTGTGATCTAAAAATGATCTATATTAATGTTAAATCTGTCACTGTAGGATGAAGCTATTCCAAATGATGTGAGAAAAACTCATATATTGAAGCTCTTCTCATTTTGTTGGTGTTTCTACTGATAAAGTATTACATATGGATGAACTACTTAACATTTCTGAATCTCTATGGATATGCAAAATGTATATACTCACAGACATCTCACTTATTATTTTGAGAATTAAACGTGAAACATATGTAAAAGTTACTAACCTATCAACTCCCTAATTGTAGGTGCAAATAATTATCATTCTCCTTTCTTGATTGAAAAGTTATTATCCAGCATCTCTCTCATCTCAGAGAAATAAAAATTGTGAATGAACGTGATGGAGTGATATGGTAGAACGTTCCTGCCAAAGCCTATCACGCTAGATCAGCTTTACTGATCCTTAAAATTTGGCTTAGGAATACTTTTATTCATGTTTTATATTGGTTTCAAGAGACCATAAAAGAAAAATTGTATCACAAATATTTAGCACAGAAAACCATAAGTTTCCTCTAAAGAATTTTATTCATTTGTGGTAAACATTATTAGCTGCTCTCTCTCCTTCCTTGCCAACAAAACCACTACCTTGTTTAAGGCCACCAAATGCCTGGTCACAGGGATATATCCTGATTAATTTTTTTTTTTTTTTTTGCGGTACGCGGGCCTCTTACTGTTGTGGCCCCTCCCACCACGGAGCACAGGCTCCGGACGTGCAGGCTCAGCGGCCATGGCTCACGGGCCCAGCCCCTACGCGGCATGAGGGATCCTCCCGGGCCGGGGCAGGAACCCGTGTCCCCTGCATCGGCAGGCGGACTCTCAACCACTGCGCCACCAGGGAAGCCCTACCCTGATTAATCTTAACCAGTCGTAGTAAGCACACTCTGCTCTGCCAGATATCCACTGGATACTCAAGTTTCCAGTTTCCTTTTAGTCAGGGCTGGCCATGTGACAAAGTTTTGGTCAATACAGCATAAAATGAAATCTTCAGGGTGTAGGTAGTCTTTGGTCGGAAAGCTTTTGCTTTCTGATAGCAGATGTATCGTGAGTATAAGTAACTCCTACAAACCCGTTTTGCTTCGCCCCTTTGACCACAACGTATGGATGTGATACCAGGAGATAATTACAACATTCCTGTGATCCTGAAGTAACAGGAAAAAATGCCAAGTATCTGAGGATTTTAGAATAAATACATAAAGGGTGTTTGGTACCTTGACTGCTTCATGGAGCTGTTGCATCCAAACTAGAAGGACCTACCTGCAAACTTCATGTGAGTGAAGGGTAACAAAACATTCCATCCCCAGAATGGGCCCTTTAGTTTTATTGATTATTTTGATCTGTAGGTACTTGAAAAATAGCAAATTCAGGCAGGGATTCTCTCTGAACTCCCCTATCTGCCTAAAGACATTCTCCAAAAGGATCTCAGTTGTCATAAATCGCCTCCACAAAAGTTACATCAACCAGGGAAGGCTGATTCTTATTAAAGGAGAAGAGACTAGACGTCCACACCACACTCAGACCACTTTGTCACAATCTATCATGCCTCCCATCTGTTCTTCTATGGCCCATTCATCTTTCCTAAAAATCATTTACTCTCCCATAACAGGCTTTCGTCCCTCCTCCTCTTTTCCTATTAAGATGGTATTTAAGCTTGAATTCTAAGCCACCTGGAGAAGTTACTAATTTTTCCATTGATATCTCCCATGTATACATGAGGTATACACGTTAACAAACTTCTGAGTTTTTTTTTTTCTGTTGTCAAACTATCTTTTATTATAGGAGTTGCATCTAAGAACTCAGAATGGTAGAGAGAAAATTACTTTTCCTCCCCTACATGTGAAAACTTAAGTTTCTGTTATTTACTTTTCCTATGACTTGTGATTAAAAGCCTTCTTACCTGATATAACATCCAAATAAAGACAATACTGAAGTAGAAAAAGAACTGTGTCTGACACCAGTGTTGCAGTACTTTCCTGAAGAAACTTTTTGGGTGTGTATGAATAAGTAATATAAAATTAATTTAGACATATTGGGTGCATCCGATGCCTGTTTTGTTTTTGCCTTTCTGCTTATTTCCATAGTATTGACTTCACTGATTGCTCTTAAAAATGAATTAGACTTTGGGAGAACTAGGAAACCTTTACTAAAACAATATTAAGATTATAGAAACATTATTCCTTATTTCCCTGTTCATACTTTCAGTTATTTCATGAGCAATGCAAATCAATTTCTTGTGGATTATTTTGGTGGCTGATTTATACACCATAGCTTTCAAACACAACTGACTTTTTTTTTAAAACATCTTTATTGGAGTATAATTGCTTTGCAATGGTGTGTTAGTTTCTGCTTTATAACAAAGTGAATCAGTTATACCTATACATATGTTCCCATATCTCTTCCCTCTTGCGTCTCCTTCTCTCCCACCCTCCCTATCCCACCTCTCTAAGTGGTCACAAACCACCTAGCTGATCTCCGTGTGCTATGTGGCTACTTCCCAGTAGCTATCTATTTTACATTTGGTAGTGTATATATGTCCATGTCACTCTCACACTTTGTCACAGCTTACCCTTCCCCCTCCCCATACCTTCAAGTCCATGCTCTAGTAGGTCTGTGTCTTTATTCCCGTCTTACCCCTAGGTTCTTCATGACCTTTTTTTTTTTTTTTTTGTCTTAGATTCCATATATATGTGTTAGCATATGGTATTTGTTTTTCTCTTTCTGACTTACTTCACTCTGTATGACAGACTCTAGGTCCATCCATCTCACGACAAATAACTCAATTTCATTTCTTTTTTATGGCTGAGTAATATTCCATTGTATATATTTGCCACATCTTCTTTATCCATTCATCTGTTGATGGACACTTAGGTTGCTTCCATGTCCTGGCTATTGTAAATAGAGCTGCAATGAACATTTTGGTACATGACTCTTTTTGAATTATGGTTTTCTCAGGGTATATGCCCAGTAGTGGGATTGCTGGGTCATGTGGTAGTTCTATTTGTAGTTTTTTAAGGAACCTCTATACTGTTCTCCATAGTGGCTGTATCAATTTACATTCCCACCAACAGTGCAAGAATGTTCCCTTTTCTCCACACCCTCTCCAGCATTTATTGTTTTTGATTTTTTGATGATGGCCATTCTGACCGGTGTGAGATGATATCTCATTGTAGTTTTGATTTGCATTTCTCTAATGATTAATGATGTTGAGCACTCTTTCATGTGTTTGTTGGCAATCTGTATATCTTCTTTGGAGAATGTCTCTTTAGGTTTTCGGCCCATTTTTGGATTGGGTTGTTTGTTTTTTAGTTATTGAGCGGCATGAGCTGCTTGTAAATTTTGGAGAGTAATCCTTTGTCAGTTGCTTCATTTGCAAATATTTTCTCCCATTCTGAGGGTTGTCTTTTGGTTTTGTTTATGGTTTCCTTTGCTGTGCAAAAGCTTTGAAGTTTCATTAGGTCCCATCTTTTTATTTTGATTTTTATTTCCATTTCTCTAGGAGGTGGGTCAAAAAGGATCTTGCTGTGATTTATGTCATAGAGTGTTCTGCCTGTGTTTTCCTCTAAGAGTTTGATAGTGTCTGGCCTTATATTTAGGTCTTTAATCCATTTGGAGTTTATTTTTGTGTATGGTGTTAGGGACTGTTCTAATTTAATACATTTACATGTATTACATGTAAACTGTCCAGTTTTCCCAGCACCACTTATTGAAGAGGCTGTCTTTTCTCCACTGTATATTCTTGGCTCCTTTATCAAAGATAAGGTGACCATATGTGCGTGGGTTTATCTCTGGGCTTTCTATCCTGTTCCATTGATCTATCTTTCTGTTTTTGTGCCAGTACCATGCAGTCTTGATTACTGTAGCTTTGTAGTATAGTCTGAAGTCAGGGAGCCTGATTCCTCCAGCTCCATTTTTCGTTCTCAAGATTGCTTTGGCTATTCGGGGTCTTTTGTGTTTCCATACAAATTGTGAAATTTTTTGTTCTAGTTCTGTGAAAAATGCCAGTGGTAGTTTGATAGGGATTGCATTGAATCAGTAGATTGCTTTGGGTAGTAGAGTCATTTTCACAATGTTTATTCTTCCAATCCAAGAACAGGGTATATCTCTCCATCTATTTGTATCATCTTTAATTTCTTTCACCAGTGTCTTATATTCTTCTGCATACAGGTCTTTTGTCTCCTTATGTAGGTTTATTCCTAGATATTTGATACTTTTTGTTGCAATGGTAAATGGGATTGTTTTCTTAATTTCACTTTCAGATTTTTCATCACTAGTATATAATAATGCCAGAGATATCTGTGCATTAATTTTGTATCCTGCTACTTTACCAAATTCATTGATTAGCTCTAGTAGTTTTCTGGTAGCATCTTTAGGATTCTCTATGTGTAGGATCATGTCATCTGCAAACAGTGACAGCTTTAGTTCTTCTTTTTGGATTTGGATTCCTTTTATTTCTTTTCCTTCTCTGATTGCTGTGGCTAGAACTTCCAACCTATGTTGAATAAGAGTGGTGAGAGTGGGCAACCTTGTCTTGTTCCTGATCTTAGTGGAAATGCTTTCAGTTTTTCACCATTGAGGATGATGTTGGCTGTGGGTTTGTCATATATGGCCTTTATTATGTTGAAAGTTTGCTCTATGCCTACTTTCTGCACGGTTTTTATCATAAATGGGTGTTAAACATTGTCAAAAACTTTCTCTGCATCTTTTGAGATGATCATATGGTTTTTCTCCTTCAATTTGCTAATATGGTGCATCACGTTGACTGATTTGCGTATATTGAAGAATACTTGCATACCTGAAATAAACCCCAGTTGATCATGGTGTATGATCCTTTTAATGTGCTGTTGGATTCTGTTTACTAGTGTTTTGTTGAGGATTTTAGCATCTATGTTCATCAGTGATATTGGCCTGTAGTTTTCTTTCTTTGTGACATCTTTGTCTGGTTTTGGTATCAGGGTGATGGTGGCCTCGTAGAATGAGTTTGGGAGTGTTCCTCCCTCTGCTATATTTTGGAAGAGTTTGAGAAGGATAGGTGTTAGCTCTTCTCCAAATGTTTGATAGAATTTGCCTGTGAAGCTGTCTGGTCCTGGGCTTTTGTTTGTTGGAAGATTTTAAATCACAGTTTCAATTTCAGTGCTTGTGACTGGTCCGTTCATATTTTCTATTTCTTCCTGGGTCAGTCTCAGCAGGTTGTGCATCTGTAAGAATTTTTCCATTTCTTCCAGGTTGTCCATTTTATTGGCATAGAGTTGCTTTTAGTAATCTCCCATGATCCTTTGTATTTCTGCAGTGTCACTTCTCCTTTTTCATTTCTAATTGTGTGGATTTGAGAGTCTTTTCCCTGTTTTTCTTGATGAGTCTGCCTAATGGTTTATCAATTTTTTTTTTATCTTCTCAAAGAACTAGCTTTTAGTTTTATTGATCTTTGCTATCATTTCCTTCATTTCTTTTTCATTTATTTCTCCTCTATTCTTTATGATTTCTTTTCTTCTACTAACTTTGGGGTATTTTTGTTCTTCTTTCTCTAATTGCTTTAGGTGCAAGGTTAGGTTCCTTATTTGAGATGTTTCCTGTATTTTAAGGTAGGATTGTATTGCTATAAACTGTCCTCTTAGAACTGGCTTTGCTGCATCCCATAGTTTTTGGGTCATTGTGTCTCCATTGTCATTTTTTTCTAGGTATTTTTTGATTTCCTCTTTGATTTCTTCAGTGATCACTTCGTTATTAAGTAGTGTATTGTTTAGCCTGCATGTGTTTGTATTTTTTACAGATCTTTTCCTGTAATTGATAGGTAGTCTCTTAGCGTTGTGGTAGGAAAAGATACTTGATACGATTTCAAGTTTCTTAAATTTACCAAGGCTAGATTTGTGACCCAAGATATGATCTATCCTGGAGAATGTTCCATGAGCACTTGAGACAAATGTGTATTCTGTTGTTTTTGGATGGAATGTCCTATAAATATCAATTAAGTACATCTTGTTTAATGTATCACTTAAAGCTTGTGTTTCCTTATTTATTTTCATTTTGGATGATCTGTCCATTGGTGTAAGTGGGGTGTTAAAGTCCCCTACTATGAATGTGTTACTGTCGATTTCCCCTTTTATGGCTGTTAGTATTTGTCTTATGTATTGAGGTGCTCCTATGTTGGGTGCATAAATATTTACAATTGTTATATCTTCTTCTTGGATCGATCCCTTGATCATTATGTAGTGTCCTTCTTTGTCACTTCTAATACTCTTTATTTTAAAGTCTATTTTGTCTGATATGAGAATTGCTACTCCAGCTTTCTTCTGATTTCCATTTGCATGGAATATCTTTTTCCATCCTCTCAGTTTCAGTCTGTATGTGTCCCTAGGTCTGAAGTGGGTCTCTTGTAGACAGCATATATATGGGTCTTGTTTTTGTACCCATTTAGCCAGTCTGTGTCTTTTGGTGGGAGCATTTAATCCATTTACATTTAAGGTAATTATTGATATGTATGTTCCTATTTCCATTTTCTTAATTGTTTTGTGTTTGTTATTGTAGGTCTTTTCCTTCTCTTGTGTTTCTTGCCTAGAGAAGTTCCTTTAGCATTTGTTGTAAAGCTGGTTTGGTGGTGCTGAATTATCTCAGCTTTTGCTTGTCTGTAAAAGTTTTAATTTCTCCATCAAATCTGAATGAGATCCTTGCTGGGTAGAGTAATCTTGCTTGTAGGTTTTTCTGCTTCATCACTTTAAATATGTCCTGCCAGTCCCTTCTGGCTTGCAGAGTTTCTGCTGAAAGATCAGCTGTTAACCTTATGGGGATTCCCTTGTGTGTTATTTGTTGTTTTTCCCTTGCTGCTTTTAATATGTTTTCTTTGTATTTAATTTCTGATAGTTTGATTAATATGTGTCTTGGCATGTTTCTCTTTAGATTTATCCTGTATGGGACTCTCTGTGCTTCCTGGACTTGATTAACTGTTTCCTTTCCCATATTAGGGAAGTTTTCAACTATAATCTCTTCAAATATTTTCTCAGTCCCTTTCTTTTACTCTTCTTCTTCTGGGACCCCTATAATTTGAATGTTGGTGCCTTTAATGTTGTCCCAGTGGTCTCTGAGACTGTCCTCAGTTCTTTTCATTCTTTTTTCTTTATTCTGCTCTGCAGTAGTTATTTCCACTATTTTATCTTCCAGGTCACTTATCCGTTCTTCTGCCTCAGTTATTCTGCTATTGACCCCTTCTAGAGTATTTTTAATTTCATTTATTGTGTTGTTCATCATTGTTTGTTTCCTCTTTAGTTCTTCTAGGTCCTTGTTAAATGTTTCTTGCATTTTGTCTGTTCTATTTCCAAGATTTTGGATCATCTTTACTATCATTATTCTGAATTCTTTTTCAGGTAGACTGCCTATTTCCTCTTCATTTGTTAGGACTTGTGGGTTTTTACCTTGCTCCTTCATCTGCTGTGTGTTTTTCTGTCTTCTCATTTTGCTTTTCTTACTGTGTTTGGGGTCTCCTTTTCACAGGCTGCAGGTTTGTAGTTCCCGTTGTTTTTGGTGTCTGTCCCCAGTGGCTAAGGTTGGTTCAGTGGGTTGTGTAGGTTTCCTGGTGGAGGGGACTAGTGCCTGTGTACTGGTGGATGAGGCTTGATCTTGTCTTTCTGGTGGGCAGGTCCACGTCTGGTGGTGTGTTTTGGGGTGTCTGTGGCCTTATTATGATTTTAGGCAACCTCTCTGCTAATAGATGGGGCTGTGTTCCTGTCTTGCTACTTGTTTGGCATAGGGTGTCCAGCACTGTAGCTTCCTGGTCGTTGAGTGATGCTGGGTCTTGGTGTTGAGATGGAGATCTCTGGGAGATTTTTGCCGTTTGATATTACATGGAGCTGGGAAGTGTCTTCCGGATCAGTGTCCCGAAGTTGGCTCTCCCACCTCAGAGGCACAGCCCTGTTGCCTGGGTGGACCGCCAAGAGATTGTCCTCCACATAGCTCAGAATAAAAGGGAGAAAAAATAGAAAGAAAGAAAGAGGATAAGATAAAATAAAGACAAAATAAAATAAATTTATTAAAATAAAAAATAATTATTACAAAAAAATTTTTTTAAGTTAAAAAAAAACAAAAACGGACAGACAGAACCCTAGGACAAATGGTGAAAGCAAAGCTATACAGAGAAAATCTCACACAGAAGCATACATATACACACTCACAAAAAGAGGAAAAGGGGAAAAAATAATCTTTCTTGCTCCCAAAGTCCACCTCCTCAATTTGGGATGATTCGTTGTGTATTCAGGTATTCCACAGATGCAGGGTACATCAGGTTGATTGTGGAGCTTTTTTTTTTTTTAAGATGTTGGGGGTAGGAGTTTTTTAATTAATTAATTTATTTTTGGTGTGTTGGGTCTTCGTTTCTGTGCCAGGGCATTCTCTAGTTGTGGCAAGCGGGGGCCACGCTTCATCCCAGTACACGGGCCTCTCACTATCACGGCCTATCTTGTTGCGGAGCACAGGCTCCAGACGCACAGGCTCAGTATTTGTGGCTCACGGGCCTAGGTGCTCTGCAGCATGTGGAATCTTCCCAGACCAGGGCTCAAACCCATGTCCCCTGCAATAGCAGACAGATTCTTAACCACTGCACCATCAGGGAAGCCCCGACTGTGGAGCTTTAATCCGCTGCTTCTGAGGCTGCTGGGAGAGACTTCCCTTTCTCTTCTCTGTTCACACAGCTCCTGGTGCTCCGCTTTGGATTTGGCCCCGCCTCTGCGTGTAGGTCACCTGAGGGCGTCTGTTCTTCGCTCAGACAGGACGGGGTTAAAGGAGCCGCTGATTCGCGGGCTCCGGCTCACTGAGGCCGGGGGGAGGGAGGAGTGCGGAGGCGGGGCGAGCCTGCGTCGGCAGAGGGCGGCGTGACGTTGCACCAACGTGAGGCACGCCGTGCGTGCTCCCGGGGAAGTTGACCCTGACAGTGGTGGGCTGCACAGGATCCCCGGAAGGGAGGTGTGGAGAGTGACCTGTGCTCGCACACAGGCTTCTTGGTGGCTGCAGCAGCCTTCGCGTCTCCTGCCCGTCTCTGGGGTCCGCGCTGATAGCCATGGCTCGCGCCCGTCTCTGGAGCTCCTTTAAGCGGCGCTCTTAATCCCGTCTCCTCGCGCACCAGGAAACAAAGAGGCAAGAAAAAGTCTCTTGCCTCTTTGGCAGCTGCAGACTTTTCCCGGAGTCCCTCCCGGCCAGCCGTGGCGCACTAACCCCTTCAGGCTGTGTTCACGCCGCCAACCCCAGTCCTCTTCCTGCGCTCCGACCGAAGCCCGAGCCTCAGCTCCCAGCCCCGCCCGCCCCGGCAGGTGAGAAGACAAGCCTCTCGGACTGGTGAGTGCTGGTCGACACCGACCCTCTGTGCGGGAATCTCTCCGCTTTGCCCTCCGCAGCCTTGTTACTGTGCTCTCCTCCGCGGCTCCGAAGCTTCCCCCCTCCGCCTCCCGCAGTCTCCGCCCGCGAAGGGGCTCCTAGTGTGTGGAAACGTTTCCTCCTTCACAGCTCCCTCCCACTGGTGCAGGTCCCGTCCCTATTCTTTTGTCTCTGTTTATTCTTTTTTCTTTTGCCCTACCCAGGTACGTGGGGGGTTTCTTGCCTTTTGGGAGGTCTGAGGTCTTCTGCCAGAGTTCAGTAGGTGTTCTGTAGGAGTTGTTGCACGTGTAGATGTATTTCTGGTGTATCTGTGGGGAGGAAGGTGATCTCCGCGTCGTACTCTTCCGCCGTCTTCTCCTGTCTCTACAGCTGACTTTAAAAGAACTTCCAGCACCATTCTCCACATATGCAGGGCCTTTCTAATTCTTATAAACAATACTTTTTCAGGAAAAAAGATCCATTGTTTCATACCAGTGGATAAATGACTTATAAATGTGCTCATCAGTCTTCATATTTAGCAATGTGTAATTTGAGTAAATGATTTAATGGAAGCCAAGTATTTGTCGCAAGGAATAGGGAGACTTTTGTTTTTAAATGAAGGTGGCCTGCCTGTTACCTTTCAAATAATTCTTAGGTGGCAGCTTACTCCTGAGGAAAGCCATGCCTAGAACAGGTGTCTAACTATGTGATAAAGGAACTGTCATGGCTGGAGGTTGAAAGATGAAGACCACTAAACATTTTGGATAATGATCCAAAAAATCTGAAGAAGAACAGATTATCCCAAAGCATGAATATTTCTGAAAATAGTTTTAAAAATATATGAAACTGTTGCTTCTGCATAATTTCAACACCTTTTGAAGTAACACAATCAAAGGGGTACCGTTCTTCCAGATTAAACATATTTTATTGATTTTTATCTTCAGTGGAGTGAATACTATTGAGGTTTCATTGGTACAAGTTTGAAATATTTTATATAAAGTTATATTTTGGCACTGTGAACTTCTCCCAAGGCTACATTGATCAAGTGATGCTTTTTTTTCCCTTTGATTTGCTCTGCTTTATCAGTCTGTTCATATGGGTACTACCAAAAAAAGTTGACTATATTTTTGGCATGCACTCTCAATAGTGAAAGTTACCATGAATTTAAGTAAAGTGAATTAAACCAAAGAAAATTTTGAATAAACCAGAATCTGACTATAATAACAGGATGAGGGCTGGAGTAATATGAGCAAGAAACTAATAACCACATGACTTAACATTCTATTTCCGGCTGTATATCACTCATCTATATCCTGAATAAGTTCTAAACTCCTCTAAAATGCTACTTTCCCATATGTAAAATGAGAATAATCTTATCATAAGTGAACTATTTTAGAACCATAAAAAAGTGACTAAAAGGTATTTCTTAAATATGTTTTAATAACTTCTGTTTTTAAATCCCTCTCAATAAGGTTCCTCTCTCTTTTGGCTGAAATTGCTTAAAATTTCAAAAATAACCTTCTACTTATTAGATTCATCTAAAACTTTGAGATATTTGCTGTAACAAATCACTTCATATTTAAAGTTTTTATCCTGTTTTTGCCTTCTAATATTGTTTTCTTGACACTCCCTTTGCCTTCCTTCATTCCTTCTAGTTTTTAAATTTTAAGTCACAGAAATACTTTGAGAAACATAATATCCTTGTATCTTCTTCCCCCCCCAAAATATGTGTATTCATCTCCATGTATCTTTGAAAGTGTTCATGGACTATCTGTGTATCTATACCCTGTTTATGCTGACAAGATAAGGAACACTTGTCCTAGAAATGTATTTAAAAAGGGAGCGGCCCAAGACCAAAGGGGATGCAAAGGAGCATCTGATTTCCAATTGTATTGCTCAGAGTGGCTCTGACTCTATCACTTCTCTTTTCCCCGGCACCCCAAGAACATTTTCCAGAGCTACTGAACTTAATAAAAATTGGCGATGTATTTGTTTAGACTGATGAGTCTCTGGCCTCACTGGGATGTCGATAAGTCTGTTCTTATAGACGATCGTCTTTCCTTTCATTGAACTCCCACACAAGCATGCTTACATTTTGAAATAGACAAGTTTAAGAAGTGTGACATCCTTGTAGAGTCAAAAAGAATAGTTGTCACAAAAGAAAATTGCAGTGCTATGTGAAGAACACAGTCACTTTAATTATCTTAAAGGCAAAGCCTTACAAAGAAAATTAACGAGTGCTTATCTCTACCAACTTATGCCTGTAAAAACTCATGTAAGTAAAGTTATGAATGTAAA
Organism: Pseudorca crassidens; assembly: GCF_039906515.1. NCBI lineage: Eukaryota > Metazoa > Chordata > Mammalia > Artiodactyla > Delphinidae > Pseudorca > Pseudorca crassidens. The sequence goes on from NC_090313.1 coordinate 20,177,557, forward strand.
ATTAAGTGGGTTATTTCAGGAACTGAAATGTTAGATATTTTTATAAAATGGTACTAGATAACAACTTTGCATAGTAATAATTCCAGAATTAATATGACATAATTTCTTCAAACTGTAGATACTGCTATCAAAGACATCAGGGCCATGATGATGAGGAATGTGGGAAAAGACATAAAATTAATTAGTTTAAAACTGCTTTTTAAACCTCAAGCAAACATTCAAAGAGCTGCCAAACAGGCATATTTTTATAAATAACTATATTCAGAGTTATACCTGGCAATATAGTTGGTAATAGAATTTTGTAAAAAGAAATTTTACAAAGCAGATCATTTTAATTATTCTGTGCAATAAACAATAAAGTTTTAAAAAAATTTTGTACTTTAAGCTTTAATTTTGAAGATATTCAAATTGAGTTTTTCCCCCTAGTTTCTAGAGCCTTTTGTTAATAAGGTAACTTCACACATATGCCTGAGGGAACCCAGGGAAAACAGAATAGAATTTTTAAAAATTAATGTGAACTACATTTTAGAAATGAAGACAGACTGAAATGGCTATGTGACTTGCCCAATGTCATATAGTTAATAATTACCAGAAGTGAAACCATCCTAATTGTTTTTTTTCTATTATTATATAATGATATATCATCTCAAAGAAACATTATTATTATTGGATAATTCTTTGCATATTTGAAAATTTATTCATATACTTCTTACATTCAGCCAATAAATATTGAATGCCAACCTTGTCCCAGGTCTTCTGCATACGCAGACAGAAATCCCTACCCTTCACAGAGATTATAGTCTAGTATTTCAAATAAAGTTGCATTTGTTCTAAGATATCACATTAGTCAGTTCTAAACAGTAAACACTTTTAGAAACATAATCTAGAATCCACATTTGAATCTGAAGAGCTAGACATGTCTCAGAGGGATCTCGGGTGTCCTCGGCCTGCAGCATCTTGAAGCAGGATTTTGGCTCCCGACCAGAGAATGAGGTCGGGCAGTGGCAGTGAGAGCACTGAAGCCTAGCCACCAGACCACCAGGAACCAGTGACCCTGGCCCGTCAACTATGAAGAAATGAATTTCCACATAGAGACAGAAAGTAGTGAAGCAAGTAAAGTGTTCATTAGGAGGAAAAATAGGACAGTACATGTGTATAGACACACGGGCAGGCTCAGAGGGAGAGAGAGAGTTGTGCCCTCGTGGTAGTTTGAATCTCTTTTATGGGGCATTTCTTCCGGGTTTCCTTTGACTAATCATCTTGCTTTGCCTGGTTCTGAGTCTGTATTTGGTATATCTCAGGGTCCTCCCCTGTGTGTGTGCACATCTCTTAGCCAAGACGGATTCTAGTGAAGAGGGCTATGAGTAGGTGGCATCACTTACTCTGAGGTGGCACCCCCCTCCCTTTTTGACCTCCCAGGAACCTTTCTGCGCATGTGTAGTCAGGGAGGTCTCCTTGACTTTGAGGAATATGTGGTCTTTTATCTCTTATCTGGGCAAGGCCCAGCTTCCTCCATCATCCTGCTTTTATGGAGTTTCTGCTATTATGGAGATTCTGTCCATGTGGGAGAAACTGTTCAGCCTGGGGCCCATCTATCTCCTGCCTCTAGAGTGGTAAATACATTTGAAATCATCTCTCTTGCCTCATGTCACAAAATAGAGAAACCCAGTATTTGATATTTAGGTGGTTCTATTTGCTGTTATCATTTAGGTCATGAATGTTTTCACAGTTAGCTTTGCAGATGCATTATGAAATAGACACCTGTCAGGAAAATTTTTCACTTCTGTGACTCATTTTTCCTTCTGATTTTTTTCCTGAGTAGGTATATTATTATGTATTTTACAACTAGAACTCGTTATTTTACCTTTTCCTTAGAATAAATTTTTAATGAATACTATTCCTTTCTGATAATTTGAAATACAGACTATCTACATATTATCTGACAAAGCCCCAAAACAACTTTGCATCATATATGTTTCTTAAAATAAATTATAGTTTGGGTAAATATATACATATATTTATTCATGGCAGGTTTTGCTCAAATTTGGAATTCAGAAAAACTGATATAGTCTGTAATCACAAAATAAAATAGGATCCACAAAATGACTACTCTGCCAGGCAAAAATAATTGCCAACTGGCTGAATATAACCAGGTATTAAACTTTAAAAAAAAATCATATTATGCTCACCAGTGCAAGCTGACTGAATCTTTTCAGGCTAGATTCACTAGGCACAAGGTCATTTATAATGCTCTCCATTAAGTGTCCAAAGGGCAATTTTCTAATATTCTCCCATATGTTTTAGTCTTTCTAACATAACTGACCCTTTGGAAGACAGCTCTTTCCATCTACATGTGCAAAGTGCTGAATGTTTCCTTTAGTGTGATTTAAATTGCTTTTAGCAGGTCAGGTCATCTCATTTAATAGTATCACATTACTTTATTCAACTTGCAACTCTTGGAAAGGCAAAACATTTCACTCCAATTCCCCTTTACAATGGAATTTAATATCATGTTTGTATGGTTGAAAAAATTAGTCTCTGGTTTATGTGTTTCTTCTTATCATAGTCTTCACTGTCCCGTGCACTCGGTTTTAAATATTGAATCAAACTTTAGAATTTTAGGTTTTAAATATGATTGATGATATAGGGGAGGAAAAATTATTCTCCCTGTAGCTTTCTGAGTTCTTAGGTGAGATCCCTGCAGTAAAAGATTGGTTAACAAGAGAAAAAAAACCTCAGAAATTTGTTAACATGTATACCTCATGTATACATTGGAGAAACTGACTAACTTCCTGAGGTGGCTTAGGAATCAGGCTTAAATCCTATCTTAATAGGGAAAGAGGAGGGGTTGTAGGCCTCCTAGGGGAGAGTAAATGAGTTTTAGGAAAAATGAATGGGCCCTTACAAGAACAGATGGGAGGCGTGATCGATTGTGACAAAGTGTGTCTGGGTGTGGTGTGGACTTCCAGTCCCCTCTCCCATGAGATGAGTCAATCTTTCCTGGTCGATGAAACTCCTAGGGAGGGGATTTATAACAACTGAGTTCCATTTGGAGTCTGTGTGTTTAGGCAGATAAGGGGAGTTTTGAGAAAACCCCTGCTGCATTTGCTGTTTTCCAAGTGCCTATAGTTCAAAATAATCAATATACCAAAGCAGCATATTTGGGGGTAGCATGTCCTGAACTATAGTCATAGAGGCGTATCCTTTTGGGGTGGCCTATTCTGCTACTCTTCAATTGACAGATATCTTTTGTCTTTTTCCTACATGTTGTGATATCCCACAGAGATGCTGTGGAATTCATTTACTGCTATTTAATTAGAAGCATACATTTAACAACAATCAGGGCAAGATTGTCTTGAATTAACTTTTAAAGTTTGAATTTCTGAATTGCCTTCTACCGTGCAGACTTTGCTTTCTGAATTTCCCCCTCTCCCATAGCGGCTTAGGAGCATTTGAATTAAATGCCTGCCACTTTAGGCTTTAAAATACTGTTACATTTCATAGGGAATTCCTTCAGGAAGTACCTCAGGCCTGCCATAAAAGTGTACCTCTAGAGGCTCTCAGCCCGGGCCTGCCTATATTAAACAACATTTTCTGAAATCTCTCTCTCCAGGTATTATTTGGACCTGGCCTCAAGCACTCTGTTTACTTTCCACTTCATATTTTTATTGTCAACTTGCCTCTTGTCTGCCAGTCACGAGCCTGTGGAACTTCTGCTATTAAGATCATTCTTCCGCTTATTAAGAAAATAAAGTGAATAGTGATATGATAATAATAAAATATAATAATAAACCATCTTTCCTAATTTCATGTAAAGTGTATGTGACACTTTACAAAGCTTTTCGAATTTGAACAATTCGTTTATATTCTTTTTAAAATGAATTTTTTAAAAATCTGGTTTGTAATAAAGAGGACTTAGCAAGCATCTACCACACGTGTTCTGAAAAAAAAAACAGGTAAATTTCAAAACAAACTATAGCTAAGAAATACATAAAGTACAAATTCTATAATTGCAGCAGTGGTTGGAACTTTTTGCTATATCTACTGCATTAAAAATACTTGTTTTTTTTTCATATTTAAAGACTATTTTTCAGACCAGTTTTAGGTTCACAGCAAAACTGAGAGGCAGGTACTGAGATTCCCCATATACACCCTACCCTCATACATGCATAGTGCCCCCCATAATCAAAATCCCCATCAGCGTGGTACATTCGTTAAAATTGATGAACCTATATACATTAACATCATTATCACCCAAAACCCATAGTTCACCTTAGGGTTCACTCTTGATGTTGTATATTCTTTGGGTTTGGAAAAACGTATAATGACAAGTGTCCATCTTTATAGTATCATACAGAATAGTTTCAATGCCCTAAAAATCCTCTGTGCTCTGTATTCATCCTGCCTCTCCAGAAACCCCTGGCAACCACTGATCTTTTTAATGTCTCCATAGTTTTCCTTTTCCAGAATGTTGTATAGTTGGAATCACATGTATTCTTTTCAGATTGGCTTCTTTTACTTAGTAGTATGTGTTTAAGGTTCCTCCGTATATTTTTGTGGCTTGATAACTCATTTCTTTTTAGTGCTGAATAATATTCCATTGCCTGGATATATCACAGTTATTTATCCAGTCACCTATTAAAGGACATCTTGGTTGCTTCCATGTTTTGGCAATCATGAATAAAGCTCCTATAAACATCCGTGTGCAGGTATTTGCACGGATCTAAGTTTTCAGGTCTTTTGGGTAAATACAAAGGAGTTCAATTGCTGGATCATATGGTAAGTGTATGTTTAGTTTTGTAAGAAACCTCTGAAGGGTATCAGATTATGCCACACGAAAATATGCCTCTTTGGCATAAGGATTATTTTGAGTAGATTTTTTTGAGAAACTACAGACACAGGAAAAGCTCTGTACACAGATTAGGAGTTACCCTTCTGTAAGGGAAATTTACATTTGAAGGGGAGCTAATACCAGAGATGAATTTTTCATGTGAGAGACTTACCTGCAAGGCAGGGCAACCTTTGTTTACTAAACATCTCTTCTGTTCCCACGTATTGCCTTCCCCAGTTTAAAGCCCCATATCCCTATCCCTTTCTTTAGCTCAGGATAGTATATAAGCCTCAATCGTCTGGCCACCTTCTGAGTCTCATATCTTTGTGGGGCTTCTGTATGTACATAGGTATGTAGTTGAATGTTTTCTTCTTGTTAATCTGTCTTTTTTACAGAGGGGTCCTCAGCCCAAAACAATGAAAGGTAGAGGGAAAATTATTTTTCCTCCCCTACACCACCAAATTATCATCCAAAGTAGCTGTTCCAATTTGTATTCCCACCATGAAAACCATTTTTAAAATTCCACAACATATATTTGTAAAACAATACCTAATATGTCCTTAAAAAAAAGAAAAAGTAAAGTGCTATGATGTGGGAATATAGAAAATATAGTTAGGGGAGAAGCCGCTGACATAAAGTTGTGTGGAAATGGAATTATCTAGGGCTGAGACAGTCTATAATGTACGAAGGTCACTGGCTGGAGAAACAGTCAGTGTGGAACTAAGGAATCAGCCAGAGAAGCATGAAGAAAAGGAGAAGAGTATTATCAGATAAGTCCCAGGAATATGATACTTGTACTCAAAAAGAGTAGAGAGGAAAGAATTCAACCCTTCATAATTAAAAGATGGGCATGTCATATACCCAGTCAAAAACTCAAAAACCCCAAATATTCTTTTTTTCATTAAAAAATTTCATTACTGTTTATAATATGCTTAAATAGCTGAAATATAATATCTTTTCTTCACAGTTCCATACATTTATACAGTTTAAAATATTTTTTTCAATTCCTTAAAAATGAACCATGAAAATTAATTTAGTTTATATAAAAAAGTTTACTTCTTTTACATGTAGAATTATTTGATTTGTGCATACTTAAAAATATACAATATGCAAGAATTCTTCATCCTAACAGATAGTGCTAAAAGAGTGAGTGCTTAAATCACAACTTCATGTTATTCAAAAGTTGGGAGATTTCAATTCAAATACAAGAACAATCACATTGACTTATATTTCAGATGTCAATGCCTGATTGCCAATGAAAATAATTGCATCTACTTAGATTTGCTTATCTTTTAAATCCTTCTCTTTAGATGGTCACAGCCATTTGGTTGAATGCAATTTAGGGTTTCAGGGTCAGAAAACTTAAAAGTAAATGTAAACAGTTTCTACATTCTTTCACAGTACTGGACAAAAAACACTGCCATAACTAAGCAGGCTTTTATGCAGGAGGGCGCACCTACTGCAGCTCTGATATATCCGAAACCGTTCTTTCCACTCCTCGATTTACAAATATTAGAATATCTTATAGGTAAAGCTGGATGTTGTGATTACCAGTAAGGATTTTAAAATGTGCAGTTCCTGTGGGTCAAGAGAACTCTGATCATTCCTAAGTATGTATTTTGGGGGAAAAATACTTTCTTTTGTTTGAATGGAAGTGAAGGTAGGAGTAGGTGAAAGACTTAAAATCTAGTTGAGGAAATAGCTATTATTAGGGAAATGTAATGGTGAAAGTTAGGATGAAATACATACTAAGGGAAGATACTGTACACAAAAAATGCTGTGAGTTTCTATAGCACCTGTGCCAGTTAAATATAAACAACTATAGTCCCAGTACTAGAGTCTAGTTTTCATGTATTTCTTTTGTGGGAAGTGAACTGGTTGGGAAAAGGTAGTCTGCAAAATTCATATACATTGTTATCTGTTAAAAAATTTCTACTGAGAGTTAAGGGTAGAATCTGTAAACAGGAATAGCTTAAAAGGAAAGTTGGTATGACAGAAGAAAAAGAGTAAATATGTTACCTCTAAAATCTTGACCATACATTTGTTTGTTATGTCAAATATAGCACTACATGGACTGTTAAGTTTAAGGGAACATGGTAAATTTAACTTATGCTCGTTTTTTCTCAAAATAAAATATGACTAGAATAGCTGGGGCTTCTTTCTTTTGTGTATGAGTAGTTTTCACACAAGTTTATAAAAGTATTTTCAGAACTATATTCTGTAACTTCAATTCCAGCATATGCTACAGATCAGATTTATGTCCCAGTTATAGGATTTTCAAATATAAAAATAACAGAAAAAAATAAGGGGGGTACAGGGAGCCCAGGAGGGGGGAGGTCTCTTTTTATTTTTGTTTTTAATCATGGCTGTTAGAGACCCACGATTAAAACAGAGTTGAAGGGACTGTTAGTGCCTCCCTTTGGGCTAAGAGCAAGGTAGATCTCAGCTTTGTGGTACTTGAAGTTTATACAATTATGGGAGTTCCTTTTAAGAAAAATACAAAATTAGTTGTGAAAGTAAACATTTATTTAGACAGAGGAATCACAACAAATTATACATTTAATTAAGCTGGAAATATCACACATATCAAAATCCAGAAAAGTAACATACTATATAATTTTAAATTCTATAAATTAATAGATTTATATATAAATATAATTTATAATATGTTGACAATACTTATAGTTAACTGCCTGATCTAGCTCTATAATATTTTTCTATATAGTTTATGGCCACATACTCCTTCTTCACTTATTCAAATTTAAAATATTATGGTATTTTCTTGAAAGTTAGAAAATAATTTAGTCTTTTTCTAGTGTGGTTTATCAAAATTTATTTTTGTTTTTACTTGATAGTTTAGGAAAGTGTCTTTTGGTTTCACAGCATGTAAATGGTAGTGCCACGTAAGTTGAGATTACTATTGATTTTATGGAAAACATTTCCCAAGTTTCTTTCGTATCATCTCCCTGGTCAAAAGAATGGCAAGTGCAAAGGCCCTGGTTCAAGTGTTCACTGTGAACAGTCAAGGAAGAGAAAAGGGGTGGGGGTATTCCTGGCATGTTGAAGGTAAGGGAATGTGTCACAGGAGGTGAGGTTAGAGATGTAGGTGGTCATGTGAGGCCTTGCAGGCCACCATAAAGTATTTGTTTTTACCTGAGCCCGGTAAGAAGCCCGGGGAGGATTGTGCTCCAAGGCCACTCAAACAATTTAACTTAACATTTTAACATTCTGGCTGCTGTGTTGTAAAGGACTATGAAGGGCATAAGTGGAATGGGGAGATCAGTCTAAATGTAAGGACAAAAAAATGACTGCAGCAACAAAACCATAAACATTTGAACGAGTTATTTTGAGAACACAGAATAGGGAGCATCTTAAACACAACAACAAATAAAACCTTTTTACTAACTGAAAATGGTAACCGGTCTTTGACCTCTCCTTATCCAATGGAGGTAATCTCTATACTACTATTAACTTGATACCTTGAATATTCGACTCCCTATGGTGATAATGGAAAACACAACACTACTTCAATATCTTTGTAGAAATTTAGAGCTGATTAATGAAAAATGTAATAGTTGGGCTTTTCTTACAGTAAAACAATACTCAGCTTGATAGAGTAAAATTAATATCTGATATTGAAATAAAGAAATGACAATTTTATTTACTAAAATTATGAATGTAAATTTTGGAAAGCAAAAATCTCCTTTGTATTAATTGACACTTGTATTTATTCTATAAATTTTTGCTGGAATTATTTGTCTGTTCTTATCTGTAGACTGTGAAACCCTTAGGCAGAGAGCCAGGTTCATTCCACTCCATTATTCTCAGCTTTTACATAGTTACTGGCACATAGAAAATATTTCATGACTATTTTAAATAAAGGAAGGAAGAATGGTTTAGACAATCATTCAATCAGAAAGCAAGCACTTAGAAAAATGGAGTGAATGGATCTGCTGTGAGTTAGTCTGGCATCAACCTCTCAGCAAACTGACAAATTTCGCTAATTTCTTACCCTTTAAACTTGCTGTCAGTAACTCTAGAAGCATGGGACCTCCAAGCATAAAGGATAACATAAGAATCTTTCCCTACTTCTTACCATTCAAGGAATTGATTTAACAATCAGGGATATCTATTATAGTCTAAGAAGTTCATCAAGTAAGTCATTGATGCCAAAATGGTTCTAGTAAGCGGAATAATTCATTTAATAATGGCTTCCAGAGATTGCACTAATAAAAGATTGGAAGTCAAAAAATAAAAACAATTGAAGTTTCTTTACCACACTGCTGAGAGGTTTTCGGGAATAATAATTTCAAGAATTGGCTTTGTATATAGATCTACCCCTTTTTGAATCCTGGCTTTGCCAACTGACAAACAACTTACTAATTGATTTACATAGTGTAGAAGAAACAAAAATCAATCAGTCAGTCAGTCAGTCAACCTTTTTCTCAGATTGTAATAGACTTCTTAGGCACTATATTCTCGGTGAATATTTTGGTATTCCTCTTTTCTTGAAAATCTTTAATACGAAAAATTCTAAAGCTGACTCATTCAGAAAACACACTATAGGAAGCTTTCCTCCAATGACCCTTATAAACATCTCTCCATTCAGCTATTGTTTGCATGAGTAATCATGTAGCAACTGAACATGCAATATTCCTTATCATCTCTGTACATTGCTTGTTTCAGTTCTTCAAAGAGCCTTCTTAATTTTGTAGCAAGTATGTTCTAAATCTGTGCATATGAGTCAAACCAATGCATCATCACAAGGGCAGCTTTTATTACAGTAGTTCTGATGATGCATCATTATAGGATACCTTCACAGTGGTGTCCCAGTAATGATTTATTAGGATGCTACATCATAGTACTGATAGAATAGAAAGTGGCCAAAGAATGAATGGGGCAGTTATAATGTTAAAACTATACATTATATATGGAGCTTGTCCCTACATTTAGGAATGGAAATATTCATTTATGCCATTTTAAAAATAATGTATTACCGGGCTTCCCTAGTGGCACAGTGGTTGAGAGTCCGCCTGCCGATGCAAGGGACACAGGTTCGTGCCCCAGCCTGGGAGGATCCCACATGCCGCGGAACGTCTGGGCCCATGAGCCATGGCCGCTGGGCCTGCGCGTCCGGAGCCTGTGCTCCGTGGTGGGAGAGACCACAGCAGTGAGAGGCCCACATACTGCAAAAAAAATAAAAATAAAAAAATAAAAATAATGTATTACCCACAGACAATAAGTTAAACTGTGTTTAACTTATTAAGCATACTGGTTTAATTCAAACCAGTATGACTTAATATTTTATTTTCCCTATATGTATATTACATACCAAATAAATAAAACATGACAAAAAAGTATATATAATTTCTCACCAAACTGAAAAGATGATAGTGTAAAAGAAGACAACACACTATTATTAAACAAATTATTTATGCTTTGTGACATGCACACTGAATTCTTTTATATTAAAGGATAACTTGCATGGATGTTACTATTTTTCCAGAAGAAATCATGGTATTGTATTTAAGCTTTTTTATGAAATCAAGATTTATTTTTCCTATAGTTACTCAGAAAGTAATAAAGCATTTACATATTGGAGCACCTGAATTTTTAATTTGTTCAGGTAAAAAAGAAAGTCAGATGTGACTAATAGAAATGTTGTATTAGATCTAATGTTCTACCCAAGGAGTCAGGGTATTTTTTGCCAATAATAAGATTCTCATGATTACAATCTTGATGTCTAATTCAAGGTCAACTGGTAGTTTACTAATTGTACTCCCCAAACCAATTTTTCCTTTTTTAATGGCATTCTATCTTTGTGACTAAATTTGGGGTAAGGTTTAAGCAGAAATGATACGGACAACTCTCATGAGATCCACAACTTAAAACCAAGCCACTTAGGTAAATGTGGGAAGAATTAACATCTTTACAATATTGCCTCTCAGTTCATGAAGATAATATATTTTCATATATAAATTTTCCTTAATGTCCTTCAAAAAAACTAAATTTTCTCCAAAATTTCTTTCATAAATAGTTAAAAATTATTTCTAAATATTTATATTTATATTAGTGTAAATATGTATCTTTTTACTATACTTTCTAAATACAGTCATCCATTGGTGTCTACAGGGGATGGTTGCAAGACCCACCCTGGATACCCAAGTACCATAGCAGGAGCCCCAGATCTGTGTTTCCATGGATTCAAGCAACTGTGGATCATGTAGTACTGCATGTATTTATTGAAAAAATATCCATGTATAAGTGGACCTGGGCAGTTCAAACCCATGTTGTTCAAGGGTCAACCGTACTTCTGCCAATACCAAGAAAATAAATTGTTTATTTTTAACATGACATAACCAGAAAGCTAAATTTCTTATTAACTCTAGCAATTTGTAGGTTTTATCTTGGATTGTCTGTGAACAAAATTATATCATCCAGGATAAATGTTAATTTTGTTGCTTTTTAAAAAATCTAATCTTTATGCCTTTCTTTATTTTGATTTACTCTTGCGTGGACTAGAATATTCAGTTAGAAAGTAGGATCCTGGAAGTAGAAATCATGAAAAAGTTTTATTTACAGGTAATGACAAGTTTGAGGTTATGACCAAAGACATAAGTGGATGAAGTACGAGAGGAGATGAGAGTATGATTATCCAGATGGTCAAAGAACTGAGAAGGCTGATTATTGCAGGAATCTAGATGAAAACTAAAATCACAAATGATGTTGACAGGCTTAGTAATTGAGAGAATATCTATAAGCCAGAAGCTACAAGCTTTAGGGAATAAAAATGAATGGCTCTAGGGATAGTAAATTGCTTCTCTTAGAATATTCTAATGTCATACAACTCAAACCTGAAGTTTTTAGGGAGGAGAGAGGAAGAATAGTCTGGAAGCTGTAGTGAAGATTAAAGAGGACACCTGCCCCATTCTCAGTATATGAGGGTATATTGAGAAAACATCCAGCACTGGCAAGGCTGTAGGGGAAGCAGTGTCCAGGGGAAAGCTACATTTCATTTAACACAAGAAAGTAAAGGAAATTTCCAAGTATGTGTCCCCAGTTATAATGGAATTTACTAATTACAGACTTCAAATCCCAGAAGGCACAGTGAAAAGGTTTCAAAGTTGATAGGGGGTGGAAAACAAGTTAAGAGAAGGAGATATGCAAAACCACATGATAATCAGAGTCTTAGTGATGAGGGTCCCAGTTTTTCTGTGGTTACTGACATCAAGAAATTAGTACTAAGGTCTCAATAGAGATGTCACTGTGTATGTTAAGGGTAGAGAGAAGAGATCTTATCACGATAAGTCGGTGTTTGGGGGAATCCCATTTTTTTCCCTAGTGATCAATTCGTGAATGGGGGATGTTGTCATATTTTGGGAAAAAAAGTTCCTGAAATGCATATTGTCTCTAAAAGAGGAGGAAAACCAAAATACCCTAATTATAGAAAATTTGTTTCCTAAGTGTTTTAGATTAAATACAGATATATTAGCTCCTTAAACCACCAATTACTATAAGTAATGATAAGATAAATTTTAGTTACTTCTTTGATATACATTATTATTTGGGGTACAGTTTGTTCTTAAATATATATTTTTTCAGATAGTGCATGGTTGATGTTTTAGTTCAGGTTCTTTAGAAAACAGAGCCTGAGGAAAAACTTGCATGTTAAAACTCTATGGGGACCTGCAATCCCATGGAAGCAGGAGTGTAAGGGCAAAAGGGAAGTAGAAAAAGCACAAAGAAAAAGGTATATTTGTCTTTTGTTTATTTCTTTTGTAACAAACATGACATTGCTTGGTCTCAGATGACATTTTCATAGAGATCAAATGAGCTGACTGTGTCTTGGAATGTTTATCTAAATGGAAGAAGAAGAAGAAAAGTAACCCATAGATCCCTGGAAACTCTCATTTCCCAGTGGTTAACCTCCAACCCATGGAGAACTCACTTTTCCATGCTTGTGGGTTGCCTGAGCTTCTAAGTTCTTGCCCAGTAAGTATGGAGGCACAGAGGTCTTTCCACTTAGGTTGGTGGTATGAAAAGCTCCTTGATTTGTAATTGAAATGGAGGCAGCAGTAGTAACCTGGCTCTTTAGACTCTGGAACTGTGAACACTGGGTAATACCACTTAGGCGAGATAGGAAAGCAAGTATTCAAGACCTGAGATGATGATCTCCTGAGTGAATCGTAGCTTCTCTTTGGGCATGTGTCCACTCACATCCTTTTAGAATATATGGATGTTATATGAGAACAAAAGACACATTTCTTTCCTAAGAGGGTTGGTACAAGTGCAATCCTTCAACGTCAAGACCAGTTATATTCTCTTGAAAGATTAAAAAGGATGAGCAAAGCAAACTGCAGTCCTTGCCAAGGCAGGGATTAATGTTACTCATCACCTCACCTCTGCTGGTCTTTCAGTCTGGATGACCCAGACCTCCATCTGCCATACAGTTGTTGAGCCATGCTTGCTGCCATTGACCCTTTATCATTATTTCAAGCTACAAAAAGCATCAAAACATACCCAAGAGCATTGTTTAGGTTCTGGAAGGATTCCTCTCCTCTCCTACTATTTATCAGTAAACTTAATCACTGAAAGTATTTAAAGTTGTTTTCTCCAGCATGTACAATAATTTCTTTATTTGCATGTTAGTCCCCTGGCTAAGAGAATTCAAAAAGGCTAGGTTGCATTTGTATCTTCCAGTTCAGTGAAATTTTCATGCTTTCCCTTGAAAAGACACTTTCCCAAAGTGAAACCGGGTTTCCTTCACCATAGGACCTGAGACTGTGGAGGTTAGAAGCACACATTGCAGAAGTGAGGCACTGGGAATGATGAAGAGATGAGTCAGCCTTACACTCTGGTTTCCAGAACCCAGAGTACTCCCAAATGCAGAAATGCTGGTTACTGCTCAGTGCTGGGATATTGGAGTAATTTGTAACAACAGTGAATTCTTTTATCATGTACTCATTGTCTCTACTCCTTCTTTGCTCTAATGGGTTCCTCTGCCTGATGCCAACTTGCAAACTAACTTGATGCATTAGTCATTCTACAAGTAGCAGTGTAGGTGGAGATCTATTGGGCAAAGAAGGTAAATCCATGTCTAGAGTATATATTTATTTTGTTGAGGAAAATTACTGACCCACCAAGGTGAAAGAATTCCCGTGTAATAAATCTGTCACAGGCTGCTGGCTGTTTTACATGAGGAATGGCAAATAATGAAGGCTCAGTATTAGCTTCTGCCTGCTGACAACTAGGTCTCGTTAGCTAGAAGAGCTTTAGTGGGAAAGCATTGACTCTTTGGGGTCTTAAACAGAGCATCAACTCTGCTATCGTAGCCACTTTCTTCATGAGGACCTCATGCTACCACTACAGTTTTTAAGGAGAAAGGATGGTTGATTTCATAGAGTCAACCTGTCCACTGGGTTGACAAGACTAACCTCTGCAGTGGATGTTTTCTGGAAAGCATTAATGTGAAACACAAAGTCCCACATGCTTTTTTCTCATTCCCATAGGTTTTATCCACATGGAACTTCCCCAGATGCCCTAGACATTGGATTTCTAGGCTTGTTCTTTTCAGACCCCGGAAGCATAGCCAATCATTTTCCCCTGCATGGAAGTCAGTGTGTATCCCCAGGAAAGGCTACGTTTCCTTTATATAAATTGAGTGGCGATGTACTGTTTGCAACTCTACCCACTGAGGGGATTCCTCTTTACTACATCTCTTTAGCTCTACCTCAGAAAATGACTGTGTTGTGACAACTGTGTAGTTTCAGCTAATGCTAATGATTTACAACAATTGTCTATAAGCCATGCTCAGTTTCTTTCCTCCTCCATGTTGCCAAAGGAAGTCACCTGTGGGGACACAAAATTGAGTTGAGAAAAAGGTGCCAGTGTAACATAGATAGGGGTCAAGGCTGTTTCTTCATGCAATTTACTTATGCCTTCTGGATCTGCTAAGGAAGATACCAAATTGACCTGACCAGACTGACTCATGGTCTTATCTCAACAATAACTGGATTTATAGTCACTTGGTATCCTGTGACACTATGAAGTTGGTTTTCACATGAAGCATAGTTCTCTGCTGCAGAAGGCATAGCATTGTTTCAGAATCATTGGGGTCTACGTATATCCCTTCTGTTAGGACTTCCTAAAAACTCTACAAACATTTTCATCTACCAGAGGCAACTTTAAAGATCGTATATGTTGGGCAAGATAGCAAAAGTGGAAAAATCTCTTTCTTCCTGTCCTAGATATGCTGCAAATCCTGCTTTGCAATCCTAGATTGCAAAACTATTTTCAAGTGTCATAATCCACCCTTAAATGTCCACAGTGATCCTTAAACAGTTGTGCCTCCTTCTTATAGAGGTATGAGATACAAAACTCTACCTTTACCCTTATAAACATGTCCTGGCATGTTCCAGATCACTAGATTCCTAAAAACTTCACCATTGTGGAAAGCCCCTGAATCATGGTGGAATTTTTCTCCCACATTTTGGCACACGAGTCTTACTGGGGAACCTAATGTACCTGCTACTTTCTAATCACCAAGTTCAATGAACATAGTAACATTGATACTGTGATGAGTATGCTGTTCAGAACAATGCCAAGAAAATTAAGGGGGATGGGCAAGCCATGAGACTCAAATGCCAGTAAAGATTCTGTGATAAATTACTAGGTAGTAACTAAGATCAACATTACTGTTTTTATATTACCTCTCCAGATGACCTTGAGCTCATCTAAAGAAATGGAGATTATTGAGAAAGACAAGGTTTTGTCAGTCAAGTAGTTCTCAAACCTGGTTGTCCATTGGAACTACCTCTAAAACTTTTGATACCAAAGCCCTAATACTCTAGAGATTTTTATTTAACTGATTTGGAGTGAAGCAAAGGTATTATTTCTCATATACACACAAGAGCTGAGAACCACTTTAATTAGACTCTTGGAGAACAGAGACTAAGTATCAAGACCAAGAATATAATTTATACGTTATCCATAAGTACCTCTGCTTACAGACTGGAAAATTATACATTTTTAACAGTGATAGCTAATCACCTCCAACGCACCCTCTTCTAAGGGACAAGTAGTCAATTTAATTTTAAACTCTATTAATGGAGTAATGAGATTGGCCCTTAGGAAATCAGGGACCTAGAATCAGATAGAGCTCCTGGTAAAACTGTACCCCATTACCTCTGTGTGTCTTTGTAGTTAAACATGGGAAGGGGGCTGGAAGAACCAATGTACATTTATATAAATGATTTTTTAGTGTTTGCTGTTTTCTCAAGGCTTTATGGCATTTGGAGTTTATTCTGATTTGTTTACTTAGTTTTCAGTATTCTAATAATACACAAACCAAACTACAGTGAATAATTAAATTCAAAAATGCATACAGTACATAATTAAATTCAAACAATTTCCATACTCAAGCTATGTTTTAGACACTGGAATAATAAAAGATCAAATGTTTCCTATTTCAAGATATTCACAATCTAGTAAAGCCAACTGAAGTTTGATGAAATAGTATTATTATAGTTGCTATGTACAAGAGAGTTTTCTTATATAATCCTGTATCACTTTAAGAGCTACGTATTACTGTCCCCAACTTACAGAAAGGCAAACTAAGTCTCAGTGAGTTTAGGTAAATCAATAATTTCATGTCTATTTCACAATAGACATGACATTTGAATTCAGCTTCTTTTGGTTTCAAAGACCATTGTAATTTCACTGTGCTATACTGCTTTTAGTTATAGGGCTTTAGGGGCCTACAATATAGTAAATAATAATAAAGTAATAATTTTTATTGGCTGAATACATCTGAATCACTCAAAATATTCAGATAAACCAGTTTTTCTTTAGTCTTGGAATCATACAAAATTTTGCCCCTAGAATCCATTAAATCATCTCCAATTTATTGAATTCAATTCTAGGACAATTGTTCTATAGACAATTATGTGTTTATATGCATTTGTCTAAGCCTTTTAATTCATGTGAGAAGTTATCTTTATTAATTCTTAAATTCAAAATTGCTTTTTAAAAATTTATTTTTTTTTTTATTGAAGTAAAGTTGATTTACAATCTTGTGTTAGTTTCAGGTGTACAGCAAAGCAATTCAGTTATACATATAATATATGTTGTTTTCAGATTCTTTCCCTTATAGCATATTACAGAATACTGAGTATAGTTCCCTGTGTTATACAGTAGATCATTGTTGGTTATCTATTTTATATATAATAGTGTGTTTATGTTAATCCCAAACTCCTAATTTATCCCTCTCCCCTTTCCCTTTTGGTAACCATAAGTTTGTTTTCTACATCTGTGGGTATATTTCTGTTTTCTATATAATTTATTTGCTATCATTTTTTTAGATTCCACATATAAGTGATATCATATGATATTTGTCTTTCTCTGTCTGGCCCACCCCACGCAGGATGATAATCTCTAAGTCCATCCATGCTGCTGTAAATGGCTTTATCTCGTTTTCTTATGGCTGAGCAATATTCCATTGTATACATATACCACATCTTCTTTATCCATTCATCTGTCGATAGATAATTTAGGTTGCTTCCATGTCTTGGCTATTGTAAATAGTGCGTCAATGAACACTGGGATGCATGTATCTTTTTGAATTATGGTTTTCTCTGGATATATGCCTAGTAAAAAATTACTTTTTAATGCTGTATCTCTGAAGCAGAATCTTATGGATTTTTTTTTTCAGTTACCGAGTTAAAACTTTTTCTTCTTCGAATTTCATTGTTGAAATATTAAGTTCAAGGACAAGTATTCTTTAGCATCTCTCAAATATAGATTTTTCTTACAAAAGTACTTTGCTTTAATGAAAGTTTTAAGAGAATATGACCTATGTCCATTTCTCCTTTATCATTTCCCCAGAGTCCCTTTAATTTATTCAGAATTCACTCTTTCCCTATCCTTAGTGCTCACATGGAGAACTGTGATGAGGTCTATCTACGGCTTGCCTTTAATTCAGATTTCACAACAGTGACCCAGTTGGTCATTCTGTACTTTTATGTTTGTTCTTATTAAGAAATAAACTTCCTTTAAAAAAAAAAAAAAGAAAAAGAAAAAAAAAAGAAATAAACTTCCTAAAGTGTTTGTTATTTCAAGTATACGAATAGTAGAAAACAAGCCACATTGTAGTGTATTTAAGCACACTAATTTTGTTCTACCTTGCTCTCCATTTTTCCCCAATTTTGCTTGATTTTTTATGTTAGGCCTTTAAGAGGCTTTTTAAAAAAATACATACTTATTGAATGACTCAAGATCTGTGAAAGAAGAGTATAAGTTTTATAAACTCTCTCTAAATTTAAGGAGGAAATTGCAAAGGAAATTAGGAAATAATTTAAACAGATAATAAAAAAGCTAATCAAAATCTGTGGGCTGTAGCTAATAAAATGATTAAAATACATTTATAGCTTTAAATGCTTATATCAGAAAAGAAAGTTAAAAATAATAACCCAGGGTTCTTTAAGAAGCTGGAAAAACATGAGTTTATTAAATGAAATTCAGTAGAAGGAAGGCAATAATAATGATAGAAGCAGAACTTAATGAACTAGAAAGCAGACAAATGAAAGAAATTTTAAAAACCACAAGCACTGAAAAGTTAGTTTTTGAAAACAGTGGTTAAATTGACAAACTTGTAGCTAGACTGATCAAGGAAGAAGCAAGAAAATACAATTTACCAAAACTGACACCAGGAAAATTAGAAAATCTGAATAGCCCTATATTGATTGAAGAAATTGAATTAACCATTAAAAACAACTTCTCTAGAAAACTCCATGTTCATATTGCTTCACTTCTATCAAACACTGAAGAAGGAAATATTATGTAAACTTTTTTCAGAAAAATAGAGGAAGAGGAGCACGTCTACACTTAACCCTGAAATAAAATTATACAGAAAGGCAAAATGTAACACACTGATTCCAGTATATATAAAGAAGGTAATGCAGTTTTACTAAGTGGCTTTATGCCTGAGATGCAAAGGCTGTTTTTTTTTAACATTTAAAAACCAATGAATGGGACTTCCCTGTGGTGCAGTGGTTAAGAATCCGCCTGCCAGTACAGGAGACACAGGTTCGAGCCCTGGTCTGGGAACATCCCACATGCTGCGGAGCAACTGTACAGCACAGTTCCCTGTGCTATACAGTAGGGACTTGTTTATCCATTTTACATATAATAGTTTTCATCTACTAGTCCCAAACTCCCAATCCCACCCTCCCCTACTTCCACTCCCTCTCGGCAACCACACGTCTGTTCTCTATGTCCGTGAGTCTATTTCTGTTTTGTGGTTAAGTTCATTTGTGTCATATTTTAGATTCCACACATAAATGATATCATATGGTATTTATCTTTCTCTTTCTGACTTTACTTAGTATGATAATCTCTAGGTCCATCCATGTAGCTGCAAATGGCATTATTTCATTCTTTTTATGGCTGAGTAATTTTCCATTGTATATGTATACCACATCTTTTTCCATTCATCTGTCTATAGACATTTAGACATCAGTACTTTTTTTAAAAAAGATGCTTTAAATGCTCTGTAAAAAAAAACATTTTTAGACTGAAAATACATTTTCAACTATATGCACACCAACTATATGCACAGACATAAGAATACACAAAGGTTGAAAGTATAAATGGAAAAATATACTCCATACAAATGCTAACCCAGAGAAACTATTTTAGTAAAATTTTTAAAAAATTAACAAAAAAGCTGAGGTATAATTCTTTCGAGATATTTTTTGGAGGTTAAATTCTAAATTAAAGCAAGGTTTTATTTCCATAAAAATTCAATATTGGTGACCTTGAGGGCACACAGAAGACATATGGAGTGTTTTGGTCATAAATGTTTTATTTTGGCCTGAATCTTGATTATTGGGTTTTTCTTTATGTAGTACTTGTGTTTTATTGTATAGTAAAAATGTTTGCAACAATGATGCATGTATGGGATTCATCTTACATCCCCCTTTTGAGTCACTCATTTGATCCACTTATAAGACAGAGGAATCATAGAGTATGACAGCTTATAATAAAGTTAATCCATAAGTGGTTTCCTTACGGTAACAAATTAGTGTAGCCTTGGTATGTAAGGCAACATCAACTCCCTGGCAATCTGTCATAATCTGGACATCTTGAGTATCTCACAGTCCCATGGGACATTATGCTGGTTTACCATGGGACTGAAGTCAAGCTCTGTATGCTCAGAACCTGTGTCCAATAGGTGGTGCTGTTTTTCACACAGCCAGAATACAGGAAAAGGAATGGGGTGGAGGCCTTGAGGAGGGACTCCTTTCAATTTTTACTTTAACATTGTTGCTTCCTGTTCTACACCCTGGGCTTTTCTGGTTTCGAATTTTAGTTTCCAAATACTGACTGTTTCTTCAAGTAGTCACAATAATGGTTTCTTTTCTTTTTGTTTTTTGCGGTACGCGGGCCTCTCACTGTTGTGGCCTCTCCTGTTGCGGAGCCCAGGCTCCGGACGCGCAGGCTCAGCGGTCATGGCTCACGGGCCCAGCTGCTCTGCGGCATGTGGGATCTTCCCGGACCGGGGCACAAACCCGTGTCCCCTGCATCGGCAGGCGGACTCTCAACCACTGCGCCACCAGGGAAGCCCAATAATGGTTTCTTTGAACTAGAATTTGAAATGGTTATTTGCCACATTCATAATCCTCACAATACCGAAACAGCCAATGAAAGAGATTAATCTACCGGCTGGATGATTGATCTCAGTTAGAAAGGTAATAGAGACTTTTTTAAAAGGGGAAAAAGGGAAAAAATAAATAAATAAATAAAAGGGGAAAAAGGATTCGTGTCTGTTGATTTCAATAAATGAAAAAAAAATAGAAATAACATAATTTGAGCTCTTTCTGATTTCTTGAAAACTACCTGTGATTTTCCCTGACTTTTGCCCCTCAGCACTTCACATAGCATTCTAAGCTTCTGATTCCCTGTCACGAATCCCTTACTCATTAAATGCCTAGAGTCATTGCTGACTAATAAACCTCCAACAACACTGTAGGTTAGGTACCTATTGAAGATACTAATTATGCTGCAGATAAGAGCACACCACAGTCACTGCATATCTCTCCATGGTTTTCATTGCATAGTCAGATTTTTTTAATGCTTTGTTAAATAATAAGTTCTATTTTTACCTTTATCATATAAGAATTATTTGGACTGTATGTAACCAAAAAAACCAACTAGCAGCGGTTTACAGCATCATAAAGACATTTTTTGGCTTTATAAAAAAGAACTTTTAAGACAGGTTGACCTAGGATTCATTTAAAAGCTCTATGATATCATCAAGCACTAGGCTATTTCAATCTTCAGCACTGCCATCCATAGTTATTGTACTCAGAATTGATATCACACATGCGAGATAGTGGCCGTAACTCTACACCTAACATCTGCATGTAAGACAGAAAGGAAGAGAAGTGCATGTGGCCAGTGAGCTTTCCTCTTATGTTTATCCCTTTTATAAATGGATTTTGCATACCATCCTAAAAGATCCAAAATTAACTAAGATTCCCCCACACCCCATTTTATAAATAAGTAAATTGATGATGGAAAGGAGAGGTTAGGCAAAAACTTGTCAGAGTTAAGATGTGAAATCAAGTATTGAAACCATAGCTCATGTACATTGCAGTAAAATTATACAAAATGTTATTGAGAGGCCATAGATGCAATGAATGTAGTATATAATGAGGGTAGCAATTTGATCAGGATATAATGATTGGAATTTGGGACTAAAACTAGAATAAAGGCATAAATATGGAAAAAGTATGATGAATGATGGGAGGAAATACTTTGCAAAAATATTTCCCTATCAATAGTGAAATATCACACTCTGTCCACTCAATAGTCCTTGTTTTCCCAACCAAGTTCAGACGTGGGGGGCAAGAGCTGATTTGTATTCTGTGTTTCAAATCTTTAGTCTTTGAGTTGTGCTGGATGTATCATCCATGTATTTTTCTTGTCTTTCTTAAAAATATTTGTTATAATTCAGCACCATGGATGATGAAAAAAGGTTAAGAAATGAGAAGAACTCACCAAGTCAAGACTAGTCTCAGAATAAATGGCAAAGTCTCCGTTCACGTGGGGCCCAGATGACAGTGGTTGGTGATGATATTTGGAGATAAAATTCAGTTGAGTAGTTTTAAGACCTAGGTATGAAAAGCAAAGAGAGTAGGACTGAAGTGCAGCATGAAATTCATAGCTGGAGAATTCAAATATGACAGTGATATAGGAGTAGTGGAGAAAGAAGGGCCAATGTCCCTGTTTTTCTGTGACAGCTTAAGTGTCTTACTATTGCCTAACCTTCCACACCCAGATACTGAACAAAAACAAAATAAAATTGTAATACCCAAAACTACAGGCTACATGTAATGTGTGGGATAATTCTGAACAGAAGTTCAGGGAATTCCTTCTTGTGTCTTCCTCTTTTTCTGCCCAGACCCTCCATGCTCCTGATCTGCCTTCAATTCCCAGCAGCTTTGCTTGCATTCCTCATCTGCAGACTACCCACTAGTGATGCTGACCCAGAAACCCCAGCTGCAGATCCTTGGTAAATATTTCTCTCCATATTCCCCTTGGGTTTATGTGACCCTACTTCCTCTAACCCCCTCCACCAAGACAGATAGTCCCTATTTTTTTCTGGAAGTAGCTTATTCTTCATTCTCTGACCTTGCATGTGTTCATTTGGTTCAGGCTGATATCTACCTTTTCTTTCTATGCTCTGTGTCACAGTGACCCCCTTCAAACAAAATCTCAACATTCACAATGCCAGAAACACAGCAGAGACCCAGCTTCCATTGTGGTTTTGCCTGTTGCTCTGTCAGTTTGGCCCTGTTCCTTGTGCCATTACTGTTCTAACTTCTGCACAAAATTACCAGTTACCTTCCAGCACAACAAAGTAAACATGGATAATTTTAAATAACACAGATTTTGAGTGGCCACAGAACAAAGTGAAGAGAGATCATATGAGAATGAAGTCTAGAACTAGACTATATTCTCTGTCATGTGTGAGGTTGGGAAATTTGTTTAATCTGTACTTCAGTTTTCATATTTGTAACGAAGGTTAATAGCATTATCTACTTCGTAAGACATGCATGAAAATTAAATGAATTAATCTTTATACAGTGTTTGGAAGCAAGTGGTAAATCCTATACCTGTATTAACTAATACTTGAAGAAATAAATGGAATAAAATTTGTACTGATAACAAAATATCTGTGGCTGTCTTAGTCCACTATAGTCAAACACCACATCTTTAGAGGTAGGAGCTTCCCTGAAGGAAACTGAACATTCTATTAGAATTCATTTTTAGAAAATAACAATCTTGGGGATATAATTTTTTGCATAAAATGGAAGGAGGGCTCTCAGGAACAGGAATTGGTCTCCTTTTTCCTAGGATTTCCAAGAATAGAGAAGGCCAGTTAAATTTAGAAGTGGGATTCGCAACTCCTGTACTATTTAAGGGCAGATAAAAATGAGAGAACACGATGGTCTTAGAAGAGACATGAGGTTACAGCTCAGCCTGGACAGTAATTCCATAGATCCTTGTTCTATAGAGTAAGGTCTCTGGACTATAATTATCATCATTACTTGGGAGTTTATTAGAAATGTAATATGTTGAGGCCTACCCTAGCCCTACAGAATCAAAATTGCTGGAAGTGGAGTCCAGCAGTTTGTCTTAACAAGCTCTCCAGGTGATGCTATGCTTGCTAACGCTGGAGAACTAGTGCTTTTTTACTGCACTCTGCTTCATTATCATTGGATTGTCAGAAAATACTCATTAAAAGTTATATCCAGTTATCAGTTTGTGCTTTGTGGAATTAGGAGAGATTGTATTGAGTAGTATAGAAGAGAGAAATGGCCTCTCTGGGTTCTGATGGAGAAATACAAGTAGGTCTGACAGGGAGAGAGCTGCTGTGACTGGGCTGTTGGCTAACAACAAAAACATCAAGTTTGTAGAAAATAAGAAAGCCTGAGAATGACCTGAAAGACTTTTTTTCTTTTCTTTTTTCTGGACACATACGAGGCTAAGGCTTTGAAAACTCTCAAAAATTGCTGGGGTAAAAATTGTTGCTGGAATTACTTTTGACAAGTAGGCTGTCTGAGGCTCAGGTATTTCTACCTTAGTTATAGAAGGACATGGGACCTTGTTTTTCAGTCACAGAGGGATGAGGCCTGGTATAGACAGCATCTGTCTGTCCATCTGTCTGTCTGTCTGTATCTATGAATCTATCTATCTTCATCATCATCGCCATCATCATTATCTATCTGGCATCTGGTCTATACACCATTTTTAGACTATAATCATATACTCTTTGTTCTCCTGCTCTTAATCTTACCCCTACTCAGTTTACCTTTCACCTGACAAAGAAACTTTTCTAAAATCCATGTCCTATGCACCTCCCTTTGTCCTTCAGATAGATTGAAAAGTAACTTGTATGTTAAGTATGACATTGTTTGGTTCCTGATATTTTCCAGCTTCATATTTTACCAATCCCCTTGTATTCGTCACTTGTAGATTGTTTTCCAGGCCTACTGCACTGCTCAGACTTCCCAAATGGGTACATTCTCTCGGATTTTTAGGTCTCTTCACCAAGGTTGCATCCTCTAGTCCTTTCAAATAGAAAACTGATAATTTACTTTCAAGACCTTGGCCAGGCTTCATCTCCAAATAACTTTGTCATCCCCAAAGATTGGATTGAGTACCCTTTCCCTGTGTCTTCCTTGAATTTGTATTTAAATACATCACACTATATTGTAATGGTCTGACCAAAGGTATTCTTCTTGAATACCTCACCTCATTAAATAAGCAGCTTCTTAAAAACAAGTATTGCATTTAATTCATTTACAGGCTCCTGGTGCATAAGTCAACATCTGGCTGAAAGAAGTTGCCTAATACATATTTTATATATAAACAAATGAAAAAATAATGGATGAATTTTGTGTCCTCTAATTAGTTAATCTTGTATGAGCACAAAGAGGAGTAGCGCCGTAGGCAGGCTCAGGTGTCAGGCCAAACACTGGCTCAGGAAAGGGTAAATCAAGGAACTTTAACCAGCCCCATATCTGCTCAGTTTACACGATGGCAGTCTTATGCCCCATACTGCCAATGTATTTATGTCTCATTTGCCCATGTTCATGTTCCCTTGTTCATGCTAATGAAGTGCTCTGCGTTATTTATTTTGTAGTACCTCCTTTATTCATGCTATTCTCCCTCAGAAAGACTATGTCCTCTACCATAGAGTAAAACCCCTGCTAATATCTGAGAGGCTTTCCTAAACTCCAGATGCATAGTTGTCTTTTTGGATTTCTAATTTTATAATGGCCCCGGGATTCCCATCACAGATGACTCATCTGCCAGGGAACATACTATCTCTGAATTGATCCTTCTAATTTCTTCAACTCCAATCCCCTTCCTGCTTCAACTGCCATGATCCTGTTTGTAAACACTATGCCCTGCGTATCTCATTTCCATGAGTCTGTCTCTGGGGCCTACACCACTGTTGGAAGTGAGCTGCTTTCCAGGTAATGCTCCCACGACTCCACCAAGCCACTCCAGTATAGCAGCAAACAAATTTACTGTCTTTATATTCCTCCATAACACTTAGAACTCAAAACATGGCCACTGTCCAATAGCACCTCAGCATATAGCCTATGAAGATTTTTAATATATATATAATTTTATGTATAATTTAATTGTACAAAATATATACAATGTTTCTTCATCTTCAAATTGCTATTTAATTTAAAATAATTAAAAGTAGCTCACCATGTGGAAATAGCATGGTACAGTTTGCCCTCTGTGTCCCTGAGTTCTGCATCCATGAATTCAACCAAACATAGATCAAAAATATTTGGAAAAAATAATTCCAGAAAGTTCCAAAACTTGAATTTGCCACGGGCCAGTGACTATTTACGTAGCACTTACATTGTATTTACAACTATTTACATAGCATTTACATTGTATTAGGTAGTATAAGTAATATAGAGAGGATGTAAAGTATATGGGAGGTTTAGATAGGTTAGATGCTAATACTTTTTTACTTTTTTATTTATAAAATAATTTTATTTAAGGGACTTGAGCATCCTTAGATTTTGGTATCCTGGGGGGTGTCCTGGAATGAATCCCCCACGGATACTGAGGGAAAACTGTATTTTTAATACAGTATGGGTTTCACAATCTGCTTTGTTATCTAATAGCTATGTGACATGCGGTACTCACTTTATCTTTCTGAGCTTCATCTGTGAAATGGTCATAATAACAAGTGTTTCTAAAGAGCAGCATTAAGATTGAACTTTAAATTCTGTAGGAACAGAATCACTTTTCCAAGTTTATACAGATAAATATTGGTGGAGAAAAGACTGGAGCTGAGGAATATCTGACATCAATACCTGTGCTAATTCTGGCTAACTGTTAAAAGCTAAGGGATTAAAATCAAAACGTAGAAAAAAAGAGGAAAATGAACATGAAGGGAAGGGTGAGAAAGAAGAAAAAAAAAGGAAGATCTCTTCTCCCCTGAAGAAAATTCAATCCATTAAAAAGTGTTACAGGAATAGTTTAATGTTATTATTTCTTCACTTTATATATGCGTAATATGCATGGATATACATAATTGCTGACTCAAATTGTGTATCAAATTATATCACATCATTTCTAAAAGGCAATTAGTAATTAATTATAAGCTTAGTATCTTGTGGTAAAATTGCATCTTAATATGAAATTTTAGAAATTAATCACCAGTTAAACACATTAAGCTTTTGCAAAGTCTTTCCCGATCTCATCCACATACAATTTAGAATTTAAGTAATATAAAATGCATTGAGGGAAGAAATGTCAATGAATATAGTAAGGTAATGTTTGACTTAGTTTATTTAAAAGAAAATAGCAAAAAAATCAGAAGTCTTAAAAATATGATAATATAAAAAATATGGTAATATGATTTGCATTGAAATATGCAAAAACCATTTGTTCATGAAAAAAAATTTCAAAAATGCTTTAATACAAAATAAAAATGACATTTGTGTTGCTTATGGTGCATCAGAATTTATAATCCAAAACTATTTTCAAAGAAGACAAGTACTTAAAAGTAATACTTATGTACAATCATTTGGATCACAAATTATATAAGTAAATATAACTCCAGAAATATGAAATGATGTTTACTGAAAGTTTATTTCCACTTACTTATTTTCTTAACTTAAAATACAAAAGTTATTTTTAACTTACTGTGAAGATTTAATCTTTGTTAAGTCATTTTAGCTGTCAGAGCTGTGAGTTATTCAATTATATAGAGAAAATCCTTAGTTAATAAAAGTTTAATATAATTTAAGCTTCCCAAGACTATTAAATCTCCCACCCATAATGTATCAAAAGCACATGTCACTGTTAGATATTCAAAGGTAATCTGTAGGCATTCTACCATAATAATGAATGCAAATCTCTGTAGGCATAAAAGGTAATACAAAAATCAGGTAGAGCACATTATAAGCCAGGATGTCCAGAGTTTATCTTCACAGAGCAGCTTCACGGCTACTAAAATAATACCAAAAAAATGAATTAAACATACATAATGTCCAGGCACTTGGTGGGAGCGAGCGTAGCCAGATAAAATAGAAGGATGCCAAATGTTCACTCTTGGCCTACTTAAATAATTGTCAAACAGCCTCTACTGAAATTTCAGCTTGTGTTTAAAGATAAATACATTGACAGTGTCATAACAAAAATTTGATAAATTATACTGAATATTGTTGAGTAAAAATAAAATTTAACCTACTTAAACTTGATGATGATTTTATCATTGATTAATAACACTTCTGAAAGAATATCTATTCATTCATCTTACAAGACGCTTACGTTCTTTAAGAGGAGAGGGCATTGATAAAATGAGTAAATTAAATATTGGGCTTTGTAAAATGTGTATTTTGATCCTAGGAAAGATATATAGTAATTTCAAAATATAACCTATGGCATGGTCATAAAATGGATACAAAAATACTAACATTTTCTCAAATAACAAATTTATAAGAATTGATAATATGTTACTTGCAAACACAATTGAGATGGTGATGAATTAAAGTTCTGGATTTTCATTATGCATAAAATTATTGGTAAAAACAATTTGACAAAAATGAAGAGGAATGTAACATGCCTTTTGATTAAATATGAAAAAAACTGAGGAAAAGTTTAGTACTGCTACTGCACCCTATCAACAGTGCTAAAGAGATTGAAGCTCATTAATAATTGCAAATGTAAGTTCCCTCTTTTTTATTCTTGTTAAAAGGAAAGGTCTGAGACATAAGTAGAAGGTGAAGGAGAAAGGGAAAGAAAAGAAAGGAAGGGAGGAAAGAAGGAAGGAAGGGAGGGAAGAAAAGGGAGGAAGGAAGCAAGGAAGGAAAAGGGGGATGGGAAAGAAGGAAAAGAAGAGAAACTTTAATATTGCAACGTAGCATTATATAAAAACAAAGGCTTTGAAAAAGTATAAACTAATTTGAATTTTAGATCAAGACTAAAGTATATGATGCAAAGAAACAAGAAAAAAATACTTTTCTCATCTGAAAATAGCTCATAGGTGTCTGTGAGAATTTTTAGATATTATGTCAGTAAACACATGGTACACTATCTCAAGGAGTAGAAGCTATGTAATAATGATAATAATAAAATCTTCATAACTAGAAGGCTGCATTTCAGCAGTGACAAGATAAAAATCTTTGCCTTTAAGAACCTTACACCGAATTATTAGTTTCTTAGGACTGCTGTGACAAAGTATGACAGTTTGGGTGGCTTAAAACAATAGAGGTTTATTCTGTCAAAGTTCAAAGAGCAGAAGACTGAAATCAAGGTGTTGACAGGGTGGATTCCTTCTTGGGGTCTCAGAGGGATACTGTGTTCCATGCCTCTCTCCTAGCTTCCCATGGTTGTCAGCGATGCTTAACATACCGTGGCTTATGGCGGTGTAACTCCAATTTCTGCCTCCGTCTTTGGTTGGCATTCTACCTGTGTCTTTCCTCCTCTTACAAGATTATTTGCTTGGTGATCCTCCTTACTCCAATACAACTGAATCTTGACTTAACTAATTACATCAGGAATGACCCTATTTTCCAAATAAAGTCACATTCTAAGGTTCCAGGAAGGACATGAATTGTGAGAGCAGTATGTAACCTAGCAAAACTCCGAGTGGATGGAAAGTAATCATACAAAGAATGTCTGGAATATATAGTATATTGGATAATGCAAATTTCTGTGAAGAGAATAAAGCACAGAAGAGAAAGAGTTGTTATCTTAAATAGAGAGGCCAGGCAAGTTACACTTATGGAAAACCATAGAGGATGTGGGAGAGGGGTGTTGTGTGAATACATATACAACCACTTAATATATTGATTTGTAAGTGTGCACATACTTAGAAATCAAACTATTACTTTTATATTTACAATAGCAAAATCCTAACTATTACTTCCACAGTTAAAATAGCAAAATCTTAACTATACTAACTAACTCAAAACTTTTTGCCTTTGCAATTTAATCACAAAAATCTTTGAGGGGGGAAATCTTATACTGAGTGTCAGGCTTATTTCATTGCATTTCATTACCTCCAATATCTTGGTTGCTCAAGACCTGGCTGCACTGACAGCCCTAAACTGCAACTTTTATCTCCCCTTGGATAGCCTAAACTATTCTGGCTTCTGTCTGCAAGAAGCCCTTTTTCTACAGATTCTCATCAGTCTCTTTCTCCATTGAAGAAAGAGCAAATGCCCAAGGGGAAGAGTGGTATGCAGAAGATTACACTCAATGAGCTTCTGTTTTCATTGGCGTCTGGCCCCTGAAGTCCAGGCTTTCTTGGAAGCTGTTTGTTGTATTCAAACAGTTGTTTTCTCTATTTACATCTGCTTCAATGGTGGAAATATTAGTCTTCTCTGACTTTTTCCTATTAAAAGCTGAAGTGCTATTGAACTTTGAAAAATATCCACTATGATGGCTTTGTTATCATCTCACTCTCTTTGTTTTTTTTAAATCTTTTCCCTCCTTCCCCAAACTAATTTTGTGATACTCTTTGCAGCTTATTATTCTCTAGCTAGATCTTCTTTCAGTTCTTTGAACATATTGGGCTTTTCCCATATTGTGATATTTGCCCATGTGTGGCTTCCTTTTCTGGAAATACCTCCCTACCTGCCTCTTCCTATAGCTTTTTACTTTTTATTCTTTAGATGTCAGCTGAAATACAAAATTTCACTGGAGACCTACCCTGGCTAAATTTTAAGTAAAGTAGGCCCTCTCACCCACCAGTTGTCTTTCTCAGACCTTGGTACTTTCATTAATAAAGCTTATTATGATTTTTATTGCATTATTGATGTTTTCTTACTTGTCCCTGCCATGACATGAAACTGCCATGAAGTAAGAAACTCTGTCTTCATTATTCTCCATTATATCACCAGTGCCAGGTACTGTGCTTGATATAGGTATTAAATAAATATTTTTAGAATTAATTTTAAAAGCCTCATGAATGAATGAAACATGAGCCAATTCAGATATGTGAATATATCCTTGTTTTGCATAAAATTAAGTAATGTAATTCATCATTTAAGAAATGGAAGAGTTTGATTCAAACAATATAAGAACTTCCATTTCAGAAGCTAGAACACATTCTTTCCCTTCTCAGGTTATCCCATGGAATCATGCAATCTCTAAAATATTGTGAAATGATTGAGGAATTTTGAGGCAATAATAAGGAATTTTAAAGTGATGTGAGTAGAAATAATGATCTTAATTTCCTAATAATATTTTTTGAAAAGGCAGAGATATAAAATAATACAGACATTATATATGCATTATTTTTTAGGGAACATGATTTTATTTTCTTAACAAATATAGTTTAAGACCTCTTTTTCTGCACACTCCCCTAATTTTAGCTTTTACTCATCATGTCAACAATGTCTTCTAGGAACTCTGCTCTATAGATGCTCAATTTCAAGTATTCAACATATTATCTCAAAAATATGTATCTTTCCTCTCACTCTTCTCTCCATCTGAGTAGTCTTTCATCCTCTTTAAACCTCCATAATGTGCACATTAATTCACTAAATAAATATTTATGTAGCAACTGCAATGTGTCAGGATGGTGCTAAATTTTAGTGATAGTATGTTGAAAAAAATATTACCTAATTTCCACCTTCATAGAGCTTATAGTTTGTTAGTTGAGATGGACATTAATAGAAAATATGACTTAAAATAGGAAACTTGATTGTGAAAAGTAATATGAAGTGTATATATGTATTATTATGCGATAACAGATAATTTCATTGTCAAAGATGTTGAGAAAACCTTCTTTAGGTAATTAACATGTTAGTTAATATAGTATTTAATGAACACTAAGATGCTATGAATATTAAGAGGCAGCATTACTTTATACCCCAAGAAAGAAACTGTCTGTAAATTAAACTTTAACACTATTCTTTATTATTTAAAATTTTTATTTCATACTTATTGGTAGAGTTGTTTATATATATAGACAGCTTTTAGCATATAGCTATTGTGCATATATGAAAAGGAAAGAAGTCTTTAAAATTTTTACATTGAGTCTAACTTTTCTAAATGATTTCCTGATTATTGTCATCAATAACATTTTTTCCTACACAATATAATATTTGTGTCATCAAGAGATAGTTGGGATAATCTTTTTTTTTTTTTTTTTTTTTTTGCGGTACCCGGGCCTCTCACTGTTGTGACCTCTCCCGTTGCGGAGCACAGGCTCGGACGCGCAGGCTCAGCCGCCATGGCTCACGGGCCCAGCCGCTCCGCGGTATGTGGGATCTTCCCGGACCAGGGCACGAACCTGCGTCCCCTGCATCGGCAGGCGGACTCTCAACTACTGCGCCACCTGGGAAGCCCTGCATAATCTTTTTGGCACAATCCAAAAATTGTTGGTAATGTAGCATTTCTTAAAACAGTGCTCCATCTATTTTTTTCCAGAATGCTTTTCCAAGACACTGACGCCCTATGCTATAAATTTGGATACTGGTACTTCCTATATTCTAACACTTTTCACCTTTTTTTCTCAATAGATTCGCATATATCTAAACTTTAAGCCCCTTCTGCTTAAGGCACAGGGAGTCTCTGACAAATTAATATTCAAGTTTTAATGATGATCCTGAGCAATATGGGACCAGCCTCTCATTACTTTGTGACACGATTAGAACACATTGACTGGCTTCCCATCTGGTGTTTTCACCTTCGGAGATCCTGCTGAGTTCTCAAATAACACTGGTGGATGGAGACTGAGTTGGGGAGGCAGGGACAATTATCCAAAGTTCTGTCATCACGACCTTTAAAACCACAGGTGAACTTAAGTCAACTAAATATACATCCCAGCCCTAGCCTAGATCAGTTCCAAATGGATCAAAGTATTTAGTACCTTTACTCTATTTTCCTACTAGGAGAAGAAGCTTGCCCACTCTGTGGAAAGAAATAGTTCCAAGGTTTTTTTACATGGAAAGGCTAACATACAGAGAAGAAGATAAATGCAATTCAGAATCAAGAGAAACAAATATGTCAACACAGGTAGGCTCCAAGATAGCCAAGTTGTTGGAATTAGTCAAAAACATTGACTGACTATTAGTTAGACTGAATGAATAAAAAGATAAATTTCAACAAAAAATATAATCTCTAAAAAAGAACCAAAGGGGTATTCTTAACTGAAAATATTAAATATTTGAAATCAAGAAGTCATTGTCGGGACTTAATAGAGTTCAGCAGAACATTGAATATAGGATCAGTGAAATCAAAGGCAGGTCAATAAGAATTATATGAACTAATGCATAGAGAGGAACAAAGGAATGACAAAAGAGAACTGAACATAGGTTTATGGGACACAATAAAAAGTTTGTGAAGATTTGTATACCAAAAAATTAGATAAGCCAAATGAAATGGCAGGTTTCAATTTTAAGAAACACAAATTACCCAAATGGACTCAAGAAGAAATAGAAAATAAATTTCAAATAGAACTTTGAAATTAAAAACATACTAAAACAAGTAAAGACACTGAATAAGCAAAAGTCCCCAGCAAAAAAAGGTGCATGATCCTATATATAGAAAATGAAAAAGAATCCGTAGGAACACTCTAGAGCAAAGAAATGAATTAAACAAAGTTGCATGGTACCATGTAAACACACAAAAATGAGTTGTGTTTTTTATTCCCTAGCAGAGAAACTTTACTGATTGATTGATTGTGAGGAATTGGCTCACACAATATGGGGGCTGAAAAGTCCTACCATTTGCCTCTGCTAGCTGGAGATTCAATAAACCTTGTGGTGTAATTCAGTCTTGTCCAAAGGTCTGAGAACCACGGGAGCCAACGGTGTAAATTCCAATCTGAAGGCAGGAGAAGATGAGATAAGATATTGCAGTTTAACAGTGAGACAGGCAAAGTTCTCCTTCCTCAGTTTTCTGTTCCATTCAGTCCCACAATGGATTGGATGATGCCCACCCACATTAGGGAGAGCAGTCTTATGAGTCCACCCATTCAAATGCTAATCTCACACGGAAACAAGCTCACAGCCACACCCAGAGCTAATGTTTAATCTGGGTACCCCATGGCCAGTGAAGCTGACATGTAAAATCAACGACTGCATGGATCATTGTTGAGATTTATCACTTCCTGGTATAAATGCAAGGATCCTGGGAGTAAGATGGGGGTTGGGGGAGGAGACACAGGATATATGGTGCACAGAACCAAACTAATAAAGAGTGTCAGAACCTAAAGTCATAATTATAGCAATTGCCTATTGTGGTCATGGTCATAAATTGTTTTCACACTTAAGTATATTTATTCAACTATAATCAAACAGATGTTAGGCTTATGCCGTTGTTTTGGAGCATAAATCAGTTTCTGAAAAAATCTGATAGAAATTTAAATTACATTTATTTTAAATGTTAAATGAGGGCAGAATGAAAAATATATGTATGTAAGACAAGAGTAGGACAAGAGGACAAAAGAACAAGTGAATTTTTGAAAGAACCAAGCAGAATTCAAGAAATGTGAATGGATATACATGCAAAGAGAGTAACTAAATTGGATATAGGAATGAAGAATAAAGCAGCAGAATGAGACACAGAAAGGAAGAAAAAAAGGTTGAAAACTAAAAATAAGTTAAGAAACAGGTGTTATGCTAATAGTACCAAACCAAACTTGGGTGCACTCCCCCTCGCGCAGTAAAGCCAATCTGGTGACATCAGGTTGTGGTGAAGAAAAGTACAGTGTTTGTTTCAGGGCTCCAGGCAAGGAGATCAAGGCAGCTAGTGCTCAAAAGCTGGAACTTCCCATGGGTTTCAGCAAAGCATTTTTAAAGGCAAGGTGAGGGAGGGGAGTCCCAGGGTTTGTGATCAGCTTGCGCACAATTCTCTGATTGGTTGATGATGAGGTAACAGGGTGGAGTCACAGGGGGTAACATTATCGGTCCTTAGGCTCTGGTAGGCCTGGGTCAGATTGTACAAGACATTAGGGCCGCAGTGGAAAGTTTGAGTTTTTTCCTACATGTAAGTTTGGGAGGTGCATAATTCAATTCACATTTTAAGAAACTCACTCAGACTTCTGAGTGGTAATGGATTGGCATAAGCATCAAGGAGACTAATTACTAGCTGTTGTAAAAATCCTGGATCTATGTTATGTGGGCCAAGCCTAGGATGGCAGCAGTGAAGACAGAGTTAAATAGCTTTAGATATATTTTGAATCAGGCTTTGATTAGAAAGTTAGGGAAATGGAGAAATCAAGGATGACTCATGGATTTATGTCTTGAACAAAAGAGTACATTAAGATGTGCTTATAAAAATGGAAAACAAAATGGGTGGGAGGAGAACAAATTCTGTGAACAAATATTTGCATTTTGGACAACTACTGTTTGAGATTTGGCATATGTGCAAGTGGAGGTGTTAAGAAAGCACCAGGAATTTGAGTTCGGGATTCAGAGAGGATTCAGTTAGATGGATTTAATTAGTACCATGTTGCAAAAGTCTGACGTTCAAGATAACCTAATTCTTTAAATGAAAGATATTACCTCAACACCATGGGAATATTAAGCCATAGTGTTTAAAAAGCAGGTATCCTACAAAGATTAAAAACAAACAAACTGCATTTAAATAAAGATAGAGTCAGATACTGAATCTTGATTTCCTTTTCTCTGAAATCATCATATTAGTTTCCTATACACTAAGTAGTTTTGCTGTAAAAAATTGAGTAAATCAAAGTATTTAAAATATTTTTGGAAATTATAAAGCCGTATATAAATAAGAATTATTTAGTAAATAGGGAAAATAAAGCAGCATAAGAAAATGAGAATGATTTATAGAAACTGCAGATAGGTCACTCTCCATAAACGTGTTGAATTTTGCTAAATAGATGGTGGAACATCCCACGCTCCTAACATCATTCTTTGTAGCTTCAGCATCTACATAGTCAGTTTTTCCAAAACCCTGGGTTCTTAATTCTTTGACGCCCTGAACCTATCTATTCTTTCAGTGGACTTCAGCCAACAAATTATACCCTAGACCTTGTCAACACCCATAACTGCATTGTTACTGGTACTTAGATTACAATTATCTTATTCTCTGAATCCCAGCTTGCTGTTGCTATGAACTCCTCTCCCAAAATTCCTTGACCCTATTTGGACAACCTGTTAATTGACTTTCTACTCTCCGTGGCCTTGGTCTTTATCCTCTTGGTTCACCAGATTCCAAACTCAGTTACTATATAACCACTCTGGTACATATTCTAAGCTCTCTTGTCCTTATTGCCTTCCATACTCTCATCCCCAGCCGTAACTAAATCTACTTTCTGCCTGTAAATAGCTAAAAAATGGCTAGAAAAAATTAACCATGTAGACTTGTCCTTTTTTTTTTTTTGAATGATGATCATCTTCACTCTCCTACACTCTTACTCACCTATTGGAAATATCTCTTAACTCCTAACACCACCATGAAAGTCTCCCTCCATCACTCTGAGGGATAACCTTGCTTCTTTTTTTTTTTGACATCTTTATTGGGGTATAATTGCTTTACAATGGTGTGTTAGCTTCTGCTTTATAACAAAGTGAATCAGTTATACATATACATATGTTCCCATATCTCTTCCCTCTTGCGTCTCCCTCCCTCCCACCCTCCCTATCCCACCCCTCTAGGTGGTCACAAAGCACTGAGCTGATCTCCCTGGGCTATGCGGCTGCTTCCCACTAGCTATCTACCTTACGTTTGGTAGTGTATATATGTCCATGCCTCTCTCTCGCTTTGTCACAGCTCACCCATCCCCCTCCCCATATCCTCAAGTCCGTTCTCTAGTAGGTTTGTGTCTTTATTCCTGTCTTACCTCTAGGTTCTTCATGATATATTTTTTTTCTTAAATTCCATATATATGTGTTAGCATACGGTATTTGTCTTTCTCTTTCTGACTTACTTCACTCTGTATGACAGACTCTAGGTCTATCCATCTCATTACAAATAGCACAATTTCGTTTCTTTTTATGGCTGAGTAATATATTCCATTGTATATATGTGCCACATCTTCTTTATCCATTCATCAGATGATGGGCACTTAGGTTGTTTCCATCTCCAGGCTATTGTAAATAGAGCTGCAATGAACATTTTGGTACATGACTCTTTCTGAATTATGGTTTTCTCAGGGTATATGCCCAGTAGTGGGATTGCTGGGTCATATGGTAGTTCTATTTGTAGTTTTTAAGGAACCTCCATACTGTTCTCCATAGTGGCTGTACTAATTCACATTCCCACCAGCAGTGCAAGAACGTTCCCTTTTCTCCACACCCTCTCCAGCATTTATTGTTTCTAGATTTTTTGATGATGGCCATTCTGACTGGTGTGAGATGATATCTCATTGTAGTTTTGATTTGCATTTCTCTAATGATTAATGATGTTGAGCATTCTTTCATGTGTTTGTTGGCAGTCTGTATACCTTCTTTGGAGAAATGTCTCTTTAGGTCTTCTGCCCATTTTTGGATTGGGTTGTTTGTTTTTTTGTTATTGAGCTGTATAAGCTGCTTGTAAATTTTGGAGATTAATCCTTTGTCAGTTGCTTCATTTGCAAATATTTTCTCCCATTCTGAGGGTTGTCTTTTGGTCTTGTTTATGGTTTCCTTTGCTGTGCAAAAGCTTTGAAGTTTCATTAGGTCCCATTTGTTTATTTTTGTTTTTATTTCCATTTCTGTAGGAGGTGGGTCAAAAAGGATCTTGCTGTGATTTATGTCATAGAGTGTTCTGCCTATGTTTTCCTCTAAGAGTTTGATAGTTTCTGGCCTTACATTTAGGTCTTTAATCCATTTTGAGCTTATTTTTGTGTATGGTGTTGGGGAGTGTTCTAATTTCATACATTTACATGTATTACATGTAAACTGTCCAGTTTTCCCAGCACCACTTATTGAAGAGGCTGTCTTTTCTCCACTGTACATTCCTGCCTCCTTTATCAAAGATAAGGGGACCATATGTATGTGGGTTTATCTCTGGGCTTTCTATCCTGTTCCATTGATCTATCTTTCTGTTTTTGTGCTAGTACCATACTGTCTTGATTACTATAGCTTTGTAGTATAGTCTGAAGTCAGGGAGCCTGATTCCTCCAGCTCCATTTTTCTTTCTCAAGATTGCTTTGGCTATTTGGGGTCTTTTGTGTTTCCATACAAATTGTGAAATTTTTTGTTCTAGTTCTGTGAAAAATGCCAGTGGTAGTTTGATAGGGATTGCATTGAATCTGTAGATTGCTTTGGGTAGTAGAGTCATTTTCACAATGTTGATTCTTCCAATCCAAGAACAGGGTATATCTCTCCATCTATTTGTATCATCTTTAATTTCTTTCACCAGTGTCTTAAAATTTTCTGCATATAGATCTTTTGTCTCCTTAGGTAAGTATATTCCTAGATATTTTATTCTTTTTGTTGCAGTGGTAAATGGGAGTGTTTTCTTGATTTCACTTTCAGATTTTTCATCATTAGTGTATAGGAATGCCAGAGATTTCTGTGCATTAATTTTGTATCCTGCAGCTTTACCAAATTCATTGTTTAGCTCTAGTAGTTTTCTGGTAGCATCTTTAGGATTCTCTATGTATAGTATCATGTCATGTGCAAACAGTGACAGCTTTACTTCCTCTTTTCCGATTTGGATTCCTTTTATTTCCTTTTCTTCTCTGATTGCTACGGCTAAAACTTCCAAAACTGTGTTGAATAAGAGTGGTGAGAGTGGGCAACCTTGTCTTGTTCCTGATCTTAGTGGAAATGCTTTCAGTTTTTCACCATTGAGGATGATGTTGGCTGTGGGTTTGTCATATATGGCTTTTATTATGTTGAGGAAAGTTCCCTCTATGCCTACTTTCTGCACGGTTTTTATCATAAATGGGTGTTGAATTTTGTCAAAAGCTTTCTCTGCATCTATTGAGATGATCATGTGGTTTTTCTCCTTCAGTTTGTTAATATGGTTTATCACATTGATTGATTTGCGTATATTGAAGAATCCTTGCATTCCTGGAATAAACCCCACTTGATCATGGTGTATGATCCTTTTAATGTGCTGTTGGATTCTGTTTGCTAGTATTTTGTTGAGGATTTTTGCATCTATGTTCATCAGCGATATTGGCCTGTAGTTTTCTTTCTTTGTGACATCCTTATCTGGTTTTGGTATCAAGGTGATGGTGGCCACGTACAATGAGTTTGGGAGTGTTCCTCCCTCTGCTATATTTTGGAAGAGTTTGAGAAGGATAGGTGATTGCTCTTCTCTATATGTTTGATAGAATTCGCCTGTGAAGCCATCTGGTCCTGGGCTTTTGTTTGTTGGAAGATTTTTGATCACTGTTTCAATTTCAGTGCTTGTGATTGGTCTGTTCATATTTTCTATTTCTTCCTGATTCAGTCTTGGCAGGTTGTGCATTTCTAAGAATTTGTACATTTCTTCCAGGTTGTCCATTTTATTGGCATAGAGTTGCTTGTAGTAATCTCTCATGATCTTTTGTATTTCTGCAGTGTCAGTTGTTACTTCTCCGTTTTCGTTTCTAATTCTATTGATTTGAGTCTTCTCCCTTTTTTACTTGATGAGTCTGGCTAATGGTTTATCTATTTTGTTTTTCTTCT
This sequence comes from Pseudorca crassidens, assembly GCF_039906515.1. NCBI lineage: Eukaryota > Metazoa > Chordata > Mammalia > Artiodactyla > Delphinidae > Pseudorca > Pseudorca crassidens. Next base: position 20,216,518 of record NC_090313.1, read on the forward strand.
CAAAGAACCAGCTTTTAGTTTTCTTGATCTTTGCTATTGTTTCCTTCATTTCTTTTTCATTTATTTCTGATCTGATTTTTATGATTTCTTTCCTTCTGCTAACTTTAGGGTTTTTTTTGTTCTTCTTTCTCTAATTGCTTTAGGTGCAAGGTTAGGTTGTTTATTCGAGATGTTTCCTATTTCTTAAGGTGGGCTTGTATTGCTGTAAACTTCCCTCTTAGAACTGCTTTTGCTGCATCCCATAGGTTTTGGGTCGTTGTGTCTCCATTGTCATTTGTTTCTAGGTATTTTTTTATTTCCTCTTTGATTTCTTCAGTGATCACTTCGTTATTAAGTAGTGTATTGTTTAGCCTGCATATGTTTGTATTTTTTACAGATCTTTTCCTGTAATTGATATCTAGTCTCATGGCATAGTGGTCGGAAAAGATACTTGATACAATTTCAATTTTCTTAAATTTACCAAGGCTTGATATGTGACCTAAGATATGATCCATCCTGGAGAATGTTCCATGAGCACTTGAGAAAAATGTGTATTCTGTTATTTTTGGATGGAGCGTCCTATAAATATCAATTAAGTCCATCTTGTTTAATGTATCATTTAAAGCTTATGTATCCTTATTTATTTTCATTGTGGATGATCTGTCCATTGGTGAAAGATGGGGGTTAAAGTCCCCTACTATGAATGTGTTACTGTCGATTTCCCCTTTTATGGCTGTTAGTATTTGCCTTATGTATTGAGGTGCTCCTATGTTGGGTGCATAAATATTTACAATTGTTATATCTTCTTGGATCGATCCCTTGATCATTATGTAGTGTCCTTCTTTGTCTCTTCTAATACTCTTTATTTTAAAGTCTATTTTGTCTGATATGAGAACTGCTACTCCAGCTTTCTTTTGGTTTCCATTTGCATGGAATATCTTTTTCCGTCCCCTTACTTTCAGTCTGTATGTGTCTCTAGGTCTGAAGTGGGTCTCTTGTAGACAGCATATATATGGGTCTTGTTTTTGTATCCATTCAGCCAATCTGTGTCTTTTGATGGGAGCATTTAGTCCACTTACATTTAAGGTAATTATCAATATGTATTTTCCTATTTCCATTTTCTTAATTGTTTTGCGTTTGTTATTGTAGGTCTTTTCCTTCTCTTGTGTTTCTTGCCTAGAGACATTCCTTTAGCATTTGTTGTAAAGCTGGTTTGGTGGTGCTGAACTCTCTCAGCTTTTGCTTGTCTGTAAAGGTTTTAATTTCTCCATCAAATCTGAATGAGATCCTTGCTGGGTAGAGTAATCTTGGTTGCAGGTTTTTCTCCTTTATCACTTTAAATATGCCCTTCCACTCCCTTCCGGCTTGCAGAGTTTCTGCTGAGAGATCAGCTGTTAACCTTATGGGGATTCCCTTGTGTATTATTTGTTGTTTTTCCCTTGCTGCTTTTAATATGTTTTCTTTGTATTTAATTTTTGACAGTTTGATTAATATGTGTCTTGGCGTATTTCTCCTTGTATTTATCCTGTATGGGACTCTCTGTGCTTCCTGGACTTGATTAACTATTTCCTTTCCCATATTAGGGAAATTTTCAACTATAATCTTTTCAAATATTTTTTCAGTTCCTTTCTTTTTCTCTTCTTCTTCTGGAACCCCTATAATTCGAATGTTGGTGCGTTTAATGTTGTCCCAGAGGTCTCTGAGACTGTCCTTATTTCTTTTCATTCTTTTTTCTTTATTCTGCTCTGCAGTAGTTATTTCCACTATTTTATCTTCCAGGTCACTTACCCGTTTTTTTTATTATGCTATTGATCCCATCAAGAGTATTTTTAATTTCATTTATTGTGTTGTTCATCGTTTGTTTCATCTTTAGTTCTTCTAGGTCCTTGTTAAATGTTTCTTGCATTTTGTCTATTCTATTTCCAAGATTTTGGATCATCTTTACTATCATTATTCTGAATTCTTTTTCAGGTAGACTGCCTATTTCCTCTTCATTTGCTAGGACTTGTGGGTTTTTACCTTGCTCCTTCATTTGCTGTGTGTTTTTCTGTCTTCTCATTTTGCTTATCTTACTGTGTTTGGGGTCTCCTTTTCACAGGCTGCAGGTTCGTAGTTCCCGTTGTTTTTGGTGTCTGTCCCCAGTGGCTAAGGTTGGTTCAGTGGGTTGTGTAGGTTTCCTGGTGGAGGGGACTAGTGCCTGTGTACTGGTGGATGAGGCTGTATCTTGTCTCTCTGGTGGGCAGGTCCACGTCTGGTGGTGTGTTTTGGGGTGTCTGTGGACTTATTATGAGTTAAGGCAGCCTCTCTGCTAATGGGTGGGGTTGTGTTTCTGTTTTGCTAGTTGTTTGGCATAGGGTGTCCAGCAGTGTAGCTTGCTGGTTGTTGAATGAAGTTGGGTGCTGGCGTTAAGATGGAGATCTCTGGGAGATTTTCGCCATTTGATATTATGTGGAGCTGGGAGGTGTCTTGTTGACCAGTGTCCTGAAGTTGGCTTTCCCACCTAAGAGGCACAGCACTGACTCCTGGCTGCAGCACCAAGAGCCTTTCAGCCACACGGCTCCACAATTTGGGATGATTCATTGTTCATGTATTCCACAGATGCAGGATATATCAAGTTGATTGTGGAGTTTAATCCGCTGCTTCTGAGGCTGCTGGGAGAGACTTCCCTTTCTCATCTTTGTTCTCACAGCTCCCTGGGGCTCAGCTTTGGATTTGGTCCCGCCTCTGCGTATACGTCGCTGGAGGGCGTCTGTTCTTCGCTCAGACAGGACGGGGTTAAAGGAGCCGCTGACTCGGAGGTTCTGGCTCACTCAGGCCGGGGCGGAGGAGGGAGGGGCACGGAGTGCGGGGCGGGCCTGCGGTGGCAGAGGCCGACGTGACCTTGCACCAGCCTGAGGCGCACTGTGCGTTCTCTCGGGGGAGTTGTCCCTGGATCCCGGGAACGCGGCAGTGGCGGGCTGCACAGGCTCCCCGGAAAGGAGGTGTGGAGAGTGGCCTGTGCTCGCACACAGGCTTCTTGGCGGTGGCAGCAGCAGCCTTAGCGTCTCATGCCTGTCTCTGGCTTCCGCGCTTTTAGCCGCGGCTCACGCCAGTCTCTGGAGCTCCTTTAAGCAGCGCTCTTAATCCCCTCTCCTCGCGCACCAGGAAACAAAGAGGTAAGAAAAAGTCTCTTGCCTCTTCGGCAGCTCCAGACCTTTTCCCGGGCTCCCTCCCGGCCCCGCCGTGGTGCACTAACCCCTTCAGGCTGTCTTTATGCCGTCAACCCCAGTCCTCTCCCTGCGCTCCGACCAAAGCCGAGCCTCAGCTCGCAGCCCCGCCCGCCCCGGCAGGTGAGCAGACAAGCCTTTCGCGCTGGTGAGTGCCGGTTTGTCCCGATCCTCCGTGCGGGAATCTCTCAGCTTTGCCCTCCGCACCCCTGTTGCTGTGCTCTCCTCCGCGGCTCCGAAGCTTTCCCCCTCCACCACCCGCGAAGGGGCTTCCTAGTGTGTGGAAACTTTTCCTCCTTCACAGCTCCCTCCCACTGGTGCAGGTCCCGTCCCTATTCTTTGGCTTCTGTTTTTTCTTTTTTTCTTTTGCCCTACCCAGGTACGTGGGGGGGGGTGTCTTGCCTTTTGGGAGGTCTGAGGTCTTCTGCCAGCGTTCAGTAGGTGTTCTCTAGGAGTTGTTCCACGTGTAGATGTATGTCTTGTGTATCTGTGGGGAGGAAGGTGATCTCCGCGTCTTACTCTTCCGCCATCTTCCCCTCGTCCCTTGCTTCTTATATCACTGAGAAAATAGAAATGGTCCTTTATCACCATCATCATCATCATCATCACCATTTTTCTAAATCTACAAGGCTACTTAACTTTTATCCATCTGTGTTCATATATAAAATTATATTGTATATAACAGAGCAGGATGCAATGGCAGTTTGCCTGAATTCAAATCCTATGTGAGATTATATATATTTTTTTACCTGTGCGATATTTAGTGAGGAGATAAAGATAGATGGTTTATGCAGAAAACTCTTCTTTCATAGAACACTAGAAAATATTCATATATTGGTAAAAATGACCTTTATATTTTAATGAAGCATCTTTCTTCACTGACTTCAGCTAAAGTAGGTCATAACAAAGATACATATTGATAAATATAAAATAATTAGTTAATATTCATTTAAAATATACTAAATAGACACTTTTCTGTTTTATTGTATGCATTATCTTATATAAATCTCCTAATGCATTATGAAGAAGTAATAAACTTTGCTGGTCATCCTATATTTGTTCACAGCCTGTTACTTTCCCTGAATTGCAATTTACGTAGATCATGATGAACAGTGTTATGAGATTGGGTTGATAGTTTTCTGAAAAGTCACTGTAGCGTTTGCCAGAAAAGGATTTTATTTTATACCAGCCTAATTCTTAACTATCAAACGGAAGGGATAACAGAATTAAGTTAAAACATGCAGTGCAGTAGATTGATTTTCTGAAGGTACTATTTTCTGAAAGCACCATTAGGGAGTACAGACATCAGGTCTCCCTACTCAACTTCCAAGGAATCAAATTGGGATAAAAAGAAATTTGAACTCCTAGAGCTTGCTGGCTTTGAGTCACCTAACCTAATCAGCTTTACAAGAATGGTAAATTATAATGACAACAAGTAACAAGAAAAACTGAAATTAGCAAATTAATATATGATAAAGTGATATCTGTTCCCTTAAAACAGAGACAGAATGACTTAGAAAAATATTGAAAAATTATTTTCAGTATTATACATTTATCTTAGCTCTTGGCAGCAGTAAAAGCATTTCCTTGGAATGTTAATTGGATGTTTTCCCTTTTTTGGCAATACTGTGACCAAAATACCTATTATTTGACAATTGCTGTGCTAAGACATAACAGATAAGCATGCCAGACAAACCACTCTCTTCAAAGTAAACTGTAACAGACATCACTAATTTGATTTTACAAACAAATCTTAGGAATTCTGTGTTTAATAGTCAGTTCTTAAAATCTTTGCTCAATGTATTGTCAGTGCAGTTTAGTTTTCCAAGCAAATATTAGACAAGGACTTTAAAAATTAGTATGCTGCTATTTATTAGTCAGGTAGGACATCATAGCATGTATAGCTGACAAGATTCACACAGTAATTGGATACAATGAAATTTAAAAATGTTTTACTGTGAGTTTTGCTTCATGTTTTTCTAAGGATCACGTTAGCTACAGAAAATAGGTGTTTATTACCAAGGATAGATAGGTGTGTCTCACTGGAGCTTGAGGGTAGTGGTTGTGATTTTCCACTGGGCTTCACAGAGATTATAACTGAAATCAGGACACCCCAGAGGACACTGCTAGAAGTTACTTGTAAATTATGATTTTCTTCTATCACTATTAATATAGCTAAGTTACTGTTGCCTAATATCTCAGTACTATTTAGTAGATTCTCTTGCTGTGTCTTAATCAAAATTCCCAAGATAGAGTTTTCCTGTAGTTATAAAGAGATTTTTTTACAATAATCTTTTTCATAAGCCACAGACAAGCTATGGGTCTAACTTATAAACAACAGAAAGTAAAGTTTATATAAGGATAGTAGATGCAACAGAAATTGTAACTGAGAAGTATAGTACAAATAATTGGTCTTAAGGGTTCAAATTGCCACTCAGTATATCATTGCAACACAACAGTCTTAATTTAAATTAGTGGTTCAAGGAAAGCGCATATCAGAAAAGCACTAATTCATCGATTCAACACTACTGGAGATATTCTTACATCATATATGGTGAAATATACATTAGGGTGTTAAAACTATTATAGATGTTATATTGTTTGTAACTCCCTAAAGAGAGAATCATTAATAAGCTCATTGTGTTTTTAAATGGGATTTTCCTCCAAAGCAATTAAAGATATGCATCTAGTTTGAAAAAAGTTACCACCAAATTCAGAAAGATGTTGAAACATTGAAACGGGACTGATATTTTAAAAAAAATGGAAGAGGAAACCTGGAGGGAATGCCTACTTAAAAATATCTTTTACCCATCTTGTTGTCTGAAAATTTCACCGTTAATATCTTTGTGTTTTAAAAGCCTGTATCTCTGGCCAGTCCTAAGAGATGGTTATGGTCATATATTGATTTTTGAAATTGTATTTATTTAAGGGGGGAAATCTCAAATATATCAAAACTCGAAGAGGTCTAAAATGATTAATCAAGCTAATGAAGATATGATTCAACTTGTTATTTTAAATATTTGTATGGACTCTGAGCTGAATCATTTTAGGTATATTTTACACAATAACAGAAACAGTATATTTTATTGAATTACTCTATTTTTAAACCTAAATTTGTTAAAATACTCTGTTGCACTATAGGAATATTGCTAGTATAGAAATACTTAGATTAATTTTCAATATATGTATATGTAGAAAATGTGGGAAATAATATGTATTATACTTTTATCATCAATATTCTGAAGTTTTGACACATGTACAACATAGTCCATGTCTTAATTGCAGAGATGACCTTCATTAAATGTCACCAAATAAAAATGTATAGTTTTTATATAGCTTCAATGCACATGAGGGTATCTGTCTTATTTGGTTCTCTGTTGAATTAGGCAGACAGGATATAATACAATTTTTAAAATCTTTAAGATTTTCTGGAAATTTTGGAAAGTAGTTCTACATTTATCTAGACAAAAGATTCTTCAGAAGTGTTTTGGGGAACTCTGGCTCTATGTAATATTAGGTGTTCTTTGAACAAAGCCTACTTTAGTTGAATAACTTTGAGAAATTAATATTCACAAGAGGTTATCCTTCTTGATACACAGTCAAGGTTCACAGAGGTATGGAAGTAAAACAATCAAATACAGACACACCTCAGAGATATTGCAGATTCGGTTCCAGACGACTGCGATAAAGTGAATATTGCAATAAAATGAGTCACATGAATTTTTTCGTTTCCCAGTGTATATAAAAATTATGTTTGCCCTATGCTGTAGTCCATTAAATGTACAATAGCATTATGTTTTTAAAAAGTTCATAACAATTATAAAATACTTTATTGCTAAAAAATGCTAACCATCATCTGAGCCTTCAGAGAGTTATAGTAGTAATATCAAAGTATCACAGATCACCATAATAAATATAATAATAATGGAAAAGTTTGAAATATTGTGAGAATTACCAAAATGTGACACAGAGATACAAAGTGAGAATATGCTATTGGAAAAATAGTGCCCATAGACTGGCTTGACACAGGATTGTGACAAATCTTCAATTTGTAAAAAACGCAATGAAGCAAAGCACAGTAAAACAAGGTACAACTGTACATAATTCAACAACAACAAACAACCAAACACGAACAGAAACAGTTTAATCTAGTGTTGTCCACGTGTATTTGATCAGGGATTTTTTTCTTTCTATATAAAATTTCATTTTGTAAAATGCAATTTGGGGACCAGTTGAGATTGAATACATTAAATTTTATGTTGTAGAAAATGAAAAGCTGGTTTTCATGTACGTGCGCAAGACTGTACCATGCCACAGTGAAAAAAAGAAATACTACAAGGCAGTTTTCTCAGAGCAAAATGAGTACTGAATTGATTACTGAGCATAAAGAAAATAAATATTAAAGACAGTTGGTACCACTCCAGTTCATAATTAGGTTCTGAACAATGTGCTAAATAAGTTATATTTGTTTCATTTTACATTATCTTAATTTAACATCATTTCAGATTCAATGGAACCCTTAAATGTTCTTTTGATATAGTCTAAAAATTAACATTTTAATACAAAACACTGTATAATTACTCTATTACATTAACATATATTGTATTTGAAAATATATTTGCTTTAACACAGGCTAACTATGCTTTAATTCCTTTTATTTCAAAAACGTGAATTAAATTATAAGGTAGTTTTTCTTGTAGCTCATTCCTTGAAAATGCAGAAATATTCAGCACTGTAGAATGCTCATGAGAAAGAGCTCAAGGGAAATAATTGCATGCATGGTATTGTAATGCTGTGTAATGGCCACGGTGATAGCCCATCATCTCTGCCAGAATCTATTGGTTAGAAGAAAGTCATATATTCTGCTGACACACAAAGGTGGAAATTTTACAAGGGAATGAAAAAAGAATAACAAGAGGTCTCTCTGCCACACCCCAGTGTTACAGAGGAAGATTTCGGAGAGAACAAGTCCCCTGGCATTTTCTGCACTTTTGGGAAAACCAGAGCTCTTCAGACTTACTGGGACACAATAGGGAGCTGTAAAGATTAAATGTCTTATCTCCCTCCCTCCAGGATCCTGGTGAAATGACCTAGATGTTCCAGATGTTCTAGATGTTCAAATTTTCATTTCTCTCTTTAAAGAGAGTTCACATGAAGCTGAAGAAAGTAATTGGAAAAGATAATACAGTGCTGAAGAGCTCATCCTATGACTCTCTCCCAGGCTTTCTCAGCTTGGAAAGTAGACACTTCCGACACCTCACATAACAGTAACTATTAGGTCAGTGAAATTCTTGCTATACCAGTTATTGTCTACTGACACTCAGCATTCATTCCCACCACTTTATCCCACTCTCACCATATTGCAAGAACAGACAGGCTAAAAGCTACAATCCCAGACTCTCTTCCCCCAAAAGTTTGAGATGTGATTTAGGTTGTTCCAAGTAAATGAGCCCATGCCAGATTGGGAAGGCAGAGGAGGCCGAATCTGTTCATCCCCCAGCTTCAGTGGAGACTGATATTAATGTGCACAACAGAAAACCTCTGTGTTTCAATGTATAAGAACAAACTACGGGGTATAGGGCAGCTATGAAATTAGCAATGGTTTCCTGCAGCGTCCTGAATGCTGAGTGGTTGCAACAGCTGCTTGTTGACTTCTGGATTGCGGCAGTAGCTGCAATAGCATGAACTTGAAGCCCAGTTGCAGGGCCCTGACTTCAAACCCAATCTTCCAGCAACTGTAATGAGTTTGAAATATCTGTAGTAGTTTTTGTTTCTTATGACAACTAAAGAATGTTGCTCACTATCTGATTCTACAAGAGTGAAGTCACTAGCCCCTGCAGTCACTGACCTTTAACACACCCTGAAAGGCGTTCAGTATGGAGATCAGGAATGAGGCTCTCTGTGCTCTGGGAAAAACTGGCAGAACAGGCCTTCAGATAGTAGATGCATTTTATGAATCCAATTTCTTGCATCTTCTCATACATAGAAAAACACTAAAATCATTAACAGAGACATCTGCTCCTTGTGACTAGCAGCAAACTTCTACTGAGATGTCTACTTGATTGTACATACCTCCTTCGCTAAGATCACATACATACTGACCTCTCTTCCTACCTCTTCGGAGCAGTTCCTAAGAGCTGAGAGGCTATCTCCTGGGCAGTAGTCCTCAGTAAGTTCCCAAATAAAACTGAACTCACAGCTGTCACACTGTGCATTTTTTTCAGTCAACACCTATATTAAAAGTTTTGTCAGCATCTTCAAAACACAAGTCTAGCCTAAGATTTCCATAAACTATTGGTCTTGCTTTGCGAGCTTCCTGGTTTATAAGTGAAGATGACTGTAAGTTTTCTGGTCTTTTGTTTGTTCAGTGGAACAAGTACTGAATTCCTTCTGAACCTAACTACTTACACACTTTGTAGTAAAACACATATCTTTAATTACAGTTATGTTTGAATATAGCATAATTTACCACTTTCACTTCATTTCATGCATAGATTCATATTGTGTGGATGATTTCCATAAACGGCAAGAATTTCATAAACATGAGACTTAAGAAGAGTGAATATACTATGTATGTTGTTAGTGGTTTAATATTTTTAATGAAAAGCTCATCTTAAAAGGTGTCAGACTATGACCAAAAATGGTTGCAAACCCCAAATCCATTCTGTAATGAAGTGTTTAGGAAATAAAAACCTGCAATACAAAAAGGTCTATTTAATTAGTTTTAATAAGAGTAGTCAGAAGAGAAATGATCGTATAGCACTTTTAACTAAACACAGATATATTGCAGTACACTTAAATTTGCTGAAGAAAAATTGCTTGTGCAAAGGAGATTCTGAGTCAAGTGACAAGGGGAAGAAAGCTGTAAGCATAGCACCACTTATGTTATTAATCTGAATGACAGGGAAGAAGAAAAAAGATAACAATAGATGCTGACAGTGCATAGTGTGAGCCATGAATTAATTTGCTCTGGCAATGACACCTTTGAAAGGACACTTGTTGGGCACAAGCCATAAGATTTTGCTCAGAATATAAAATGCAAACATAACAGAATCATTTCTTTAAAAAAAGAGTCGTTAGGTAATATTTATTTTTCTGTTAGGTTTGGTAGTATATATGCCACTGTTGATAAAGAAAATACAATTTTCAATTCCTTATGTTGTTACTGTTTCAGATTAACAAAATTGAGTAATACTGACCTCTAGAAAAGTGATATAATGCTAAGATAGTCATCTCTATAAAACAATGGTTGAAGCAGTTGTTTTTTAAACACGTCCCTCTGAGAAATCAATCCAGGATAAAGGAAGTTTCCATATTTTTAAAACAGAATATGTCTATGTAAATAAGCATAGTGAATTCAGGAACAAATGCGTCCCAACCAAGATTAAAACAGTGTCATAAATTGGGAAGCCAGAAATGGGTCATTCATATCCAACATATACCAAATTATCCTAGGAGGTTTAGACTGACTAAAATCACCTCTATTCTTTCATATCTGGCAACAAAATTGGAACAAATGTTAATCTCACTCAGTTGTATCAGCACAAGTTTGAATGGGGGGGATTTACTAGCCTGATTATTTGCATATTTGCAACAGCTTTCAGAGTTACAGTCCATATGCTAATGGGTAAAGGGCTCCTTCACTTGTCAACTACTCTGCCTGGGAGTAATAGTCTCCCAACAAAAATATTTTTACTATCCAAAAGCATTGCTAGTATCACCAGCAAGGTAAGGTGAGACAGATCAGCATCAAAGAAAGCAAGGGATTTCATCAGCCTCAGGACAATATAACCTAATGAAATACTTTATTGATTTAAAGTGAAATTTGCCACACACAATGAGCTTAATCTTAATTGACTTTCCTTTCTTTAGTCCTAGTGAGCAGAAAAAGGGAGAAGAGAAAAAGTAACTGCATACACACTTACAAAACATTAGAAAATACTTTCACATCAACATTTGTCACTGGAATTCCTCTTAAGAATCTGTGTATGTTTGCAAAATATCCTGAAAAGAGTTTGGACGAATAAATTTATCCTGTATGAAGCCTAGATGTAGGAAGAGTTAATGGGGAAAAATGTGTGGTGGGTGGTGGGAATATGTTCTAAACTTGGAGACAGTGAAGGAAGGAGAGGATGGTGAGACCTGCAAGATCACTAGCTACTTATATATCCATAGACATTATTGATATTCATGTGCCATTTCCTTAGATGAAAATTGCAATAATCTTAGAAAAAAATCTTAGATGGTATCTTGTTTGCATTGTGTTTTGTTGTTTTACTAAATCCCAAAATGTACTAGAAGGAACAGAACTAAAATTTACCATATATATACTCTTCTAGAAATAGGAGATAAAATATTTAGTGAAGATTTGGGACAAAGATCCTTAAATAAAGCTACATCTTAAAAGAAAAGTTAGATTTGGAAAAAAAAATGCCAAGTAGCACAAGGAACATTAACTACTTTTTCCAAATGCATGGGTAAAAAGTTAATTCACACTTAGAATTCATAACTTATGGGTTGAGCATCATAGGTGTTTGAGGTTGAAATATATTCTAAATACTTAGTCTAGAAATCTTCCAAAAAGAAATCCACCTCCCCTCCTATCCATTGCCAAATTGGTTCCAGGGCAATAAGATTCTTATCTTATTTGCAAACTCTAAGGAAAAAACAGTCAATTCTATAGGGACACACATTCAACCCAGGCCTCTCAGTATTTCCACTTGAAAAAGCACTCTTAAACAGGAGCTCACAATTCAGAAGTAGAGGGTATATGGACAAGAAGTAGTATTAGGCACACAAATTAAAAGTACTAGTGTGCCTGAACTCCAGAAAATGGCAATGTTAGTATACTGCCTAAATATCGTATGCAAGTAGAGCTTAAGGCAATAGCATTTATGGGATAAAAAGTCAGCAGATCATCAACAAGAGGGAGATTTCACAAGACAGATTTTGCAATTGAAGAATCCTTTACTTTATCCACATAAACTCACAGTGAGGCTAACCCCACATAATTTTGACCAGGGCATATCTTTGTCTTTTAGGACAAGTCTTCAAGAGTAATTTTTTTATCTTAACTCTGTGAGATTACTTCTAGTCAAAACATGTTATTATTTCAAGGTATAAAAAGTAAATAATATAGAAAAGAGTACAAGCAAATAGGATTTTTTGGAGAGTGAGCTCTTCTTTCATTACTTCAGACTGGTTTATTATTCTATTACTGGTTAGCATAAGTTAAAAAGAAGTCATCTGTATTGCCTACATTAAGAAACCAAAATGAACACACACACAAACATTCTTGTTTCAAACTAAAAAATAGAATTTAAAATATTTTTTGATACCTTCACATGCAATTTTGAACATAGATTTATTGTTGACTTATGCCTAACATTATTGTATATGAATGCAACAGAGACTGGTATAAAATTCTTGCTTTATGATAACCTTAGTTCAAAGTTCTTCAAGTATTGTCCCATTTTAAAAAGTTGATGCATGAATAAAAGTATGAAGCTAGTTTTATTGTTTTATAGTAATTTATAAATAGATATAATTATGTGTTGACATACGTATGTATAGTGAAGTAGATTTAAAAGCAGATGTATATATATAAACATGAGAGTAGATACAGATATATAGATATAAATGAAGAGTGACAGAATATGCCACTCCAAAACATGCCATGTTGGCATAACAATTATTTTAAATTAGAGGCACTTTTAAAAAGCAACGCAAGAAAAGCACTCTGACCTTCATTCTTTTTCTTAAAAGCAGGATATGAAATTCCCATGTTAAAATGTCCCCCCAGTTGAAGTAACATTATTATTATCAAGGGCAAGAAGTTGAGACACAGATAATTTCATACAAACAGACCCTGTGAAAATAATTTGTATCTCTCTTTACCCTCTCCACCTAGTTTAGTTACTTTCCACAATGACTCTCTGCTCAACGTGCTATAAAAGCGTGTAGGTTCCATTGTTCCTTTGGGTCTTCATTCCTTATGAGGGCTCCCATGTCATGTAAAACATATAAATTTGGATGCTTATTTCCTGTCAATCTGTCTTATGTCAGTTTAATTCTCAGATCCAGATTAAAAACCCTAAGAGGGTAAAGGGAAAACCTTGTTGCCCCTACATAGGTACAGATAAATAGTGATATATTGATTCTTACTAAATATAAAATTGTATTCTCATTTCATCATTAAAATTGTCATCATGGCAAGTTTATACATTTTTCCATTATAAGGAACAAGTGGTGTCACCTGTAATTTATTCCTGTATCTGTTTATTTTAAATAAATTTTATCAGTTATTTAATTATTCAGTACACAACAATATTATTGAAATATTACCAGGTGCAAAACATCATAATAAATATGAAACCTTTCAATATAAGTGTGACAAGAGGGAAAATTATACTACATGGGAAAATATTAGAATATTACTAATGGAATAATCTAAGCCTTAGATTCATTACATATAAAATGGGGATTATTGTGACCTTAACCTACCTTGCAGAGTGGCTTTGAGGATTGAACAGAATATTGTATCCAGTGTATCATCTGGCCCAGACTGCATGCTCACTATATGATGATTAGTACTATATTGATAATTAATAATCCTCAGGGCAAGCACTGGAATCTCCTGCCATCCAAATGCATTAAATACATCTTGGTTTGGCTGCTTGTTTATTCCAATATTATCTGCTCTGGGAATCACTCTTAATACACTAGAAAGTACTTCTAGCAGCTATTTCCATATTTATATGGAAAAATAGAGATTCACACAAAGGTAGAAATTTATGCTGCACCATGACTACCATTCATTTTTTTCCTCCCCATTAATGTAGAATATTAATCCAAGACACTCAGAGCCTGGGCTTACATCACTTAATAGCCAGGCTTTAGGAGGAAATCTTCATGTCCTGTCTGGTCTTACAACAGGCCTGGTCTTCTAAGGTTTAGTTCTTCAGTCTGGCCTTAGACTCTTTCAGGTATTCCTGGAGCTGTCCATTATATTTGTCGGTGCCTTTGCTACTGTCATTTTGGTTATATTTATTCCTTTATTTTATTTTCTAAGGCAATACAGAATTTGTTTATTTTATTTAAAACCAAAGGAAACTAACTAATAGAACTGACTTTATAGTCAACAGAAATTTATTACATTCCATGAAATATGTTATGGTTTTTACTCTTCAGTAGCTTGGTGTCTAAATTAGTGGAGGAGGAAGATCCATTAACACATAATTTTAACACAGAATAAAGCCTGCTACCGCAGAGTGCAACTCAGATTGTATTACATGACATAACATAATATCTGTGGGAGAAAATGGGATAGAAGACTTAGAAACATATTAAAATGAGCCATAATTGTAAGATAAATAAGATTTTAAAAATATTTCTAAAATATATGTGTAATTTTCTCTAGGCATTCACTTGTCCAAACAAAAGTAGAAGACTTTTTATCATACTCAAGAAAAATCATGAAAAAAAGAACATGAATATGCAGGTTAAAAAATGATTAATGGTATGGAGGTGTAAGGTCAGGAATGATGTGAATTAGGAAGTGAGAAAACTAAATGTAAGGTCATTGTTTGCATATGTTTTTATTCAAATAGATATAGCAAGTAAAACAGATTTGTTTACAGTGCCAGCAAAATAGTTTACATAATTTTATGTGGAAAAAAATTAGGTATCAAAGTATGCTGGTTTGATTTAAATATTTAAATCTATATGAAACAAAATCAGCATAAAATTTTAAAAGGCCACTTTTTCTTTATTCATATGAAATGAAAACAAATAATCATTGAGAAATTTGTACAGTAAACTGAATAACTATCCAATGCTTTTTAATGTTAATTTTAACAAAAGACCAAGAGTTAGAAGCCTCTATATTATTTAAAGTCTGTAAGATATTTTTTATTAAAATGTAAGATGTATTTCTGGTGAAATGGGTAAAAACAATGAAAGTTGTGTTGCTAGTCATTGCAAGATTGAGGGGAAACATTCAGGAATTAATTCCTCTAAAACATCAACACTTTGGCTTATATAAGGAATGTCATCATATTATCTCTAGAGTTGATATATGTATATAAGTATATAGTATATATAAAAATATATATGTATATGTAAAGAGAGACAGAAGATGGAGTTAATTTGTTTTCTCAGTTCTTTCTAGAGATAATCCAAGGCCCCTTTAACTTGATATGGGTGACCTTAGAATGAAAATGTAAGCATTTCATGATCAAGTTGTATGATTATTATAGAAGAAACCAGCACATTTTGATACTTAAATATTATTTATGTTGAAAAGGAGAAGAGAATAATTTCTTCCTATGTTCTATAGAAGTACATTTGTCCCCTCCAAAAATCTGGAAAACAGAGGTTGCCAATGATGATATTAAATTATGACCAAAATGCAGAAGCCATAAGATAAATGATTAATTAATATCAGTACATAAAATAATTAAAAATTCCTGTGTGAAGTAAAAACAAAAACTGCAAAGAAATATGACAAAGGGATAATTAATTTACAAAGTTATCTTAATACTCAGGAGGAAAGGGTCAACAACTCAGTTTTTAAAAATATAGGGAAAAGCTATTAACAGAGGTATCATAAACAGTGAAAATATATTGAAAAATAAGCATCTGAAAGCATGCCACATTCATTAGTAAATAAATTTCAGAAACAAAACTCTTAAAGTTTGATGGTAGTATACTAAAAATTAGAGAGATGGGAGTATAATTAGGCAATATTTTGTGGGGCAGTATGACATCAATCAACCTTTGAAGTGCACATGTTTTACTTAAATTTAGTATAGGGATATTATTACAAAAGCATATCATTTATAAGAAGCTCTTCACTGCAGCGTTGTGTGTAATATCAAAAAGTCTGGAGGCAAAATAAGTGTCCAAACACCATTTACATAAAGAACACAGTATTCATATAACGGAATATCAATATAAGCCTTAAAAAAGAATGAGAACAATGTAAATGTGATAATGTCCCTACAGTCTCAAGGTATATTTTTACGTTAAAAAGAGGAACAGGGAGAGTAATACTTACAGTTTCATGGATGTCACTGTTACAGGCATTTTCCATTATACAAAAATGAAAGTATCCATACTATGACTGAAATAATGATTACACTATAATACATGAACATTTGACTTATAGAAGGAAAGAAACCAGAAAGATTATTTATTTTATTTTTTCAAATTAATTTTTAGATAAATTTGGTTCTAGTGAAACAAGAGAAGTTGTTTTAAGGAAAAAATATACACACCTTCCATTCACACTCCAATGAAGTGACCAGTTAATCTCCTGGTGTTTTTCCTCACCCTACTTTTGCATAGATTTATAAAAACTTGTGCACACAGAGATTTTGCTGTTGTTCCTTTGTTTCGTTTTGTTCCTGTCACTGTAATTCTTTGCTTGGCACATTCCTAAATCTTGATGTTCCGAGTCCTCGATAGGACTTCCTAACTGATGATAGACCTTGATATTTAGTTCTTGTTTAGTGTCTGATCCTAATTTCATTAAAAATTTATGCATTTTATTTTAGTTATACTTCTACATTTTAAATTTGAGATACGTTTTACACAGTGAGGATTCTACTTGTCTCAGATGATAATGCCAAAGGAAAATTGTTCTTGATTTGCACACATCCTAATAGGATTAAATTCCTTTGCCATTTGGTGGGAGCTAAGAATAAAAAACCATAGCTAGTCTCAAAAAAGACCATTCTCAAAAAGATTGTGCTGGCTGTCAATATTCTTTCTGCACTTTAAATTTGGAGAGCAGCACATTATTTTGAGTAATGGCATAATCAGTTTGAAATAGGAAGAAGATACGGATAATTTAATCATTTTATCTACAGTAAAGACTAGAGGGAGATAAGAGACAAAGTGCCGATACAAAATTACTGAAATACTTGTTTAATATACGGTGCATGATGATTAAATCTATCAATACATGAAGCATGAAGTAAAAGAATTATCAGGATAAGCAGTTTGACAATTTGCATCACAAAATTTTTTTAAATATATGAAAGTATTAATTTATCAGTAATTTCTGAAGTGCGGGAGGTTCAAGGAGTCTTTTTAATTTAATTTTTCAATATTCAATAAAGCTGGAAACTTAATGTCTGTTCTTAATGCAGTGTTGACCCTAGATTATATAAATAATAAAGCAGAATTCATCGTTCCCACATTATTTCATTATCTTCCAAAGTTTTTTTTTTTTGCAAGGCCTTTCCATGCAGTGACGTTATATAATCTAAGATGTATTATAGATCCTGGTTGTACAGTATGTTCTGGAAAATATTGACAAAGAGTATTTCTCCAAATTTAAAAAAAAAATTCTCCTAATCCATCTTAGTAATGGTTTTTATTACTTTCGAAAACTTTGAAGTTAATAAAATGATTGCTTACTTGTTAGTTGTCATAAAGCTAAAATTTGGGCTTAGGTTACGGTTACCTGGTAAAATAAAAGAGTTAAATGAGTGTGTGTGTGTGTGTGTGTGTGTGTTTGTGTGTGTGTGTGTGTTTGTGTGTGTGTGTGTGTGTAATCTCTGTGTGTGGGTAGATGCTATTTAATTTGACACCTTAGAACTTCATATTTGTTTCTGTTTAAACAATAATTACATTAATATGTTTTTTCCCTTTAAATATTTAAGAAAACATAATAGAATTTTTGTTATTTTTATAACAGTTATCAGTACTATTTGGTATAGGAGTGGAGGATACCAACATGTGATTTGATCAAATGTTATCCTTAGCATACCAAATAAATAGTAAATGCTCCCTAGCTTCTCTGTATTAATTGATTTAAAAAATTAAAAATTCAATCCCAGTTTGGACTCGTATCTAGAAATATCCAGTTATTGAAAAAATTCAAGCTTGTAAATGGTCACTTTAAATATATAATCATGTATACTGAACCCATATAAATTAAGTTCACTATTTCCTTTACCTGAATGTAACTTTATATCCCTTTCATCATCTTGACTCTCAATGATTAAGAATTTATTTCACCATTTTAATGGAGTGCTTCAGAAATACTAATAAGATTTCACTTTTTCAAACTTCACTAATTTCTAATATCTTATAATTTGAATAGTTTCGAGACCTTTATTTAGACTTGATTTGTCGATATTGTCAACAAAGATCAAAATTAATGTTTCTGTGAAGCTCTTTTTAAGCACATGCAAGCACATTAGAAAACCATTTATATCCAAATTGTTCATAGAATGTTGAAATTGGAAAGTATTAATGATATAAAATGGTCTCTGTCAATCTACCATATTATTCATCTCAGAGAGCATAAGATCACAGAATTCATCAATGTCAAAGCCAGAAATTGAACCCTGGCATATTTTATCTATTAAATAGAGTGAGTGTCTTACAGACGTTTTAGCAACATATCTTAGTTGCATTTGGTTATAATTACGTAAAAGTAGTAAAACATTATGAAAATATTTAATATATATAAGACTCACATTGCAGGCAACCATGTAACAGTCATCTAACTTTATGATATTCAATGCCTTCTGCATTCTTAGAATTAAAAAAAAAAAAGCAAGAATAATGCGGTACTTGAAATCTATTTTAAATGGATATATTCCTCCCTTTGAATGAAAAAAATCTAGATTATTTTAAGTGGTGGGAATTCATCAAGAAAATAAAATTCATATTGCATGTTCATTGTATTAAATATATATTTTATTCTACCAAATGCTAATAGCGAACACATTTGATGAATCTTCTTATGTCCCATTTTCACCCACTATATTTACTAAATGATTCATTTTTCTTAGGGCAAATGTAAATTGAATTAAATATTTAATTTTTAAATTAAATTTCCCTGAATTATCATAAAAGCATACATATAAAAACTCTTATGTTTTGTAAATTATTTGATTTGAACACATTCACTGTGTTTATTATTTATTTTAGTAAAATATTCATAAGCTTAAAGAATCCTAAATAACATTTGTTTCTTTAATATGGTTGTTATTTTATAATACATCTCAAATGTTAGTTACTAATATTTTTCAAATTAGCTTATTGCATTATTAATAATATGGAGGTTAACTTCCCAAAGATTTATTTTTGTCCTACTTTTTTTTAATGCAAAACCATATTCCCCATAGAAAAATAGGATGCATTATGTTATAAAGATTTTATTTAAAAATTGGGAAAACTGCATTCCTATTCTTCACAAAATCATATATTTTGCAGTTTATGACCTCTAACGAGTTGTGAATGCCAGCTTTAATTTTATACAATGAAGGACGTAATTATATATCATTAGTAAAAGACTGATTCTAGTCACTGTTGGTCTCTAATCTTTTTTTTATTAATTTCAAGATCCATATAGGTGAAACGTTTAATGTCCAAGACTCTCAGTTTCTTGAGCTCTCTTAAAACGATCTTTATCTTGACATTTTCACAGTGTCTTCTTCTCACAGTCACTACCCTCTCATTATCAGTACTCCAACCCTTCCATTGCTTCCAGTTGCAGATTTCTCACTCTCCATTCACCACCTCCTCTTTTTCATACCTCAGTTTAAGCAACCCTTTGATTTTCACTTGGTTCTTCAATCCACTGATCCTGCTACTTTCACTCTCCATCAACTTTCCCTTAGCTTAAATTCCATGAAAAATCACTGGACTCATTCTATTGCACACACATCAACTCTTTTGTTATCTTCCTACTTAAGTCCAGTTTTTCACTGAATCCAGACCTACGACAGTGCTGCTGAATATGACTGAAGACATAGTTGAAATGCAGCATCACCATCTTAAATGAATCTTTACTGTTCTCAAGCATTGATGCTGAAATCTCCTAGCTCAATCTCTCTTGATTGCTTACACAACTATCTCATTTTTCACAGTAATTCTCATAATTCTTTCCTATTCCCCACTCTCAAATGGCAGCCTTAATTCTTTTTCCACTGAGGGTTTTATAGTAACCTGAATTTAGTAATCTGAAAGACCGTGAAGGATGTTTCTTTTTCTTCTTTTTTTTTCGTTTCAGTAAATAGCACATATACTAGTTAATTCACTTTTAGAGAGTCTCAAAAGAGATACAACTAGAAGTCTTGCAAGCAGCTTGACTCTCCAACTTTCTCAGTTGTGAGACATCACAGGCAGTTTACGGCATTTCACTTTATGGCAAGCATAGGTAAATGAGTGTGCCTATATTAAGAGCAATCACCTTAAAAAAGCAGAGTGTTTGCAGCTATTGTGTGGAACATCCCTGTTTTCAGAGTTGCAGTAAACTTTGAAGATATCCTCAGGAATAGTAGGTTTTCATCCCTGAAAAGTAGATTTGTCACTTGCTTTAAGAATGACAGATAGGTTTCCTCCTATGCAGTGAGAATTGGAGGATATCTACAACATGTTTATTTATTGATCAAGTATTCTCTTGTGTGTTTAGAAGTCATTGATTGACTTATCAGTGGACTGCTAGGCCCTTCTATAATATCATGGCTTGAAACTTAAAACTCTTCTTTTTCTTAATTACTTTATTTTATTTTTATTTTGACTGCTTTTGATCATTTGTGGTACCTAATATTGTGCTAGAGGTAGGTGAATAATTAAGACACTATTTCAAATTCAAGAAATTTATTTGAACTTGAAGACTGTTGGTCTCAGATGTAATTCATTTTTAGTAGTTTGAGAGAACTAAGATGTAAATATATATCTGTGGGTCGATATGTGTGTGTTGTGGGGGAAGGATGCGTGTATAATCTATCTGTCATCTATCTATCAATCTATCTATCATCTCTATCTATCTATCTATCATCTATCTATCTATCATTTCTATACAGTCTGTCTATCCTCTGTTCTTGAAAGGATTTGAGGCAGGTATCAATAAAACAGAAGGGAAGTCAGTTAGCAGCATAAAGTATTTTGCCCTTCACAGGGTGCTCTTGAAATTCTGTGGAGGTCAGGACATCTGTTAGGGCTGAATGCCAGTAGTTTGTGAAGCTCTCAAGACCCACAGGGAATACAAATCAAAATAGTTCAAAGGCTACTTTTCTTATTGCTGTTTACCAGGAGTTTTACAGAATACTGAGTGACTATTTAATCTGATGTGAAATGGGAAATTGGCAGTTGCTTTCTAACCACATGTGGTGATAAGCGAGGCCACAATGTACTCCAGATGCCGTTCATTGCTACATATTTCCTAGTACCCATTTTGTCTGACATCTGTAACTACTCCAGTATGGCACAGCAAAGACAAAATAGAGAGAAAGGGAAACTATTGCAGCCATGATGAATAAAGGGAATAAGCAAGTCTATTTCCAGTGAAATAACATTTTCCATGATTTTAAAAAGTGAAATATGCTTCATCCCTACCCCCAATCGACTCTCCATTTGGCTACATTTGCTTTCTTGTTCCCTTAAGAATAAACCTGTGATTCAGCATTCATTTTCATAGTCCCCGAAGAACTTCTTAAAATTATATTATTTTAAAGTTAGCATGACCGATACTAGATTTAACAATTTAAGTGAATATTAGCTAATTTCTAAAACAGCAATTCTCCTCTCTATTGTTTGCTTTATTGTTAACTCTTTTAGCAATTCAATTCTGACTTGCCTTTTGAATGTAGATATACATTTTGCTAAAACCTTTTTTGATTCCTTCTTAGATAATGACTTAAAAATCTCAATTCTGTTGAGTATGTTACCCTGTAAAATTCAATTCGTATCTCTTGCTTCTTACTTCCCAAAGCATGCCCTTTAGTATTTATAAGCTTTTTATTTTCTGTTTTTTAAAAGTACTTACAAGATTAGTGTTCTGTTCATTCTGATTTTTTTTGTCAGAAGATATCTGGAACACATTCCATTTACTGTAGTTCCTTGTCTGTGATACTTGCTGTATTATGTTTGAGAAGAAACATTTTTGGAAGAACTCCATTTCTCATTAACGTCTGCTCACGTTTCACATTAATCCAAAATAAAAGTATAGAAGTAGAAAATATTTTGAGTGCTCCAATACTAGAGCTCAGCGCATTCCTCCAATTTGATATTTACCATATTGAATTTTGAATATTGCATTGTACATCTTATTTCATGTACGTGTCTTATTTATAGATATTTCATTTCCAGCATGCCCTCTTAATGCCAACAATGAAATATTTAGGGGGGATTATATGTACTGTTGACCTGAAACAAACAGACTGCCAGATATTTCTTCAACAAAGATAGGTTTACTCTGGATCAGCAGAGAACTGCAATTCGGGGTCTGCTATCATAGGGAGCCACGTGCAAGTCCCCACATGGCAAGGAAAGAAGAACACTTTTATAGAGGGGGAAAAGGAAGTTGGGAGGGCTCTGGTAAACAGAGTCCATAGCTTTTTGTTGGCTGAATCCTTGCCAGGGTAGGAGTTTTTTTTCTTCCTGTTGGCCTTTGCTATTATTAACTGCAGCGTATAAGAACTCTCCCTTCTAGTGTCCCAACTCTGTTTAACTGAGGTTTCTGTGTATTAATTTTCTTACATTTCTCCCTTTTGACCAAATTTTTCTCTGAAAGCATCTCTGATCAAGGGTCAGGATTTCCAGTTTCTGCAGCTTTTTGTCCCTTAATGTCAGGAAGGACCTTTTCTGGGGGCAAGGTCTCACATCGGAGGGAAAGTGCATGTTGGAAACCTATTCAGGTCACATTTGAGTAACAAGGAGAGGTAGGAGGGGGGAGTTCTCAGGCACTTTCTCTCTGAAGTCCACATGTTATCAAGATCATGGATGTTGGAGATCCTCTGAAGTATTATGTTATCATCAAAGGTTTGGTGACAAACTTCCAACAGGCCTGGTCTAGAGATCTTGGGAAAGCTACCTCATCAGATGTCTTCTACTTCACTTCCAGGAAATCTTTACTTTCAGGTCACCAGACGACATGCAGATCTAGTCAGGGTTTGGCACTTTCTTTAGCTGTGTCATGCAAACACATGGAGTGGCAGCACAGGGACTGTTCAGCAGTACTTGATGGGCTTTTCTAGCGACGTTGAAGAGAGTTCTTCTGGAGGGGTCTTTTTTCAATAGATGAACTCTCCATGTCGCACGGTGTGATGCCTAAGGTCTTCATGTGCCAAGGGCACACTGTGAAAAGATTGCTGTACCAAAACATCGTTATTTTTAATAGAAGCAATTAGGTATTTTCAGTATTGACCTTTGTAATATCTTTCCATTTATCAGCTGTAAGTCAAAAGAAACAAGAGCCAAATCACTAGGCATCCTGTGACTGTCTCAAAGGGTGAGAGTTTATGAGTTCCAAGACGGGTGGATATAAGATTTAGAAGGACTAATGGCAGTGCTTTTGGCCAAAGTATCTGGAGGGCCTTCACAGTTTTGCCACCTGAGTGTTAATGTCACTGGTGTATTCAACTAAACCAGAGGATTGAGGGTGGTTAGCACAGTGAAGATGTTATAAACGTGGCCAAACAGTACAGACTTGTTGAAGCACCTGGACAGTAAAATGGGGTCCTTGATCACTATGAAGTTCGCAGAAAGTTCCCCAAGTAGGGATAATCTTTTCCAAAAACGACTTTATCCACAGAAGAGGCAGTAGCCTGTCAGCAAGGGAAGGCTTCAGACTAGTGTGAAAATATACAAACCATAATTAAATATATTTATAGCCATTGATGGAAGGAGTTGTATGAAATCTATCTGCAAGACCTCAAACCGTCCATTAGGCAGTTTAAAATGTAGGGGAGCAGAAAAAACAGACCTCCTAATGGACTGTGGACAAGCGGGACAAGCGAGGAAGGCACTTTTCTCAGCCTTGTTAATGTTTCCCTACCAATATTGATTCATGAATGCTATCATTTTGTCAGTAGCCCAACCGTTTAATGCATATACATCGGTGTGAGTGGGAATTTAAAGTCTCTAGTAGGACTGGGTTATTATTTGGTTCTAAGCAGAGCTTGCTTTTTTTTATCAAGCCAAAAATTATTGAATTTCCAATCTTGTTTTCCCTTTTCTGAGGTTAACTTTTGGGTTTCTGTAGCCAGTTTTTCTAAGTTACCATTGGGGAAATAACCCTTTAAACCATGACAGAGATTTGGCTGCTCTTGTTCCCTTTAAGGGCAGCACTCCTTGCAGAAATATTAGCAAGACGATTTCCCTAGCTTCCAGACAGGCACGTTTAGCATGCCCAGAATGGTAAAATAATGCAGCAGGTAAAGGTATTGCATTTAGTAATGTCTTATACAGGGGGATTTTAAATTTTATTTCCACTGAAAGGAAGGAAGCCACATGGCAACATTCCAAAGTCATGAGCTATTCCAAAAGCATATATATATATATATGCCAGTATAAATATTGTTAGTTTTGTCCTTGGCTAAAGTACAAGCCCCTGTAAGAGGGTGTAACAGCCTATTGGACCAAAGTAACCATAGATAAAGATACTGCTTCAATAACATCAAAAGGAGTTGTAGGGCTTCCCTGGTGGCGCAGTGGTTGAGAGTTCACCTGCCGATGTAGGGGACACGGGTTCGTGCCCCGGTCCGGGAAGATCCCACATGCCGTGGAGTGGCTGGGCCCGTGAGCCATGGCCTCTGAGCCTGCGCATCCGGAGCCTGTGCTCCGTAACGGGAGAGGCCACAACAGTGAGAGGCCCGCGTACTGCAAAAAAAAAAAAAAAAGGAGTTGTAATATCATACCCAGAATATTTGCCATTATCACCTTTTAAATAAGACCATCAATAAACCATGAGAAGTCAATATTATCCAATGCAATTTAACAATGGACCATCACAAGGCATCAGGAGGTGGTCCATCAGTGTTAAGCAATTGTGAGGTGACAAAGGAAAGAAGAGTAGTCGGGTCAAGTTTATTACAAAGTAAAGAGTTATGTGAGGGACAGTTAACAAAAGGTTAGGCAGCTGGCTGAGAAACATCGAGTGATGAGAATTCAGGAGAGTTTCTACTGCATGAGGTACAAAAATGGTTAAAGGGGAATCCCACAGTGATTTTTTTGGCCATAATGGCTTAAAGGCAAGGGGGTGAGGATGATCTCCATGTCACAGGGTCCAGTTGATGGCTATAATATTGTATAGGTCAATGGTGGTCCCCGTGTTTGAGTGAGTACCCCAAGGGCATTCCCTTCCTTTTCATATACAAAAAGGAAAAACAAAATCTGATGACTGGGATTCCCAAGGGCAGGTGTGTTCATCAAGCTCTCTTTTAAGGTATTGAAGTCTATGTCATCAGGTTGTTCCCTTTAAATTGGATAGGGATTGTTACTGTTGAGTGAAACATTTGGCCATGGAGAGAAATTTGGAAACTAAATTTGGCAATAACAAACTAACCCAAGAAAACTTTGCAGTAGGCACTTAGTTTTGGGTTTAGGGAAACTTAGAACACCATGAAATCTACCTGGATCGAGGTGTACCCCTTGTTATTATATTGGATGCCCTAAATATCCAAGCTGGGTTTGGGCAAACTGCACTTTTTTTTTTCCTTTGGCCACTCTGCC
Organism: Pseudorca crassidens; assembly: GCF_039906515.1. Lineage (NCBI taxonomy): Eukaryota > Metazoa > Chordata > Mammalia > Artiodactyla > Delphinidae > Pseudorca > Pseudorca crassidens. The sequence goes on from NC_090313.1 coordinate 20,242,179, forward strand.
CCTTTAAGGCTAAAAGCTATACAAATGGAGGCTGTCTTCCTGTGAGGAGGTTTGAGAAGGAGAGTATAGAAGAAAATCATCCACAGAGTGCAACAAAGTAGAACCTCTAGGGAACTTTATGTCATCCAGATCAGACTTCAAGATTGGTAAGAAATAAGAAGGATTCTAAGTATAATCCTGAGGCATTACTGTCCTGGTGAATTGTTTTTCTTCCCAAGAGAAGGCAAAAACATATAGGCTATCTTCATCGACTGGAATACTAAAGAATGCACTGCATAAATCAGTTACAGTATTTACTTCCAGTAGAAATGGATGTTAGTAATGTATGAGGGTTAGGGACAACAGGGTATTGAGGGATAAAAATGCCGTTTATTGTTTGGAGGTCCTGGACAAACCTCTATCCTTAGCCCTTAGGTTTTTCTCACCAGTAAAATGGGAGTGTTACAGGGACTAGTACAAGGGATAATGAGACCTTGAGCTTTCAATCTTCTGTTATGGGCTTTATGTCTTGAAGGGTTTCTTTACTTACAAGGTATTAATTCTAGGAAGAAATTTTGATAAATGTATTTAAATTTTGATGGGAGATGCACTGTGGATTTTGCCAACATCAGTTGGAGATTTTTCCTGTAAGGAAAATGGTAGTTGATTCAACAGGGACAAATGATCAGTATTTCCAGAATCTGCTCTAGTACTATCAGAGACTGAACAAATACAAGATGTCAAAGGGTCATTTAATTCACCTGATGGATTACTTTGATGATTACTGTCAATTTCTAGAATTATTTCCCCCTTTGGAGAAAGAAATTCTGGCATGATACTTCTGTAAGAAGTCTCAAACTAATAAATTAATAGGGGCAGAAGAACTAAGGATAAAAGAGTGTGTATCTCTCAAAGGACCTGAACAAAAGGGAATAGATTCAGAGAGATGAACCTCTTAAGGTTCATTAGAGATCCCCATTATTCAAACTGTTTCAGTACTCTGGGGCAGGGTCTGTTTTTTGGGGTTTTTTTTTTTTTTTTTTTTTTTTTTTTTGCAGTACACGGGCCTCTCACTGTTGTGGCCTCTCCTGTTGCGGAGCACAGGCTCCGGACGCGCAGGCTCAGCGGCCATGACTCACGGGCCCAGCCGCTCCGAAGCATGTGGGATCTTCTCGGACCGGGGCACGAATCCGTGTCCCCTGCATCGGCAGGCAGACCCCCAACCACTGCGCCACCAGGGAAGCCCAGGATCTGTTTTATAGTAGTGGGGTTGGGCACCAAGAGTGTGGTTCAAGTGTCATTCAGGACTGGAAGAGATCCATCCCCAATCTGAAGAAATGTGTCCCCAAGCCAACTAAGAGAGAGGATTGGGAAAAATCCTTCTGGTTCCTCAGACCCCTTTCATTGAGAATTAGGAAGTCATTGGAAAGGCTGATTGAGGGCTGAAGCCACTGAAAGCTCTTAAATTTGTAACAATCTCTTTTTCAATGTCCTGCCTCTTTAAAATAATAGCAGAAACTGGGAGGGTTTTAGTTTTATTTAGGAGCCTTCGTTTGCTGGAACTGAAGATTAAGAATTTCAGCAGTCTTCCTTGGAAGTGACTCATCTAGAGTACAAGAGAGCTGGTTTGCCAAATGAACTAAATCTGGAGTGAGCATAGTGGACCATTCTATCCTGTCCTTTTCACTAGAAGAGAAAGGTCCCAGTTCAGTCCATTAATAAACATAAAAGCTACTAGGGTGGGGCTTGCCTGGCGGTGCAGTGGTTGAGAGTTCGCCTGCCGATGCAGGGGACACGGGTTCGTGCCCCGGTCAGGGAAAATCCCACATGCCGCGGAGCGGCTGCGCCCGTGAGCCATGGCTGCTGAGCCTGCGCGTCCGGAGCCTGTGCTCCACAACGGGAGAGGCCACAACAGTGAGAGGCCCGTGTACCGCAAAAAAAAAAAAGCTACTAGGGTGGAATCAACATCTGAAGATCAGAATGTTCCTTTTTGGCTGCAGCAGGTGGCATGTGGGATCCTAGTTCTCCAACCAGGGATTGAACCCATGTCCCCTGCAATGGGAATGTGGAGTCCTAACCACTGGAGCACCAGGGAAGTCCCAGAATTTTCTTTAAAAACAATCTGAGGTCGATTGTAACAATCATGAACTGGTTCGTCAGATTTCTGGGTGTAAGGCTGAATTTTGTTCCAATCAATACGTTTTGGAAAAGCCCTAGGACTTGTTTGATGAAATTGCCTAGTGATCACCTGAGTCTGATCATATAATAAGTTAGAAGGCTGGTCTGCTGGTTGTAATTCTAGAAACCTTTCAGGACTTCCCTAATTGGTGGTTTTCATCCAATACTGGCCCTGGCCTTCACCAACAAACATACGAACTAGCTGATGTAAGTGAGAGAAACCAGGTTGATAAGTTTGAATGACTATATTAAATTCCTCAGCAAATCTGTGAGGATCTTTGGTTACATTGGGAAAATCTTTCACTATGCTTGCAGTTCAGCTTTAGTCCAGGGAATAAAAGAAATTAAGGATGTAGCCTCTAGATCCTCAGGAGGCTTAATTTTAAAGGGACAGGTTCTGAGGAAAAGGGAGTGGGGAGAGATTCAGAGAAAAGAGGAAGTTTGGTGACAGAACTAATATGGAGGAATTGAGAGTATAGTGGAGGCACAGGCAGCAGAGAAGGGAGGGAAGAAAATGGTGCAGGAGGGTGGGGCTTGAGACAAAGAAGCCAAGGAAGAAGAGCTTGCAGTTTCCAGAGCCATTTTATTTTTTCTTTAATCATTTGTTTGACTTAGTTAATCGTAAAATCTTATTTTGCAGAGTCAGTTTTAGGCTTCTGATAATGCTGGGAAGTCTCAAAATACCAATTGAAATAAGCATCCCACTCAGTTCTGGAAATTTCTGAGTTATTGTAGTCCATTTCAGGTTTAAGGAAATTAAGTTTGGGGATTTCAACACTTCCCCACAATGAACACTGATATTGCAAATTGCCTTTGGTCAGGTCAGTGCATTTGGTTAGAAATGTGCATGAGGAAGGACCTCAGGTTTTTAAACATAAAATTGGAGGAGGGGGGGCTTCCCTGGTGGCGCAGTGGTTGAGAGTCCGCCTGCCGATGCCGGGGACGTGGGTTCGTGCCCCGGTCCAGGAAGATCCCACATGCCGCGGAGCGGCTGCGCCCGTGAGCCATGGCCACTGAGCCTGCGCGTCCGGAGCCTGTGCTCCGCAACGGGAGAGGCCACAGCACTGAGAGGCCCGCGTACCGCAAAAAAAAAAAAAAAAAAAAAAAAAAAAAAAATTGGAGGAGGGGTCTCAAAATACTGTGATAACTGGAATTGCATTTCCTAGATGTTTTTCCTCTGGAGTAAAGAACAATCTTCAAACAGCTCAAACAGCTTACAATACAAAAGGCTCAGTTGAAACAGCTTTCAAGCCAATCCCAGCCACTCCTCTGAAGACAGCTTGGTCTTGGAGAAGCCATGCCAAAGGCTTTTTTTAATAGCCAGTCTCCAGAGGGCAGCCCTTGCAAAGGAATAGAATGAAGTCTAAAAAACCTGGCACTGTTTCAGAGAAACAATGCCTGTTACCCAAGGAATGGGTTGAAGGCTAGCCAGCTTCAGTGAAACAGTCTGATCTCAAAATCAGACCAAAGAGCTAAATGAGTATTCACATACAGAACACGCCCTTAACCAGAAAGATCAAACCTTTGAATAAACCCTGAATAGAGCCTGGAGAGCTTCAAACACAAAGAGGGCACAAGATCAGATCCAGAAAGAAGATGTACCTTCAAACTCCACGATTGGCAGGAAAAACAGGGAACGATAGTGGGCTCAGTTGTGGGTACTGCACGTGTTTGCTCACCAGCCTTGAAGCCATTGGGAGTCTTCTCTGGTCCCTGTATGGGCCACCAAAATGTTGACCTGAAACAGATAGACTACCAGATATTTCTCCAGCAAATATGGATTAATTCGAGATCAGGAGAGGATTGCAATTCTGGGTCTGCAACCATCAAGTCCCTGCATGGCCAGGGAAGGAGGATGCTTTTACAGAGGGGAAAAGGAAGTTGGGAGGACTATAGTAAACAGAGTCCACGGTTTTTCATTGGCTGAGTCCCTGCCAGGGAAGAAGAGGAATCTTTCTTCTAGTTGGGCTCTGCTATCCTTCCAGAGTGTGAGAGCTCCACTTCTGCTCTTTCAACTCTATTTAACTGAGGTTTCTGTTTATTAATTTCTTACAGTATATATATATATATATATATATATATGTGTATATATAGTATAATATATATGTGTATATATAATATATATTATATATGTATATATAGTATATATTATATATGTGTATATTTAATAGGTATTATATAGATACTATTGTATCTATTGCAGTTAATAAAATTGTGTTAATAATTAAAAAATATATATATATATTTCCTATATATGCCATTCAAACACACATCTTTCTCATGTGCTTCAGTAAGACATGGGAGTATTTATACATATCCCAGCAAAATCTCATTTTCCTTTGTGCTTGACCCCAGAACTGCCTTAGTAGAGGCACTGCCGGCGTTTTGCAGCATTTCTGGCCCTTGCATATTAAGTAACAATGGTACTTGAAAGGCATTATGACAGTCAGAATGGTCCTTCAGGACTTCTACTTCCACTCAGGATATAGAAAGCTTCACATGTAATGTTGTTCTCATCCTATAAAATCTTACAGCTAATTTCACATTTGATAGTGAAAGGCTGTGTGCTTTTCCTCTAAGCACTAGAACAAGGCAGTAACATTCTGTTTAACATTTTACTAAAAGGCATACAGATTAGAAAGGAAGAAAACAAAAACTGTTGCATTCACAGACTGTAATTGGTTATATAGAAACTTCTGAATATTCTCCAAAAATTCCTACTACAACTAATAAGTGAATTTAGTAAAATCCAAAAATATAAATTCAATATACAAAATTAAATTACATTTATTTAAACTAGCAGTTTGAAAAATGCACTAAGCAAAATGTACATATATATTTTATTTATATTTAATTTAAATACCATTGATAAAAATGAAATACTTACAAACAAATCTATGCACAAGATGTATATGCTAGAATCCAAAAAACTTGATGGAAAAAATAAAGAAACCCTAAAAAAATAAATCTATCAAATGCATTGATCAGAGGACACAATGTTGTTAAGATGTCAACTGATCAATGCAGTCTCAATCAAAATTTTAGCAGGTTTTTTTTAGAAATCAACAATCTGTTTATAAAAAAAAAATGGAAGAGCAAAAGACCTACAATTATCAATACAGTCTGAAAATGAAGAAAAAAATGGGAGCATTTATACTATAAGATTAAAAAACTTGTTATAAAGTTATGTAACCATGGCACTGTGGTATTGGCAAAAGAATGGAAATATCATTGGAAGAAAGAATCAAGATAAACATTCACCTATTTAGAGACAATTGATGTTTTGAAAATGGCTAACACTTCAAGGGAGGAAACATATTGTTTTCAACACATGGGACTGGATCAATTACATATGCATATAGAAAAATGACATCAAACCATGATTTTCATCATATTAAAAATTGTGAAATAGATCATAGAGCTAAATATAATAGCTAAGCTATAAAACTATTGTAAAACATAGGAGAAAACATTTTTAATTTGTCATGTAGAATTACTTAAGCAGGGCACAAAAATGAAATATAAAAGGAAAAATTATAGCTTGGACTATCAAAATTAAGATTCATTTTCTTCAAAAAGCACTGTTAAGAAAATGAAAAGATAAGCTGTGGACTGACAAAATATTTGCAGTACACGTTTCTGATAAAGGACTTGCATGCAGAATATTTAAATAATTCTCATAATTCAAAACTAAGGAAATAGACAATTCAGTTAAAAATAGATAAGTAATTTGACCACTTTACCTAAAAAGAAATATGAATATAAAATTGGTACATGAAGTGTGATTCAAAATTGTTCATTTTTAAGGAAGTACAAATTAAAAGCACAATGAGATACCACTACTCACCAGCACCTATTAAAATAGCAGACATTTTTAAAAAGTAAAAATAGAGCAATGACTATACCAAGTACAACCAAGGATGTGGAGCAACTACAACTCTGTCAAGACTGGTTGGGATGCAAAATCACACAGCAAAATTGGAATACAGTTTGAAGATTACTCGTAAAGTTAAATTTGCTATATAACTCAGAAATGCCAATTCCTTGTATTTACCCAAAGATGCAAAAATTGCAGGACACACTAAGACCTTTATACATAGTGCCCCCATATTTAATCCCTAATATCGGCCGCTTAAAATACGTTCTATCTACATACTTAAATATATGATTTTTTAAATGGCCAGTATTAAAAAGAATACTGAAAAAATAAAGAGATGAAGTTTGAACTTAATGTACTGAAACCTTTAGGATATGGTTTAACGAACCATAAAAGAAGGACATTCATGAAAGAAAAATTCCAAGTAGTATATTCATATAAATATGGTACACAGATGACTACTTCTGGAAGGAGCAAAGCTGAGCCAATTGTTTGTGTAAATGTCAACCTGAGGTACAGATGATCAATTTATTTATATATATATTGCAGCGCATGGTGATATATTTTGTGATGATGGATTTTATTACTTTGTAAAGAAGACATTCTATATTATTTTCCTTATTTTAGAATATTTTGATGTGCCTTTTATTGTGACAAAATAGCCGCTGGAAGTACAGAATACCAACTCCTCTATGTGAACTTGGGAAAGTTAATTAAGCTCATCAGGTGTCTTATGGGCTGAATTGGGTCCCCCAGAATTCATCTGTTCAAAGTCCTAACCCGCAGTAGTTCAGATTGTGACTGTTTTGGAGATAGGGTCTTTAAAGAGGGAATTAAATTAAAATGAAGTCATTAGGGTGGGCCCTAATACAATTATAATTGGTGTCCTTATAAGACGAGGACATTTGGACAGAGACATTTACAGCGGGAAAACCAGGTGAAGACACAGGGAGAAGATAGCCATCTACAAACCAAGGAGAGAGGCCTCAGAAGAACAAACCCTACTGACACGTTGATCTCAGACTTCTAGCCTCCAGAATTATGAGAGAATAAATTTCTGTTTTATAAGTCACCCAGTCTTTAGTACTTTGATATGGCAACCCTAGCAAGCTATTATAAGGTATTAGTATTTTCAACAATGAAATGGGGATGAAAATAATTTATCTCATAGGGGATATAAGCTAAAATGATATTTTCTTTCCCATCTTTATTTCTCTACCACTTAAACCTGTATTCTAGGCACGGATAAAACAAAGTTGAGTTAATTACATATTACATTTATGCTCACCAAATATACCACAGACTACTAATTACTACTAAAAACAATGAACGAATAACATTGCATATAATAAAACATAGTTCTCCTTTAGAAAATCTCTTTCATAATTTTATAATGATCATATAATGGTATGCAATGTTTTTGTCCCCCTTTTATCCTTTGAATAGGATTAGGAAGTTAAAATAGTTTTTCTATGGAAACTAATACTTGATTGTCTTAAGCTACCAGGATAAATTTCAGGACACAAACATTAATTGTGTGAGTGTAGTAATTAAAGTTTCTTTGCTTTGTAAAAATACAAACAAACAAAACCACTAATTTCCCTAATTCTATGGAATGAAATATAAATCAAGCTTGAGTTTCTGCAATCCTACATAAGTATATTTTTCATATTAATAATAATTTAAATATAGTAACATGAAATTATATTATACAGAAGAGGAAAGTATATTCATATGCTCACTTATTCAGCATAAGTTTTTAATTTTTTTTAGATTCTACTATTTTTTCTATTTGTTCATATAAATTTAAACTGTTTATATACTCATACTGTCTCATTATTGCCATTATTGTTATTCAAAGCAGTCTTTTCACATATCATTAAATAGTTATCTAATTTAAAAAATATTCAATCAGTTGAACAAACTATATTTTATTTAACTATTTTTACTATTGAATATTTATACAAATTAATTGACTAAATACAATTAATTACTTTTCAACTTTTCAAGGTTCTTGTAATAAAGCATTTCGTGAAGTTTTCTTATTAATTACATAATGCTGCAACATGTCTTCTGTGAAGCAGTTTGCTAAGCTAATACCTAAAACATTAATTCTTAATAGCTTTGGAGCTATAATTGATTTTAATTACAGGTCATATTTTAGAGTAAACAGTATGCTGTACAGAGAGCTTAGAACAATCACTGATAATTGATGGCATTGGCACTATTTTTTCTCAAGTACAGGTAGAAGATCTTCCTTTAAATTTCTGACACACAAGATTTTCTTTATCTAACACATCATGATACACACCATTACAAATTCAAATTTTCTATCGGAGCACATTAACTTGTATCTCAGATCACTAAGGTAAAAATCACTGCACATAAAATAAATTATTTTTTTAAAGTTAGAAGTGTATATGTAGTAGCCGTCTAGTATATATACAAGGGGAAATTGTAGTGCTGAAACCTGCAATAAATATGTACACTAAAGTGCATTTGTTTTCAATTATCTCTTTGAAAGCAACTTCTGTTCTATAAGAAAGGCTCTGCTTAATTATAAATTCAATTTCATGCAAGTCACTATGGTTTTGATTCAATGTTCAATCCCACCTGAAAATTTGCAATTATAAATTAACTCTCAAGGCTTGTGTATTTTACCCTGAGATATTAACCACTAGGTTCATAGACACAAGTGCCTCCAGTATGACGTTTTGTTCACAGTATCAGTAGCATGCATTTGTATGCTACTATTCTTAGTAACACAGGACTGCTGAGATTTTGGCAATTTCTCTTTTTCTGTGTCTCCTATAATGGTTTGTCAATGGGAAATATAAAGAAATTTAAAATAATCTTTAATTCACTAGACAAGGCAAGAGTTATTCATCTTTTCTGTTAGATACAGGGACATATCTTTTGCTCTTGTATACATTTAGTGGCATGTCTGTGCCAGTCGTGAACCTTATATCTGTTTTTAATGTTCCCCAATATGAATGCTACTGTTATTTTGAACAGTGGTCTGAGGATACATACACATGACATATGTCAAATCATTAATTTAAATTAAGTCATTTGCTGAACAAAATGTGTTTTTAGTTCAATGGTGCTAAATGGTCATAGGACTGATGAAACTATCATAGTGACTTCAGCAATGGTGAAAGCAGCTTAGCCAATATATTCCAATTAGACAGTGATTTATATTTCAAATGAGGTGTCTAAAACCATATTATTAACAACTAGATTGCACAAAGGAATATTGTAAAATGTTGAATTAACACAAAAATACTACTGACATATTAACAAGAATACAATTGGAAATTCATACATAATATATTTAAATATTATAAATCCAATCAGAAACTGTTAAGTAAAATATGTCATGCTGCCCTCCCACAACATATATATCTTATAAGGAGAAAAGTTTAAAGCAAAGGCCGTATATAAAACTACGGCTTTTATTATGTATGAGTGAAAGTATGCAAAATATCAAAGATGACTGAATTTGATTATTGGAAACATCTGGATGTTCTGTTGATGAGCAGGGAACATTTGAATGAGCAGGTTCTTTTAAAAACATAACTGATGTTTAAATCTTTTGTATAAAGTTTAAAAGTTTTATTCCAGAAAAAAATTAAGTTGTTAGAATCAAGATTTTAACATAATTTACATTTTAATGTCAGTAATGATTATTGGGAGACTACCTTCCATGGATCTCTCAATTTTCTGTACATTTTGGAAGCAGAGGCACTGACTGTCCTTTGTTTCAGACTATGTTTTCAAGAATACTTGTACAGAGAATAGCCTTGGAAAATTGTATTGTTCACTAAGTAGTGTTGCAAAGGTCAGGAGAGCTCACTCTCATTGTTAATGATTTTCTGTGCTAAGGTTAGGGCTCCTTCCTTCTAATACTGCTCACTGGCCCTCTTTGGGTCACCCTGTGGGAAATTGGGCTTGGGTAACCAGCACAGAAATGCTGATACTCGGGCTACCACCAGTGTTATGAGTAACAAAATACTTTTTGTTTCTGACCCAGGAGTCTCCTAACAGAAATTATGAGACTTTGGCCATGTAACAGGTCACCAATAACATAAAATCTCTTGAGCTTTCAGAGGCATGGGGCAGTGATCTAAAGTACTGAATAATAATAGATAAAATATATTTGAAATTCTTAAATAATGAAATATAAAATGGAAATGTGTTAGGGTTCATTCTGAATAATTATTAATTATATTGCTATAATCAATATTTTTTCCCCCACATTTGTTTATTTATTTATTTTTGCTGTGTTGGGTCTTTGTTTCTGTGCGAGGGCTTTCTCTAGTTGTGGCAAGCGGGGGCCACTCTTCATTGCGGTGCGCGGGCCTCTCACTATCGTGGCTTGTCTTGTTGCGGAGCACAGGCTCCAGATGCACAAGCTCAGTAGTTGTGGCTCACGGGCCTAGTTGCTCCACGGCATGTGGGATCCTCCCAGACCAGGGCTCAAACCCGTGTCCTCTGCATTAGCAGGCAGATTCTCAACCAGTGCGCCACCAGGGAAGCCCTATAATCAATATTTTAATGTAATATATAATTATTGGCAATAATCACCAAAAATATTATGTAATAAATAATGAAATATATACTGTTAATAACTATGTTATCAAACTTGTAAATTAAAATCAAAATTAAAACTTTTAATTATTTCTATATTTGAGCAAATATTATCTTGCCCCCAAATTTTAAAGTGTATTAAAAGTTTAAATACAGATTCTAATTAGTAAAATTAAATTATAATATTCTAAATCATTCTGAATAATATTTTTTGAAAAAATTAAAGCTTAATAACTGTCAAATTCATTTTTATAATTCTGGGGCCTAATGTCTATCTAATTTCTAATATGAAATCCGTCTTAGACTTTATGCAATTTATGTTTACCCATGTATACAAATTTAAACATACAATGTATTGATTACTAAAATATTCCTCTCTACTGGAGGAAAAGGGGAAAAGAATAAACAGTATAGAGCACCTCTGAAATATTCACAATCACCAGAATTGTGTCCAAGAAATTAAAGGTAAACACTGGAAGGAAAATGTAAATCTATGTCCCCTTTCTCCTAATTCAGCTGCTGTGACAGAATCTGTGCTTTTCTTCAGCCTAACCTATGAAACCCAACACTTTATTTAAAGTTCCTAGATTCAAAGTTTTTCAAGCAGAAAAAGGGTGCCAATGTATTTAAGTTCTAATGGAACAAATGATGTATGTTGAAATTTATCATGTCTCCCTACTTATTTAATATTAGAGAAAGGGCTCATAAGGGAGAGGGAGAGAGAAGTGACCAATATGTGTTATGATCTTAGCTGTACTCAGAATAATTTCACAATAGCACTGACACTATTCAGCTACCCTTTTCTCCTAACCTGCTTATTCAGCATGTTTGATTATTAAACGTATAAAGACCTGGCCCCCTTGCCTTAATTTGGGACAACTCTAAAGGGCCATCTGAGCTCCAGGCTTTCTGTGAAATTGACTAAGACCTTGGTTATGACTGCATTGCTGTCAGTGCCTCCCTCTGGTCGGTCCTACTTCTTTCACTCCCTCACAGTAGCTGATCCCGAGAGTACTCTCCACTTAATTCCCTGTGGGCAAACATCAGTCTCATAGTCTGTTCCCTAGAAAACCCTTCCTAAGAGATAGGTGCCTAACAAGGTCTAAGGAAACAGATTCTAAAATGGGATTTTGGAGGTGATATATACTGGGAGCTGTTAATACTTATTCTGTCACTGGTGGTAGGTGTCATAATGACTTTAGCATATCACATGGTACAATTGTTAAACTTTTTTTTTCAAGTGGTGAAGTTGGATGGAATACCAAGGAAAGAGAATGCACTGGTGGGTGATGGGTAGCTTTAGAGAGGTTCAACTGCATTAGGTATTGCAAGGACAATAAACTGATGCACTGGAGACAGACAGTAAAATGCTGATAGTGATTAACTAATTAAATGAGAGTTAATTATGAAAGTCAGAGGGCCTCTTTTGCAGTATATAAAAAGACTCTTATTTCCTGTAGCAGGAAGGCAGCAAGAGCTGATGATATAACTTCACACTTAAAGTTAAGAGTAGAAGAGCTCTAGAGAGGGTGGAATTCTCATTTTTAGCTAGGGTCCTACACAAACATAGGGCTTGATTGGAAGAAGCAAGATCCTGAGACGGGATGGCAATGTTGGGTCATTCCACTTGAAAGGTCTTAACATCCCTTCACATATGAGCCCTCTGAATCTGCAGCAGTGTCCTCCTCCTTTCTGTCAGAGACTTGAAGATGACACAGAACATCATGCTTCATAAAGGCACCCCATTCCATTATTTATTCCTTATCTTGGCCACCTGTAAGAAAAGTCCTATCATAGCATAATCCAGCCAACTGTCTACTACTATTATCCTAGTGCTAAATTAGCTATTCTAAACTCTATTAAAATATAGTCCAAAGGGACTTGGACTCTCTGGACATTCAAAAGAGTATTATGGAAATTAAATTGCATGAGCAAGAAGTGGCAAGTAAGTTAGAGGACTTGGTAAGGCATATGTGCTCCAATAATGGGAGATGAATTTATGAAGCCTTCAGAGTCTGAGTCAGAAGTAGTTTTTAGAAGTAGAGTGTAGTCTGGGGAATACCAGTACATCTGCTCCAAAGCAAAGGACATATTATTGTATTTCACACCTCCTACCACTAAGAAGGAAACATAATACCTGGTAGGCCTTTTATGGAGATAGCCTATCTCACATCTTAGAACATTTCTCCTCCTATTCTGTTGGTAACACACAAAACGCTGTTAGCTTTGAATTCGGCTAAGAGAAGTAGGCTTAGGCAACAGTGCAAGTGTCACTGCCAGTTGGCCCAAACACTCTGCAGTCCCTTTGGTATTAGAGGTATCTTGGAAAATACAGTGTATGGAGTTTATAGCAAGCTCCAATTGGACAATCTAGAGTTTGACCAATTGGGCCTCTAGAGTTTTTGAGCCTTGGTAAAGATGGAATACCTGAGATGGAATATCAGTGATGATCCCATCAGAAATATCTCTCAGTGGTTTCATTCTGTCAGATCCACAAATTCATAAAGTAGGGCCAGCCCACACAGTCCATCATAATTTGGAAGTAGTACAGCTGGGATTAGGCAAGAACAGACACAAAAATCACAATCACCAGCACGAGCTGGTGGCCCTGACTCTAGTCAACTTCTGGCACTCCCACAGCTCACATCAATCCCCATCTAAAGGAGTCTTTTTTGACTTGATGATAGAAGAGAAAAATGGAAGTCTGTTTCATGGTAGGTATATGGGTGCCTGCCAAAAATGGAATGCTTTGCATTACAGTCTTCCCTCTCATGGATGGCTGTGAAAGGCAGAAGAGAGGAGAATTCCTACTAGTGAGCAGAGCTTTGTAATGAACACCTAGATGTCTACTATGTGTGGAAAGAGAAAAGGCTGACAGAAATACATATGGGCTCAGGGACAGTGATAAATGAGTTGTTTATTTGGTCAGAAGATCAGAAAGGGAAAGATTGAGGTCAGGTCCACCTGTGGAAGCAGGACTTGGTGGACCTGTGGGAATGGGCACAAAGTGTAAAGACCTTTGTCTCACATGTTAGCATCCACCGGAGGATATACATTATAAAAGGCAATACACAAACAAATGGTAGAAGAAGAAGTCTACTATCATCTATATCCCACTTGACTTTGAAGAGTTTGTGCTTTCTTTTCCCTTAACTCTGGGTTATGGAGAGTCTGAGGTCCTGATTTTCAGAGAGGAAATGTTTCCACAAGAGAATACAGTAAAGAGTAAAGTTAAAATTTAAGCTAAGCCTTCCACTTAGTCACTTTGGGCTAAGAAATCAGGAGACAAGGAAAGGAGTCCCAATCATGGTCGGTGTAACTGACCATACTGCTCTGAAGGATGGAAGAGTGTTGATAAAGAGGAGGGAAGACTTGTTTCACCTGGCATAATGTCCTCAAGGCTTTTGATGTTGTCTCATATGACAGGATTTCTTTCATTTTTAGAACTCAGTAATATCCCATGTTTGTTAATACCACATGTTTTAATCCATTCATCCATAAATGGATATTTAGATTTTTTCTACATTTTGAGTATTGTGAATAATGCTGCAATGAACAATGAACAAATAATGCTGCAAATATCTCTTTGCCACTCTGAACTCTTTTTTTTTTTTTTTTGATAAATACCCAGAAGTAGGATAGCTGGACCATATGATATATATATATATATTTTTTTGAGGACCCTCCGTACTGTTTTCCACAGTAACTGAGTTATGCTAAGTGAAATAAGTCAGTCACAAATGGACAAATATTGCATGATTCCAATTTTATGAAGTATGTAAAACAGATGCATAGAAGCAGAGAATAGAATGGTGGTTACTAGGGGTTAGGAGGAGGGGGAGATGGGGAGTTGATATTCAACCAGCATAAAGTTTCAGTTATGCAAGATGGTTACATTCTACAGATCTGCTGTACAACATTGTGCCTATAGGTAACAATACTGTAGTGTATACATAAAAATCGTTAAAAGGGTAGATCTCATGTGAAGTGTTCTTACCACAATAAAAAAAGAATAAAGCAGAGTGTGAAATATTTTTTAAATGAGAGCAGTTAATATCTTTGGCATTTAGGTGATTTACAGAGGTGCCCTTGATATTACTTTGTTCAATTTTGATAATAAATGAACAAGTGTAGCATTCATAGATTGAGAGGTCATAGTGATCAGGGACCCAGATCTCTCAAGGTTGAGGATTCTGGGTCTCCCCACCAGGGAAGCCACTTGGAGGTGATGGAAGTCTGAAAAGAGCAGAAGAGAGAGACAATGAGTATCAGTTACAGCCTCTAGTTTGTTTCCACTCACTGTCCCCCTGTAAGTCTCCCCAAGAAAAGAGAGCAACCATTCTGAAGAAGCTCCTTCCAGAATTATGTACATAAGGGATATAGAGTACAGCAGTAGAGGAATGGATTATGATGTGTGTTGCAGTACTATTGAGCTCTGCTCTTGAAGACTGAGGTTGTCTTTTCCCCAGCTGCTGGGAGCATTGGCAACTGAGAGCTCAGCAGAGATGATCTGGAAGAATTGCCTTTGGCTAAAGAGAGCCTCCTTATCCAAGTTTATCCTGTGGCCCTGGGACAGTGCACATTCAAAGACTGGATGCTTTGCCTGAAGGCAGACTAACTCTGTAGGGCCATCCCAGCCCCAGAAGCTCCCCAGGGATTGACTGA
Organism: Pseudorca crassidens; assembly: GCF_039906515.1. Classification (NCBI taxonomy): domain Eukaryota; kingdom Metazoa; phylum Chordata; class Mammalia; order Artiodactyla; family Delphinidae; genus Pseudorca; species Pseudorca crassidens. The sequence continues at coordinate 20,257,468 of NC_090313.1, forward strand.
CCGGTCCCTCTGCCATGACCATGTTGAAGTTCAAATCCTCCCTCTGAGCAATTCTATGTCCTTCACTCTCCAATTAACTTGCCTGCATGCAAACCTCCCTCCCGTAGTCTGTTTCTGGGAAAGCCAACCTAAGACAACTAATTTTATGTAAGATTAGATGTTAGAGGATTTCGTTAGTTTTTACTCTTTAGTTCAGAAGTCTTATTACATATACTCATTGTTTGTAGTATTTTCCTTTGCAAAAAGCTTTTATGTGGAAAAGACCTCAGAGACATAATCCTTTATGTTTCAGGACCTATGCTAATTCTATAGCATTTGTTCTGTATTTCTACTTACATAATTACTGGATAACTTGGCTTTGGGGATTTAGTACACTTTATGTTAATTTCTGTTCAACTGCTCAGATTAAATTCTAATTGTAATTCCAAAGGATAAATGAATCTGTTGCTTGACAGTGAAGATTACTGTATATATTATTACTGTTCCCTGACCAGAAATAGACTGGATGAAATACCCTTGACTTTATGTTGATTAATAATCACTCTTCCAGGTGTTCATATTATAGTATACTTTGAATATAGGGCAAGGGATTCTTGAAGAACATTTATCAGATTGGGAGCCTAGTTACAAGCAAAACAAAATAATTCTGCATGTATAATCAGAAAAGGAACTTATCAAAAAGCCATGAAGTATTAAACACACACACACACATAAATATATATATATATATATAACACACACACATATATTTGTATATCTGTACACACAATATATCTATATATGTATATATATTTCCTTATTCTCAATTAATACTTCTTATAAAGGGGTCCACACTGAATTTTTTTTAAAAATGCACACTGAAAATATTTTAGTCTTTGTGGGCCATACAATCTATACACTTGCTCAAATCTGCCTTTGTAGCATGAAAGAAGTATAGACAATATGTAGACAAATTAACATGGCTGCGTTCCAACAAAAGTTTATTTATAAAAATAAGCAGCAAGTTGGACTTCCCTGGTGGTGCAGTGGTTAAGAATCCACCTGCCAGTGCAGGGGACACAGGTTCAATCCCTCTGGTCCAGGAAGATCCCACATGCCTTTGAGCAACTAAGCCCACATGCCACAACTACTGAGCCTGCATGCTGCAACTACTGAAGCCTGTGCATCTAGAGCCCCTGCTCCACAATAAGAGAGGCCACCACAATGAGAAGCCCATGCACAGCAATGAAGAGAAGCCCCCGCTCGCTGCAACTAGAGAAAGCCTGCGCAGAGCAACAAAGACCCAACACAGCCAAAAAACAAAAAAAATTTGATAGTTAGGATTATTTAAAAAAAAAAAATGCAGCAAGCTGAATTTGTCCTAAGGCCTAGTTTACCAACTCCTGCCTAAAACAGTGAATTTATTCAACTTTCCAAGTATTCTTATTCCCTCCTACCCATCATATTTCAAAGTAATTCTATCAGATCTAGGTTGCCAAGAACATGAATCAATTAGATACTCTTCAATTACCATTATGTCTACCTTCTGAGTTCTAAAAAAAATATTTATATAATACCCCTCTGGTCCCTTTGAGAAACCTTCTCCAATCATATTTTGGTTCCCTGAGTTTCTGCATGATGGTTAATGTTGTTCTGTGGCCTTTATATTTGAATGTCTATTTGATTATACATAACGTCCCTGGTTCACATTTTCTTTCCTATTTACTCCAGTTTTTGGCACCATATGTTGCTTTCAAAATGCCTGACACTAATCTGATTTTTTATTCCTTAAAAGCTCCCTGGTCTTTTTGCCTGTATGGCCAAAGAATTTATTTTTTGTTCCTTTTTTGCATAGACCAGTAGTTTTACTAGATTTGACTCAGTGTTATCAATTTAGTATCAATTTGCTCAGTAAACAATGTGCCTTTTTAAAAAGTTGGTCAATTTTTTTTACTTTAATTTTTTTGATTATGGTTTTAAGTAGATTCTTATATTGCTTTGATTTTTCTTCTTTGGGAATTGCTGTCATCTGTGGAAGAGGTTTTCTTTGCTTCTATATCTAAAATCTTCACTCAAAAATTTTTATATCTCTTTTTAAATTTTTGCTGGAATTTTAAAAGATTTCCTTTATCTCATATTTTTTTCTTCAAATACTGTATTTGAAGTATTTGCTCAAACTGCCATAATAAAATATCACACACTGGGTTACTTAACCAACAGAAATTTATTTTCTCACAGTTCTGGAATCTGGAAGTCCGAGATGAAATGCTGGCAGGGTTGGTTTCTCCTGAGGCCTCTCTCTTTGGTCACAGGTGGTGCTCTTCTCCTTGTACCCGCACCTGGCCTTTCCTCTGTGCAAGGGTACCCTGGTGACCCTTCCTTTTCTTACAAGGACACCAATCCTCCTGGATTAGGGCCCCACCCTTATGACCTCATTTAGTCTTAATTAACTCCTTAAATGCCATATCGCTAAAGATAGTCACATGGAGGGTAGGACTTCAACATATAAATCTTTAATTAACAGCAACAACAAGAACTCATGCCAACAACCTAAATTCATGGGAATATATGAATTCAGAATGCATTTCCAAGTGTACTGCACTTGTTAAATCAGGTGGAAAAAAAAAGCATCATTACTTAATTTGGAACTATTTAGTATTTTTCTTAATGCAGCTTTTTGTGAGTGTTGTTCAGAGCAAGATGTGTGGTATATCAATTGCTCAGTACCTGCTGTTACTTGTGATTAAGAGACAGATACTGTTCAAAGAAAATTGTCTTGTAATTACAACAAAAAGCAGGCAATCAACACAAGTATTGTCTTTTTATATTTTAAAGAGAGAGAACTAAATTAAACCAGAACCTTTATTTTAACATCACAACTCATTTAACTTAAAATTGTTTTCACAAAATATCTACCACCCATGGTGATGCCTCCCCGGGGTGTTAGCCATCCTTATGTTTATAAGAATCTAACCTGACCTTTTAAAACTTTTCATCATTCTGAAAAATAGCCAGAAAAAGAATATAGAGGATTTTAAAGATTAACAATCTCTGGGTTAATGTTTTTCAATAATTAACATATTAGTAGATTTAATCATCTTCAATGTTAAAGTTTTAATCTTGGTTTTGTTTTCCTAAATCTCCAAAATTTCTATCCGTACACTTACATCTTTGAAAGAGTGGTAGAAATCACCCTGGAAACAAAAGCACAGGTTTCTGAAAATGAAAAAAAAATCATTATGATTATTGTCTATATGTTTTTTTTAATATGCTAACAGGAACACATTTTAAGGAAAAGAAACTAGAAAATTTTTTGTTTGTTTCTGTGCTTTTAATGTTTATATGGGAGCGTCCCAAAGGATAAAGGTAATATGTTATTCTGTTTATTGTAGGGAAGATAGCACTTGTGGAATCTAGCAACAATTAGAATAAGAGGCTGTATTTTATATTCAGATAAGTGGACCAATTAGTAGCTTTAATGCAAGCATTCAATAACAGTTAACCATTATTTTTGTTATATTAATCTCTGGGACTATTTATACAAAGAGAGTTCTTTCCTCAAGGACAGGGCAATGAGAAAAGGCACAGGCAGCATGGTAAATGTCATAATTAAAGAATATAAGGGAAAGCCTTGATTGCATAGATTAGTAATTAAGGATTCTAGGAGAATCAAGGAGATTCAAGACAACCATCACTAATGAAATTCTCCCTTAGTGCATTAATGTTTAAAAGAATTAGCCTGATCTCACTAGAGTCACTAGTTGATCTTTAAATTTCCACTATGTTTAGAAATTTTAAAAATCTGATTTTATGTATTTAGAGATCAAAAAATATATGTAGTAACTTTTAAATTAACATTGCTTTTTTTTTTACTTAGTTGAATAACTGAGTACCAATTTGTTCCATATTTTTATATGTATTTTAAAACTTGGCCTCATTTCATATCTGCTACACAATTTTCATAATTCTATAATCCGAAAATTTATATACTCATGTTAACATACTACAGGGGAGGAAAAAGTTTTCCTTGACACTCTAGGGCGTCTGGCTGGGTCTGAAAATTAAACTGACAAGGACAGATTAACAAGAGAGAAGTATAGAAATTTATTTAATTTAAATTTTACATGACACAGGAGCCTTTGTAAGGAGTTGAAAACCCAAAGAAACAGTTTGACCTGAGTATTTTGATGCCAGGTTTGATGAAGGGTGGGCAGTCAGGGAGGAATATGATTGGCTAAAGAGTAGGAGGTAAGTGTAGAAAACAGAGAAACAGCAAAGCCTATTTGTTTGGATTCTTCTTGGGGCCCAGATATAGGGAAGGCACATTTCACCATGAGAGTTTTATGACCTATTTCAGGGAAGAAGGGCTCGAAGAATGTCAGAACAACCTTCCTGCTGCTATTTTCTCAGACTCCTTCAGCTTAAAGTATTTAATATGCCAAAGTGCCATTTTGTGGCAGTGTGTCCTGAACCCATTCAACACACACACACACACACACACACACACACACACACACACACGAGTCTAATATTCATGTAAATTTTGCTGAGCAATATGCATTTTTTGTTGTAAACTTTACTGCCAGAAGTTGCTGACAAAACAAAGCAGGCTGTGAAGCTTTCTGTTGTTTGTCTAAAGTTAAGTTATATCTATCTTTTTGTTTCTTTGGCCAGCAGGCATTTTATGGTTTCTCTTCTAATGATGATTGCAAACTCATTTTTCTACTGCAAGTGAGGGAGTAAAATCTCCTATTTTCACACAGTAGGGGGAGGTTTTGACATTACAGCAGCCCTGGGCTTTATCAAAAACAGCACTTAAAAAGTCAGACATTTATAAAACTCAACAATGTTTAAATACACTAAAATATTACATATTCAGTACACACAAGAGCTTGAGAATTTCTAGACAGAGTTTTCTTGGTAGTGGTTACCTCTCTGATATCATACACACATTAAAACTTACAAACACACTATTTCTTTAATAATTCAGATGAGAATTTTAGATGAATGATTTCACAGACTTTCTTGCATACATAAGTAAGGTTTTCTCTATTTTTATGACTTGACATGAGGTACAGTTGTTTGGTGGTGTCTTGAGATTTCATTATCAGGTCTAGACTTTTAACAGACCTGCATTAAATATTCTCTCCATGTCTTAGTCACAGAATACTGTTTGTTTTTTCTCAAGTTAATGTGCCCCCTTTCCTTTTCTTCTTTTCTTAATATTACTTTTTTGTCTTTTCTTGCTGCCATTTCCTTTAATATCTTATATGTAGTATATATGTAGGCATTTTATGTTTTCATATGCTTAATTTTATTGTTTTTAATGTAAACATCAGGAGTCTGTACATAGTCTTTGATGAATAAAATCCCTAAAGTCCAATGTGGACTATTGTCAAGCATATTTCTGGGTTTAGTAATATTTTTACTTTATTATTAGTTTTTAGATATATTCAGGATATAAAATATCCACGTAATGAATTCCAAAAAGGAAATGACATATTTTAGAATATAGACTATAACTAACCCCTGGTCAAATTATCTTTCAGATGGTTGAAAATAAATGAATAAATTTGGTGAAAATATTTCTGCATATCATTGCACCATTCTCATTTATTTGGTTTCGGGTAGTAATTCACTGAGTTCACTTTTATGCCAAATAGTATGCTAAGGTACTTATGTATATAATCACATGGATTCCACGAGAGTCTAAAGATCCTTAAAATATATTTGAAAAAAAAAAGATTAGCTTGTCAGTGTCATGCAACAAGGAAGTGAAAAACTGGTATGCAGATTTTTGCTAACTACAGACTTAATCATATTTCCTTAAGAGGTGCCCCACATGATCATTTTATTTGCTCGAAATGTGTACGTAGTAAGTGATAACAATTGCAATAACAAATAATTTAGATTTTTGGCAAATCTTAACTAATGACTGACTATTCTTTTTTCATTATAACTATATCTGGTTTAAAATAACTGAACTCATACATACAATCTTTTAAATGCGAACCAATACCTAGATTAAATCCAGTTGGTGCTAGGTCAATGCAATTAACCCTGATTAAAAATAAAAGAGTTTTTAGTTAAAATGTAAGGTGAATAAACTAAACTCAACCAAATTTTATAAGTCACAGAAAAATAAGCTGACATATCAAGAAAAGAAAAATATTACAATTGAGAATATTACAAAGATGTTTTATTATGTAGGAAGTGTACAGGTTAACAAGGTACATTGCAGCATGATACTAATTTTCATTCAAAATCATTAGCTATTTTTCCAGAAAAGTTAGTTGAAAAGTTTGAAGGGGCAGATTTGTGATAAATATTTAACTTAAATGAAATGGGGATTAAAAGCTCCCTGAAGAGGAAGAAACTTCCTCTCACTCACGGTTTACCATTTAAAGACATTCAGAAGCATTTTTGAACAACAATTTTACACTGGGGCAGATAATTCAAATGTTGAGCTTTTTAAAATGCTTTTGGGGCTTCCCTGGTGGCGCAGTGGTTGGGAGTCCGCCTGCCAATGCAGGCGTACGCGGGTTCGTGCCCCGGTCTGGGAAGATCCCACATGCCGCGGAGCGGATGGGCCCGTGAGCCATGGCCGCTGGGCCGGCGCGTCCGGAGCCTGTTCTCCGCAACGGGAGAGGCCACAACAGTGAGAGGCCCGCGTACCGCAAAAAAAAAAAAAAAAAAAAAAAAAAAAAAAAATTCCTTTAAAATGCTTTTGGAAAAATTAAGAATATCAGTGCTTGTTTAAGGGATACTAATATGAATTAAAATCATAATTCCAAACTCACTGTATTTGTACTTTAAGATATTTCATGCAGAAAAATCACCCAAAATGAACATGCATGGTGCATTGTTTCCATTGTGTTTAAATGTTGCTAAATATGTGTACCTTTTTGGTTTTACTTTCTTTTCCTTGATCTTCATGAACAAAAACTGGTCTTTGGTGTATGGAATGCATTCACAGATCTGAAAGCCTGGGTTATTGTTTTCTTGTCTTATTGGTAGGCCAATATACATTATTTAAAACAAATTAAGACAAAAGTTACGAGTAATTCATATTATAGTAAAAAGCCATCTTTTCAGCAACAAGCATTCTACACATGTAAACTTAATATCAAAATTTATTTTGAAAAATTGTAAGAGGTGGGAATTAGAACATTTAGCAAAAGAAGTTACTTGATTTTACAGATAATTTTAAAAGGCAAGCATTTATATTTCTATATAACTTAACTAAAAATTTTCAAAGCAAAGAAACTTAGCAGATGGGCATTCTTTTACAAATAAGAGTTTTGTATTATAGCATTTCAGCGACTTGTGTAAATGATTCTCTTAAAGTATTCAAAATAATTGAAAACATGAATATTTTGGGGATAATAAGATTTCTCTATTTAAGTTTTTTCCCCTTAGAAAACTCTTCCTTTGAGAGGGGGAGTGGGACAGGACGACAAAAGTATTCTTCAGTTCAGCTTGAATATCCTGTATTCGAAACGAGCAGATCTGAATTAATAAGGTCATGAGGTGTAAGTGAAATACAAAGATTTTCTGTGAATTTAAAAGTGGATAAAAAACAATTGCTAGGCAATTTTTCCTCTTAACATACATTCTCTGACATAGGTACATAAAATGTGGTCTAGATGATTTTTTTTAAATAGACCTTATTTTTTAGATCATTTTTAGGTTTACAGAAAAATTGAGTATAAGGTACAGAGGTTTCCCATATACCCCTCTCTCCCTCCCCTCCCCCACCCCAGCCTGCCCTACTATCAGCATCCTATATCAGAGTGGAATATTTGTTACAACTGTGATGAACCTGCGTTGGCACATCATTATCACCCAAAGTCTGTAACATTAGAGTTCACTCTTGGTGTTGTACACTCTATGAGTTTTGATAAAATTACGACAAGTATCCACCATTATAGAATCACACAGAAAAACTACACTGCCCTAAAAATGCTCTGTGCTCTATTTTCCCCTCCCTTTTCCCCAATCCCTGGCAACCAATGCTCTGTATACTGTCTACATAGTCTCACCCTTTCCAGAATGTCATAGAGTTGGACTCATACATTATGTAGCTTTTCAGATTAACTTCTTTCACTGAGCAATATTAATTTAAGATTCTTCCATATCTTTTCATGGCTTGATAGCTCATTTCTTTTTACCACTGAATAATATTCCATAATCTGGATGTATCACAGTTCATTTATCCATCCACCTGCTAATGTCTTCGTTGTTTCCAAGTTTTGACAGTTATGAACAAAAATGCATCCATGTGCAAGTTTTTACATGGACATAAATTTTCAACTCCTTTGGGTAAAACCAAGGGGCATGATTGCTGGATCATATGGTAAGAGTATGTTCAGTTTTGTAAGAAACTGCCAAATGTCTTCCAAAGTGTCTGTGCCATTTTACAATACATCCCCACCAGCAATGAATGAGAATTTTTGTTGCTACATATCCTTGTCATCATTTAGTGTTGTCAGTGTTCTGGATTTTGGCCTTTCTTATAGATACGTATTGGTATCTCATTGTTTTAATTTATATTTCTCTGATAGTGTATGATGTGGAACATCTTTTCATATGCTTATTTGCCATCTGTATATCACCTTTGTTGAGGTATTTTGCTCATTATTTAGTTGAGTTATTCATTTTCTTATTATTGAATTTTAAGAGTTCTTTGTATATTTGGATAGCAGTCCTTTATTATCAGATATGTCTTTTACAAATAGTTTCTCCCCGTCTATCAGCCCTCTATTTTTAACGGGAACAAAACACGTCTGCAAACTCCATGATGTTCTAGCTCTGAAGACAACTCATTCTAGCTCTGGGTATTGTGTATGTTTCATTTCACAGCACTGAACTCCTTAAACTGTTCCAAAAATCTGTGTACATTCTGAGAACCCACAACCTTTATTCTGTCAGTTACTTTATGCTTTACAATTTCTGTTGTTAAATTTCCTTTATACAATTGTCCAAGGAATTTTAGAAGCTCTAGGAGTCTCTAATGTGAGCATGAAGTAGTGGAGATGTTTCTCTAGAGGGGGACTGAAATTATCAGTAGGTTAAAGAACCTAAGTGGCCAGCTCTTGAATGACTTGAATGGATTATGTTAAACTAAGTAATCTGTTGCATTATATTTCTAATATCAACTGATAAAATTTCCTGAAACACTAACTGTGAGCATGCCAAATATGTGGCATAAAGGCTGTGCTCATCTGATAGCCCCCACCCCAGACCCAAAGGCAGGTATTTTAATTAATTAAAGTCTTTTCATCTTAGCCAGGGTGACAAGTTTCTTCTGTGTAGCTCTCCAGGTGCTACGGAGAGTAAGAACAGCATGACAAAAATAGCATTTGTCATTATTGCTGGGTCACTAAAATTCTCGATGCTTTCTTTAATTAATACCCTTCACTTTCACCTTATAAGCATATGAATTTAAGAGGAGCAGTTATTTGCTTAAAAATTATTTTTTTCATTTTAATTATCAGAAAATTTAGCACCCCTAGAGTATTAATTCATTTATGGTTAAAATATTGAGCCTTTACAATGTCATAGGGACTTCTCTGAGAACTGGGTTCTGACAGATAACAGATACACAAAATCTACTACTTTCATGGAGTTTACATTCAAACTGGGGAGACAGTGAACTAGATGAATAAATAAAATATTAATATATTAAAGAGAAGTAAATTCTAAAATAAAAAGAAAGCATGAAAGGAAAATAGCAAATATGGGGTGGGGGGGGTGAAATCTTAGATAAAGTGACCAAAAAAGGCAATACTGTGTAAATGACTTTGGAGTAAGACTTGAAGAATGAACATTTGTTTGAGGCTGAAGGAGTATCTAGTGCTAAAGCCCTGCTATTACCTGGGATATTCAAGGAACAGTAAGGAGGCCTGTGTGATTGCAGAAGAGTTAGCAAGAAAACAGTGTGAGATAATAGGATACAACACTTTGCATTTCCTGCATTGAAATATTTCAGCAGCCTTTTAGCACAATAGGTATTAATACACCATTTTACACAGGTGAAGACAGAATCAAAATTTTATTTATCTAATTTATCTAATGTCTAATAATTAGTAAATCACACCATTCTCTCTGAGATCCAGGTCTTTGAAATCCAAATTTATCACAAATTCTGTTACAGCACAGATGCCATTTAATTTTGTTGTTTATTGTTTGTCTGTTTTGTTTTCTATTGCATTCTTTTATTTTTAACATCTTTATTGGAGTATAATTACTTTACAATGGTGTGTTAATTTCTGCTTTATAACAAAGTGAATCAGCTACACATATACACATATCCCCATATCTCCTCCCTCTTGCGTCTCCCTCCCTCCCACCCTCCCTATCCCACCCCTCTAGGTGGTCACAAAGCACCCAGCTGATCTCCCTCTGCTATGTGGCTGCTTCCCACTAGCTGTCTGTTTTACATTTGATAGTGTGTATATGTCCATGCCACTCTCTCACTTTGTCCCAACTTACCCTTCCCCCTCCCCGTGTCCTCAAGTCCATTTTCTATGTCTGCGTCTCTATTCCTGTCCTGCTCCTAGGTTCTTCAGAACCATTTTTTTTTTTTTTTTAGATTCCATATATATGTGTTAGCATACGGTATTTGTTTTTCTCTTTATGACTTCACTCTGAATGACAGTCTCTAGGTCCATCCACCTCACTACAAATAACTAAATTTTGTTTCTTTTTATGGCTGAGTAATGTTCCATTGTATATATGTGCCACATCTTCTTTATCCATTCATCTGTCAATGGACACTTAGGTTGCTTCCATGCTTTTCTGGCTGTTGTAAATAGTGCTGCAATGAACATTTTGGTACATGACTCTGTTTGAATTATGCTTTTCTCAGGATATATGCCCAGTAGTGGGATTGCTGGGTTGTATGGTAGTTCTATTTGTAGTTTTTTAAGGAACCTCCATACTGTTCTCCACAGTGGCTGTATCAATTTACATTCCTACCAACAGTGCAAGAGAGTTCCCTTTTCTCCACACCCTCTCCATCATTTATTGTTTGTAGATTTTTTGATGATGGCCATTCTGACTGGTGTAGGGTGATACCTCATTGTAGTTTGGATTTGCAATTCTCTAATGATTAGTGATGTTGAGCATCCTTTTATGTGTTTGTTGGCAATCTGTATATCTTCTTTGGAGAAATGTCTGTTTAGGTCTTCTGCCCATTTTTGGATTGGGTTGTTTGTTTTTTTTTGATATTGAGCTGCATGAGCTGCTTGTAAATTTTGGAGATTAATCCTTTGTCAGTTGCTTCATTGGCAAATATTTTCTCCCATTCTGAGGGTTGTCTTTTCATCTTGTTTATGGTTTCCTTTGCTGTGCAAAAGCTTTTAAGTTTCATTAGGTCCCATTTGTTTATTTTTGCTTTTATTTCCATTTCTTTAGGAGGTGTGTCAAAAAGGATCTTGCTGTGATTTATGTCATAGTGTTCTGCCTATGTTTTCCGCTAAGAGTTTTATAGTGTCTGGCCTTACATTTAGGTCTTTAATCCATTTTGAGTTTATTTTTGTGATGACATTGTATAATTAAAGAAATAGCTGATGTTTAAAATAGAAACTGCCCTGCCACAGAATATCTTTGGCACCTGACTCAAAACAGCATGCAGACCATGCCTTGCCAGTAAAATCACTATTCCAGCAGCTTAAATCAAGCTGGGTGTCTCATTTGTGGCTTTGTTCATCCATGCAAATGTTCTGCTTGATATGTATGTCAGTGAACCTGAGTCAACTTTTTGCTAGTGTACACAGTATGTTCCTAAAAATACATTTTAAAAAATGGAATGAATGCTTGTCAAGTTGTAGATGTTCTTTCTCTAAGGGGAATTTGAGTCACAGTGAATCACAATTACAAAATTAATCAAGAGAATTTATAGTTTAGGAATTGTCTTTAATTTTTGTCTTCTTATTACTTGAATACATAGCAGATGAGCTGAATCCCATGCATACTTAATCTGCAGATAAAATTTAACAGCTTTTTTCACATTTAATTATTTACAAATTTGTTTCAACTGAATTAGATTTGTAATACTTATTATATTGCTCTTCAACAGGATCAATAATTTTAATTTTCTACTTATTTAAACAAAATAACTAGGGACTCTTCTCTAGGGTTTCCTATAGGGAATAACTAACAAATTTTGGGTCCTTGGGTAAAAATATTTTTAAAGTAAATTATTTTTACATCAGAGATTAACTTTTGAAACTGACAAAACTGTCCTCCTGACCATGCAATCTCTCACAAGTCATTCTGCACCATTTAAAAAATCAGATGTTGAGGAAATAATATTGACACTAGTTTGATTTGGTTTAATAAGACAATTTAAACATTTTCTTTATCGATAGAAATTTAGAAAAAAAAGGTTAAATAATAACTAAAATAAGCTTTTTTCATAATTCCTTAGAACATGCAATTATATCTTACCTCTGGATTCTTGTGCTTTAATCTACCTGGGAGTTTTTCTTTTTCCTTGTCTGACTTTCTTAAGTCATAGCTTAGAAATTATTTTTCTGTGACATTTTAAAAGATTGTCCTAGGATTGGGTTCGTTGTCATTCCTATGTATTCCTTTAGGAATCTGTGCTAGAACATGTCAGAGCAGTCACCTGATTGAAAATGATCCATTTTTCTGACTCAACCACTAGATTGTTGAAACTGGTTTCATGTTCACCAAGATAGTCCCAAAGTAAAAAAAAACAAAACAAAACAGAATCTTTAATATATAATAGTTTTAAAAAATATTCTAATCAAATAGCATAAATTAAAAAATATTATCCAGACAGATGTTTTAAAGTGATAGAAATAGTTATAAGATCCTTTTATAGATTTGACATTATAAAATGTCATTAGTAATGCAACATATTCCATTGTACTTTACAGCATACAAAACGCTGATGTAAAATGGGATGTTCCAAGAAAAATGGGCTATGTTTCTTTGTTTTTAAAATATAATGGAACACTGATATGTTTAAAATGATTTTTTTCTTAATAAAAATAATTTTATTTAAGAATGCAAATCATAAGTATTCCCTCATACATCCTCCTAAATAGTAAAAATATATGAACATTTATTTTTATGTAATTATAATTAAATCACATCCCTGATTTAATATCAATTCCTCTAATAAGCACATTTTATATATTAACTCATATTCTTATGAATCTATTATTTCTAAAATTGCAACAATTAAAATAGTCCCGTTGCATAATCTATGTTCCTAGAGCTATAATTTGCCAAAAAAATAAACTAGAATTTATTATCATTATTAAACTTATCAGTAAGTGGTCAGAAAGGCAAAGTGTCAGTCATATGAGTGAGCTTGTGTAAATGTGCCAATTGAGAATCAGGCAAAGAATTCAGCCCCATCCTTTTACAGATACCGTTCTTAAGAAAAGAGAGTGTGGTATGGTCAGCGTTAAAAGTATAGTTCCTATCACATTTCCCATCATGTTACAGGTATTCATTTGGTGTTTGTTAAAATAATTCATAATAATTAAATTTATTGCTTTTCTTAAGGCCTCAGGTTGTCTGTGGTATGAACTCATACTGATTCCCAGTTCAAGCTGTTTTGGCATTCTGTTCTTGGTATTTGAAGTGAGTCTTCTTCCAAGGAATAAAGATAGAAACAGAATGAGCAAATTATAGCTAATATTCAAGGAAATATCATTAACTAAAACCATGTAAACTAACCAAAAAGAGCTCCTGCATCTGTCAGACTTGAATGAGACGTGGCAAATACTGCTGCTACTGTTCAATAGAGCCTGGACAGTAATAGAAAACTGCAGAGATAAAGGGGCTATGGCAGATTTGGGAATGAAAGGCTTTCCGTATCTAAAAGAAAAGTTTCTTCGTACTAACTCCATGCCAAACAACCTGAGAAGAATCCTATTCCCAAGTAAAATAGACTACAGATTGAGAATGTGCTAGATATGCCAGCAAAAGTAGTCAGGTAATTGTAACGGTTACACAATTCAATATGGATGGGTTGTAATATAAGTTAATATTGGCATGCAGGTTTTAGATATTTGTTTTTTGACTTTGATGCCTCTGGCCCTGAGGAATTTCTTCTTTATAGGCAATGAAACCATGTTCTGAAACTACATGGTTGAGAGATAGACCCTGCCATGTGGCACATTCTCTAAGTTAAAGAAGACCACCTAAGTCCACTTAAGGTACAACCAAGCCATATTCTCCCAAATTAGAAGCAAATCACATTTCCCGTGTGAAATGTCAAACTATCATCAATGTGAGCTCTTCCTGGCTTTCTGTATTCAGTCTATTGTCCAGAAGGTCCATGGTTTAATCAGTTAAGTCTCTTGCCTAGAACTTTTCTGGCACCCAATAGGTACAACATTGGGACATAAAGGATAGTACACCATAAGAGAAATGAGATCTCTTCTGACAAATATCCTTCTTCTGCCTTAAACCCAGGACAGATAAGCTTCTGTATTGTACTTCCTCTCTAGAGGAAAATATGAATGCTCATAAAATTACAATATTCAAAAAGTTAAAGACATGACTCACACAAATTATAAAATATAAGTTAAAATATACCAAATATTTTATTCAACCCATTGGGGGAAAACTGATTCCAACAGCATTTCTGTAACTGGGTTTTTATAGACAGGAAAAAAATTATTAAATTAAGATTGCTCACTACATTAGAACCCAGACTAGTAATGTCCTTCAGGACAATAAAATCATAGATTATCCTACCATATATTTGATTCTGTAACAATATTCTACAAGCTAACATTCAACTTCGTAATGATGACATCCTAGAAAATGAAATAATCCTTAGGTTGGTCTGTTAAATCACTATGACAACTAAAGAAAATGCTTTCATCTTCCGTGCTTATTTACACGTTTTAAGAATATAAATGCATTTTAATGTGGTAATTAAGATACCATATATCTTTGTCTGGAGATAATTTTGCTAAGGATAAGTCCTTTCAGCCTTTTTAATTGACATAACAGTTAGTCCAAACCAGCTCAATTCCTTGCTTTTCAACATGTATGCGCTGTGCTTTCTCTCTCTGTGCCTTTTATTTTCCTGATTTCACTGAAACTATTGAAATGCCCTTTTAAAAACTTGTCTAAACTCTTCCTTCAAGTTTCCTACAAACACAATATTATAAACTTTTTCTTACACTATCATAAATCTGGACTCTAATAAAATTCTTAATCCTTATTTAATAATGCTTAGAATGACTAACATAAATATTTCTAAAGACATATACAAATAAATGAAAATGACAAATCATATATACAATGTTAAGCATGAATCTTTTCTGGATAATAATACATAAAAAGCAGAGAGCAACTGAATAAAATTATTATATAAATTCTCAAACTTCTTATTTTTGATATTTAAGAACACTTAGCGGTGTCTTTTTGTATTCTGGTCTGGCATCATTTTGCTGATTCTTATTCTAAGGATATTCTTCAATAAAACTTGTGCTGCCTTTATCCCAAACCATTCTCATTTGTGTCAGTTCCTTAGGCTAAATGCTTGCTAGAAACTGGAGAAAATTCTTAATCTATGCATAAGATCAAGTCAGAGTTCACTTTCTCTACAGAGTCTTTGTTGATCTTGTCCCTCAGAGAGTTTGTTTTCCTCTAACGCAGTATTCTGCTTCTTTACAACCTGTGACCATCATCTCCCTCTATTTTCTTCTGGATTCAGCACTGCTGAATTTTGGTTTGTTGCCTACTATCTCCATATTTTGCTCTTTTTACTTATTTTGCAATTCGAATGGGATTATGCAGGGAACATTATTATTTTTGTTGGACAGAGACTTTTTTGATCTGGGTATCAGTTGGGAACATATTTCTTTAGAAACATAAAACTATATACCATTTAATTTCCTCGGGAAAATTCTATTTTAATGTATCTGAATTTTACTTGAATAATATGAGTGACAGTGTTTCTGTTCTAGAAGATAATAAAACCTCAAAAATATCTAGGAGGAATTATGTTTTTAAATAAAATTAACTTTTGTGCAATCATGTAATATATAAATGATTTCTAACATTATTCTGCTTTTTTCTGACTTCTAAGGAACTTTATTATTACTTGATTGAACTAATTGGTTTGAGAAAAGAATATGAGAAAGCAAGAAGATTAATATTTTCTGAGGAT
The DNA here is from genome assembly GCF_039906515.1 of Pseudorca crassidens. Classification (NCBI taxonomy): domain Eukaryota; kingdom Metazoa; phylum Chordata; class Mammalia; order Artiodactyla; family Delphinidae; genus Pseudorca; species Pseudorca crassidens. The sequence goes on from NC_090313.1 coordinate 20,273,618, forward strand.
TTATGATGTACAAGGTATGGGCTAGATCTATGATGTACAGGCATATCTATTTACTCAATTAATGTTCCCCCAAATCTCTCAGGGGAGGAATTTTTGTCTACCTTTTATAAAATATCATATTTTGTAAACAATATCCTGATACAGGACTTAATTCTATAAACATAGGCTTATGTCAAAGATCAGGTAGGTTTAGAGTAGCAGGAAGGGAGTAAACCCACTTAGTCCTCTGCTATCCCATGAGGGAGTCAGCCAAAAATATATTCCTATATATACACATTGCCTAGTTTCTTTGATTTGAGAGAGTTTGATATAATTATAAAACATGAATGCTTTGATGTAGCTCATAAATCTTAATAAATGAAGCCTACTGATTAATTTATAGAATGTACAGCCCATCTTCTTAAATCAACAATACTGGACTATTTCATGAGTTGAGAACACTCATCTTCACATCTGGAACTTCATTAGTCAACAAAAGCATCCACTTACCAAGATGCCTTAGATTTGCAAGAGGTGTTCATGATTTACATTCCTAAGTGCTCAGCCTCTCTGAAAGCGCCTGACAAGCCAAATAAGGAGGCTATTCCTCTTGCAGGAGAGTGTGCAAGTATGGCTTTTGTTCTTTCAATTTCAAGAGATAAATAAAAGGATTCTTGAAAGATTTGTTGAGGTGCAGGTTTTACTTGATAATCAGACAGCATCTTAGCTGAATAGAAAGAAAATGTACAGCACCTTATATCCTTTATGGAATGAGAATATTTTTTGTCTTCCTCATCCTGAAGTGGCCAGTCAAGTTAATTAAAGAATTCATAAAGACAGGATGGTATTAGTTTTTAATTTTATTTCTTTTAAATTCGGGTGTAATAAGTAGTTTTACCATACAAAACACTATTTATTTTAGTGGTGATCATTATTGGTATTTATGTATGTCTAAAAGTTTATTCTTTTCATGTTTTTTGGCTGGACTATAAGGGCATGTTTTTGTCAGTGATCATGAGTTTATAGAGTTCTGGGAACTAGGCTATGTAATTTGGTTTATGGAATGCCAGCAGGGCACCACATATTTATGGACGCTCGATATGTTATTGTGTTGATGGATATTATGGTGATGGCTGATGTCTTTTTTTATTATCTGTACAGCAATAATCATCTCTTACTTCTTTAATTCCTCAATGAAACAAAATGACTGTAATAGGAAACTATATGGAATATACATGCTTACTCAACATGAATATTCATTATATTTTGTAGAATATGAGCAAAAATATAAATTATCCTCAGGGGTTAAAAAAATAACAAAATAATATGTAAATCTGACAGCACACTGAAAAATATACTGTCAAAGTCTAAACTTTATGTTTTATGATATATTTATTAACAGAATATCTGTATCTCGGTTCACTGAGAATCTGCTGTGATAAAATAGTAAGTGAAAGAAAATGAGTAGCATGTAACTAATTTTTTCAAATAAACCTAATTAGATGTAAAATAGCCACAGAGTAATGCATATGAATGCTGTAATTAAAAAGAATAGTGCAGGGCTTCCCTGGTGGCGCAGTGGTTGAGAGTACGCCTGCCGATGCAGGGGACACGGGTTTGTGCCCCGGTCCGGAAAGATCTCACATACCGTGGAGCGGCTGGGCCCGTGGGCCATGGCCGCTGGGCCTGCGCGTCCGGAGCCTGTGCTCCGCAACGGGAGAGGCCACAGCGGTGAGAGAGGCCCACGTATCGCAAAAAAAAAAAAAAAAAAAGAATAGTGCAGATAATCTTACAAAAGTTGCAGAGAGATTTGGTCAGAAATTTATTGTTGGTGAAATGAGGAGCCATGGCTGAATTTCAATTCCTGAGTCTACCAACAGCAGAAAAATACAAAATATGTTTCTTCTGGCAATTTTAAAACTCATTACGCAAATGTATACATAAAGTACTTAACAAAAGTTACAAAAATATTGATAACGAAATGATTAATAATTTGCTCTACTTGAGTAAGCATGCAGGATAATCTTTATCAATTAGAAAAACAGAAAAGAAACTGTTTTTTCAAAGCAACTAATGTCCTACCCATGCTAATATCCACCATTTTATCTGATGAATACCTACAGATATTTTTTCCTCAGCTTTTTAACTCTGCAGTACTGATCATCTTTTATCAGCTTAGCTTTTTTTTTTAACATCTTTATTGGAGTATAATTGCTTTACAATGGTGTGTTAATTTCTGCTTTACAACAAAATGAATCAGTTATATATACACATATGTTCCCATATCTCTTCTCTCTTGCGTCTCCCTCCCTCCCACCCTCCCTATCCCACCCCTCCAGGCGGTCACAAAGCACCGAGCTGATCTCCCTGTGCTATGCGGCTGCTTCCCACTAGTTATCTACTTTACGTTTGGTAGTGTATATATGTCCACGCCACTCTCTCGCTTTGTCACCGCTTACCCTTCACCCTCCCCATATCCTCAAGTTCATTCTCTACTAGGTCTGTGTCTTTATTCCTGTTTTACCCCTAGGTTTTTCATGACATTTTTTTCCCTTAAATTTCATATATATGTGTTAGCATACAGTATTTGTCTTTCTCTTTCTGACTTACTTCACTCTGTATGACAGACTCTAGGTCTATCCACCTCATTACAAATAGCTCAATTTCATTTCTTTTTATGGCTGAGTAATATTCCATTGTATATATGTGCCACATCTTCTTTATCCATTCATCCAATGATGGACACTTAGGTTGTTTCCATCTCCGGGCTATTGTAAATAGAGCTGCAATGAACATTTTGGTACATGACTCTGTTTGAATTTTGGTTTTCTCAGGGTATATGCACAGTAGTGGGATTGCTGGGTCATATGGTAATTCTATTTGTAGTTTTTTTAAGGAACCTCCATACTGTTCTCCACAGTGGCTGTATCAATTTACATTCCCACCAACAGTGCAAGAGGGTTCCCTTTTCTCCACACCCTCTCCAGCATTTATTGTTTGTAGATTTTTTGATGATGGCCATTCTGACTGGTGTGAGATGATATCTCATTGTAGTTTTGATTTGCATTTCCCTAATGATTAGTGATGTGGAGCATCCTTTTATGTGTTTGTTGGCAGTCTGTATATCTTCTTTGGAGAAATGTCTATTTAGGTCTTCTGCCCATTTTTGGATTGGGTTGTTTTTTTGTTATTAAGCTGCATGAGCTGCTTATAAATTTTGGAGATTAATCCTTTGTCAGTTGCTTCATTGGCAAATATTTTCTCCCATTCTGAGGGTTGTCTTTTGGTCTTGTTTATGGTATCCTTTGCTGTGCAAAAGCTTTGAAGTTTCATTATGTCCCATTTGTTTATTTTTGTTTTTATTTCCATTTCTGTAGGAGGTGTGTCAAAAAGGATCTTGCTGTGATTTATGTCATAGAGTGTCCTGCCTATGTTTTCCTTTAAGAGTTTGATAGTTTCTGGTCTTACATTTAGGTCTTTAATCCATTTAGAGCTTATTTTTGTGTATGGTGTTAGGGAGTGATCTAATGTCATACTTTTACATGTACCTGTCCAGTTTTCCCAGCACCACTTATTGAAGAGGCTGTCCTTTCTCCACTGTACATTCCTGCCTCCTTTATCAAAGATAAGGGGACCATATGTGCATGGGTTTATCTCTGGGCTTTCTATCCTGTTCCATTGATCTATCTTTCTGTTTTTGTGCCAGTACCATACTGTCTTGATTACTGTAGCTTTGTAGTATATTCTGAAGTCAGGGCGCCTGATTCCTCCAGCTCCGTTTTTCATTCTCAGGATTGCTTTGGCTATTCAGTGTCTTTTGTGTTTCCATACAAATTGTGAAATTGTTTGTTCTAGTTCTGTGAAAAATGCCAGTGGTAGTTTGATAGGGATTGCATTGAATCTGTAGATTGCTTTGGGTAGTAGAGTCATTTTCACAATGTTGATTCTTCCAATCCAAGAACAGGGTATATCTCTCCATCTATTTGTATCATCTTTAATTTCTTTCATCAGTGTCTTATAATTTTCTGCATACAGGTCTTTTGTCTCCTTATGTAGGTTTATTCCTAGATATTTTATTCTTTTTTGTTGCAATGGTAAATGGGAGTGTTTTCTTGATTTCACTTTCAGATTTTTCATCATTAGTGTATAGGAATGTCAGAGATTTCTGTGCATTAATTTTGTATTCTGCTACTTTACCAAATTCATTGATTAGCTCTAGTGGTTTTCTGGTAGCATCTTTAGGATTCTCTATGTATACTATCATGTCATCTGCAAATAGTGACAGCTTTACTTCTTCTTTTCGGATTTGGATTCTTTTTATTTCCTTTTCTTCTCTGATTGCTGTGGCTAAAACTTCGAAAACTATGTTGAATAAGAGTGGTGAGAGTGGGCAACCTTGTCTTGTTCCTGATCTTAGTGGAAATGCTTTCAGTTTTTCACCATTGAGGATGATGTTGGCTGTGGGTTTGTCATATATGGCTTTTATTATGTTGAGGAAAGTTCGCTCTATGCCTACTTTCTGCAGCGTTTTTATCATAAATGGGTGTTGAATTTTGTCAAAAGCTTTCTCTGCATCTATTGAGATGATCATATTGTTCTTCTCCTTCAGTTTGTTAATATGGGGTATCACGTTGATTGAATTGCATATATTGAAGAATCCTTGCATTCCTGGAATAAACCCCACTTGATCATGGTGTGTGATCCGTTTAATGTGCTGTTGGATTCTGTTTGCTAGTATTTTGTTGAGGAGTTTTGCATCTATGTTCATCAGTGATATTGGTCTATAGTTTTCTTTCTTTGTGACATCCTTGTCTGGTTTTGGTATCAGGGTGATGGTGGCCTCGTAGAATGAGTTTGGGAGTGTTCCTCCTTCTGCTATATTTTGGAAGAGTTTAAGAAGGATAGGTGTTAGCTCTTCTCTAAATGTTTGATAGAATTTGCCTGTGAAGCCATCTGGTCCTGGGCTTTTGTTTGTTGGAAGATTTTTAATCACTGTTTCAATTTCAGTGCTTGTGATTGGTCTGTTCATATATTCTATTTCTTCCTGATTCAGTCTTGGCAGGTTGTGCCTTTCTAAGAATTTGTCCACTTCTTCCAGGTTGTCCATTTTATTGGCATAGAGTTGCTTGTAGTAATCTCTCATGATCTTTTGTATTTCTGCAGTGTCAGTTGTTACTTCTCCTTTTTCATTTCTAATTCTATTGATTTGAATCTTCTCCCTTTTTTTCTTGATGAGTCTGGCTAATGGTTTATCAATTTTGTTTATCTTCTCAAAGAACCAGCTTTTAATTTTACTGATCTTTGCTATTGTTTCCTTCATTTCTTTTTCATTTATTTCTGATCTGATTTTTATGATTTCTTTCCTTCTGCTAACTTTGGGGTTTTTTTGTTCTTCTTTCTCTAATTGCTTTAGGTGCAAGGTTAGGTTGTTTATTCGAGATGTTTCCTGTTTCTTAAGGTGGATTTGTATTGCTATAAACTTCCCTGTTAGAACTGCTTTTGCTGCATCCCATAGGTTTTGGGTCGTCGTGTCTCCATTGTCATTTGTTTCTAGGTATTTTTTAATTTCCTCTTTGAATTCTTCAGTGATCACTTCGTTATTAAGTAGTGTATTGTTTTACTGCCATGTGTTTGTAGTTTTTACAGATCTTTTCCTGGGCTTATTTACAGATCTTTTCTCTGGGCTTTCTATTCTGTTCCATTGATATCTAGTTATCTAGTAATTGATATCTAGTCTCATAGCGTTGTGGTCAGAAAAGATATTTGATACAATTTCAATTTTCTTAAATTTACCAAGGCTTGATTTGTGACACAAGATATGATCTCTCCTGGAGAATGTTCCATGAGCACTTGAAAAGAAAGGGTATTCTGTTGTTTTTGGATGGAATGTCCTATAAATATCAATTAAGTTCATCTTTTTTAATGTATCACTTAAAGCTTCTGTTTATTTATTTATTTTTATTTTGGATGATCTGTCCATTGGTGAATGTCGGGTGTTAATATCCCCTACTATGATTGTGTTACTGTCGATTTCCCCTTTTATGGCTGTTAGCATTTGCTCTATGTTTTTTTTTGTTTGTTTGTTTGTTTTTTTCCCTATGTATTGAGGTGCTCCTATGTTGGGTGCATAAATATTTACAATTGTTATATCTTCTTCGTGGATCAATCCCTTGATCATTAGGTAGTGTCCTTCTTTGTCTCTTCTAATAGTCTTTATTTTAAAGTCTATTTTGTCTGATATGAGAATTGCTACTCCAGCTTTCTTTTGGTTTCCATTTGCATGGAATATCTTTTTCCATCCCCTTAGTTTCAGTCTGTATGTGTCTCTAGGTCTGAAGTGGGTCTCTTGTAGACAGCAAATATACGGGTCTTGTGTTTGTATCTATTCAGCCAATCTGTGTCTTTTGGTGGGAGCATTTAGTCCATTTACATTTAAGGTAATTATCGATATGTACATTCCTATTCCCATGTTCTTAATTGTTTTGGGTTCGTTATTTTAGGTCTTTTCCTTCTCTTGTGTTTCTTGCCTAGAGAAGTTCCTTTAGCAGTTGTTGTAGAGCTGTTGGTGGTGCTGAACTCTCTCAGCTTTTGCTTGTCTGTAAAGGTTTTAATTTCTCTATCAAATCTGAATGAGATCCTTGCTGGGTAGAGTAATCTTGGTTTTAGGTTTTTCTCCTTCAACACTTTCAATATGTCCTGCCATTCCCTTCTGGCTTGCAGAGTTTCTGGTGAAAGATCAGCTGTTAACCTTATGGGGATTCCCTTGTGTGTTATTTGTTGTTTTTCCCTTGCTGCTTTTAACATGCTTTCTTTATATTTAATTTTTGACAGTTTGATTAATATGTGTCTTGGCGTATTTCTCCTTGGATTTATCCTGTATGGGACTCTCTGTGCTTCCTGGACTTGATTAACTATTTCCTTTCCCATATTAGGGAAGTTTTCAACTACAATCTTTTCAAATATTTTTTCAGTTCCTTTCTTTTTCTCTTCTTTTTCTGGAACCCCTATAATTCAAATGTTGGTGCATTTAATGTTGTCCCAGAGGTCTCTGAGACTGTCCTTAGTTCTTTTCATTCTTGTTTCTTTATTCTGCTCTGCAGTAGTTATTTCCACTATTTTATCTTCCAGGTCACTTATCCGTTCTTCTGCCTCAGTTATTCTGCTATTGATCCCATCTAGAGTATTTTTAATGTCATTTATTGTGTTGTTCATCATTGCTTGTTTCATCTTTAGTTGTTCTAGGTCCTTGTTAAATGTTTCTTGTATTTTCTCCATTCTATTTCCAAGATTTTGGATCATCTTTACTATCATTATTCTGAATTCTTTTTCAGGTAGATTGCCTATTTCCTCTTCATTTGTTAGGTCTGGTGGGTTTTTATCTTGCTCCTTCATCTGCTGTGTGTTTTTCTGTCTTCTCATTTTGCTTTTCTTACTGTGTTTGGGGTCTTCTTTTTGCAGGCTGCAGGTTTGTAGTTCCCATTGTTTTTGCTGTCTGTCCCCAGTGGCTAAGATTGGTTCAGTGGGTTGTGTAGGCTTCCTGGTGGAGGGGACTAGTGCCTGTGTTCTGGTGGATGAGGCTTGATCTTGTCTCTCTGGTGGGCAGGTCCAAGTCTGGTGGTGTGTTTTGGGGTGTCTGTGGCCTTATTATGATTTTAGGCAGCCTCTCTGCTAATGGGTGGGGTTGTGTTCCTGTCTTGCTAGTTGTTTGGCATAGGATGTCCAGGACTGTCGTTTGCTGGTCATTGAGTGAAGCTGGGTGCTGGTGTTGAGATGGAGATCTCTGGGAGATTTTCGCCATTTGATATTATGTGGAGCTGGGAGGCCTCTTGTGGACCAGTGTCCTGAAGTTGGTTCTCCCACCTCAGAGGCAGAGCACTAACTCCTGGCTGCAGCACCAAGAACCTTTCATGCACACGGCTCAGAAGAAAAGAGAAAAAGTAGAAAGAGTGAATCAGTAGAAGTAGAAAGAAAGAAAGAAAGAAAGAAAGGAGGGAGGGAGGGAGGAAGGAAGGAGGGAAGGAAGGAAAAAAAAGAAAGAAGATAAAGTAAAATAAAATAAAGTAAGATAAAATATAATAAAGTTATTAAAATAAAAAATAATTATTAAGAGGAAAAGAAAAAGAAAAAGAAAAAAATGGACGGATAGAACCCTGGGACAAATGGTGGAAGCAAAGCTGTACAGACAAATCTCACACAGAAGCATACACGTACACACTCACAGAAAGAGGAAAAGGGGAAAAAGTCATAAATCTTGCTCTCAAAGTCCACCTCCTCAATGTGGGATGATTCGTTGTCTATTCATGTATTCCACAGATGCAGGGCACATTAAATTGATTATCGAGCTTTAATGCACTGCTTCTGAGGCTACTGGGAGAGATTTCCCTTTCTCTTCTTTGTTCTCACAGCTCCCAGGGGCTCAGCTTTGGATTTGGCCCTGCCTCTGTGTGTAGGTCACTGGAGGGCATCTGTTCTTCGCTCAGACAGGACGGGGTTAAAGGAGCCGCTGATTCGGGGGCTCTGGCTCACTCTCAGCTTTTTGAAAATACATTTTGGATGCCCAGACACTAGTCTCTGAAGTCTGCCTTATGTGGAGCTAAGTTATTTTAGAATATTTAAAAGGTACCTTAAAATCATAATATTGTACTGTTAGTAGTTTATGGAAGACTCTTTTAAATGAAATGGTGTTAAACTTACATTTAATTTTAGCTTAGGAACTAGCTTTAGGAAGTTCCCGACCCGGTCCAGAAAAGGATTAATTAACTCCTCTTCCTGACGCCCCACAGGGCAAGTTCTTACAATTCTAACTATACAGATGCAGTTTGGAAATGCACAAGGAGAAAGAATAGAGCAGAAAGAACCCTTCCCTGAGCACCTCCAACCTGAGGACCTCTTATACCAAAAGCCTATTTTTGATAATTGGGGGAAAGAAATAGTGGGGAGTGAGTGGACCTCAGCTGTAGAAACCTCTTGTTCACTGCTCTCAGGAGCAAGCAGAGGCCTTGTACTGCTGCCTGCATGTGTCACTTCATTTCTTCCGAAATTCCCGTTACGCGATCTGACTTTTTAAACGTATAAACGTATCTATAGGAAACGTATTAAGCATCATTCTTTTCTTCTCGTATATTCAAATACCTAATATTTTTTGGTAATTTTATTCTAGTTCAGCATTCAACCTTGTTTTATTCTTTTATCTGTCTTTTACTGATATTTTACACTTTTATATTATTTATTGTGGATTCATATTATATACTTAATTTAAACCTATATTTAATATTTAACATAGTGATAAAATTATTTTGATCCATATTGATATCTGATCAGATATAAAGTAGGAGGCTATGGGATAAGAACATAGTCCGTATACTGTGTGAGAGAGGCAAAGACTGTCCCTGCTCAAGTCTTTTTTATAACCCATAAGGCAGCTTTCTGTAAATGAGAAAACAGTTGTCTTTCTGGATGGGTGCAGCCCTGCCCTGGATGAGTTGGTGAATAGACAGTATTTTGCATACAGGTGAATGGTACCGGGGGCAAGCCTTACAATGCAGAGCACAAGCTTGATTCTTCCTCTTTCATCCCCCTTGGTCAGGAACCCCCGTGTAATTGCACAAGCTGCATAAATGTACATGATCATCAGGCTTGCAGAACCTGCACCAATTTCTTCCTCAGAGACCTCCCTCCTTGTCTAAGCATAATCTAAAAGTAAAAGCTAGCAATGTTATGAAATTACTTAGACTGCAAACTGTATTAGTTTATCAGGTCAAAATTTCTACTTCCATTCAAACTCCATATACACCTTCCCAGGATTTCCCTTTCCAACTGCAGGAGAACTCTATGCTTCTCTTGGTATCAGTACCTCAGACCCGAGGCAACAGTTTTGTCACCTTATGTCTCATTTACTGAACGTCCTTGTAGGGTCTGTAGTAGCACTTAGGACCTAGAATGTAAGCTCTCTGAAAAGACCTTAGCACAGGATGAAATAGAATGCAGGTGTGTTCAAGAGGTGAATTCTCAATGTAAGCCCAGTTGTAATCACTGTAAGCCATTAGATAGTTGAACCTTCTGAGTGGAATTCCCAGGAGAAAGGCACGAGGGTGGCATAATGAAAACTGAAATCTCCTCTCTAATTTTGTAAATTTCCTTTTTTCTTTGTCACTTCCTTTTTACTAAGAAAAAGTTCAGTTCACTTGCAACAAAATAAATTAAGGAAATACATTTTCCCCAGACTTTGCTTCATTTTGTTCTACCAACCTCTTCCAAAATAGGACACCTCTTATGGCAGATGCGTACCCTCTTATTTAAATGTTCTTACACTTGGAAGTCCGTAACTTTTTCTGATCCTCACTATCAACTTAATAAATTCCTCACTTATATTGCTCACCTTTCCTTAAACTTTTGCAGTCCTCTGAACACATTTTTTTCCCACTCTTCTAAGAACTTGCTGTATTGTTTGTCCTTCTTCCATTGATATAGTTCAAAACCCCCCTCTCCTGTAGCTGCCTCTGTCAGGCTGGAACTGCTAGTTCCAGTAACACTAATGGAGAACTTGCAAAGTAGCTGCCTTCTGCCAAAGTCTCTTCCACCTTTAACAACCAAAACAACAACAACATCATAAATGATAAATATTACTTTTATCCTTCCTGGAGGGTAATGTTCCACTTCCTTTGACCATGCCAACCTTATTGAAAGAGAAATTAACTCTTCCCAAGTCCAGTTCCTTTCTACTTTTAATACCACGTATAAAATTCACCTAACTCTCAAATATTTTTATATCCGGAGGTTGCATTTCATTCTTTATTTGGTTCATTTGCTTAGGGTATTTATAACAAAATCTCTCTTTTTTTGAAATGCCCTTCTTTTCTGGTTTTTATGAGGCCAGACTCTTTATGGGTCATCTTTGTATAATGTGACTATACAACCTCACTCTCCAACGGGCAATTTTTGCCTTTGTTCAACTGTAAAGCATTTCTGCATTATGTTCTCTCTTAGACCTTATTCTCTTCAAACTGTGTTCTTTCCTTGCATGCTCCAGAAAGTGTCAGTAATCATGAAGCAAAGAAAACTCTGTATTCTCTCTCTTTGCACACTTCAAAAAGAGTGAGAATAAGCATGTCTTAGTATAAAGTAATAATTTTTATTTTAGTGGTTAATATTTGAAATGTTTAATAAGGATCATTTAAAATGATTACTCACATCTGTATGCCTTTAAGGTTATATATAGGAATGACACTAATGATGAAGGCTTTATAAGGATTAAATTTCTCTCGTTTTTAAAGAGTTCTTGTCTTTCCTACCAGTTCTATTGGCAGTGACTAATTTTAAATCCTATATTAAATATAGACTGTGTAGTTCAAAAAGGAGACGCTTAGTATCTCAGATATTGGTCACTCACCCTTAGGTACACATTTATTTTCTGCTTCTGCAGATTACTGAACTGGCTAATTACCTACAAAACAGTGTGTCAAGAATTCATTTCTGCTAAAAGCTGATAATGTTTGAGTAGGAATAAGTGTTTATCTACAAGATGATTTTGAAGAATCAAAACTCCCTGTATATGTCTTTTCATAACAAATAAAAGAAAGGAATAAAAATCCCAAGCAAAAGCTTCTAGTAGCAGTGCTTCCTCTGTCCACAAGTGGCCTTGCTCATGACAGCATGGATTAACAGTCACCAAAGCCGGATGTAAACTTCATTTGATGAAAAAAAGAGCTGGTTTATGAATATAAGAACGTAAAAGTCGAGCATTAACTGAATGGAATGGAGTTATCTTCTAGATAAGAATTATAAAATTTTTACTTTTTCTTTGCCTCAAGAAGAAGAGAAAAAGTTGTTTTTGTTTTTGTTTTTTTTTAATCTTAAGACATTCTTCAAAATTCTGACATTAGTAAAAAACACACCTGCTTGGAAAACAGTGACATGTTTGTCAATGGTTAAATAATATTTCTTTTGATATGATTTTGCAGGTTAAATCAATACTTATCTGAAGCTTGAAGTTCATGTTTATTAGAAGTGTATTTGAAGCCTGTAAGAGCCAGAAGGACTCTGTCATATACTGCCTTCTGTGGCTTATGTTTTCTTTTGAACTAGGGAGGGACGTGAACACATAGTCTGTTATGGTAGCTTGTGCATAAAGACTCTAACAAGAAAGATGTGGGTGCCTGTGTGGGGAAAGGTTTAGAAAATTTGGCATATTTTCTGTGAATGTTAAGAACTTATATTATTGGAGTTTTGTATTTCCAAATTCAATTTAAGAGACAGATATATCTCTACATATTATGAGAGTGATTGAAACATAGTTGAAATAAATAGGAAATTTTAAAAAAATGAATCAAGTTAATAAGAAATAATGCTGTTCTTTCTAATGAAGACATGATATTATCCTCTTATTTTTAAGTGGAGAACGTAGGATCTCCAGTGTAGTACCTGTGCGATTGATTCTGTCACTTTATTACCTGATATGAAGCTTATAGCATAAAACTATTGAGATCTCATATACATAACTAATTAAACCCATCTCCTCAACAGATTAGTTGTTTTTTTTTGTTGTTTTTTTTTTTTGGTATGCGGGCCTCTCACTGTTGTGGCCTCTCCCATTGCGGAGCACAGGCTCCGGACGCGCAGCCTCAGCGGCCATGGCTCACGGGTCCAGCCGCTCCGCGGCATGTGGGATCTTCCTGGACCGGGGCACGAACCTGCGTCCCCTGCATCGGCAGGCGGACTCTCAACCACTGCGCCACCAGGGAAGCCCAACAAATTAGTTTTTGATATTGAACATCTAAATAGATGCAAATTTGACAATGTAAGTGCCCATTTAGACATGGAGTATGGTCACTCATGGTGGTGCTGAATGCAGGAAAACCAAAGGCCTAGATGGAGTACAAGGGCAGAGTTATGAGTGTCTCTTCAGGGGAGGTACACTATGGTTCTTAGAAAAATGAAGGGAAGCACAAAAGTCCATCTTGGGGGAACCCTTAGATATGCTGTCATTATCATACCAGCTTCCTTTAATGACTTTCAGCTCAAATTTTAAAGATATAAAAACCATTGCTAGTTTTAATGGGTTCAGCATCATTAGTGAGCCAAGTAGAGCATAGTTTATGGCTCAGTGCCAAAAGCATGTGTTATAGTTGGTTTGTACATTCTCACTACTGAAGAGGTTCTTTAAAGTCAAACCTATGGCTGGAGACATCCACATCGATGTAGAAAATTTCACTAAGTGAACTTCTTTCTCTATCACGAGAACAAACAAAATATACGATACCATTAGTGAGAACACTGAGACTGTTGGTCTCCTCTATGTTTCTTGTGAATTTGATAAACTCACCGTTTCTTACAGTATTTAGGCCACAATAGCTACTGAGCACCTCTGTGAAGGGATTTACTTTATCGTTCTCCCATTATCCACTCTTATACAATTCTTCCACTTCCCCTCAAAATCTGGATAAAAATATGCTAGTTTTGGTAACACTTCACTGAAAAAAAAAATACAATATTTAGATTTCCTTATATTCTAAATATAAGCTGCATGAATATAACTTCACAAACTAGAAGAATAAAATGAGACTCATTTTCCATTTAAATTAGAGTTATTTTCTATGGCAGCAATTAAGAATGTTAAGAAATATAGAGTTTTACAATCAGATATCCATGAGAAAAATTTTTTCCACAGAAATGCACTACATCCCAAGCCTAGATATAGTGCCAGTATTTAATATAAATACATGCTAGAATGAACAAAAGTGAATGCAAAGATGCTTAATAATGGTTAAAGAGAAGCCCTTCCAAATAATGTGTATGTGTGTGTTTGGTTGAGAAAGAATATCCTTTCTGGGGCTGCATTGAACCATCTACCCTCATATGGTTTTCCAGTACCAACTTCAGAAGAGATTATTTTTTCTTTTTATCTTGGGGAATTATTTGACACATTGTCTCAAATAACCAGTAACCTCTAAACACTTTTAATTACCTTACATTCACTGGTAGGGTTAGAAAACTTGAGGAGGCATATTTTTTGAATGTTATTTGTAGCTTTTTGAGCTATTATGGACCCAACATACTTCATTAAGATATGACAAAATTGAAAATTATTATGTACCAATTTAGAGTCTGTTTTTTTTCCCCAAATTCATTGATCATGCTTTTCCAAACCCCTTTAAATTCAATTAAGTTGTCAAGATTTACCTGCTTCTCGAGGTAATTTATATTCCTGAATACAGTGAAACATCCTCAGACATCAGTGTTTGCAAGGAGGCTTGGGTTTCAGAGGTTTTCCAAGGCATCTTTACATTTTAAAAATATCCCATTGGCCAGATGAATGTGTTTATCCACTTTCCTAAACTAAAAGTATCTGCTAATCTGAAACTAAACTAACTTGCTACTAAGCAATCCAGGACATTCTGTACACAGTAGAATTTAAATAAACCAATCTTCTGCGGTAATCGGCACACATGTTAATTTTCTCTGATTTCTTCTGCCTAAAACAATTCACAATTAATATGGACTTGGTTCTTAGAGATAATTCTATTAATTAGTAATTCTTTAATCAGGTCCTTCATATAATTGACTTTCCTTGGCAAAAATAATTACTGTAGAACATTGCCCCGTCATTCTGGGGCCTTGGAAATATTAGATGTTACCTACCACTCTGGCAAAGTCTATATCACATCACAATAATAAAAGATAAAAATGGCCCTCAGCTAAATTTTTGTAGGCATTGCAAAATCATAACTAAAGCTGTTCAAATCAGTCCCTTTTTCTTTTACCTAGGTGCCCTAATTAGCTAGTGTAAGAGAGAAATTCCTCTTCCCACCCTGCAGCCTCTGTCTTGGTTTGCCAGCATACACTATATGTGTAGCTCAGTTTGAAGTACTTACCAATCACTGGCTTATAGCACATAATAGCGGGCCAAAACTTTATACATTCCCAATTCTATCAGATTATACAATGGAACATATGCACATGTATTCATTTCCACAAAACCGTTTTATAAGTTGTTTCTAGGTTTTCTTTTACCCTTGTTAGTTGGGGATAACCTAAGCCCATAACAAATCTACAATCTCTAAATAATTTTACTTATTCAAAATTTTACTAGAATGTAAATTCCTGAACTTGCAGAGAATGTCCCATTTGGACTTTGTCTCCTTTCCTAATACTGCTTCTTCATTATCTCCATAGAGTCCTTCTTTTATTTTTCCTTCTACTCCAATATATCCATCTCCTATTAAAAGAAAACAAAATAAGAACCAAACAAACAAAAAACAAAACTTGAAAATATCTTTAAGAACTCAGCAGTTTCCAAGATTCCTCTTTGATATTATAAATTATACAGGACTGACAATCTTCCATAAATTTCATCTTGACAGATTCTGCTCCCAGAGAGAAGGAAATGGTAACTTTAGGTCCCAGGGGCATACAGGGTCAGAAAACTTGGAGTTGCAGTTTTCTATTTTTCCCAAATAACTAGAAGAGTCAAATACATTTATCATTACTAAGCTACTTTTTGAGGCCAAGTTCTTTAAGGATTCACAAACAAAAAATGATTTATACTCTTGTTACATAATCTTAAACTCCTACCAAAAAAAGTCCTTCACCCTTTCTACCAGGGTCACTCTGAAAGGTGCTGTGCTGATTAGTTCTCTCCATTTATAAATTCACCTTTGGCTTGCAAGTTGTTGGTCAGGGAAAAGACCAGGGAAGGTCAGTCAATAGGATTCACACCACATTACTACAAGTGAGGGGGATATTAGTGATGGTTGCAAATGTTACCAGAATGGGAAACCAAAAACTTGTCTATTTATAGGTGAGTATCTAGTATATCAATATTCTGCACTTGCTAAAAGTAAAAAAATAATGAAATAAAAGCTAACAACTAAAGTTCAGAATTTTTTTTCAGATGAGTGGATTTTTCCATTTTCTTTGACTATATGTCTAGATTATTCATTGTATTGTGTTTTTATTTCTCTCCTACTGTGTGGCAGGCCTCAAAACTAACAGACTTCCCCAAACTTATTTTCTCTGATGAGAGGCATAACATTTTAGTTTACACAGGAATTAGGCACAATGAAGTTTGAAAACAATAAAAAATGTGAATATAGACAGTTCTCTGAATGAAAGATATTGGATTCCGTCCGAGCTAAATATGAGGTCATTAACCAACTAACAGAGTTCTTAAGCGAGATGAGGCTGTGAGCAGTTATAAGATGTACAGGAGAATAATTATTAGTGTTTTTTAATTAAACAATTTTATTTTCTCCAAAAGAGTTTTTTTTAAAATCACATATGTATTATTTTTTAAGCTGTTTCAATCCCTTGTGAGAGTTTTAAGTCAAGGTTCAAATTCTTTCTTTTCTGGGATTAAACTTTCAGCACAGAATACCTTCAGTAGGCAAACAAGAGGTACAAACATAATGGCTTAGTTTTACTAAAAAAAACCCACAAACTAACATATATTTTAAGCTAGATGTATAAATAAGATAATGATTGGTATGCTTTATCATCTACTTGTTTTTTATCATCAAAGATGAAATGACTTTTCTCTGATAATTTTCTTGCATGTTTCTGTGATAATAAAAATATTCATGCTCATTAGTTGTTAAAGATGACATAGTCATAGTGAAAATTAAAAGAACTGGAACTCAAAATCAAATGAATATATTCTACTTGATAAAAATTTTTCCCATGGAGAAAAGAAAGGAAATGAAGTTCTGCCTGCATTTTAAGATGTCCCTATATATACTATACATATATACTAGAATTAAATAATTAAGTTATATTTATAAATTTCTTTATACCATCTATATAAACATATATATACTTTATACTTATATATATATATGTGTGTGTGTGTGTGTGTTTATATGTATATATAAATGGTAAAAAGAAATTTGTCAAGAAGGATGTGGAATCCAAAACCCATAAAAACACAATAGTTATATGCGGACAGAGGGTTAACACATGTCTTTCCTTTTCTGCAAGCACAATTGATCTGGTTAACTACTTAGCTTTGCTCCTCTGATAACCTCATAAGGTGCTATATGACTAAGAAACTAAGTGGAATTATTTCTGTAAAAAGACAATGGGGAAGTTGCAGCTGGCCTGGGAGAACCACAGATACCTAAGAGTAAGCCACAGCTTTGAGATTTTCTGAGCATAGTGATACTTGTAACTGGGTCTGTCCCTCGAGGGAGCCCAAAACTGGTTTTGAGGCATAGTGACTCCTTTCAAAAATAAGACATCTAAGCCAAGGTTTCTCCTGAGAAAGATTTATTATAAAAATTTAAGAGGATATTGAAAAATATCATATACTTATCATGTAATTTAAAAAAATATCTTAGCTCCAAAACAAGTTGCAGTGGAGAATAATGCAAACATGCTTTCAACAAATATTTACTGAATCTCTGCGTCATGTGCTAGGGAAAAGATATATACATTAATATTTAAAATATGTAATTAAAACATAGAAAAGAAAGGCAATATTTTTTCCAAAGGTAGCAACCTAAATTTACAGCCAGAGGTAGGTTACTGCATTCCTGCACACCAGAGTATCACAAAGCTTATAACAGCATTTATGGCAAATATTTTATAGCATGAGGAATTGTTCAGTTAAGAAATAGAAGAATATTTTTAATTTAAATATACATAAACCTGATACCTTCATTTTGAAAAGACAGAATGGAAATATAGAAATGTGTCAACAATATTATTCCCTGGTGAGTGAGATTAAAAATAGGTTCGTTTTTTTTATTTGCTTATATATTTCTCTTATTTATATAACAGTGTGTGCATAATTGTTCAAAATAAATCCATTTCAGTTATACCATATGCCAGTGAATATTAGAGTTGTATAGTTTAGTGTTGAGCAATATGACAAATATTACCTATATTTGACAATGGTATTGGAAACTGAGTAATTCTACAGTTTATTATTAATTGAAGTGTTTCACAAGAGGTGTTTGAGTATAGTGTTACATGGTCTTAATGAGTATGATGGCAAGCTTAGCAGCTGTCTCCAAAGGACAGTAAAAACTTATACATTAATTCAAATGCAATCTTATAGAAATAATTTGAGTCTGAGTTGGAGTATTAAAATTTCACAAAGTGTCAAGCTCTCTTAGAAGTAAGTCTTTAAGTTCTTTGTATTTTTGACAATTAATAAATACTAAAATAAAATCAAGGTATAAATGAAAACAGTTTAAACATTCAAATTTTCCTTTGTACTACAATTTGTGGTGTTATGGATTGGAAAAATGACATTTATGAGTCGTAATAATTTAACAGATAATTGTACTACATATTAAGTTCATTAGATTGTTACAAATTCATTGAGATTTATAATGTAGATTTAATATTGTGACCCTCAATTTAGAATTATTCATGTACTTAGGCTTAATGTGTATTCTGGAGACTGTTAATTATAAAAAGGATGGTTAAATTTAATACATAGTTCATAGACTCTTAGTATCACTCCCCTATGACACTTCCCTGTCTTTAAATTAATGATCATATGGATAGATAATTTATTTTACTCATTTTTGGAAAACTGCATTACTACATGGGATAAACACAATGTCTTTTCCTTTTTGGTCCATGTTTTTCTAATATACTTTATATTTGATTTTTTATTTGTTAAATTTATGAACATCTGGATAGAGAAGTAGGATTTATTTTCTTTGTGTCTGTCCCACCAGAAAGGTTGTGAGCAGGTGTCTAAATCTAGATACACTTAGAGTCCATGCTTTACTTCTGATAAAACAAACACAAATAAAATAACATACTGAGTCCCTCCCATCAGGAAACGTCCACAAGCCTCTTAGATAGCCTCATTCACCAGAGGGCAGACAGCAGAAGCAAGAAGAGCTACTATCCTGCAGCCTGTGGAACAAAAACCACATTCACAGAAAGATAGACAAGATGAAAAGGCAGAGGGCTATGTACCTGATGAAGCAACAATATAAAACCCCAGGAAAACAACTAAATGAAATGGAGATAGGCAATCTTTCAGGAAAAGAATTCAGAATAATGATAGTGAAGATGATCCAGGACCTCGGAAAAAGAATGGAGGCAAAGATAGAGAAGATGAAACAAATGTTTAACGAAGACCTAGAATAATTAAACAACAAACAAAAAGAGATGAACAATACAATAACTGAAATGAGAAATACAATAGAAGGAATTGATAGCAGAATAACTGAGGCAGAAGAACGAATAACTGACCTGGAAGACAGAATGTTGGAATTCACTGCTGCAGAACAGAATAAAGAAAAAAGAATGAAAAGAAATGGAGACAGCCTAAGAGACCTCTGGGACAACATTAAACACAACAACATTCGCATTTTAGGGGTCCCAGAAGGAGATGAGAGAGTGTAAGGACCTGAGAAAATATTTGAAGAGATTATAGTCGAAAACTTCCCTAACATGGGAAAGGAAATAGCCACCCAAGTCCAGAAAGCACAGAGAGTCCCAGGCAGGATAAGTCCAAGGAGAAACATGCCAATATACATAGTAATCAAAATGGCAAAAATTAAAGACAAAGAAAAAATATTGAAAGCAGGAAGGGAAAACTGACAAATAACATACAAGGGAACTCCCCTAAGGTTAACAGCTGATTTCTCAGCAGAAACTCTACAAGCCAGAAGGGAGTGGCATGATATATTTAAAGTGATGAAAGGGAAGAACCTACAACCAAGATTACTCTACCCAGCAAGGATCTCATTCAGATTCGATGGAGAAGTCAAAAGCTATACATCCAAGCAAAAGCTAAGAGAATTCAGCACCACCAAACCAGCTCTACAACAAACGCTAAAGGAACTTCTCTAAGTGGGAAACACAAGAGAAGAAAAGGACCTACAAAAACAAACCCAGCAGGGCTTCCCTGGTGGCATAGTGGTTGAGAGACCGATGCAGGGGACACAGGTTCGTGCCCTGGTCTGGGAAGATCCCACATGCCGCGGAGCAGCTGGGCCCGTGAGCCATGGCTGCTGAGCCGGCGCATCCGGAGCCTGTGATCAGCAATGGGAGAGGCCACAACAGTGAGAGGCCCGTGTATCACAAAAAAAAAAAAAACAAAAAACCCAACAAACCCAACGCAATTAAGAAAATGGTAATAGGAACATACATATCAATTATTACCTTAAATGTGCATGGATTAAATGCTCCAACCAAAAGACACAGACTGGCTAAATGGATACAGAAACAAGACTCATATATATGCTGTATACAAGTGACCCACTTCAGACCTAGGGACACATACAGACTGAAAGTGAGGGGATGGAAAAAGTTATTCCATGCAAATGGAAGTCAAAAGAAAGATGGAGTAGCAATACTTATATCAGATAAAATAGACTTTAAAGTAAAGAATATTACAAGACACAAGGAAGGACACTACATAATGATCAAGGGATCAATCCAAGAAGATATAACAATTATATATGCACTGAACATAGGAGCACCTCAATACATAAGGCAACTGCTAACAACTATAAAAGAGGAAATCGACAGTAACACAATAATAGTGGAGGACTTTAACACCTCACTTACACAATGGACAGGCCATCCAAACAGAAAATTATTAAGGAAACACAAGCTTTAAATGACACAAAATACCAGATAGATTTAATTGATATTTATAGGACATTCGATCCAAAAACAGCAGATTAAACTTCCTTCTCAAGTGCGCATGGAACATTCTCCAGGATAGATCACAACTTGGGTCACAAATCAAGCCTCAGTAAATTTAAGAAAATTGAAATCGTATCAAGCATGTGTCCTGACCACAACGCTATGAGATTAGAAATGAATTACTGGGAAAAAAACGTAAAAAACACAAACTCATGGAGATTAAACAATGCGTTACTAAATAACCAAGAGATCACTGAGGAAATCAAAGAGGAAATCAAAAAATACCTAGAGACAAATGACAATGAAAACATGACAATCCGAAACCTATGGGATGCAGCAAGAGCAGTTCTAAGAGGGAAGTTTATAGCTATACAAGTCTACCTCAAGAAACAAGAAAAATCTCAAATAAACAATCTAACCTTACACCTAAAGGAAAAGAGAAAGAAGAACAAACAAAACCCCAAGTTAGCAGAAGGAGAGAAATCATCAAGATCAGAGCAGAAATAAATGAAATAGAAACAAAGAAGACAATAGCAAAGATCAATAAAACTAAAAACTGGTTCTTTGAGAAGATAAACAAAATTGAAAAGCCATTAGACAGACTCATCAAGAAAAAAGAGGGAGAGGACTCAATAAAATTATAAATGAAAAAGGAGAAGTTACAACAGACACTGCAGAAATACAAAGCATCCTAAGAGACTACTACAAGAAACTCTATGCCTATAAAATGGACAACCTGGAAGAAATGGAAAAATTCTTAGAAAGGTATAACCTTCCAAGACTGAACCAGGAAGAAATAGAAAATATGAACAGACCAATCACAAGTAATTAAATTGAAACTGTGATGAAAAATCTTCCAAAAAACAAAAGTCCAGGACCTGATGGCTTCAAAGGTGAACTCTATCAAACACATAGAGAAGCGCTAACACCCATCCTTCTCAAACTCTTCCAAAAAATTACAGATGAAGGAAAACTCCCAGACTCATTCTATGAGGCCACCATCACCCTGATACCAAAACCAGACAAAAGATACTACAAAAGAAGAAAATTACTGACCAATATCACTGATGAATATAGATGCAAAAATCCTCAACAAAATACTAGCAAACAGAATCCAACAGCACGTTAAAAGGATCATACCCCATGATCAAGTGGGATTTATCCCAGGGATGCAAGGATTCTTCAATATACGCAAATGAATCAATGTGATACACCATATTAACAAATTGAAGAATCAAAACCATATGATCACCTCAACAGATGCAGAAACAGCTTTTGACAAAATTCAACACCAATTTATTATAAAAACTTGCCAGAAAGTGGTCATAGAGGGAACCTAATTCAACATAATTAAGGCCATATACAACAAACCCACAGCAAACATCATTCTCAATGGTGAAAAACTGAAAGCGTTTCCTCTAAGATCAGGAACAGGACACCTTAAATACATGTAATTTTATTCCAAAAAACCTCTAATTTGCAAAGATTATTCTTCTAACTAAATATTTTGATTATATTGTGGATTTCTGTTTTTAAGAAATCCGTTTTTTTATGGATTTTAAAATTTATGATCGATAAACAGTATGGTTTTAGAGCAAAAAAATCTTGGTTTTAAATTTTTTCTACTTTAAAATATTCTATTATCTTTGCTTCTATTTTATTCATTTCTGAAAATATATAAAAGTGTTATCTAATTGAATGTTGAAAAGATTTTTGATCAAACTTCTACTTTTCCTATCATCTAATAATGTGGCGGTAGAAAAATAAAATTTAAAAATAAGCTGTCTTTGGCCATAGACTTGGATCCTATTACTGGTATGTGTCTAACTATTCTGTAATTATGATTTTAATCTTACTTGAAAATTTTACTATTAGATTTGAAAGTATTAGTAAAATTCAGAAAGCAATTATGTTTTGCTTTAAATGATATATTGTATAGTAATAATCACAGTAAAATATTATTAAATCTTTTTCTCTGATTGGGAAGAAAAATCACAGAGTATACCAGCAAGATTGAGAGGGGGAGCAAATGACAGACATAAGAAAAAAGTATAATTGTACTTCTTTTAAATATATTTTAAATGAAAGCTTGTCATTTCCAATATTGATAGCTTGAGAGTTCTAGAATATTCAAAGAATTGAAGTTGTATTAAATAATCATGAATTGTACATCTTCCAATTTTTTCAGAGTGAAAATTATCTAAGGAAACAAACAACATTGAAATATTCAAAATGAAAAAAATAAAAATATGTATTTACAAATATTTAGAAATAAAAAAAACATTCGCAATGGTAGCTTTTGAGTCAATGGGAAAATAAAAGTTGTTTTAACAGTATATTTAGAAATACCAATCATGAGAAAAGTACACAGAAAAATCTATACAATTTGGCCAAATCTATACTTGGAGGATAGCACATTGCCTTGTAATTCCATTACTGAAAATAACTAATAAAAAATGCACTAATCATTTCACTCAAAAAGTTGAAAGTTATAATGACAACATAGCAAATGTAGGGAGAGAAGAATAATTAATACAGACAAAAATCAGAAAAAAAAAAAAAAACTCAGAAAAGAATATTACAAATTTTCTTCAGTGTAAAGCTGAAAGGCTCCATGAATCACTGTAATATGCTGCTCTGCAGTGGGGAATGGGGTCCCCGGAAAAGAGATTCCCATTTTTCCATGGCTCGCCCATACATTCAATTTTGAAATTTTATGAGATATCAGTAATGTTTGTCAGAATTCCTTCTACTTTCTTCCTGAGATAGGTCAGTGTTATTTCAGGCAAGAAATTATTTTTACTTCTTGCTAACTTTTTCTGATTTGTACTGTAGTCAACAAAATAATTTATATTCCTTGGAGGATATATTTTGCTCTAATTCCTACTTTCAACCAAAGTGTTTCGTGTTATCATTGCTCTTTTATGTTTATTAAAATAGTGGAAGATGTGAAATCTTCTCCTTATGCTCTGGCTGTTGTCCTTCCCAGATAAACCTACAATGTGGATTTAGTAAAAATGAATTATATAAGTTAGGAAAAAGTAGATTCCTTCCTTGAAATCAGTATGATCAGGGCAGAACTCATCTTCAAGTCCACAGAAACTCATATTCCATTAATCTTCAAATCCTGTTCATCTCACCTTTGAATTACATCTCTGTTGTATCCTAATTTTTCTATCTCTGAAGTTTTATTAAAGTCACTATCACTTCTTGTTTAGGAGAGTGCACTGGCTTCTTTATCCAGCTTCCCTGCTTTCTATCTCTAGCCTCTACATTTAGCAGTTAAATCTTTTTTAAAAATGAAATTATGGTATTCCCAGCTTAAAGTTAATGATTTCTCACTACACTTAGAATGCAATTAAAGCCTTTTCCAAGACCTGTAAATCCTTACACAATCTAGCCCACTTTGTTGACTTCAGCTCTTAGAACTACTTAACCCATTCATTCTCATAATCATAATAGCTTTTGTCAATTCCAAGAACAAACATGCCGCATTCTTCCCGTTTCATAGCCTTTGTGTTTATTATTCCCTCTTTTCCCCTGCCACCTGGCATTACTGGCCCCTAGCATCTTGCAGGTCTCTGCTGAAATGTCATTACTTCTTGGAGGCCATCCTCCTGGTTGTTCTGTATCACAGAATCACAAATTTCCTTTATAGCACTTAAATACTCTGTATTTATTTGAGTCAGTTGTTTTATTATTTTCTGTTTCCTACGCTAAAATATAATTCCACTATGGCAGGTATCCTATCTGTCCTGCTCATTCTATTACTCAGAATGTGAGCACTGAGTCTAGTATTTACATAATGTTGGATAAGTAAGTAAAGAGTGAAGGGATGTTTAATATCTCCTCTGTACTTTATATCTTATATTAGAAAATATGTCTCTTTCATGTATAAAAAAGAGATGAGCCATTAGGAAGGAAACAATTTTAAAATGTTTTCAATCTGGGACAGAACACCAGAGATAGAGAAACAAGCTTAGCCAAAGATGAAAAGCAAATAAACGAGCTTCTCGTTTCCTATTTGGGCACAATAAATCTATTCTATTGGCAAATATGACCTAGGACTGTTTGAAAATGATCATGTATTTCCTAGAATATCAAAAGTTTTACTTGTTTAACTAGCAGGTTTATTATGCAGATGTTAGTAGGAGTTAAATCACAAAGACCCTCAATATGTTTATGACAGTTATGACAGTCTTAAGCATATTCTATTGTAAGGAGAAGCGTCTTAGAAATTTTTGGCCTGGTTTGAGAATTAAACTGGCATAAAACAGATTAACAGGACAAAAGGATACAAATTTATATGACACAGGAGGTTTCATAAGGAATGAAGTCCCCCCCAAAATGGTGGAAACTACATGATTTTATATCAGGTTGAACGAAGAGAGGCAATTGTGGAAAAGTAACTAAAATATATGAGAGGCTAAAGGAAATTAAGAAATATTTTAACAAAGTCTCTTTGTACAGAATATCTTAGTTTTCATTCCCTGTGGAAGGCTATTTTTTCCTGGTACAGGAAGGGCATCTTTCATGTGGGAGTTTTTATTTCCTATTTTCAGGAAGAAAAGGGAAGATCAGAATGACCTTCTTGTATCTGCTGTTTTTAAGTGCCTTTAACTCAAAATAATCCTTATGCCAAAGTGTCATATTTGGGATGGCATATTCTGCCATCCTTCACTATTATTTTGTGCTTTTCCCTTTACTTAAAAATATAACCTCATAGTGCTTTGCATAATATAGTCTCTCAACAAATATTAGTTACAAAAAGTGAATTTATTAAATGCCATAGTTAAACACAAACCTGATTTCATTATTCCACTATTTAATACTTTTCAATAAATTGAGATTGAATAATACCTAAACTCCTATGGTATTGACTATCTTACAGTATATGAGCTGGGATTTCCTCTTAAATACCTGATTCAGATTTATTTCTCTGTGTATCTGTCCCACAAAATTATCTATTATCTTAACTCCTCCCTTCCTTTGTGTCTGTTTGCAAGCTTTCTGCTCATGACTCAAGATTCAGCATTTGTGTAATCTGCTTTGTCCCAACATCTTGTAACTATTCAGGTGAGTTAGACACTCTTTCCCTGAACCCTCAATTGTACTTTGAATTCCACTCTATTCCTACCATCCCAGGGCTTTCTTATTTTTTCATATTTCTCTTCCTGCAATATGTTAATCTCTTTTAAAACAGAGACCAATTTTTTGTTATCCTGGCATAATACTCAGGAAAGTATATGTTGTAGAACAGGTTTTGGAGTCTCAAAATATTGAATTCAAAACTAGCTCCAGTGCTAAAAAAAACTAAAAGAACTCTTTTTTATTCCTTATATTTTCCTGTTTTTTTTTTTTTTTTCCTATTGTATTTACTATGGCATGATTCTCCTGTTTGGAACAATTTATTGTTCTTTCTAAACTTTAACCTATTTCCTCTCAAATGATTGTGATGACAAGGTGTCTACACAATGATTCATAACTATATGTTTATCATGCATGTAAATTCTCACATGATTTTAATTTCAAAAGGAATAATAAATAATAGAGTGTTAATCTTTAGCTATAGATTTAAAGTCCTGACATCAGACACTTTTCTCAGAGCTCAAAAAATTTAAAAAATATGTCCCTCTCTCTCCTGCTTATCCTTTGCTGCCTGATAAAACAGATTGGTTTAAAAAGCCAAAATATTTTTTAAATGAAGATAAAGCCATTTAGATAATTGAAAAGATTGGTAGAGCCAAAGACTTGTTAACTTATTTTAAAGTATGTTTTTAATATATTTTTTTTAAATAGGCACTTCTTGAAGTTTTCTTTTTACATTAAAAGTAGCTAGTTCAACAAAAGACCAAATGAAGAAAAACTTTGTAAATCTTCATGATGTAATCAGAAATGAACGTTAACACATATCAGATTGATTTAAAATGGGTAATTAAAAGAATAAGAGGGCTTCCCTGGTGGCGCAGTGGTTGAGAGTCCGCCTGCCGATGCAGGGGACACGGGTTCATGCCCCGGTCCGGGAGGATCCCACATGCCGCGGAGCGGCTAGGCCCGTGAGTCATGGCCGCTGAGCCTGCGCGTTCGGAGCCTGTGCTCCGCAACGGGAGAGGCCACAACGGTGAGAGGCCCGTGTACAGAAAAAAAAAAAAAAAAAGAATAAGGAAGGTTGCAATATGACATTTTACTTCTCATCTTGAAGTTTGCTATCAGGTATGCAAGCTAAAAAGTTATAGATGATAAACTGAAAAATAGGCAGGAACATACTAGGAGCTGGGTATGTTAGGTACTAGATTACAAACAGACATCTGATATTCCATTATTGCCTGAAGTCTTCATTGTTTAGAAGGGGAAATAATTAACTCAAGTATCTCAAATCCAGTCTTGGTTTAAATGAAAAGAAACAATAGATCACAATATTTGTTTAGTCTTTGGCAGAAAGAATCTTAAGACAATTCCATTGTATTTTCAAAGTACTATACTAGTACCTTTTATGTTCTCTGATAAAGGGGCAAAAATAACAAATTACTTTTAGTTTCCACGACTTATAAGAGCAAGGTTTGCAAGCAGTGCATATAAACAGGCTGCTGATATAAGATGATTTAATAGAATTTTATTGTATGCAAGCTCATTTTTTTATATTGTGACCTTATAAGTTGGAAGAAACTTCTTGAGATGAGAAATAACTACGAAATAACTATGTTTTTCTCTTTTACATCTATTTAGAAGAATAAACATTTAAATTTTGCACTATTCATTTAACGTATTTAACTTTTGTTTTTGTTGTTTGAAGACATGAAATGTGTTCACTAAATTTGTAAAGATATTACTAGATCTTTCAAATGGTGCCACTATTTACTTAAGAGCAAAACCTCAGATTATTCTTAAATTATCATTTTATCTCACACTCTCACCCAATTCATCAGTTAAGCATATTAGCTCTACTTTCAAATACGTCACAAATCTTAACACGTATCATAAGCTAAAGGGAGCTTGAGGCTGTATCTAACATATTACTCAACATTTTTTATATTCAAACTAGAACATGAAATCTCTTTTATACTGAATTTTTTTAAAAGTCTACCTCATAAAAATAAAGACATTATAATTGTCTGGAAGAGAATATAATATCAATCATATTGAAAATCCAAAAACAATCATCGTATTGTTAAATCATCATCATTTCTCCCACAGACAACAGCACTAACTTTATAGACCATTCTCATTACTACTAATTTTGCCCCCAATTCTTCTCCCTTACTCCAACTGCTTCTCATAGAGTTACAATGATACAGAAAATGATAATAATCTCTAAGCATTTATTAAAACCCATTGAACTGTATATCATAAAGAGTGAACTTTACTGTATGCAAAAATTAAAAAAAAAATCAACCAAGGTATCAGGGGATGCCAGGAAGAAATGCAGAGTGTAACAAATGAAATTAGCTATATTACAAAGGTATGGCATAACCTCGTACAAAGGGGTGGGAGAAAAAAGAAGAGCTGATTCTGGTAACTTTGGAAAAGAACATTTTGACTGAATACTGAAAAGTTAAAATACAAAAGAACATAAAGGCTATAACTGACTAATTTGTTTCTCACAGGGAAGGGGTTAACAATTTTGAAAATACTTTACATGAATACTGGAGTTGAACAGTTAAGTTATTAACAGTGGGAGCCAGGTTTTGTGCTGTCCAAGAAAGAAGTTACAAATATCCAAGAAGGCTAGAGTGAACAATGGTACTGAATTATGGTTGGTGATATCAGTATGAATTCATGTTTATTTTAATATAAATATAGATAGATAGAAGTAGAAGTAATTATAACTACGTGTATATACACAGGATAATATACAATACGTATATGTTTTAGCTCAGTGTACTGAGATGGCTCAGAAAAAGCTAGAATCCAGTAGCCAGGAGCATACCTAGCACTCTTATCTTAGTGTCTAAATACAGTTCCTCAATAAAAGGAGCCTGGGATGGCTGAAGAAATGGCTGATTCTAAGGCTTTAGCTGGGAAAATATGAGTTTGTGGCAGATTGTAGTGCCAGAAAATAAGAAAGTACTCAAAAAGTGAAAGGCATAGGGCCAAATCAAAGGGATACAGGAAACAACCTGAAAGCTCTCCTGATAGCTAAATCTGGAACAATTTGAGCAACAATGTAAATAATGATAGTATTGGACTATAACTCAAAGAATAAAATACATATCTATAAGGCCATGAAGATATAAATAAATGATTTATTAGATAAATAAATGGAGGCAAAGGGACAAATCTTCCTTACAAAAGAATTCCAAATAATAAATTTAGAGGAAATGAAGAAGCAGAAAATCATCATTAGGACAATACAATAATAATTGCTAGAGGCAACCTCCATGGGTGAGTGGTAATATTAGTGGGCAAAACTTTAAGGAAAAGCAGTATATTTACAAAGACACAGAGTATCACCCCAAAATATTTATTAAATTCTGTGGTGGTTTGAAAATATCCAGAAAGTCTTTGATGCTCCTCCCTCCAGAGAGGTAGACCCCAATTTTACTCCCTTTTAGGATGGAATGGACTTAGTGACTTGCTTCGAATAACCAGAATATACATGGAGAAACCTGACAGCAGCTTAACCAAGTAATCAAAGTTAACATAACCAGTAGTTCTGTTGATATTATGACCTTCCTCCCCATATGATGCCATGAAAAGCCCTTCATCTCTTCAATTAAAAAGTAAATATTAATTAATTAATATAAAAAATGTAAAAGTACTGGGAGAAAAAAATTAGTTGGATTTTTTATTATAACAATATTAAATTACCCTTCCTAACTTGTCATTTGCACAAAAACTTAGGATATAATCAACTTAATTAAAATATATTTTTGTTTTAATGTTAAAAAATATGTGTTTGGTGATGGCTTACAAAACTAATTCAGAACATGACAGAACTCATTTTATGTGCCTTCTGTAACAGCTTAAAATTTTTCCTCAACTAGATTTTTTAAAATAGATTTTTAATTTTTCATGGATGAAACGTAGTTCAGTCTACTGGGGGCTCTTTATTTTATAGATGAAGATGGGAGGGAGATGCAAGAGGGAAGAGATACGGAGATATATGTATACGTATAGCTGATTCACTTTGTTATAAAGCAGAAACTAACACACCACTGTAAAGCAATTATACTCCAGTAAAGATGTTAAAAAAAAAAAAAAAAAACGCTTAAAGAGAGTGTGGTACGGGGTAGATAATACAACACAGGAAATTTGCGGGAGTCCTGGAGCTTAGGTTTAGCTCCACAGATTGTCAATTTATGATTGATAGATTCTCCTAGCTTCCTTTAAATATCATCTTCTTTGTAAGTATAAACTATACTGTATGCAAATTTCACATTTGGGGGCTAAGGAATGAAAAAGTATTGACTGAGAAAAGTCATAGTAAGTCAAGCTTCACAAAGAGGTAAGACTAATCTGTATGAGGCACATTTTTTTAACTGAGATAAATGAATATAAGTACTTTTAACTTCTTAAGCAAAGAAGTTTCAGTAAAGTAAGATAACCCTTTCAGTGAAGAACACGTAAGAGTATTCATGAAATATTAGAAATGGTAAAGTTGATAACAAAGTATGTGACAAAAGCTTAGTATTGATTAAACACAGAAGCAATGACTGCTTTTCAAATATTAATAACTTTTTAAATTGCACATTAAAATCCCATCACATGAATTTATTATTTAAAACTCCAGTAAATTTACTATTATATCTAAAGCAACTATTATAGAGACTTAATGGATTTCTTAATTAGGATATAGTATTAATGGTTATAGAACCCTAATTAAAATGGAGGGTTTGAAAAACAGCCAAAATGTGAAGAAATTATTCAAGCAATGATTTTATTTTTTAAAAAATGGATGGAAGTTTTATTCAAAATGTTAAAAGGAAATGTACAAATCACATACTTCATTTAATCATTATAATGTTTTCCGTAAGGATTAATATATAGTTCCCTTCTAAATATATGTTCTGTTTTACTTTAATATCTTGGAAGTAATCTAATTCGTCCTGTTTTATAATTGGGCTGTATTAATTTTACAGAGAAATGAAAGTGCATCTATCATGATATTGGACAAATTTGCACTTCTGGAATTTATTTCATAACTTTTCTTATTTGAATACAGATTTTCACTATAAATGTATCACTGCATTAAGAATTTATCTGGATAAATTTGTTTAGAAATGTTCTTCTCTGTAAAGAGTTGATGTGATGATTTTGAAATTAAATAATAGAGTATAATGTTTGACTTCAAATAATATAATTTTATTCAAATAAAAAATATCTTCAGTTATTTTTATCCATTAGTATCCATGTTAATAATACTATTTTTAGGATT
The DNA here is from genome assembly GCF_039906515.1 of Pseudorca crassidens. NCBI lineage: Eukaryota > Metazoa > Chordata > Mammalia > Artiodactyla > Delphinidae > Pseudorca > Pseudorca crassidens. The sequence goes on from NC_090313.1 coordinate 20,304,585, forward strand.
CTTTATTAGATAACAATTCCTTCCATATCCTTTAGTCTCTGATTGGATAGTCAAGATGCTTTGTTCCATGTGACAGCAAATCATTTTCAAATAGCAGAAGCAGAAAATAAAATTGAGCATAGGGATTCAGGAGTATTTTTTGGACCAAGAAGCACCAGCAGGATTCTTGTGGGCTGGCACCTGGAACAAGGAAATTTTCAGGAACTTGAGAGACATTCTTCGTTTAACTTTTTAAATTTAACTTGCATGGACTCACATCTCTGCTTCTTTGCGACTCTAATTCATTACTCTCTTTGAACTGAATTTTACTTCCTTAGTACTCCTGTTGAAAACATGTCAATTTTATCATTCCAGAATTACCAAGTCCTGGATTTAAGTAAATCGAAATTATTGAAATGAATTATTTTTCCCAATTTCAAATTCTGGCAAAAAGAATCTGATTGTCCTGACCTGGATCAATGTCCATTTCTGGTACAGTCAACTATTGTCTGGGGTTTAGATCCTGTATAAAGTTAACGTCTAGTCCTATTGAAGGCAAATATAAGACCAGGAAAAGAGAAGTCACAGGCTAGTAATTTTCCTTAGAAGGTATAAAACTACATGTAATTAATTAACTATCTCTTGTAAGTTATACTATTAAAATATTTATTTTTATTAAAATCAAGTCTTCATCAATCTTGAATTGGCATTATTAATTTTAAAGATATAAAGATAACATTTTGGTGACTTATACTAAGCTGACATTTTAATGCTCATAATAAAATGTAATTGGAATTGTTTTTGGTGGAGACTAGAATTATTTTAGATGGAGCCTAGATTCAATTCTACAATATTCTAAGTGTTTAATTAATGCATTCCTAGAATTGGCAGAATATATACTAATTCTTAAAAAGTTGCCAGTTTGTCTCATTACTATATAGGTATAAGTTCACCTTTAATCTCCAGATTCAGGCAAGGCTTTATTGGGAATTGTGCTGCAGCACAGGGGAGTGAAAACAAGTAACAGTCTCCCCTGCTCGCTCCCTGGGGGTGCAGGGGTGAGCTGGTCCCTTAAATTGGGTGACAATAGGGGCAGGTTCAGGGGTTCCGCCCGAGGGATGGCTTGGGTGGGCGCCCACCCCCTTTGGTGGTGCTGTGTGCAGGGATCATGTGCAGGACCCTACTTTTGCTCCCAATACCTCAGAAACGGCAGTTGGGTTTTTGGTCTTTTTGTATCTTTCATAATTTGCCCCAATTGCCCATGCATGCAGTTATTTTGTCCCTTATAGTTTCTTTGTATTCTGTTGCTCAATTTGAAAGAAGAAAACCAAGCACAAAATTTATCAACCATAAAGAATCATTGTTAATAACCCCAATCCTTTTTATATTCATATGTAAATGTAGATCTTCGATACATAGTAGTTAATATACAGTCCATAGATAGATAGTATTTTATAAAATTTGATCGAACACAATTCAAAATAAAATATGTTACATTAAATTTTATTTATCATAAGGAAAAGAGACATAAATCTAAAGATATCTGTGAATTTCCAGTAAATATTTCTTCATAACAAGAGATGATAGTTTCTAAAATCCATTTAAATTTATGAAAAATTATCAATAAAAATATTAAATGGATGAATTAGTTTTGTTTTTTTAGCATGTTTCAGCAGTATCTAGTGATTCTCTGCTACAAAAAAGCTAAAATCTAGTAATTCTACCTGCCTTCCATCTCTCATTGCTATATTATTAACATTACAGTGTCAACTTTTATAATATTTATGTCAGTTGTATTATTACCACGGGCCTTATAGCCATCTTATTTTAGTAGATTTAATACTTACCACTACTCCTTTGGTATCTTCTCCATTTCTGAGTTTGTTGGTTTATACTCATATTGTTTTGTGAGAACTTTGTCTAATATCTTTTTTTTTTTTAATATCTTTTTTTTTTTTCCCAGAAAGCCTGAAGCAATCATGGATCCTGTACTCTCAGAGTACTTGCAGGGTTGTTTACAATACTTTAGATAATGCTTAATTACAGCCAAGAATTGTTAAGTCCCTTTATACATTATCTAATGTATTGTCTGGAAGGCACATTTAAGTAGGTACTTTCCTTAAGTACCATTTAAAAATAAGAAAAGAGCATTTAAGGTAGAGAGGCTGATCCTGTTAGCCAAGTTAGTAATAGAAGCTGGAACTTGAACTCTTGTACTCCCAGAATTTGGACCCTCATGTATGACTATTAACTAATACTACAACTTAGCATATGACTTCCTCTTTATGTTCGAGGTCTGTATCATAAATCATGTCCATACACTTGAGTTAATAAATTCACTTGAAAATATTTTTGTAGTAACTGATTTGAAACACAGTCTCTTGGAATACCATTGTTCCTACTCATCAGTGGTTTCAGGTCTTCCTTTCAGGTTTCCTTCTTGTCGCTTTGAGGATATTTTTCAATTTTAATTGTTCTTTTTGCTATTCCGGGAGCATGAATTACTCACGAAGGTATTCTGTCTTCTTAACTCTTTATCTTTTCTTCAATCAGTTTTATAATTTTGTTCTCATTTTGCTTTTGTGTGACTTCCTCAAACATGTCTCCTATGTCTTCCATGGGTTTTACATCATGTTTATTCTATTTCTCTTTGTTCTAATATAGCTTCTATCTCTGTATTTTATTTTTCTCCACATGGAATTCTGAACCGTGCTAGCCATATGGTCGCTAATTTTTAAGCTTATGGAGATCTATCAGTGTGGACTGAGTCAGTGTTCTTAGGCCATATATCATTTAATATTCTTTATTTTTTCTATTTTTTTAATTGGAGTATAATTGCTTACAATGTTGTGTTAGTTTCTGCTGTACAGTGAAGTGAATCAGCTATATGTATACATATATCCCTTTCCTCTTGGACCTCCCTCCCACCCATCCCACCCATCTAGGTCTTCACAGAGCACGGAGCTGAGCTCCCTGTTCTATACACCATGTCCCCACTACCTATCTATTTTACACATGGTAGTGTATTTATGTCAAACCTAATCTCCCAGTTCATCCCACCCTCCCCTTCCCCCAGTATGTCTACATGTCCGTTCTCTACATCTGCCTTTCCTTTTCTTCCTGCCCTGCAAATAGGTTCATCTGTACCATTTTTCTAGATTCCCATAAATGCATTAATATACGATATTTGTTTTTCTCTGTCTGACTTACTTTACTCTATGACAGACTCTAGGTCCAACCACATCTCTACAAATGACCCAATTTCATTTCTTTTTATAGCTGAGTAATAATTCCATTATATATATATGCACCACATCTTCTTTATAGGACCATACTAATTACTTTCTTATTATTACTTATCCTTAAAATATAGTTTGGGGGGAGTTGACAATGAAAAAGTTAAATAATTCTATTAGTGTTTCACTGTCTGAAACAATTATCAAATTCTATTTTTTTAAAAAAAGTAAAGGATGTGGAAACTCAATATCTGAATTTATGTTTATACATATGTATATGTCATTATAAAAGTAAACAGTCACAATATGATATTAATATGTTCCCACAGAACATACCCACATGCATTTATAAATAACATGCAAAAATGTATTTTGAGTAGTTAAACTATCCAGTGTATTAGACAGACATGTCTATATATGTGTACTTTTATAGTAAAAAGTATGTTTGTCTCATCGTTATTCTTTAATATCTACTCAAAGATATGTTATAATACTATCAAAGCAGGAAATAGAAAACTATCTCTGTATTTTTTGGAAGAATTTTTTGAATAACAGTAACATTAAATGCATCCTCTGGGAAAGAAGAAGAACATTAAACACAAGAAAAATGACAAGTGCAGCTTAAGCTTCTTTGTGGCTATAAGCCCTGAATTCATGTATAGTGACTCTGACAGAATCAGAACTTTCTCTTATATTTTGAAATGAAGTGCTGAAGTATGAAAAACTACTTTCTGATACAAAGTGTATGATAACACAATAAACCCACAATATCTAAAGTAATCTTATACCTTCGGCAGTACCATTGACTTATATTAAATAAATCAATCTAATATAGCTATCCTCCACATTAAATATATTATTCAACATATGAAATTGTTTTGTAATAGTATGTAGTTTTTCACAAAATCAGAAGCCCAAGCTTTGGAAATGCTGGGGCAAGCAGCTGCAACAAAGGGACATTTGAGCCAGTAAAAACTTTAGCACAAATAGCAGCAATGATAATAGGACTTATTATAACCTTTACTAAGTTCTTGCCATATGCCATCCATTGCCCTGATTTTCCATATGCAAAACCTATTTAATATTTACAACAAACTTTAAAAATTGATACTATCAGCATTGAGTTTTTGAATATTGATTCTATCATCATTTATTCATATTATTTTTATTTTTGAAACATTTGTGTAACTTCTATAATAGAATAATGTAGGATGAATAAAAGCAGACACATAATCACTGGATTTGTGCTCAAAATTATTCATGATAGGTTCTGTGATTTAAAAAAAAATGTTTGCAGATCACAGTCACAAGCAATGGGAGATATTAAATTTCTTAAGTAAGAAAATAATTTGTATTTTAGAATCTTCTGATTTCAAGGTTATTTTCTATACTGTCATTTTTGTTGACTACAACATTTCTTTTATAGAAAGAAAGATCTGTCAACCCAAAATATCTTCTGGCTTAATAGTAAGATGTAGTTTCATCATTTGAATTTCTAATTAAATAATTTTAATAGTATAAACATATCTACCTTCTTAAAATTACTTTTTTAGCAATTTGAAGGAGTGCTAAAGTCAATTTCCTTGATACTAATTTTAGTGGTCTTCATAACTGAAGCAGTTAGCTTATAAAACATGTGGTTTAAAGTGGAAGACTTAATTGTAGCCTTGATCTGCAAGTTCAGTTAAAACAAGGTAAAATAATACCTAAAACAATTTAACCCAGAATAACTAAAATGCAATACATCCCAATACATGAAAGCAAAGGGATATTGGAGGACAATCTCTTCTCTGAGGATATCTTATGCACTAAACTGTGTGTAATACATGTAATAAACTGTGATATTTGGGTGAAGAACAGTAATCACTAACGAGGCTGCAGAGAATAAGAGTTTTATTTGTACGTTTTAGGAATTACAATTAGGGAGACACAGATTTGAATAAAACTAAAAGAGTGTTTTGGGGGAAGAGGAAAAAGTCAGGGGCTTATAAAGACAAAAGCCACAAGGTCGATTAAGATGTCTGGTGAGAATTGTAATTGACTATGCTGCAAGTGAGGAAATATTTGCCCTTAAAGAATAGGTTGTCATGAGTTACTTTAGGGTGAGGCTTAGATAAATATCTTGAGTTTCTGAGACATTGGGCAGATGTTTTGGATGCCTACATTAAGACAATAACTGGTCAAAGCTTTAGATTCCATCCAGGCTGAGACATGCGTAAGTCACACTTCTGGCTCCATTTTTGAGAGCTCTCTTAGCAATACTGACTCCATTTTGACTTTCCTTTCACATGGGCCAAATGAAGGATACTTTATCTACCTGCACATTTAGCCACACCAGAAAAAAAATCTCTCTTTCTCCCTCTTTCTCTCTCTCCCTCCTCCTTTTTCTCCTCTCTTGGTAAATAATAGCTAAACAGAATTTTTAATATGTCATTCACCACTGTATCATCTTGGGCCATGCATGGGGTATGCATATTTCACATTGGATTCCACTGATAGAAAATGGAGCTCAAAGTTTATTGGGCACAAGGTCAAGGAATTTTTTAAAGTGTAGATTCCTGGGCCACACGCAGAGGGCTTATGATTCTGTAAATCTTTGGCAGGCCTTGGATTCTGAAAATTTAACAAGCCCCTCAGGTGGCTGTGATGCAAGTGGTCTTTAGCCTACAGGACATCACATTTTGGGATTAAAGCTTTAATTTTTCACCATCTACTTGAGTTCAGTGCAATCTGTCTACAAGTTACCATTTTTGGATCCATTTCCAGACTTGCCCTCGTGTGAACTTTAGTTTGTAGTTCACTCCCACACCATTTATTCTCACACCTGCCTTTGTCCTTTCTATTTTCTCTACTGGAATATTCTTACCTTACCAATCTAGTAAACCTACTCAGTATTCAATGTCAACTTAAGTGTCAATTCCTTTGTAAAGATGAATGGTGATTCTCTCAACCATACTTTTTTTATATTTCTAGAATACCCCTCAGATCACATTTTATTTCTCTAACATTTCTAACGTCTGTCCTTCTAGGCTAGGTTCTTTGTATTCTCACATAAACACAAAGTGCTCAATAGATGCTCACTGTCATGTTCACAAGAAACACTTAAATTATCAAAAACCATATTATGAAAACAGTGGTTCAGTGTGGAAAAGTATATTGGGAACTATAGATTTTCAGACTCCCAATTACTTTCCCTAAAGGCATTCTATATGAAAGGGTTTGTTTTTCTTTTTTCTTTTGTTGTGCTTAAAGTGGACAGATTACTTGGCGACATTGAACCTATCCAGAATTTGATCATATCTAGGTTTACCCAAGAGTAATGTTCTGTCTTTTCTTATCACCACCATTAGCAGTGCACACTTCTTATTACCCTTATCACCCATTGTTATGATAAACAAAGCACAAAACCATTCAACCAAAGATGCTGTCTTTAGAGGGTAATAGCTTCTTTATCTACTGGCAACAAGACTCCTGACTTTCTTAGTTGAAGAGTGAAATTTTATTCTAACCACTATCAAACTAGGCAAGTACAAAGGTGTTCTTTAATTGATTTTTTTTTTCAACTTCCAAATTCTCTTAAGAAAAAACTCATTTTGCAGAAAAATGCCAATATTTAATACTCTGGGTAGCTGAATCTTAGACCCTCACAAAATATTTTAATTATCTATAGGTGTTATGCGTGTTTTGCTCATGTTGTAGTGTGACTCTGTCAAGCTTTTTATTGAAATTGATTAAAAAATGAACACATAGGAAGTGTTAACATAGAAAGTTGTTAAACTGAAATGAAAGCTTTTATTTCTGGTTATATGTCCATGTATGTTTATTTTAATATATTCATTTAGAATCTGACTTGTTCCAAACAAATTTTTTGAAGTGGTAATATACTTAATTTTTAAACATACGCTTATATATGTTTTGGATATACAGAACCATTTTTTAGACTCCTGACAAAAACAATGTAGTTTGAAGATAATATCCAAAGAAAGGGAAACTTTACCTTTTTCTCACATAAGAAAAATATAGAGCTGTGATTACAAAGCATGGTATAAAGATGCAAAATATTCTGGTGATTGTTGTACTCTTCTATTTGTATATGTCATGATTCTCACATGAATTAATACAAATTTTAGCAGGCAAAAAAATGTGTTATAAGCTGGAAGAGATGTGAATGTTACAAAGAACTCTTATGATATCCATGACAACATGTATTTCTTTGTTGTTGTTGTTGAGGTATAGTTGTTTTACAATATTGTGTTACTTTCTACTGTACAGCAAAGTGAAGTAGAGTTCCATGTGCTGTACAGCAGGTTCTTATTAGTTATCTATTCTATACATATTAGTGTATACACGTCAATCCCAATCTCCCAATTCATTGCACCACCCTGCCGGCCGCTTTCCCCCCTTGGTGTCCATACATTTGTTCTCTACATCTATGTCTCTATTTCTGCCTTGCAAACCAGTTCATCTGTAACATTTTTCCAGATTCCACATATATGCATTAATATACGATACATGTTTTCCTCTTTCTGACTTACTTCACTCTGTGTGACAGTATCTAGATCTATCCACATCCCTACAAATGACCCAATTTTGTTCCTTTTAATGACTGAATAATATTCCATTGTATATATGTACCACATATTCTTTATCCATTCATCTGTCAATGGGCATTTAGGTTGCTCCCATGTTCTGACTTGTAAATAGAGCTGCAATGAACATTGGGGTGCATGTAGCTTTTTGAATTATGGGTTTCTTCAGGTATATGCCTAGTAGTGGGATTGCTGGGTCGTATGATAGTTCTAATTTTAGTTTTTTAAGGAACCTCCATACTGTTCTCCAGAGTGACTGTATCAGTTTATATTCCCACCAACAGTGCAAGAGGGTTCCCTTTTCTCCACACTGTTTGCAGCATGTGGTGTTTGTAGATTTTCTGATGATACCCATTCTAACCAGTTTGAGGTGATAACTCATTGTAGTTTTGATTTGCATTTCTCTAATAATTAGTGATGTTGAGCAGCTTTTCATGTGACTCTTGGACATCTGTATGTGTTCTTTGGAGAAATGGCTATTTAGGTCTTCTGACCATTTTTTGATTGGGTTGTTCGTTTTTTTAATATTGAGCTGCATGAGCTGTTTATATATTTTAGAGGTTAATCCTTTGTCCATTGATTCATTTGCAAACATTTTCTCCCATTCTGAGGGTTGTCTTTTCATCTTGTTTATAGTGTCCTTTGCTGTGCAAAAGCTTTTAAGTTTCATAAGGTCCAATTTGTTTATTTTTGTTTTTATTTCCCTTACTCTAGGAGGTGGGTCAAAAAAGATCTTGCTGTGCTTTATGTCAAAGAGTGTTCTTCCTATGTTCTCCTCTAAGAGTTTTATAGTGTCCAGTCTTACATTTATGTCTTTAATCCATTTTGAGTTTATTTTTGAGTATGGTGTCAGGAAGTGTTCTAATTTCATTCTTTTACATGTAGCTGTCCAGTTTTCCCAGCACCACTTATTGAAGAGACTGTCTTTTCTCCATTGTATATCCTTGCCTCCTTTGTCATACATTAGTAGATCATAGGTGCATGGATTTATCTCTGGGCTTTCTATCCTGTTCCATTGATCTATATTTCTGTTTTTGTGCCAGTACCATATTGTCTTGATTACTGTAGCTTTGTAGTAGAGTCTGAGGTCAGGGAGTCAGATTCCTCCACCTCCGTTTTTTTTCCTCAAGATTGCTTTGGCTATTCGGGGTCTTTTGTGTCTCCATACAGATTGCAAGTTTTTTTGTTCTAGTTCTGTAAATAATACCATTGGTAAATTGGTCGGTATTGCATTGAATCTGTAGATTGCTTTGGGCAGTATAGCCATTTTCACAATATTAATTCTTCCAATCCAAGAACATGGTATATCTCTCCATCTGTTTGTGTCATCTTTTTTTTTTTTTTTTTTTTTTTTGTGGTATGCGGGCCTCTCACTGTTGTGGCCTCTCCCGTTGCGGAGCACAGGCTCCGGAAGCGCAGGCTCAGCGGCCATGGCTCACGGGCCCAGCCGCTCTGCGGCATGTGGGATCCTCCCAGACCGGGGCACGAACCCGTGTCCCCTGCATCGGCAGGCGGACTCTCAACCACTGCGCCACCAGGGAAGCCCTGTGTCATCTTTGATTTATTTCATCAGTGTCTTATAGTTTTCTGAGTACAGGTCTTTTACCTCAAGTAGATTTATTCCAAGGTATTTTATTCTTCTTGTTGCAATGGTGAATGGGATTGTTTCCTTAATTTCTCCTTCTGATCTTTCATTGTTAGTATACAGGAATGCAAGAGATTTCTGTGCATTAATTTTGTATCCTACAACTTTACCAGATTCATTAATTAGCTCTAGTAGTTTTCTGCTGGCATCTTAGGATTATCTGTGTATAGTATCATGTCATCTGTATGACAGTTTTACTTCTTCTTTTCCAATTTGTATTACTTTTATTTCTTTTTCTTCTCTGATTGCCATGCATAGGACTTCTAAAACTATGCTGAATAATAGTGGTGAGAGTGGACATCCTTGTCTTGTTCCTGATCTTAGAGGAAATGCTTTCAGTTTTTCACCATTGAGAATGATGTTTGCTGTGGGTGTGTCACATATGGCCTTTATTATGTTGAGGTAGGTTCCCTCTATGCCTACTTTCTGGAAAATTTTTATCATAAATGGTGTTGAATTTTGTCAAAAGCTTTTTCTGCATCTATTGAGATGATCATATAGTTTTTATCCTTCAATTTGTGAATATGGTGTATCACATTGATTGATTTGCGTATATTGAAGAATCCTTGCATTCCTGGGATAAACCCCACTTGATCATGGTGTATGATCCTTTTAATGTGCTGTTGGATTCTGTTTGCTAGTATTTTGTTGAGGATTTTTGCATCTATATTCATCAGTGATATTGGTCTGTAATTTTCTTCTTTTGTAATATCTTTGTCTGGGTTTGCTATCAGCATGATGGTGGCCTTGTAGTATGAGTTTGGGAGTGTTCCTTCCTCTGCAATTTTTGGAAGAGTTTGAGAAGGATGGGTGTTAGCTCTTCTCTAAATGTTTGATAGAATTCACCTGTGCAGCCATCTGGTCCTAAACTTTTGTTTGTTTGAATATTTTAAATCACAGTTTCAATTTCATTACTTGTGATTGGTCTGTTCATGTTTTCTGTTTCTTCCTGGTTCAGTCTTGGAAGGTTATACCTTTCTAAGATTTTGTCCATTTCTTCCAGGTTGTCCATTTTATTGTCATAGAGTTTCTTTTAGTAGTCTCTTAGGATGCTTTGTATTTCTGCAGTGTCTGTTGTACTTCTCCTTTTTCATTTATAATTTTATTGATTTGAGTTTTCTCCATTTTTTTCTTTATGAGTCTGGCTAAAGGTTTATTAATTTTGTTTATCTTGTCAAAGAATCAGCTCTTAGTTTTATTGATCTTTGCTATATTGTTTTCTTTGTTTCTATTTCATTTATTTCTGCTCTAATATTTATGGTTTCTTTCCTTCTACTAACTTTGGGTTTTGTTTGTTCTTCTTTCTCTATTTCCTTCAGGTGTAATGTTAGATTGTTTATTTGAGATTTTTCTTGTTTCTTGAGGTAAGATTGTATTTCTACAAACTTCTCTCTTAGAACAGCTTTTGCTGCATCCAATAGGTTTTGGATCATTGTGCTTTCATTGTCATTTGTCTCTAAGTATTTTTTGATTTCCTCTTTGATTTCATCAGTGAGCTCTTGGTTATTTAGTAATGTATTGTTTAGCCTCCATGTGTTCGTGTTTTTTATGTTTATTTCCCTGTAATTTATTTCTAATCTCATAGCATTGTGGTCAGAAAAGTTGCTTGATATGACTTCAATTTTCTTAAATTTGCCAAGGCTTGATTTGTGACCCAAGATGTGTTCTAATCTGGAGAATGTTCCATGTGCACTTGAGAAGAAAGTGTAATGTGCAGTTTTCGGGTGGAATGTCCTATAAATATCAGTTAAATCTACGTGGTCTATTGTGTCACTTATAGCTTGTGTTACCTTATTATTTTCTGTTTGGATGATCTGTCCATTGGTGTAAGTCAGGTGTTAACGTCTCCCACTATTGTTGCATCACCGTTGATTTCCTCTTTTATAGCTGTTAACATTTGCCTCATGTATTGAGGTGATCCTATGTTGGGGGCATATATATTTATAATTGTTATATCTTCTTCTTGGGTTAACCCCTTGATCAATATGTACTGTCCTTCCTTGTCTCTTGTAACATTCTTTATTTTTAAGTCTATTTTATCTGATATGAGTATTGCTACTCCAGCATTATTTTGATTTCCATTTACATGAAATATCTTTTTCCATCCCTTCACTTTCAGTCTGTATGTGTCCCTAGGTCTGAAATGCATCTTTTATAGACAGCATATATCTTTGTCTTGTTTTTGTATCCATTCAACAAGCCTGTGTCTTTTGGTTGGAGCATTTAATCCATTCACATTTTAGGTAATTATTGATATGTATGTTCCTATTACCATTTTCTTAATTGTTTTGGGTTTGTTTTTGTAGGTCCTTTTCTTCTCTTGTGTTTCCCACTTAAAGAAGTTCCTTTATCATTTGTTGTAGAGCTTGTTTGGTGGTGCTGAATTTTCTTAGCTTTTGCTTATCTGTAAAGCTTTTGATTTCTCTGTTGATCTGAATGAGATCCTGGGCGGGTAGAGTAATCCTGTTGTAGGTTCTTCCTTTTCAGCACTTTAAATATATCGTGCCACACCCTTCTAGATTGTAGAGTTTCTGCTGAGAAATCAGCTGTTAACCTTATGGGAGTTCCCTTGTATGTGATTTGTTGTTTTCCCCTTGTCGCTTTTAATAATTTTTCTTTGCCTTTAATATTTGTCAATTTGATTACTATGTGTTTTGCCATGTTTCTCCTTGGACTTATCCTGCCTGGAGCTCTCTGCACTTCCTCGACTTGGGTGGCTATTTCCTTTCCCATGTTAGAGAAGCTTTGTACTATAATGTCTTCAATATTTTCTTGTGTCCTTTCTGTCACTCTTCTCCTTCTGGCACCCCTGTAATGCAAATGTTGGTGCCTTTAATGGTGTCCCAGAGGTCTCTTAGGCTGTCTTCATCTCTTTTCATTCTTTTTTCTTTATTCTGTTCCGTGGCAGTGATTTCCACCATTCTGTCTTCCAGGTCATTTATCTGTTCTTCTGCCTCAGTTATTCTGCTATTGATTCCTTCTAGTGTATTTTTCATTTCAGTTATTGTATTGTTCATCTCTGTTGGTTTGTTCTTTAATTCTTCTAGGTCTTTGTTGGACATTTCTTGCATCTTCTCAATCTTTGCCTCCATTCTTTTTCCGAGGTCCTGGATCATCTTCACTATCATTCTTCTGAATTCTTTTTCTGGAAGGTTGCCTATCTCCACTTCATTTAGTTGTTTTTCTGGGGTTTTATCTTCTTCCTTCATCTGGTACATAGCCCTCTGCCTTTTCATCTTGTCTGTCTTTCTGTGAATGTGGTTTTTGTTCCACAGGCTGCAGGATTGTAGTTCTTCTTGCTTCTGCTGGCTGCCCTCTGGTGGATGAGGCTATCTAAGAGGCTTGTGCAAGTTTCCTGATGGGAGGGACTGGTTATGGGTAAGGCTAGGTGTTGCTCTGGTGGGAAAACCTCAGTAAAACTTTAAACCCCTTGTCTGGTAATGGGTGGGACTGAGTTCTCTCCTGTTGGTTGTTTTGCCTAAGGCAACCCAGCACTGGAGGCTACAGGCTCTTTGGTGGGGCCAGTGGTGGACTCTGGGAGGGCTCATGCCAAGGAGTACTTCCCCAAACTTCTGTTGCCAGTGTCCTTGCCCCCATGGTGAGCCACAGCTGCCACCACCACCGTCCCCCTGCCAGGGACCCTCCAACATTAGCATGTAGGTCTTGTTCAGTCTCCTATGGGGTCACTGCTCCTCCCCCATGGGTCCTGATGTGCACACTACTTTGTATGTGCCCTCCAAGAGTGGATTCTCTGTTTCCTCCAGTCCTGTCAGAGTCCTGTAATGAAATCCCTGATTCTCTGGGAATTCCTCCTCCCATTGCCGGACCCCCAGGTTGGGAAGCCTGACGTGGATCTCAGAACCTTCACTCCAGGGGGTGGACTTCTGTGGTATAATTGTTAAGTACTCATTGTGTTATGTTTGATTAAAATGTTTTAGTGTTTCACTTATTTGTGTTTTGTTTTTCTGTAGAGGTGAATTATTTTCCTAACTTTGAATTCTTATAAAAAATATAGCACATAGGTCATTTTATAAAAGTCATAATGTAACATAATAAACAGTCTCCTTAATTTTCTTTCTGCAGTGCATGCATAAAATAGACATGCTTTATAATGAATTTCATCAATTCAAATGCATATTATACAGAATCGTAGCCATGCTAATGGATTGCTATAGGAAGCTGGAGAATATTAAACCAAATATAGAGTTTTAGGGGAGTTAACTTGATAGAAATATAATAGTTAAAAACATTTTAAAAATTGAAAAATGTCCCTTGCAGCATCTCTTATACCTAGTAGATAGCTTTTAAGTGGATTTAAGAATTGTAATGATGAATTTCAATTCTACCTTATGCATTTTCATAGGCTAATTATGTTAAACATTTCACTCTGGTGGCAGTATGGGGAAAATTAAAAGGAAAAATAGATATTTACTATAGTTCTGGCTCCTTCTCCCAACCCAAGCAACAGGGCCCCATATTTTTATATTCCTGTCATGTCATTTTTAGAATGGATGTGTTTGTCAATGTATGCATAGTTTGTTAATCTTATTAAATTATTAATTGAGTTTTATGATTCCCTTTTACGGGGTCTCACCAGGAAATAAAATGGGCATGAGTAAATCAGGAATAATATGCAAACTGTTGATAATTCTACCTCTTATACAATGATCTTACACATCTCTTACATTGTTTTTTACAGAATAGATTTGATCTTATGAGGTACTAAGGTTCTTTAGTAGTTCCAAAGGTAATTCAATTATATTGTTTTCAAATATATAATTTGACCTCTCTTAAAAAAATTATGGGAATGACTTTCCTACAGTAGATTATATTTAAGAGGCTATGTTAAACAGACGTGTCTGAGGTATAAATATCCTTTACTGTAGGCTGACAAATTTATATATGCTTAAGAAATAAATGATCAAGTTTCATGGTTACAATCTTCTATTGAAAGCTAACTGAGTTGACTTATCTTTCTTTTGGTAGATAGTCAACATATCTTCTCTAGGATATAAACTAAATATTTCTTTAAAAATGATTTAAAAACCTGTGTATATGCTCAAGAACTTATGCTAATACTGATTTGAAACTTGCAGTTAAATTTGACAAGAAAAGAGTAAATAATGGTAATACCAACTATGGTCTTAGCCGTTAAAGACTTCTACTTACAATATCAGATTTTGAATAGGATTACCACCATTTATAGAGTTGGCTGAAAAATATAGACCTGCTGGCTATAAATATTTTATATCATTTATTAAAAAACAATAACAACTAATAACATTTACCAATAACCACAATTAAGATTTTTAGACAATTTATGACTATGATAATTAAATCATATCAAAGAATACATTTGTACATTTGTAAATTTGTCCATTCTGTTTATCCAATTATATAAACACTGATGGCTTGTACTAAAGGGGTATAAAAGAGTATAAAATGAAAGCAGGCTTCTAGACCTTCAAAGTTCTACTGGCAAGAAAATAGTCTGAGGAAACTACTCAGGTATGAACATATGCTGTCTTCTATGATAAAGAAAGGAGGCTCAGAGAGCTGAACCAATAGCTCAGAGGGTGTGACAGAAACTCACAGGTTATTAATGCCAGAACTTGAAACTGAATCAAGATCTGGCCAGAGTTTGCCTGGCTGGATTTCAGAACTGCCTTGGACCAATGACTTATTTTTACTATCCTTTTCCTGCTTTTTGCTGGAAAAAGACCTATAGTGTTTATTTTGTTCCTGTCTCACCATAGTATGTTAGGTGGGTTGAAAGAAGATAATTTGTCCTCTTTAATTTCATGAGTCATGGTGAGAGATTGTGTCCCAGGAGCTGTATCTAATAGATTACACTTACCAGCCTCATCTGAACTTGGACATGACGTAGGTGATGAGATTTTGGACTTGGAGCTGATGCTGTAATGGGATGAGATCTTGGGATGTGATAAATGTGTCCTGAATGTGGTAGGGAAATGAAGAATCACTGGGATCCAGATTGCTCACTATACTGGACACACCATAAGGTGAACCCTAATGGGGCATGTTGTTCTGTAAGTCCATTTCTTTAAGCACAAGCAGAACACTTCTTCTAGCCAACAGATCATGGAAATGGTCAAGGGTTTTGGCAGACATAATTAATTATCTGAAATCAGTTGTTCTTGAGTTAATCAGAAGGGAGATTATTATGGGTGAGCCTCAATTAATCAGCAGAAAGCCTTTAAATGAGGGACTGGACCCCTTCCTGAGGTGATAAAGTCTCTTTCCTGCTCACTGTAAAGAAGCTAGTTAGTTGCCATGAGATCCACATCTGCAAGAAAAGGTATTCTGCCCCACCATCTGTAGCTCGGATGCAGATCTTTCCCCAAGTGATCCTCTAATGAAAATGCAGTCCCAATGATATTTTGTGAAACCCTAAGCAGATGATCCACCTATACTTCACTGACACCTGACCCATAGAAATTGTGAGACAATAAGTGGCTGTTGTTTTAAACCGGTAAGTTTGTGCTAATTTGTTATGTAGCAGTAGAAAACTAATGCAGTGACAATGTTTTTCTTTTATTTTTCTGAGCATTTTTATTTCATTTTTTTATAGTTCCATTTTTCTGCTGAAATTTCCTATATGTTCTTCCATGTTGTAAACCTTTTCCACTGGAACTTTTAACACATTAAGTATTGCTATTTTAAATTCCCTCTTTGATGTTTCCAATATCTAGTTTATGTCTAACTCAGGTTCTGTTGGGTGTTTTTGTTTCTTGACAACATGTTGTTTTTGTTGTTCTGTTTTTGTGACTCACAATTGCTGATGAATTAGTGAACTTTTTATCTAGAAAAGGAGAACAGTAGAGATGAAGCTAAGTAATTTTATGCTTGAAGATGAGAATGCTGCTTCTAGTGTTAGGTTGTTATTGTGTGTTTGGGGAGAAGGTTGCGATAAGCTCATCAAAAATTAAGCTGGGTTTAGGTTTTACTTTTGGTATGACTACTTTTAGTGCACCACTGAATTCAAGCCCTCTAATGTTATCCTTCTGATTGGGTTAGATGATGAGATGCTAAAGAGTTTTCTTCAATTTTCATTTTCTACCTTCAGCTTTCTGCCTTCCTTTTATGCCTGAACCTCAAATAGGAACTGTGTCCATCTCTTTACCTTTTGATTAGAGGTATACTGCTGTTGCTTGTCACTCAGTTCTTATAAGCTTGGTGGTGGAATGGAGGAAAGTTTCTCTGTTCACCTGATCCAGCCTCTTTCTTAGGCAGGCCTGTATTCCTGAGCTTGAAAGGGGGATTATTTCAGTAACCCTGTCTCTACCAACTTCTGCCTGTATGTCTTGTGGGCATTATACAATAGAATGTTGTGTCTGTCCTTCAAAGTAGGAGACTTCTAATGGCATGAGCCCTGGCCTCCTAAAGTAGAGGGATTTTTTGGTTTGCTTTTGTTTTTTCCTTTTCCCAGACTCAATAGGTCTTCACCTGTGCCCTGGAGGGTGTCAGAGAATTTCCTTAATAGTTTTGCTGTTATTGCGTTTTATGGCTTTCTAACAGTGGTGGCCACTCCCCTCCATCAAAGGTGGGATGAAAAATTGTTACAGGTATTTGGAAAACAGTTTTCCAGATTCTTATAAACTTATCCAGAAACTTTACATGTGCCACAGTAATTCCAATCTTAGGTATTTACTCAAGGGAAATTAAAGCATTTGTTCAGACAAAAATCTGTGCTTGAATGTCTATAGCACTGTAATTCATAATCACCCTACACTTGGAACAACTCAAATGTCCTTCAACTGGAAAATGGAAAAACAAATATATTATATCCGCACAATAGAATGTTACTTAGAAATAGAAAGGAAAAATTACTGATGCACAAAACTATATGGATGAACCTTGATTACATTATGCTAAGTGAAAGAAGCCAAATTTAAAATGTAACATATTGTACAATTCATTTACATGACATTCTGGAAATGATAAAAACTATAGGGACTGAAAATAGATCATTGGTTGCAAGATGGGAGTTGGGGGAGGAGTTGACAATAAAAGGGTACAGGAAAATTTGGGGGATGATAATATTCTATATCTTGATTTGTTGTTGGTTGCATGACTATGCATTTGTCAATATTCATAAACTGTATCAAAAAAAGTAAGTTTTACTGTAAATTATACCTCAATGAAACAGTTTTTTAAAAGTGCAAATATTTTACTCAAGTATTTAAAAATTAAAATAGCAAAAAAAAAAAGGGAAATAAGATGGACAATAATATAAACTAATTGAAAAAATACAGATGCAGTCTAAAATTCACCTAGAACTTTGCAGTTTCTTTGGAAATGCAAATTAAGTAGACAAGTGTCTAGCAAGATTAATTTTAAAAGAAGACAAAAAATATTAATAAAATCAAAATATAAGATTTATCTATAGCATTAGTAGAAATGTTAAAAATGAGATGATTATAAAAAATTGTATGTCAATTCCCTTGTAAGCTTTTATAGAATGAGTAATTCCCTAAAGGTCATGCCTTTGTGTAATCTCCTCATCCTGAGAGAATATGGCAAAAGTGATGGAATAGCATTTTCATATAAGATTATACTAAATGAAAAGTTAAAGAGATTCTGCAGATATAAATACCTCATCAGTTGATTTTAAGTAAGTAAAAAATGAGATTATCTTGTTTGAGTCTGACCTAAGCAGGTGAGCCCTTTAAACATGAGGTCACAGACTTCTAGAAGAAGCCCTGTTGCTGGCTTTGAATATGCAAACTGCCATAAATTCTACAACCACAAAATCAGTTTTGCCAACAACCCGATGGAGCTTAGAAGCAAATCTTTCTCTTGTTGAGTCTCCTGATGAAAATGTTGCCTCACCTACCTTTGCAGAATTGGGGACCTTGAACAGAGAAAGCAGCTAGATGATGTCTGGTCTCTGACCTGCAGAAACTGGGAGACAATAAATGGTTTGTTGTTTTAAGCCACTTTGTGTGAGATGATTTGCTACACAGCATAGAAAACTGGTGTAGATTTTGGTAACAGGGCTATTTCTGTTTCTCCCAAAATCCATTTCCTAGAAATCCAGTATATTTACAGTAACCAACTGAGACTAACCAGATGTATCCTGCTAAAAATCTTTCTTTTTTGGATAGGGATCTCATTATATTTCTACTAAATACCTTATTACCTCTCTTTTTTGCTCTGTTTTCCTATAGGACACTATCATGTTAAAACACTCCTCACCCTGTAAGCCCAATTTAGACATTATACCTTTAATATACAAGGAGGTCAGGTCAAAGTCAATCATTTACCAGGGGTTTCCTAAATATAACTTAGTAATCAATGCAATTATAACAGCATAAAAAAAAACTCACATAAAAAGCAGCACTAGACACAGATGAGTTTATAGGTGATTTCAAATACAATTTCAAAAGTTAGAGTTCCTGCTTATACATAGTGTTCTAAAAAAACGAATGAAAGTAAAGTACTCCAACTTATCTATGAAGCAAATTTTAACCATGATATTTAAAACAGTGATTATAAGAAAGAAAAACTATTAATCATTCTGAATTATGTCTAGATATCCAAAATTAAAGCAATCCCAAAGAAAAAATATATGCATTTTCTACTATGTAACTGATGAGTTATAGAATTGAGGAACCCCAAATCCAAAATTCCCGAGTATACTGTTTATATACATGTTGTTCAAAACTCATCTGTTAATCTGATATTCAATTGCATCCAAACACTGGAGAAAGAAAGGGAAGTTATTTTGGAAGCCGAATCTGGCAGGTTCAGTACCCTCCACTGAGGAATACTTTATCTCTGCCTAAATCCTTTGAATCTGTATCCTTTGAATCACTAGTAAATTTAGTGTTGGTAAGATCTATGTGTTAGTTTTCTATTGGTGCCATAAAAAAGTTATCACAGATTTAGCAGATTGAACAACACAAATTTTATTATTTTACAGTTCTATAGGTCACAAGTCAGACATGGGTCTCACTGGGCTGAAATCAAGCTGTTGGCAGGCTGTGTTCCTTTCTGAAGGCTCTAGAGGGGGATCAGTTTCTTTGTTCATTCGGGTTGTTGGTAGACTCTGATTCCTTGCAAGTACAGAATTGAGGTCCCATTTCCTTTACATCTTTCAGCTGTTCTAGAGACATCCCACATGGCCTGGCTAGTGGCTCCTTTCTACACTTTGAAGGCCAGCAATGGTGGGTGGGGTGCTTCTCACACTTTGACTCTTTCCTACCTGTTTTTCTATTGTCACATCTATCTGACTTATCTTTCTGCCTTCTTTTTCCATTTCAGGGCCCATGTGATTACTTTGGTACCATCAGTTAATCCAGAATAATCTCCCTATTATAAAATCTGTAACCTAATTTTACTTGCAATGTTCTTTTTCCATGTAACATAACATGTTCACAGATTCCAAGGATTAGGGCATGGATATCTTTAGAGGCCTTTATTCTGCCTATCACAATCTATAATCCAGTGGAGGCTGCCTTGATAATTAATTCCACCATGTAAACAAAGTGGGAGGATCTTACATGACAATGTTTTGCCATGGCCTTCAAGATCCTACGTGATCTGACCTTCTACTTCTTCCTTGACTTCATCTCAGGCATTTTTTCCTCACACCGTGTTCCTCCAACACAGCAAATGTGCTTGTAATTCAGTCTTTATACTCTTGCTCTTCCCTCCATCTCAAACGTTTTCTCCATTTTTGCACAAATAATGTCCCCATCTCTGTATAATTCAGCTCTTAATGTAAATGGATTTTAAACCATGATATCTAAATTAACCACTTTCCTCATTCAGTCTCTATCATATTACCCCAACTTATTGTCTTCACAACATTTATTACTTTCTTAAATTAACTAGTAAAGTGAGGATTAATCTAGCAACTATAATTATTTCAAGAAATAAATAACACCAACAACTACAATGCATACAATTCTTGTTTGAATTGAACAAACAAGAAAGCTATTTGGTATTCTTCTTACAGGAGATGGAATAGAAGAGGGCTTCATGGAAAAATCAATCTCTGTGAGAAAACAAAATCCAATATAAAATACATTATACAAATGATCTGTTGTAATAAATGCAAAATAAAATAGCAATGCTATTTTCTAATGGAGTTATGTTAGAAGAGATAGGCAACTAACCAGATGTCTGCTTTTGTAGTTGAGACAGCAGGTCCATGTATCTCTCATATAGTGTTACCATGTATGCAGAGAAGTGGAAATGTCCCACTGACATGCCTTTTATTTTTAACTGTTTGATATTATCGTTTAACTAAATGTAAATTCTAACTTTATAGAGTAAACTTTCCAACTGGAAAAAAAAATTACTTCCAAATTGGCCTATTACATGCAAAAGAATCAGGTATATTGTGAGTAAAATGTTCTATTTGCCTCTGGCTCGCTGTAAGTTCTCCATTCTGGCTCCCAGGAGTTATTTGCTCCTCACACTAGGCCATGTTGAGCACTGAATAATTTGTGAAAATTTTCTATATGTAGATATTGAGAAATATGTCATCCTAATTCCATAAAGGAGAAAAATAAATGCTAGCCAAACAACATATTATCAATTTTATGAAATGGTAGGGTTATAGACTATTTAACATGCTAGAAAATAAAATGCTGTTTTAATAAACATTCATAAGTGCATTGTTCATATTATCTCTTCATTTATTATTTAAAATGTCAATATTTTACAATGAATAAGAAAAATTGTTACTTTGTAATTTAAATTTCAATTCAAATTTCCATAAAATGATTCAGACTGTTCGATGCATATTTTGAATTAATCAAGCTGTATCTTTTAACCTTTCTTAAAGACAATAGGAATGTACTTGTTGAAAGATTAATCATTACCTACTATAATTTAAAATTTTAAAACTAATGCTCTAATGGCATTGTTTAATCCATACTCATATATTTAATCACCAAAAGAGTTGGCCATTTGTCATATTTTGATTAAATGGAATTACATCATGATTTATTTTGGTTACTTCATTCTGATATGTTACATAGGGTTTTACATTTTTCATTTAAAGGAATGATCTGAAAAATAATATTGGAACTAGATTATAATATTGAAATAAATAAAATGTTGCTTTAAAATAACATTTTAACATAAAAAGGTTTGGTATTTGAATATCTGAGATTTACTTAAAGTAGAATCAAGTAAAATGTACAAATAAGAATAGGAAGGACAAATATATGGGACAGGTAACAACTGACAACTAATTGGAAAAAATGTTCTTATGTATCCATTAGATGTTCTCAGAGTTTATAGAGCTGAAAAATTTCAAGCATTTAAAAGAATTGATGGCCCAATTTTTAGGATATAGTCATTAATGTTCCAAAACATTCTCAATTGACATAATTCTATATCTTAAAGTACAATAGAACAACCACTAATAAAATCATTGCCACCATCTTAAACTATTTTTGGTAGTCTGGGGTGTTCAATTTGTGTCTCTGGTCTTTGATGCACCTTCATATTTCCTTGCCCTCTACACTGAGAAGCACGGAAACTCCTGGCAACATTCTCAATGTATTTGCCTTAGGTGACTGTCTTGTTTAATTGGCTGATCCACTGTGCCCTGTTCGTATTACTATCTTTCAGGCCTTGCCTCTCTATCTGTGTATTTAAAATTTTTTCCAATTTTAATTAAAAATGGCATACATAGGTATGTATGCATAATATATTCCAGACAAACAAAAATTGTTTTGGATTGCAATTTCTTTTTAAGTGTCTAATGGAGTTCTAAGACCAAGCTTGAGAACAGATTGCTGCATGTCTTGCTTGTAAGTAGAACAAAATTTATAAGTTGTGTTTTATTCTTTACATCAGTTTAGGTGTCAGGAATGATATATGTAGTAATTTGTAGAGTAGCAGACCACACATTGATGAGCTGACAGGTGTTAGATATGTGCTATCTTTTTAAAGATGCTATATTGCATCTGATTAAACTCACACTTCTGCTTTAGCGAGGTATCTGTCTGTACATACAGGAATGAAAAAAAAAAAAAAGGATGTAATGAGAATCTTAAATCTGTGCACCCTGAGGGTATCATTGAAAAAATAAGATTGGTTTTAAAAAATAATTCATAAAAATCTGAGCCTATAATCAGCAGTGCTGTAGTTGCAAAATTTAATGCTGGGATATGTGAATCAAAGCATATATATTATTTTTCATGCTTCCATGAAATTGGTATATTATTTACTGCAAAAATTCTCTATAAATAAAGTAGGATGTGAAAGGTACTCAAACAATTTCAATTTATAATGGAACAATGCCCTTCCCTGATGCCTTCAGCTGGTGCCCTTTTAGCACTAAACCCCAGCTCCCTTCCAAGTAATGGCATGAGGGTCAAACTACTTGTTACAATAAATGAAACGCTTTCCTCCCCATAGCCCACTTTTCAGGTACTTCTCTCTCAAATCTATGCACTGCTTGTTGTGCTAAAAAACATCTTCACAGCTTGTACTTCAGATTGGAATTGTAATCTGCTCACTAATATCTCCCAGACTGATACATGCAATCCTACAGTTATTTAGTATGACGTGTATGTTCATTTACCAGGTGGTCAGACAGAACACAAATAATGTTGGGATTATTAATTTAATATGAATAATGAATACATTTTTAAAATGGATGTAAACACAAACTTTTTGAGTCTCACCTCATTCACTTAGGTATAGATTCATTGGTAACTGATTATAATCAATATATTTCTTTTCTAAGTTATTGGTATTTATTACACTTTAAATATTTGTTTTCTTTTAATATGGATTAATTTATTTTTATGGATTTATAGGTTTTCATGAAGCTTTACCTTATAATTGGTAGTAAGCATGTGAATAAAATATATCTTATTTGGTATCTTAATCACTATATATATGTGTAGTTAGTAAGATTTTTAGAAAAACAATGGCCTACCTTCAACTTCAGATATATCTCTCAAGGCCTCACTAGCCATATTGTCATAATTTAAGTCCCAGAGTCAACTTTTAACCCAGGTCCCAGACTCAACTTTTAACTCAGTCTCAACTTTTAACCCAGCAAATTTCAATAAAATTTGCTCAGAAAGCCCTAACTGGGCAGAAACATAAATTTTTGCCACAGTTCAACATCTATGATCATTGTCCCCCTTTACTGAATATAATTCCTAAATAATATTATTAATTCATGTATATTATCTATTATGTTGTATATGACATTTACCTATACCATTTAATTGGACATTTAATTTGCTTATAATTTGTTGCAATTTTAAATAAAATAGAAGAATTGCAAATGATATCTATTTTAGGTGTTTTCCCCCAAATAAATTTAAAGCAGTAGAATTATTGGGTTTAGATTATTTCTTCAGATTAAATTCATATAAGTGAAATTGCTTTGTCAAAGAAACCTTAAATTATAAAAGCATCCCCAAAATAGTGATGGCCATTTATACCTTTGAAAGGACAACATTTGAACCTTAGAATACCAATACTGATTTAATGCATATTGCAATTATTACTTTGTATTTTTTCAATTTTATTTAATTTTATAGTTTATTGAGCACTTTGATCTGTAGACATTTTGAATTATATATTGTTATTTATGCCATTTCTCATCATATATATCCTTCTCATTTGTATTTTAAAGTGTAATGAGAAAAAACAATCTAGATTAAAAATGACATGTAATTTTTATAGTTGTCTTATTTTTTAAAATAATACGTGATTATTTAATACCTTTGATTATATCAAAAATAATAAAAATACAAAATGGGAACTTAACAATAAAACTTTTGACTTTATACATAAATCCTGCTTGACTACTTCAGTGACAATGAACCAAAATGGCTTTCTTGTCATTGTTTTAAATGCAGTAAAAATCCAAACCACATTGTATATAGTAATTTGCATGCATTAATAATTTGTATTGTATTGTATGGAGTAATTTGAATGCAGTAATAACCCACCAAAGAATTTAAATGTAGTTATTGAAATGCAGTAAAATAAAATTAAATTAAAAAGGAGGGACCTTCTTTTTAATAAAATTAAAAATAAGAAATATGACTGATTTCCAGATAAGAGAAAAGGTGGAGAGACATAAAAGATAAGAAAGGAGCTTGAAATAGTGGCCCAGGCTCTTGTGGCCCCAGGGGCTCTATCTATATTTCTAGAGGGGGCTTCAACTCTTACATGAGAGAAAAGGAAGTGAGTAGAGGCCACAGATGTGGAAGCAGAGTCAGGTAAACCCTCAAGACTCTTATCTGAGGCCCGTACATGGGAAGAAAAGCAGCATTTCATACAGTTTGGTGTGTGGGAGAGGCTGCTAGACTCAGAGAAGGAACATTCTAGCCCTTTAATAAGGTCAACAAGCCAGTAGTTAAATTCAGAAAACATAGACAAAATCATACCAGGAAACTGAAAATTCACAAATTGAAATTTGTGCCTTTAGAAGGAGACTGTCTTCCCAGGCCAAGCAATGGGAGGTATTTTTACCAGGTGAGGTGATATTGAAGTGAGGTTTTAGTTATCACAGCCTCATTAGTGTACAATGAAGCAGACAAAACTCCATGTGTGCGAGAAAGGAGGAAGCAAAGGATAGCTCTACCTTTGCTCTAGTAAGATATGGGGCTAATATTTATCTATTACTTTAAAAGGCCATATTTTTACTAGAAGTAAATGGTCAGGAAATACTCGATGACATAGATATAACAATAAAATTTAAACAAATGAATAGGAGTCTTTTTATAGATGAGATGATGGGAATGAGAAGGTAGGCAGGGAGAGACGAAGAACAAGAAAGGAAGAAACATTTAGTCATAAAATGAATTAGGGAAAAATGAAATAAGATTGGACGTCAGTGAATTATTCGATATGTGTATCTCAAGAGAATACATTGTAAGTGATTAAAATGAATTCACATAAATGGATTTATGTGTTTAAACACATTATTTTTGTTAAAGAAAAGATGGGCAGTTTGATTGGATTGTTTATTTTTTTGATATTGAGCTGCATGAGCTGTTTTTATATTTTGGAGATTAATGCCTTGTCAGTTGCTTCATTGGCAAATATTTTCTCCCATTAGGAGGGTTTTCTTTTTATCTTGTTTATGGTTTCCTTTGGTGTGCAAAAACTTTTAAGTTTAATTAGGTCCCATTTGTTTATTTTTGTTTTTATTTTCATTCCTCTAGGAGGTGGGTCAAAAAAGATCTTGCTGCAATTATATGTCAAAAAGTTCTGCCTATGTTTTCCTCTAAGCGTTTTATAGTGTCCGGCCTTACATTTAGATCTTTAATCCATTTTGAGCTTATTTTTATGTATGGTGTTAGGGAGTGTTCTAATTTCATTCTTTCACATGTAGCATGGGCAAAAGACCTAAATAGACACTTCTCCAAAGAAGACATACATATGGCCAACAAACACATGAAAAGATGCTCAACATCACTAATTATTAGAGAAATGCAAATTAAAACTACAATGAGGTATCACCTACACAGGTCAGAATGACCATTGTCAAAAAATCTACATACAATAAATGCTGGAGAGGGTGTGAAGAAAAGGGAACCCTCTTGCACTGTTGGTAGGAATGTAAACTGATACAGCCACTATGGAGAACAACATGGAGGTTACTTAAAAAACTAAAAATAGAACTACCATATGACCCAGCAATCCCACTCCTGGGCATATACCTGAAGAAAACCATAATTCGAAAAGATACATGCACCCCAGTGTTCATTGCAGCACTATTTGCAATAGCCAAGACATGGAAGCAACCTAAATGTCCATCAACAGAGGGATGGATAAAGGAGATGTGGTACATATATACAATAGAATATTACTCAGCCATGAAAAGGAACAAAATTGTGCCATTGGCAGAGATGTAGATAGACCTAGAGACTGTCATACAGAGTGAAGTAAGTCAGAAAGAGAAAAACAAATATCATATAATATAACACATGGAATCTAGAAATACGATACAGATGAACTTACTTGCAAAGCAGAATAGAGACACAGACAGAGAGAAAAAATGTATGGACACCAAGGGGGAAGAGCAGGTGGGATGAATTGAGAGATTGGGTTTGACTTATATATACTACTATCTATAAAATAGTTAACTAATGAGAACCTACTGTATAGCACAGGGAACTCTACTCAGTGCCCTGTGTTAGCTTAAATGGGAAGAAAATCCGAAAAAGAGGGGATATATGTATATATATAGCGGATTCACTTCACTGTACAGCAGAAACTAACACAACATTTTAAAGCAACTATACTCCAATAAAAATTAATTTAAAAAAAAGAAAAGATGGGCAAAATTGGCAATGAAAATTGGATATTGCAATATAGAGAAAAACACCATTTTTTAAACTTAAAGAGACATTTCTTAAGTCTATTCCTAACAAATGTGTTACCTGTAAATCCTTAACTGTAACTGAAATCTGCAGTGTATCATGCCATTCATTCTGTTCTCTTTATATACGTATGTGTGCATATAAAGAGAGGGAGAGAGGGTGGAATGGGGGGGAGGAAGAGAGACAGTGGGCTTATAACCACTCTGATCATGGCTCAAAGTATCTTTTTCAACAATACTCTTTCCTCACTCACAGGGTGAGGTTTTTTGCTCATATTGAGTTGTTCCGTCTCAGACACCAGCACAACTGCGTGGGGTGTTGGAAGGTCTCACTTCTCATGAATAGGGAGTTATGTTATACTGGTTCCCACTGTGCCTCACTGTGTCCTCAGTACTTTTCTTCAAGCTCCTTGCTTGCATCAGCCTCACTTTCATCTTTCTGAGGTTTTGTACTGTTACCCCATTGTTTCTCCACACCCAGGCCAGATCAACTATTTACAAGGGCATCTTTGATGACAGTGGATTGAGTATGCTAGAAAGCACTCTAGAAGTAATCCTTACCATTCATTCATTCATTTTAAAAATAAGCATAATTTCTTTATAAGAAATTCAGGATTTTTATATATGTCCTTAAGGGAATAAATAAAAGCAAGATAAACTTGGTCTGACATTTTATCCCTATTTTGAATCCTATCAGTTTTACTCCATATTTTTGTTTTGTACTTGGCCTCTTCCTAAAATATATTTTTTCAGAACTTTGTGTTTAATTTTTCTTTGAATTTAATTTTATTTTTTTATACAGCAGGTCCTTATTAGTCATCCATTTTATACACACCAGTGTATACATGTCAACCCCAATCACCCAATTCATCACACCACCACCACCACCCGCCGTCGCTTTCCCCCCTTGGTGTCCATACGTTTGTTCTCTACATCTGTGTCTCAGTTTCTGTCCTGCAAACCGGTTTTCTAAATTCCGCATATATGCGTTAATATACGATACTTGTTTTTCTCTTTATGACTTACTTCATTCTGTTTGACAGTCTCTAGATCCTTCCACATCTCTAGAAATGACCCAATTTCATTCCTTTTTACGGCTGAGTAAAATTCCATTGTATATATGTACCACATGTTATTTACCCATTCGTCTGTTGATGGGCATTTAGGCTGCTTCCATGACCTGGCTATTGTAAATAGTGCTGCAGTGAACATTGGGGTGCACGTGTCTTTTTGAATGATGGTTTTCTCTGGGTATATGCCCAGTAGTGGGATAGCTGGGTCATATGGTAGTTCTATTCTTAGTTTTTTAAGGAACCTCCATACTGTTCTCCATAGTGGCTGTATCAGTTTACATTCCCACCAACAGTGCTAGATGGTTCCCTTTTCTCCACACCCTCTCCAGTATCTGTTGTTTGTAGATTTTCTGATGATGCCCATTCTAACTGGTGTGAGGTGATACCTCATTGTAGTTTTAATTTGCATTTCTCTAATAATTAGTGATGTTGAGCAGTTTTCATGTGCTTCTTGGCCATCAGTATGTCTTCTTTGGAGAAATGTCTATTTAGGTTTTCTGCCCATTTTTGGATTGGGTTGTTTGTTTTTTTAATATTGAGCTGCATGAGCTGTTTATATATTTTGGAGATTAATCCTTTGCCTGTTGATTCGTTTGTAAATATTTTCTCCCATTCTGGGGGTGTCTTTTTGTCTTGTTTATGGTTTGCTTTGCTGTGCAAAAGCTTTTAAGTTTCATTAGGTCCCATTTGTATATTTTTGTTTTTATTTCCATTACTCTAGGAGGTGGGTCTAAAGAGATCTTGCTGTGATTTGTGGCAAAGAGTGTTCTTCCTATGGTCTTATATTTAATTCTTTAATCCATCTTTAGTTTATTTTTGTGTATGGTGTTAGGGAGTGTTCTAATTTCATTCTTTCACATGTAGCTGTCCAGTTTTCCCAGCACCACTTATTGAAGAGACTGTCTTTTCTCCATTGTATATCCTTGCCTCCTTTGTCATAGATTAGTTGACCATAGGTGCGTGGGTTTATCTCTGGGCTTTCTATCTTTTTCCATTGATCTATATTTCTGTTTTTGTTCCAGTACCATATTGTCTTGATTACGGTAGCTTTGTAGAAGAGTCTGAAGTCAGGGAGTCTGATTCCTCCAGCTCCGCTTTTTTCCCTCAAGACTACTTTGGCTATCCGTGGTCTTTTGTGTCTCCATACAAATTTTAAATTTTTTTTGTTCCAGTTCTGTAAAAAATACCGTTGGTAATTTGATAGGGATTGCATTGAATCTATAGATTGCTTTGGGGAGTATAGTCATTTTCACAATATTGATTCTTCCAGTCCAAGAACATGGTATATCCCTCCATGTGTTGGTATCATCTATAATTTCTTTCATTAGTGTCTTATAGGTTTTTGCATACAGGTCTTCTGTCTCTTTAGATAGGTTTATTCCTAGGTATTTTATTTGTTTTGTTGCAGTGGTAAATGGGAGTGTTTCCATAATTTCTCTTTCAGATTTTTCATGATTAGTATATAGGAATGCAAGATATTTCTGTGCATTAATTTTGTATTCTGCAACTTTACCAAATTCATTCATTAGCTCTAGTAGTTTTCTGGTGGCATCTTTAGGATTCTCTATGTATAGTATCATGTCATCTATAAACAGTGACAGTTTTACTTTTTCTTTTCCAATTTGTATTACTTTTATTACCTTTTCTTCTCTGATTGCTGTGGCTAGGACTTCCAAAACTATGTTGAATAATAGAGTGGACATCGTTGTATTGTTCCTGATCTTAGAGGAAATGCTTTCAGTTTTTCACCATTGAGAATGATGTTTGCTGTGGGTGTGTCATATATGACCTTTATTATGTTGAGGTAGGCTCCCTCTATGTGCACTTTCTGGACAGTTTTTATCATAAGTGTGTTGATTTTGTCAAAAGCTTGTTCTGCATCTATTGAGATGATCATATGTTTTTTACTCTTTAGTTTGTGAATATGGTGTATCACATTGACTGATTTGCGTATATTGAA
Organism: Pseudorca crassidens; assembly: GCF_039906515.1. NCBI lineage: Eukaryota > Metazoa > Chordata > Mammalia > Artiodactyla > Delphinidae > Pseudorca > Pseudorca crassidens. Next base: position 20,334,408 of record NC_090313.1, read on the forward strand.
GAATCCTTGCATGTCTGGGATAAATCCCACTTGATCATGGTGTATTATCCTTTTCATGTGTTGTTGGATTCTGTTTGCTAGTATTTTGTTGAGGATATTTGCATCTATATTCATCAGTGATATTGGTCTGTAATTTTCTTTTTTTGTAGTATCTTTCTCTGGTTTTGGTATCAGGGTGATGCTGACCTCATAGAATGAGTTTGAGAGTGTTCCTTCCTCTGCAACTTTTTCGAAGAGTTTGAGAAGGATGGGTGTTAGCTGTTCTCTAAATGTTTGATAGAATACACCTGTGAAGCCATCTGGTCATAGACTTTTGTTTTTTAGAAGATTTTTAATCACAGTTTCAATTTCATTACTTGTGATTGGTCTGTTCATGTTTTCTATTTCTTCCTGGTTCAGTCTTGGAAGGTTATACCTTTCTAAGAATTTGTCCATTTCTTCCAGGTTGTCCATTTTATTGGCATAGAGTTGCTTGTAGAAGTCTCTTAGGATGCTTTGTATTTCTGTGGTGTCTGTTGTAACTTCTACTTTTTCATTTTTAATTTTATTGATTTGAGTCTTCTCCCTTTTTTTCTTTATGAGTCTGGCTAAAGGTTTATCAATTTTGTTTATCTTCTCAAAGAACCAGCTTTTAGTTTTATTGATCTTTGCTATTGTTTTCTTTGTTTCTATTTCATTTATTTCTGCTCTGATCTTTATGATTTCTCTCCTACTGCTAACTTTGGGTTTTGTTTGTTCTTCTTTCCCTGTTTCATTTAGGTGTAAGTTTAGATTGTTTATTTGAGATTTTTCTTGTTTCTTGAGGTAGACTTGTATAGCTATAAACTTCCCTCTTAGAACTGCTCTTGCTGCATCCCATAGGTTTTGAATCATCATGTTTTCATTGTCATTTGTCTTTAGGTATCTTTTGGTTTCCTCTTTGATTTCTTCAGTGATCTCTTGGTTATTTAGTAATGTATTGTTTACCCTCCATGTGTTTGTGTATTTTACATTTTTCTTCCTGTAACTGATTTCTAATCTCATAGCATTGTAGTCAGAAAAGATGCTTGTTTGATTTCAATTTTCTTAAATTTACTGAGGCTTGATTTGTGACCCACGTTGTGCTACCCTGGAGAATGTTCCATGCACACTTAAGAAGAAAGTGTAATCTGCTGTTTTTGGATGGAATGTCCTATAAATATCAATTAAATCTATCTGGTCTATTGTGTTATTTAAAGCTTGTGTTTCTTTATTAATTTTCTGTTTGGATGATCTGTCCATTGGTGTAAGTGAGGTGTTAAAGTCCTCCACTATTATTGTGTTACTGTTGATTTCCTCTTTTATAGCTGTTAGCAGGTGCCTTATGTATTGAGGTGCTCCTGTGTTGGGTGCATATATATTTATCACTGTTATATCTTCTTCTTGGATTGATCCCTTGATCATTATGTAGTGTCCTTCCTTGTCTCTTGTAACATTCTTTATTTTAATGTCTATTTTATCTGATATGAGTATTGCTACTCCATCTTCCTTTTGATTTCCATTTGCATGGAATATCTTTTTCCATCCCCTCACTTTCAGTCTGTGTGTGTCCCTAGGTCTGAAGTGGGTCTCTTGTAGAAAACGTATATATGGATGTTGTTTCTGTATATTTTCAGCAAGCCTGTGTGTTTTGGTTGCAGCATTTAATCCATTCACGTTTAAGGTAATTATCGACATGTATGTTCCTATTACCATTTTCTTAATTGTGTCGGGTTTGTTTTTGTAGGTCCTTTTCTTCTCTTGTGTTTCCCACTTAGAGAAGATCCTTTAGCATTTGTTGTAGAGCTGGTTTGTTGGTGCTGAATTCTCTTAGCTTTTGCTTGTCTGTAAAGCTTTTGATATCTCCATCCAATTTGAATGATTTCCTTGCCGGATAGAGTAATCTTGGTTGTAAGTTCTTCCCTTTCATCACTGTAAGTATATCATGCCACTCTTTTCTGGATTGTAGTTTCTGCTGAGAAATCAGCTGTTAACCTTATGGGAGTTCCCCTGTATGTGATTTGTCGTTTTTCCCTTGCTGCTTTCAATAATTTTTCTTTGTGTTTAATTTTTGCCAATTTGATTACTATGTGTCTCGGCATATTTCTCCTTGAGTTTATCCTGTATGGGACTCTCTGTGCTTTCTGGACTTGGGTGGCTATTTCCTTTCCCATGTTAGGGAAGTTTTCAACTATAATCTCTTCAAATATTTTCTCAGGTCCTTTCTCTCTCTCTTTTCTTTCTGGGACTCCGATAATACGAATGTTGTTGTGTTTAATGTTGTCCCAGAGGTCTCTTAGGCTGTCTTCATTTCTTTTCATTCTTTATTCTGTTCCTCAGCAGTGAATTCCACCATTCTGTCTTCCAGGTCACTTATCTGTTCTTCTGCCTCAGTTATTCTGCTATTGATTCATTCTAGTATAGTTTTCATTTCAGTTATTGTATTGTTCATCTGTTTGTTGGTTCTTTAATTCTTCTAGGTCTTTGTTAAACATTTCTTGCATCTTCTAGATCTTTGCCTCCATTCTTTTTCCCACATCCTGGATCATCTTCACTGTCATTCTGAATTCTTTTTCTGGAAGGTTGCCTATCTCCACTTCATTTAGTTTTTTTTCTGGGGTTTTATCTTGTTCCTTCATCTGGTACATAGCCCTCTGCCTTTTCATCTTGTCTATCTTTCTGTGAATGTGGTTTTTGTTCCACAGGCTTCAGGATTGTAGTTCTTCTTGCTTTTGCTGTCTGCCCTCTAGTGGATGAGGCTATCTAAGAGGCTTGTGCCAGCCTCCCTTCCTGATGGGAGGGACTGGTGGTGGGTAGAGCTGGCTGTTGCTCTGGTGGGCAGAGCTCAGTAAAACTTTAATCAGCTAGACTGCTGGTGGTTGGGGCTGGTTTCCCTCCCTGTTGGTTGTTTGGCCTGAGGTGACCCAACACTGGAGCCTACCTGGGCTCTTTGGTGGGGCTAATGGTGGTCTCTAGGAAGGCTCATGCCAGGGAGTACTTCCCATAACTTCTGCTGCCAGTGTCCTTGTCCTCTAGGTGAGACAGAGCCACCCCCTGCCTCTGCAGGAGACCCTCCAACACTAGCAGGTAGGTCTGGTTTAGATTCCTATGGGGTCACTGCTCCTTCCCCTGGGTCCCGATGCGCACACTACTTTGTGTGTGCCCTCCAAGAGTGGAGTCTCTGTTTCCCCCAGTCCTGTTGAAGTTCTGTAATCAGATCCCAGTAGCCTTCAAAGTCTGACTCTCTAGGAATTCCTCCTCCCGTTGCCAGACCCACAGGTCGGGAAGCCTGATGTGGGGCTCAGAACCTTCACTCCAGTGGGTGGACTTCTGTGGTATGAGTGTTCTCTAGTTTGTGAGTCACCCACCCAGCAGTTACGGGATTTGATTTTATTGTGATTGCACCCTTCCTACCATCTCATTGTGGCTTCTTCTTTGTCTTTGGATGTGGGGTATCTTTTTTGGTGAGTTCCAGTGTCTTCCTGTCGATGATTCTTCAGCAGTTAGTTGTGATTCCAGTGTTCTTACAAGAGGAAGTGAGAGCACATCCTTCTACTCCTCTATCTTGAACCAATCCCCCCTAAAACATTTTTAAGTGGTTGTAATAGAATCAAAATAGGAAATAGTCTCCTTAGAGCAGTTGGATGCTAGACTTCTGCATTAACCTTGCTTCATCTTTGGTCCCACACTCTTGCTACTCTAGTTGGTCTTCATATTTGGCAGACCTGCCCATTATATGTGCAATATGTATGTGAATGAGGAAAATGAGTGTCTCTCTTGAGCAAATGATATTTCACTCACCTTTCTTCTCCTTTACAAGATAAAGTTATTCAGATTCTAAGCATTCTGTATTCATCCTTTAGTTGTATTAAATTATTAGCTGTGTGATGTTGAACTAGTGATTTAATCCCTTATTTTGTCAAATGTGTCAAATTTACAATTTCTCAAATATTAATAAGTGATGATAGTAATAACACCTAATCAATAAGATGAAGATTAGAATTGTGATTTACTTTAGTAATTTAACTTAAAATTCTGACACATGGTAAGTGCTCCAGAAACAGTACTTACTATTGTTTTCACTGTATCCTTTTTCCTCTGCCTATGGTATCCATATGTCCTCCTGTCTTTTACACTTAATTTTTTAGCCATTCTTGTTTTACACCAACATCCTAGCTTTCTACTCTCTCAGTAAGCAAGCACCGTGAAATAATACTGTACATTCTGTCTTTTAACTCTGGATATTCCTCATAAACAATTTCAAGATGGTTTTAACACATATAACTCTCTTGAAAATTCACCTATGACCTAGTAAGTTCTAAATCAAATTTTACAAAATCTTTGAAGCTTTTGATAAGGCATTTTTATCTAACACTGTCACCTCTGACTTAACTCTCAAGCCAGATAAAAGTACCTGATAAGAGGGTAAGCCTGGAGGCCAAGTTCCTCCTCAGAAACAGGAGATGGTTGAAGTCCTCAGCTTATGAAGTGAGATTTCATATGAGATTTCACATGAAACACTGTAACATGTACTGCCTGTCTGAGGATGTGTTTACATAAAGATGACAGTCTCCCACCTACCCCCGAAAAACCAAAACACAATACAAAACAGAAAAGCAATGCTGGACAGAGCAAAGAAAACTACATGGGCCGATCTCTTGGGTTGATGACTGACTGTGTGCTGTTCTTTGTATTACCACAGGGCAGGTGTCCGGAAATTAAATAATTTCTTCAATATTGCCGAGCACCTAAACTGCACAAAGGCAACTTCAAAATCTACTGAACATGGAGAAGTGTGGAAAGAAACAAAGATGGTTAAAGAGGAAATCAAATCAAGATAAGCTTATGAAGCAGAAAAAATAAAGAAAAAGGTAAATTTAAAAACTAAATATAAAAAATCACATAAATCTGTCTTGAGAAGGATTTATTCCAGGTGAAAAGAATTGACTAATTTACAAAATGAGTGCAAAATAATTGCATGGAGAATATTTGAGAAAGTAAAGGGGGAAGCAGTGCCCTGTTCCAAAATTGTTTTTTAAAAAAATAATTGAAGTTTTCCTTCCTGACTGCCTGCCCTACTAATTTCAAGCCCCAACATCAGATAAGATGACAACAGCCTTAAAAAAACAGCTTTTCTCTTCCTTCTGGTGGTTCTACTTCTCTGATTGAACATGAACTGATAGTGAATTTGCTATCAAAAATGTTTCCAGAAACAACCTTGATGGAAAAATTCTTTGAATTGATTCTTAGTTATCTGGAGTTGTTTTTCTAATCTGATTAGATTTAAAGGTGTTATTGACCCTGTTTCTACTACTTAGGGGGCATTCAGTGGCAATATATTTATGCAGATAATCACATAGTAATCAACTGGCAAAATGTTCATTCCGTATTCCTGCAATGTTGGACTCTGGCGATGTAGAGTTATTAACCCCAAGTCAGGGATACTTCCACAGCCGTGGCCCCATTCACATAGAAGTTGAGACTACCACATAAACACTCTGAGTTCCCCATGTCAGTAAATTAATTGGCAAAGAAGGGGATTATTGTACTGGTGATTGATTTTGATAACTGAGGTAGAATTGGGGTTGCTACTATGCAGGAGGGGTAATGAGGAGTATGTGTAGAACACTGGAAATCTTCTAGGGCTGTTACTTAATGCTCCCATGTCCTGTGATTGAAGTCAAGGGAAAGCTACAAAGACCCAAGTAGACATTGTGACTCTTGCTCTAGGGATTAAGGCTTGGGTCATCCCAGCTGGCAAAAACCCACAGCCAGCTGAGGTGCTTGGGCCAGAGACATACAGGATGGGTAGTGGGAGAAGGTAGTTATAAATACCAGCTGTAACTATGAGAACAGTTGCAGACACAAAAACTACAATAGTGACCAGTAGTTTTTTCTTATTTTGATATGAATATGTTTGCTTCTGCATATATGTGTTATGACTTTGTTAAATTAACATTTGTTAAGTAAAATCCCCAGGTGTCGGATGGTAAACCAAGGTTCAACAAAGATCACAAGGGAAATTGAAATAGAGATGTTTATTGCTCACAGGTCCTGGAGGAAGTACACAACACGCCTTGAGAGGCCACAAGGGTAGGTGAAGGTGGGGTGCAGGCAGAGTGGGAGACAGGACCCAGAACAAACGCCTTTATCAGGGTCTGCAGGTGGAGTGTTTTGGGGTTACAGCGCTAAGGTCAGATTGCTCAATTCAAACCAAAACGAGTAGGGCTTCAGAAAATTTCGCAGGACACACCAGGAGAAGACCCTGGAAGACAGAGGAGACTATATATCACAGAAGCTTTTGGTAAAGTCATTTCGGGAACTTGCATTTGCTTGTGACTCTACGGGCTGTTTTCTAGGGCATGCTTGAGCATGAGGGGCTAGTGTCAGTGCAAAGCTCCCACAGTTTGCTTGGTCAATTCTCAACAGTATGTATATATGAGAATTTCCCTCTTATCATACCCTACCAACAACAATAAAGTATGTTAATAGTAGTTAACCTTATATCTCAGTATTTACTGAGACTCGGGTAGAAAAATAACGAACACCAACGAAAGGTGGAAAAGAGCTTTAGTATATCCTTCGGGGGAAAGAGTAAGTTTGTTTGCAGTTACATGTAGGACAGCTGCATCAGGTCTGATGGAACATGACTCCATTACTGTCTTATTCAGGGGCTACACATGGTTTTAGGAGTCCTGTTTGGATGCTGGCGTTATGAGTTGTACTGTGGTGGCTTTATTATACATCCACATGGCTCTGCTGAATTATGTTTCCTCAAATTTCCTTCGCGATGTATTCTGGTTAAGATAGGCCATGAGAGAGAATTTGTGTGCCATTTGGAAGGTGAAAGCGAAGCAGCACCCATGCTGCTTTCATAATCGGAAGGCTGGTGAGGAAGCTCCACATGCTTTTTCAGCTCAGCCACATTGATACTTATCTGCTGGCTCACCTCGTTGGCAGAAAGCAGCAGCTTAACAGAAACTGTTCCACCTTCCCCAACTCTTGAGACACATATTTAGGCTCGTGATGAAGTTTGCCAACTTTCCTGCAGGACCCAAACATCATCAAATTTGGAGATGGTGAGACACAAACATAGTTTCCAGTTTACTTGCAGCTTGCACTTTGTTGCAATTTGTCCTTGTCCTCCCCCACTTTATGTCCATGTTCCTTATCTGACTGCCTGCCCTTCATACTTGAAGGTGCAGCATCAAATGAAAAGACAAAAGGTGCACAGAGTCTTTTCACTCGTCTCTCACGCTCACACGTAGTCACATTTCTGCAACATTGCATATAAATGTTCTGCTTCACTGATAGAATTCTGACTGATACACAGGCTTACCAGATACTAAAACTTACTCTAAAATCTCTATATTTTAAATAATAATTAGCTGGAAGATGAGCAGACATTGAAACATAATAGAAAGTTTATATATGGAATCATTTCATATGGAAATATAACATGGGCTAAAAGCAGCATCTCAAATTAGTGGAGAAATGATGAACCAAAAATATATGACTGGATAGCTATTTGGGAAAGAAGATAAAATTGGATCCTTATGTCATCCTGTATACAGGGCTAAATCCCAAATGGATCCAGAATCTAAAGTTTAAGAAGTGAATTACATAAATACTAAAAAGGAAAACACGTGTGCACTATCCAGGTGACTTCTATCATATCCCAGGAACAGGAAAAATCTTCCTAACTCTACACTAAAAAATCCAGAATCTCGGAAAGTCTGTATACATAAATTCAACTGATTATTATCAGCCACTTATTATCTGTGTGAATGTGGGAAATTACAGTTCACCATGTATAAAATATGATTCATATAATTATGACTAATCCATAGCGTGTTATAAATATGAAGTACATTATCTCAGGTCAAGTGTATATGGTCATATATCATGGCCAGAGAAAGAATGGAAAAATATGTTGCTGTTGTTATTATGATTGTCGTTATTATTGGTAGTAGTAATAACAGCAGCATTAGCATTAGTAGGAATACAGGTATCAGTATTCTATTACATCAGTGTAGGTTTAAGACAATCTGAGTCTAAGGAGAAATAAGGACTAAAACTTGAATATGTGCATGATAAAAATATGGCTTAAAAACATGATTGTGAAATATATAAACATTTCTGCATTGAAATATGACTGCCATCTGATAAGTTTGGATGGCTTGTCAAATAAAATTCAAAAGATTTAAAAGAAGCTGTGAAAACATTTTGAAAGACATGTTGAATAGTTTTTATGAAAAGTAGTTACTAAAGTAGTAATTAAAAGTCACTCTTTTTTTTTTTTTTTGCGGTACACGGGCCTCTCACTGTTGTGGCCTCTCCTGTCGCGGAGCACAGGCTCTGGACGCGCAGGCCCAGCGGCCATGGCTCACGGGACCAGCCGCTCCGCGGCATGTGGGATCTTCCCGGACCGGGGCACAAACCCATGTACCCTGCATCGGCAGGCAGACCCCCAACCACTGCGCCACCAGGGAAGCCCTAAAAGTCACTCTTAATGGAAGATCCGAAATTTTCAAAGCATTATTAAAATTCTCTAGTAATAGCTGAGACACTAATAAAAACACAAAGATACAAAAATCACTTTTGTATTTAATTCTCTTAACTGTTTAAAAGAAACCAAGCATTATTTTTCTCTTCTAATTTCAAAAGTTTCATACACCCATAACAAAACTAGTTAATGCGCTTTGCTGCTTTTCTTTCTAGCTTAACAATATGCTTACAAATTTGAAATCATTGTACTTTCCTCAACAATCTTTAATGAAGATATATTGCTGCTAATCTCACATGAAGCTGTCTTCCGTATCATAAAATTGCATTGAAGTCTAATACATGAAGCTCTGTGATTAAAGATGCAGTTTGTTTCTCCTCAACATCCTATTATTACAGGAAAAAATAAGCACGCTTTAATTAATAAAATAATTTACAAATTAGGTAAAATTTAATTAAGAGCAGTAAGAAATATGGGAAAATGGCACTTTGAATTAAGATCAAAGTCTGGGTAAACAAATACAGTATTCTGATGCATTGATACAGGATTAGTGAAATGTTTAGTGAAATGTTTTACTTGATTTTTTTTTTCACATTTTTTAAAAAAGGAAGGCATATAATTTACTGGGGCATGCACTATTTTTTCTTGCTTATTCTTTGGGGATACAACTTCTATGAAATATCAGACATTTCTCTTGGGAGTAGTGTATTTAAACCATTATAAACACGAATATCTTACTTGAATTAACGAATCAGTCTGTCTCTTTTCCCTCAAGATATAGGCACTGTGGAGGAGGATAAATCCCTTAGATCTGGAGTCATAGAACATAGTTCACGTGGCAGCAAGAGTGTCTTTATTATTTTTCCATCTTTTGGAATACGACTGAGGTTGAATCTGTTCATTTGAAAAAGTGACATAATATCATTATATAATTCATATATTTGGACTATGATTAAATCAGAGATATATGTCAAAATCACAGTGTACATCATAAAGTAACAGCTAGATATTCTCTATTACTAATATGTTGCTACCTCAAAATTGTGTTTATTAGATCTTTAACTTCCTGGATCCTAGACAGCCCTACACAGAGTTTTTAATTTTGATTTCAATTCTCCATGAGTATACGGTTGAGATTTTTTTTCATGTCCATTATAACCAATTTTAAACACTTAGACATTATCTAAGCTAAAATACATATTTCTATGACCAACTAACTGAAAATGTGTGACATTTTATTTTTATTTTTTAATATTTTTGAGCTGAATCTTAAAAATTTGATTCTGCTTCAGGTGTATCTTATGTTCATATTTATTCGTAACCAGAGCGGAAATCCATCTAGGTGAGGGTCTAAAAATGTTCTCTGTGCTTTATTCAAGGATGCCAGGTTTATTATCTGTTCATCTTGTTTTCACGTTCTTTTTTGAAATCATCTGGTTAGCAGACCTCAAGCCATTCTCTTCCAATTTTTCAAATATTACTTTGGGAAGAAAAATATCAGCATTCACATTTACACTAGCATTAACTCAACATTGCATCTCTACCACTACATGAGAAATGTACTGCTGTATCTCCATTTTTCATACAAAAGAACACGGAGAAGGTACACACAAATTGTCCAGTATTGTCCCAATAGTAAGTGGTAGAGTGGCCTTGCAAACACAAGCAGTCAGATTGAAGTGATTAAATCCATATCGCTATACCTCTCCAATCTATAAGGCAGATGAAGTGGAGTTGAGAAAAATATTCTAAACATAATTTTTCTCAGTACACACACACACACACACACACACACACACACACACACACATCTTAAAATAAGAAGACAATGAACCTTCTGGTTGGGCAAGTTGTCAACTTGCTATAAAATATGAGGCCAATATGGCTCTCTATTTGACATGCCTAAATCAGGATTTTGTTTGAATCCCACTTAAATAGGTTCATAAATAGGTTTGATCACAGAGGGAGACACTTCAATGCAAGCCAAAGGTCAGCAAGGAAGGGAAGGCATAGATTCTCCTGATCTGCCCATCATACCACAGAAAAGCAGAGAAGTAGGTTGACTTTATGGCAGCCTCCAAGAAGCCTTCCTGTTTGTGTTCAGACCAGTGTAACCCCCTCTACTTGAACTTGGGTGGGAGTCTGTGATTACAATGAAATGTTACTCCAGTGATGAGGTTATGTTACATGAGAAAGGGCGAGGTTTTCAGATGTAATTAGGAGCCCAAATCAGTTGATTCTGAGTTAACCAAAAGGGAGTTTCCAGTAGAACTGACTTAGTTAGGTGAAAGCCCTCCAAAGAGGGCATGGGCTCTTCTTGAGGTGAAATGCACTTTATTCTTGGCCTTGAAAAATCAAACAGCATATTGTGAACCGCCTCTGGAGAGGTCTGGTCTCTAGGAGTTGAAGCACAAGGGAATTAATTCTGGCAACAGACTGAGAGAGTCTGGAAGTAGATCTTTCCCTGATCAAACCTCCAAATGAGACGGCAGCCCTCCTGACACTTGGATATCAGACTCGTGAGACATAGAGCAGAGAACACAGCTAAGGAGTGCCCAGTCTTTTGACCAGTGGAAATTGTGAGATAATAAATGTGTGTTGTTTTAAGCCATCAAATTTGTGAATCTGTGCAGCATAGAAAACTAATGGGAGAGAGGTATGTTCAGGTCTTTGCTGGGCCAGTGTAGATCTGAATTCCTGTGCTGGGACCCTTTTCTCTCTTATGGCTCCTACTTTTAATAGGATAAGACTAGTCTGTGAGGAATGTAAAGGCTGCTTGACACAAGGTTATCTGGAATTGGTGTGCCAGCTACTTGTGGTACTGATCTGGGAAAGCCAGCTTCCCTGTGCCTGGGAACTTTGGTAACCTTGAGAACCCTGAGACATGCAGTTTTCTCTGATGCAGGAAGCATTTCCTTATTCTGGTGGGTAATTGAGATTAGGTGCAGTCCTCCCTCTGGGAGCTGGAGAAAGCAAGTGCCAGATACATCATGTTCAGGAAAACCTGTATGATTGCCTGAATGGTTTTCAGATAATTCTACTTCCTTCATCTCTTTCCCCCACTATCTATCCCAATCAACTGGGACCCACCCTGTGTGCCCTTTACAAAATAAGACAGTTATTTCTCTTACTCAGTGCTGGTCAAGTCCTATTCTTCCTTTGCTCCTGAGATCTCTGTAAGCATTGAGAGGTAGTAATTCTCCCAAAGCAAGGAAGCAAGGATGGAGGTGGACTGGCGTAGGTAACGGCCTACATGGAGAGGATGTGTATAATCCCTCTAATAAAGGTCTGTCATTACTATGACTCTACATGATAGAAGACTGGTTATCACTTAATCTCACTCCTACCACAATAAATAGAATGTTTTGCTTTCCCATATCATTGTTTGCACACTGGTACAGAGATGTCATTAACTTTTGTTTTCATTGTGCTACCACCTGCTTATGGTGAATATTTCAGTTGTCACCTCTCAGATAGAAGAATATTTACATTTAAGTAAAATAGAGTCTGCGCTCAGTAACAGAACAGGAACCAAGAAAGTTATAAATTTAATTACCTTGATCCTTGAAGAAGGAAGAGGTCAGGGACAATGAAAACTGCACCTTCGAAAATTCACCTACAGTCTTTCCTCAGTATCCACAGAGGACTGGTTCTAGGACCTGCCTCAGATACCAAAATCTGGGGATGATCGAGTCCTATGGTCAGCCCTCTGTATCCGTGGTTCAACATCTTTGGATTCAGCAGTGGATCATGTTGTAGAGTGTGTAACTGAAAAAAACCTGTGTACAAGTGGACTCATGAAGTTCAAATCCATGTTGTTCAAGGGTCAACCATATGTTGATTTTGAACTGAATAGCTAGGTGGAAGGGAAAGTAGTTAATACATTTTATTACTTATTTTCAAATTTAAAAATATGTCTGTTGTGTTGTTATCCCATATGATATTTCTATTTTTTTATATTTAATTTGTACATTTTTTATGAGTGGCAAGAATTGTTAAAATTTAAAAAATGATATATTTAATGCAACTGTGAATATTTGTAAAGAATCCTTACAATATTCTTATTTCACTGTTTTTTGAAATGCACATTTCATTCCCCACACAATTTTATTTATTTATTTTCTATACTGTAATAAGCAGAAGCTTTATGAATTAAGATTTATATGTAATTATCTAAAGTAAGAAACAGAAGCCATTGCTGATTTGTGTCTCCAGATGTTTTATGTCAGATGAAAAACATTATATAATGCCTTGCTAAAATATAGTACACATCCAATGTGATTATAATCATTTCTGGAAAATATTTTCTCCAGTGTTAAAATTATAAACAAATCAGAAAACTAAAACATCTGTGAGTCATCATTTCAATTCATAAAACTTCAAGTAAAAATAGTAAGTTATCTCTTGCATTTGTATAAATTAAAAACAAATATAAGTTAATTACACATAAATATAATCTACACATGCTCTTTTAACCTAAATTATCTTATATTTTTTGTCTATAATTCAAAAATTCTTTATTTTAGATTTATAGGTTTTCATTTTTCCTAATCCTTTCCAAATACATCTTAGATCCCTTTTAATATTTTTATCATATCTAACATATGGTTGCAAGATGATTTCCTTTTGTTGGTTTATTTTAGGACATAAACAATGTGTGTTATATTGTCTCCTCTAAGTTAAAGGTCTATAGATTTTTAAGGTACAATTTATGCAATTAAATATAATTTATGCAATTATAATTTTAGGAAAATACAGAAAATGGTCAAATTGGTGAAAATGTTTGGTTATTTCCCTAAGTCATGTTAACATGAATGGTTGATTACCTAATATGTGCAGAACTGGCAGTTTTTGAGGGTAGTCTTTCAGACTTGTTCTGAATCCAGGAGGGATTCTTGTCTTTCTCACTGGTTTTTGCTATTAAATTAGCTGGCCACGTTTAGCTTGTTGCTCATGTGGAACCACCAGCTCTTAATTGCTTGCCACCAAATCCCCACTGTTTTTGAGAGCACCCTTAGGCTGGAACTTCCCTGCGTTCTGTCCCAAAAAAGTTGGGCACTTGGGGAGAGCTTCAGACCTGTTTTATGGCCTGCCTCTCCCCATGGGAAAAATGTCTGAGTCACTATTCCAGAGCTGGGTGCAGGGACAGAGGACCACGTCTCTCAGAGTGATGCCCCCGTTCTGTGAGGAAGCAGCCGGTCAGGAGTGGTAGTCTACGTTCAAGACTTCCTTCTCAGAGTGTGGAACCTCCCACCCCACAAGCGAGTTGAAGTAAGGGTGATTGGGGTCCCAGTCTCTTGGCCTGCTATGTCTGGTGTATAAGTTCCATCCTATGAGTGGGGACTGGATGGAAAAGGGAGTCCCTGAACCCTGGGCTGCTCTCGCCCATAATTTAGTCTCCGAAATATGGAGATGTGGAGGTGAGACCTGCAGGTACCCTGCCTCCCCTGGGGAGGCACTGCTGCCCTTGACTGGAATCTGTAGGAAGAGATTCTTGGTCACCCACTCAGAATGTAGCTTCTGTCTAATTCATTGGGGCAGAGGGGTCATGGCTCAAATGCCACAGACTCACAGTTTTACAAGATTTAGTAAATTTTCTTCAATACAGGCCTCACATTTATTGTATGCCCTTAGGTCAATTTACAGAGACTTTAAATGGCTGGTTGGTTATTGTTCATTTATTTATATATTTTTCTAATTTTTACTAGTTAACGTTTGTTTCAGTTGGGTGAGGGTCCACAGAATTCCCCAAGCCATGATTCCAGAAGTCATGCGTCCCAGGTATTTCTTTGAATGCATGTTTTAAGTTAGCTTCAGAACTGAGATAAAATAAAGAAGACTGGAAACACACTTCAGGCTGTGTAAAGAGCATAAGCAGAGTTTCAAATGAGATTGTAAATATAGGGCATATTTAAGGAACAGCAGATAGTCCAGTTTTGTATAGGAAAGTATTGAAAGAAGAGACTGGGAAGACTTAGGGTCAGTTTCTGCTGAGGATTATAGAAGGATGCATATTTCATTTTGTAGACAGTGTAGTATTGTTGGTGACTTTTAACATACAGATTAACATTTTATCAGGCAAGATAATGACAGTTGCCATAAAAGGTAGAAGGAACTAATGCTTTATCATAATTGAATATTAACATCATTGTATATATGATTCTGAATTTTATGTATGTATATATGAACTTTATTTATGTGTACATGATTCTGAATTTTATGAACACACAAAGGCTACAAGAGATCCCCTTCTTGAAAGCAAGTTAAGAACTTTGGTATTATTTAAAGCTTGGAAAGAAGAGGGTTATGAACTTAAAACTCAAAGAGATCTCATCTTCGTGATGAGAACTGAATTCCTTAGTGAACAGTAGTCTTTTTTTTCACATTCACAGGTCTTATTCAACATGTAGGGATGTAGCATAAGCATGGGTGGTGGGAGATCTCAGGTAGAAGTACCACTCTGGGTGTCAGCTTAATCCAAGAGTAGAAAAGCCCATTTCCCCATTCAACAGTCTATCAACTCAGTGTCTTCCAGTTCTCATTAGGGAAGCCTCTGTTAGATTCAAGTCCAAATGGGACTATAAGAGTAGATTTCTACCTTAGGCCATAGCCCCAAAGACTCTGAACTTATATAAATGAAGAACTGCAAAGGGCACATGGCCAGTCTTCAGAAAATCATAACGGAATTCCCATGAATAATTTTTTTTCCATAGAAAAACATCATTAACAACTAGATACACCTAAATATATGTAACACATCATTAAGTTTTAACACTATGGTTGAAAGTGATGTAAATGTTGTCAAAAATAATTATTTAATCTGTTCACACCCTTTTGACATGACCCTCTTGTGTGAGGAGTGATGACATTCCCACTGAAAAAATTTAATGACTTCATACCAGAGCACAAGAAAAAAGAACAAGAAAGATGCCAGACTGTTTGCTGTGCTGTCACTGTTTTCTTTCCCTAGCGCTGTTGCTAACAGCCAAAACTGAAAATATGCTGAGTTTCCTCAGCACCTGATGTTCCTAGATACTTCATGTCAGAGGCACAGATCCTGAGATAGGTTAGCCGATCATAGCAAGGGAAATAGAAGGGCATTGAAACATCTGAGGCCAAGACCACATGCTTATTGCCAGGAAAATTGAGGAAAGAGTGCTCAAGATTGCTCTCCCCTCCTCTGTTACGGATTTCGGTCTAAGAATCTCTTCCAATGACTGCTACGTCATGTCAGAGGAACACACTTCCAAGGCATGAGAACGTTTAGATTTCGAATATGCTAAAGAAATGCTGAGGGTTTATTTTACTGTAAATTGACGACCAAAAAAACAAAAAGTAGCCATAGAGAGATCTTTTTGGAACATGAGTGATTCTAGATATATGAAGACAAGGTCTAGATATATGATCTTTTCACTGATGTTTGCTTGGACTGTGAAGAATATTAATTCATATGATATTTTTGCTTACTTAAATTATAATTTTTGGAAAATTTTTGTGGGACATGGTTTCTTGGATTTTGATTAAAATATAAAAATCAAATAAGCTTAGTAAGGGTAGTGGGGTCTCATTATGTATTTGTTCGCTGGGGAGATGGATGACCTTTGTAGGGAGAGCAATAGAAATACTCATTCATAACATACTTTATCAGGTCTTTACCAACACAAGGTGGCACCAGGTATAAACATACCTTCAAACAAAGTGATGGAAATGAAAATAGGAAGGGGCAGAATTGGAGAGAATGTAACAGAAGATAAAATGAAAAGTATACCACCAATTCCATGTTCCTGAATTACTTAAGACCGAAGAGGCAATTGTCCTCTTGGTCAGGGGAAATAAGAACTAACTTACGTAAGATCAGTGACAGTTGAGGAATTGGAAATATTCTTCAATACCCAAATTTGCCCATCCAGCTTATTTATGGTATTTCTGCTGATGCTTTATATATATATACATATAATACACACATTTGTTTATATGTATGTTCTTCCTGTGAAGGTTTTTAAGGTCAGGTTGAACTTTTAGCAGTAAAAATTGCTTCTTTTCCCTATTTTAATATGAAAAAAGTAAACATACATAATACCTAACTCTTCTATCGTTCACATACCATTTTATCCACCCTCACATTAATTCTAATCCAAACTTTAATTTATCTTTTCAATAGAATAATTTTTCTATTAACAGTTTTAAAAAGGGAATGATTCAGAATTCACCTTAGATATCATGAGACACACGATTAAAAAGTCAACTATTTACTGTAATTATTATATACAGTAAGTCAATATTTACAATAAAAGTGATTCTTATCTTTTGGAGGTCACCTTTTCTCAAACCTCCTAAGCAAACTAATGCAAAAATAGCACACGGAAAAACAGTTTCAGATAAAGTAATACTATGGGATAAAACATGATTAGACTGATGAATTAGGAACTTTGAGGCCGTTCACTTTCGTAATTAACTTACTCTCAGTGGTTACAATAAAAATTCATGTTGTTAGACACTTACTCTCCATGAATCCTTCTGTTAACTCACAGACGCCTCATCACTCTCCAGCAACTGTTACCAACATTTATTGTGCTTGATAAGCCTGGAATCCAAGGTAGGCAAATTAAAGTCCACAGGCCAAATTTGGCCAACCAGCTGTTTTTACGTGGCCCTTAAGCTAAGAATTATTTTTTACATTTTATAACAGTTGAATAGGAAAAAAAAAGTACTGTCTGTGCCTGAAAAATACGCTCCCTGAAAACTTTGATCATGACTGCTTTCATTCTAACATCTCTATTTTCTTGAGTTTTGCATCTGTTGTTTGTCCTTTTTCATTTGGTTTGAAATCTCCCAGGTTCTTGGTATGACAGGTGATTTTCTTATTGGAAGTTAGACACTTTTATAGTATATGTTATAAGACATCGGATATTATTTATTTAAAGCTTTTGCTTTAGCTGGTTTTTTCCACCACCATTCCTTCAGAGGAAGGGGGCAGTGTGATGCCTCATTACTTCCAGGTAAAGGAAGAATTCTACGGTCCCCACCTGGCATGAGTACATTGACAGGAATTCTGGTTTCCCACATTTTCTCCACTGACACCAAGGTGGGGCTTGCCTTGTTCAAGAGTGAAAGTCTTCTTCACCCACCACTATGCTTCCCCTGACTCTACCCCAGATGGGAGGAGGGCTACAGAAGGACCTCATTATTGTCAGGTGTGGGTATAAGTCCAGGCTACCCTTGTGGTTTCCAATGTCCACCAGTCTCCCCATTTCCCCCCAGCCCCAGCCTCTGGCAACCACCGTTCAACTCTCTGTCTCTATGAGTTTGTCTTTTTTTTTTTTTCAGATTCCACATATAGGTGAGATCACACAGTATTTGTCTTTCTCTGTCAGACTTATTTCATTTAGTGTAATGCCCTTGAAGTCCATCCTTATCATAAATGGCAGGCTTTCCTTTTTTCTCATGGCTAAATAATATTCCTCTGTGTGTGTGTGTGTGTGTGTGTGTGTGTGTGTATATATATATATATATATATATATGCCAGATCTTATTTTCCATTCATCCGTGGATGGGCACACTTAGGTTGTTTCCATATCTTGGCTATTGTGAATAATGCTGCAATGAATATGGGAGTGCAGAAGTCTCTTTGAGAACCTGAATTCATTTCCTTTGGATGTATACCGAGAATTGGGATTGCTGGATCATATGCTTCTATGTTCATTTTTTTTTTTTAATGTTCATTTTTTGAGAGACCTCCATACTGCTTTTCTACAGTGGCTGTACCAATTTACATTCCCATCAATAGTGCAAACAGATTCCCTTTCCTCCACATCCTCTCCAACACTTATTACTTGTCTTTTTGCTAATAGACATCCTAACACATATGAGGTGATATCTCATTGTGGTCTTGATTTGCATTTCCTGATGATTAGTGATATTGATCATCTTTTCATGTATCTGTTGGCCATTTGGAGGCCTTCTTTGGACAAATGTCTATTCGGTTTCTTGCCTCACCCTTTCTTAAAATTAAACTGTTTGTTTTAAGATAGATCTGCTGGTGACGAATCCTTCATCTACAAATATACTGATTTCCCCTTCATTTTTGGAGTACATTTTGTTGAGTATAAGATTCTGGATGAACAGTTTTTATTCTTCAGCCCTTAAAAAAAGGTTTTGCTATTAAATTGTATGAATTACTTTTGCTATTAACCCCTTATCAGATAGGCCATACACTTTCTATTCATCAATGTTTTCAAATAGTATTAAATCTCCTCCACTGCACAAATATTTTCCTTCCTTCTCTCATCTTTCCTCTTTACTCGCCTTACCACATTCCATCACTCCCTCCAATAAATATTCACAATATTCACAGTATAGTAGCTACTGGTCACATGTGTCTACTGAGTGCTTGAAGTGTGGCTAGTCCAAAATGTGAAGTATCATAAATGTAAGACGCACACTGCATTCCAAGTACTTAATTGGAAAAATAAAATGTGAAAGATAGCATTAATATTTTTTAAATACTAAGATTCAAATGCTCCAAGTCAATGCTTTTCAGGTAGATGTAACAGTTTTTTTCTCCCTCTCTCCTTTCCTTCCTTCATTCTTTCCAACTTCAAAAAAATAAACTTGTAAAGCAGTTGTAAGAAATAATACGGAGAGCTCCTAGATACATTTTATCCAGTTTCCCATGATGGTAACATCTTAATAAACTACAGTACCATATCCTAATCCGAATATTGACTTTGATACAGTCAAGATTCTCTACCATCACAATGATTTTTCCCTTTGATAGCCACATCTTACTTCTCTTCCCACAGTCCTCCTACTTAATTCCCATCAACTACTAGTTTGTTTTGTATTCTTATAATTTGTCATTTCAAGAGCATTATATAAATGGAATGATACGGTATGTAACGTTTGGGGATTGGCTTTTCTCAGTATAATTCTCTGGCTATTCTTCTAGGTTGTTGGAGGTATCACTAACTCATTCCTTTTATTATTAAGTGATACTCCATGCTATGGATGTATCAGTTCATTTAACCATTTACTCATTCAAGTGCATCTGAGTTATTTCAAGGTTTGCTGTTACTGTAAACCTGCTATAAACATTTGTGAGCAGGTTTTTGTGTGAACATAAGTCTTCATTTCTCTGGGACAAGTGTTCAGGAGTATAATTGCTGTGCTATACGGTAAATGCATGTTTAGTTTTAAAAAGAAACAAACTCTATCACTGTTTTTAGGAGGGATTATACCATTTTACATTCCCGGCAAGTTATGAGTTACCCACTTTCTCCACATCCTCAACAGCAATTCGAGTTGTCATGATTTTTTATTTTTGCCATAGATAGGTATATAGTGCTATCTCCTGGTGGTTCTAATTTGCATTTCCCAAATGGTTAATAATGTAGAACTTCTTTTCCTGTGCTAATTTGCCATCTGTTTATTCTCTTAAGTAAAATGTTTGTCTTTTGCTCATTTTCAAATTGAACTGATTTTCACTATTGAGTTTTGAGGATTCTTTATATATTTGAGATACAAGTCTGTTGCTAGATATGTGTTTTGCAAACATTTTCTTCCACTCCGGAGCTTGTCTTTTCATTCTCTTAATATCATCTTTTGAAGAACAAAATTTTAAATTTTGATGCAGTCCAATTTATCAATTTTTCCTTTTATGGATAGTGTTTTTGGTATCAAGTCTAAACTCTTTGCTTACCCCTGGACTTTCTCCTATATTGTTTTAAAGACTTTTATAATTTCATGTTTTGTATTTAAGTCCATAATCCACTCTGAGTTAACTTTTTTTTTTTTTTTTTTTTTCAGTACGCGGGCCTCTCACTGTTGTGGCCTCTCCCGTTGCGGAGCACAGGCTCCGGACGCGCAGGCTCAGCGGCCATGGCTCACGGGCACAGCCGCTCCGCGGCATGTGGGATCTTCCCAGACCGGGGCATGAACCCGTGTCCCCTGCATCGGCAGGCGGACTCTCAACCACTGCGCCACTAGAGAAGCCCCTGAGTTAAATTTTGAATAAGGTGTGAGACTTCCACTTAGGTGAAGATTATTGATTGAATGATTGATTGATTATTTTTCCCAAGAATTGTTTGGTGCATATTTCTATGTCTTCCTTGTTGGATTGGCACCTTTATCATTATATAATGTCTCTGTTTGTCTCTGGTAATTTTATTTGCCTTGAAGTCTACTTTATCTTATATAATATAGCCACTTCTACTTTCCTTTAATTAATATTTTTGTGATATATGTTTTTCCATGCTTTCAAACTGCCTATATCATTAGATTTGAAGTGAATTCCTTGTAGACAGACTATAGTTGGGTCATGATTCTTAATCTCCTCTGCCAATTTCTGTCTTTTAATTGTTGTGTTAAACCATCTGTATTTAATGATCTGTTAGGACTTAAGTCTGCCACTTTACTTTTCCAGTTTCTATTTTTTCCCCTATGTATTTTTTCTGTTTTTATTTTTCATTTTCCTGTCTTCCCATAGGTTATATGAACATTTTGGGGTTCCACTTTTACTAGCTATAGTATTTTTGTGGTTGTTCTAGGTATTACATTATTTATACACATAACTGAGGTGATCATTTCACCAGTGTGAGTAAAGTATAGAAATTTTATCTCACTTTGTAGCCCTTCACTCCCCTCCTCCCTTTGAGAATATAATTGATCCAAATATTTCCTAGCCATATATTTAGAAATGCATCATATAGTGTTACATTTTTACGTCCACTGCCAAACATAATTTACAGCCTCAAGAGAGAGAACTCCTTTTGTATTTTTGATTACCGTGTTCTTTCTTCCATTCTGACTTTCCAATGTACCTTTTATTAAAAAACAACCATTTTCTTTCCTTTTAGACAGCTTCTTTCTTAAGCGATACTTTGACAGGTATGTGTAGACATGATTTGGGGGTGACTTGGAGAGTGAACAGCAAAGGATGAATGAAGTCCGTGGGTCATATGTAAGTAACTCTCCAAATTCTTGTGTGAGAAGGAAAGCCCCAAATAAGTCATAGCTAGAATGAAGGAAGGTAAGTGTTTAAGGCAGTTTTGTTTGTTTTTAAAAATGGTAGAATGTGTGTTTCTTAATTGAAATGATACAGTACAGGAGGCGAGGATAAAGTGCACAAAAGAAAATATTAACTGAAGGTGTTGAATACGTGACAAGGCATGAGAAATCTAATTTCAAGCAGTAAAAGTACATGCCTTTGGCAGGAACGATCTTTTCCTTGCTTTAACAGGAAGGAAATAGAAGATAACATAGGAGGCAAATATTATTTGATGTCACTTAAATATGGAATCTAAAAAAATAGTACAAATGAACTTATTTACAAAACAGAAACAGACTCACAGACATAGAAAACAAACTTATGGTTACAAAGGGGAAAAGGGGGTAAATTGGGAGTATGAGAACAACAATGCACACTATCATATATAAGATAGATAGATAAAAAACAAGGACTTAATGTATAGCACAGGGAACTATATTCAATATCTTGTAAAAACTATAATGGAAAAGAATCGAAAAAAATATAGATTATATATAGTACATATGTATAACTGAATCCCTTTGCTGTATACCTGAAGCTAACAACTAGTAAAATATTGTAAATCAACTACACTTCAATTAAAAATAAATAAATAAATAACATAGGGATGTTTGGATATCTCATGACGGGGAGATACAGTTTCCAACTGTCATATTTTTTTTCTCAAAAACCTATAAGACAGTTCACTTCCTGAAAGGAAGGGCAAAGGAGAAAGTATATTATAAGGTCTGATGTAAATTAGAAAGACGTGAAATGGGTCAAATAGATCAATGAAGACGAAGTTATTAAGGAAACATAGTAAGAGACTCTCAGACATGTTGAGGGCCCATTTTCACTTCAAACTTTAGGGGAAAGTTATGATTATCAATCTTGTACTTAAAGCTTTTTGTATTTTTTAAACTTATTTTTACTGTATGGTTTTCTTGTATATCCTGACTCTTTCTTGCTCAAGGAATTCTGGCTTTGTAAAGGGAGATCTGAAATAGTAAATGGATTCCTTAATTAAATATTCAAACATAATTACATTTTTATGATTGGAACAGATAGTAAGTAGCAAAATATCTGAATGTAGATTTTTTTTTAAATGCTTACTTGGCTTGAGATTATTGCAGCATCTGGCTTATGGTTCTTCAACAGTATCAATAGAAAAATAAATACGATATGCTACTTTGAGCTATAAATCATATTTAAATGTCCTCTAAGGATATATAAATGCTTGTGTGCATAAAATCACACTCAAATAATTTCTCCTTACTCAGGGATGTAGTAATATGTGCTAATATATTTTTAAAATTCTGGCTTCAATTTAGAAAGTTTGTTGTTTTAAGATCTTGCTTGAGTACCTACAACATGCATTTGTAAATCCCTGTATGCAGCTTTGTATTTTTCATGTGACTTTCTATTCCAATAAGAACAGCTGGTGAAATTAAGGTTACTGTCCTAAATTTCAATTCGAAGCCATTGGTGTAAAGCTATTTTCAGGATCATTTACTTGGCTCTGGAATAAACTTCTTTTAGTTGTTAGAAATGTAACCTCACTTTGCTAATGTTCAGTTTACGGATGGATATCATCAAGAAGCTCTGAAAAGTGAGTTTACGTTGGTGGATAAAATGTATATAGTAGATTTTTTAATAACTTGGCCTGGGCATCAATAACTTTGTTGGCATTATTTGTTAAAATATATTTTTTTATTTTTATAATTATTTGTTTATTCCCTTTTGTTTGCAATGGGGAGTTTGTTTTTCTTTCAGTTGTTTAAGAAAGGACCTCATGATATTTATAAAGGACTTCATAGTTTAAAACCCCAAAGGTCGGACTTCACTGGTGGCGCAGTGGTTAAGAATCCACCTGCCAATGCAGGGGACACGGGTTTGAGCCCTAGTCCAGGAAGCTGCCACATGCCGTGGAGCAACTAAGCCCGTGTGCCCCAACTACTGAAGCCTGTATGCCTAGAGCCCGTGCTCCACAACAAATAGAAGCCCCGCAATGAGAAGCCCACGCACCGCATTGAAGAGAAGCCCCCACTCACTGCAACTAGAGAAAGCCCACACGCAGCAACGAAAACCCAACGCAGCCAAAAGTTAATTAATTAATTAAAAAAAAAACCCCGAAGGTAATCTGGTCTAACCCAATTATTTTACAAGTAAAATCATTGGAGAACATAATAATCAGAGAACGTAAATAATATGTACCAAGAGGTAACACTGCAAAGTGACAGACCTCTAAATTGCCTTTGATATTCACCTTTTCCAACAGAGTACTACTCCTTTTATTTTCTGATATAACTATACTTATCGATTGTATATTCTTATAGTAGAAGGGACTGTAAGAAAAGAGAACAGATTTCCTATTCTAAAATTGAATGCCTTGCGTTGGAGCTCTGAGGGTTCAATAGATAATACCTTCTTCCTTTTCCCCACACCCAGTTTGAAATTGAATGATACATTAAAAGAACAGTTAGAAATGAAAAGAGCACTTTTTATGATAATAAAAAAATTGGAAAATGTGACTTAGGTCTATGATTATCTTCAAATTAAAATTATACCCCTAGTCATTGGTCAATCCACTTTGATGACCATAGGCTATGAAAATCAGAGTATGGAACTGCAGAATGGTTTGCAGAAGACAGATCCTAAAGAGAATCAGAAGGGCTTGAACATTAATTCTCTGTTCATCTTACCAAATTCATCAGATAATTTACTTCTTCCCCACAGGAAGTGAGGGAAGCAGCATGGCAATGCCAGGGGTAATGCTCTAATGGAAGCTCGCTCTCCATGCAAAAGTTAGGAGCAGAAAAGAAATATCCCACACAAACACACCAGATAGTGTGAAAAACCTGTGTTATTAATTGAGCCCCTTTAAATCCCAACAGTATTGTACTAAGCATGACTGTGGCTGTGATGTAAATATTTTGGAAGTATAACTTCTATTCCTCTAGAATCTGGAAAATTATTAGACCAGGCATTGAAAGTTAAGGAAATAATCATACCACACACACACAGAGTCTCATTCATCTTCCATCTTTGCCAAATATTGGATTTATTTTAGACATGGTAGAAGCTAGTCTATGGTTAAAAATCTGACAATATCAACTAACAATTTGTTAAGTAATAACAATTAGTACTTTTAAAAATAAAAATTATAACTAAATAACTACTATTGCTATTTTAAGTTGAAAAATATTCCAAACAGTTATATCATGGACTGATTCTAACACATATTATAAGAATAAAATTTGGAACAAAATTATACTTTATTACCTAAATAATATAAAGCCCCACTGGCTTTTAAAATCATTGACCAATTTGTTAATCAATGATTAATTACTTAACTCTCAAAATAAACTTCTTTAGTGGTCTAAGAATAATGAAAATCTGTTACCAGAAGTCAGTTGCATTCTGAACTTCTAGATATGTTTACTTTATATAGCCATCACTGAGAGAAACCATAATTCAATTCATGCATTTCACAGGTCCATAGATTTTTCTTTCTCTTGATGTAATTTTATGAATTTAATCGCTTTCCAAAGATGCTTTTAGACTTACGTTCATGAATACTTTTTTTCTGTAAAAGTAATGTGTTAAGGATGGAATGTTTTCCCTCCTCCCCCAAATTCATGTGTTAAAACCCTGTCCCCCAGTGTGATAATATTGGGATATGGAGCCTCTGGGAGGTAATTAGGACAGATGAGGTCATGAGGGTGGAGCCTTCATGAATGAGATTAGTGCCTTTATAATAGTGGCCTAATAAGAGGCTTTTTTCTTCTTTCTGCTTCCACCAAGTGAGGACACAGCAGCATGTCCTCAGTCTACAACCTGGAAGAGAGCTCTCACCAGAACCCAACGATGTTGGCACCCTGATTTGGACTTCTAGCCTCCAAAACTGTGAGACATAAATTTCTGCTGTTTATAATCCACTCAGTCTGTGGTACTTTGTTGTAGCAGCTTAAATTAAGACGTAATGACTAAAGCTTAAATAATAAAATATGGATTAACATAGGATTTTATCATTTAATTCCACATGTTTAGAATTTTTTAAAAATCTATGTTATTATGAACATCTCTTCCATTTCCCATGTTCACTGAATCACAAAATTCTATTAATATCTAATGTAATTTTTCCTTTTACTTCTCATAGCCACTGTCTTGGTCTAGGCCCTCATCATCTTAATTTGATCCATTGATCCAGTATGACCTAATAGAATGTTCCACCTGTATTGTTTTCACTCCTTAATCTACCAGACTTTTGCTAATGTAATATTTCTAGATGTTTACTGTGATTAAGTCATGTCTACACTTGAAAATATTCAAAGACTTAAAAGTTGAACACTGATGTCTACTATAGTAGCCACTAGCAACAATCAGATTGGTTCAAATGATTCACTACAACTGATGTAAGTGCTTCTCTGGGGGATGTAATGTTATAAGTTGGAGACAGCCAGTTATCATGAAGCCAATATAGGAACTTTAAGTTAAACACATCCCACCATCTCCTAAAAATACTGAAGATGATAGAAAAAATATACACACAAAAACAAAATTAGACCAGAAACTAGGAGAAAATTCTGGTACATTTAACATATATTAAACAGGGTTAACAGATATCAAAAAGGTATAAAATAAAGGAAATAAAAATTGTGTTTTGGGGCTTCCCTGGTGGCGCAGTGGTTGAGAGTCCGCCTGTCGATGCAGGGGACACGGGTTCGTGCCCTGGTCCGGGAAGATCCCACATGCCACGGAGCGGCTGGGCCCGTGAGCCATGGCCACTGAGCCTGCGTGTCTGGAGTCTGTGCTCCGCAATGGGAGAGGCCACAACAGTGAGAGGCCCGCATACCACCAAAAAAAAAAAAAAAAAAATTGTGTTTTGTCTAATGCTATAGTAAGATCACAACTCAAAAAGAAAAAAAAAAAAAAAAAAAAACCAGAGAAAAATGAGAAAGACAGGCCATATTTTCCCTACTCAGTCTCCCTGCTTGAAGACTCAGGTCCTGTACCAGAAAATTAGATCTTAGTCCTTCCCAAGACATTCAAAGGAGATGAAGGAAGTGAGGAGGCAGTCATGTTTGCTGTGATGTCCATCATGGAAGATGAAGCCCCCATGAAAAATAGAAGTAGTAATGAAAAAAGAAAGGTAAAACCCATTCAGCAGAGCATGCTGTAAATGTGCTTGGTAACAATACAGTGAAAGTCTGAGACACCATTAAGTTTTTTGTGTGTGAGGAAGTATACTGGGTAAAGGCTTCTAAAAAGTAGGAGTTTGAATGCAAGTTTTAGATATCAATCTGATATCTGGCTCAACTTGTACTGCTGAATTCAAAGCCATATGGAGCATCAGGGCAGAGCAATCCATTCAGACAAATCATTAGAGAACTTTGAAGTGGACCCATATTGAACATTGGTAGATGTTGGTTAAGGAAACAAATCAAACATGAGACATCTACTTGCTGAACACATTTCGAAGTAAAGGCAAATGAAGGGAAGACAGAAACAAGAAGATAAACAGAAGACTAGCACACATCTAAAACATTTTATTGATCAATGAGGAAGAAAATTCCACAAATCATTAGTTTCAGCAATAGCATGTGAGAACAATTGGTCCCTATGAAATGAGAGTATATAGCCTTAAGAACAATGTTCAAATAACAAAACAGAATAATAGGAAGAGAGAGTACAGTTGAAAAAGAAAATAAAAGAGAAATGGGGAAGGTTAGCAGGTTTGCACTGTGTAACACTGATTCAGTGAAATGGACAACAGATCTGATTGTTCTCAGGAAAAGGCCAAAGAATAAAAAATACGAGATGTGAGATATTAATAGAGATGACGGGTAATAAAGGACCAATAACTCCCAAACTAGTTTTCTTGAAAAAGAGTAGAAGAGGTAGAGCAGGAGCCACAATTTCATTAAGGTGGAAACTTCTGAGGGGAAGAAAGACCAGTGTGTGTCCATGGCTCTTAGAAGACACGGATGTGTGTGTCTGAACCTCAGATGAAAGGTCAAGAGGTGAGAGACTGGCTTGAGCAGCTCTGTAACCGGAAGCAGAGAAGGCCGCCCTGAGAAAGGGCACTTACACTTAGGCTAAGAAGAAGGGGTTTTCTGTGTACTTAGTGATTCTGTAGAAGAATTCTACCCTAAGTTTTCCTATCAGTGGTGAGATTACCCAACAAACAAAGACACATAATCTTGGAAACTCATCAAAAGATATAGAAGGAAGGATGGGTGGCTTGGACAGAGAAGATTATGTCACCGATGCCAGGGAGCTCAGCTGAGAGGTCTCTGAGAAATCCATAAAGTTGCTCCATCCTTTGGTGAATATTTGAATATCTCTGCACATGGCTCCCTGTTCTTGAATTTTTTGTAAGCCTACAGTGGTAAGAAATAATGTTTTTTTCTTATTTATATTTTTCTGTATCACTAATTCTTATTTCTAGTTGTGCATATTTTTTTCCCCTGGAGTTTAGGAGGGAAGGGACACTTTGACATCTCAACCTCTGGCTTCAAGCTCTCATTCCCCCCTCACATGGAACAAAATAGTAAACTACTCTGCAGCACTCAATTTCCAGCAGCAAAGGCCTAACCCAGGACCCAGGACAGTCCCATTTAGTGCACATATGTGGAAAGGGGAAAGAGTGAATACCCAAATTGCAGGCCACAAGAGAGGAAGGAAAAGAATACAAAGACCAGGGCATAAATGGATTTCAAATGTACTGCCTTTATTGTCCTGAAAAGATACTATTTTTAAAAAGTCTCCTGAGGCTCACAGCTGAAGGACAAGGCTATGCTTTCTAGACTGCACGTATGGCTACATTTTCAAGACTGTAGAGTCACTGACTCTCTCCCCTCCAAACTGCTATGCGGTAATGATGATGCATGGTTCCACACTCTTTTTTTTTTTTTTTCCCAGAAATTATATCTGACTTTATATCGTTCAGTCTATTCTCAGAATTCTTCTTCTCACCTTTCTGTCTCTCCATCACTGGCTTCGCTCTTCTACTACCATTATAAGTACTGGCTTCACTCTTCTGCTACCTACTGGCTTCGCTCTTCTGCTACCATTATAAGTCTTTCGGCTTCTCCTCTGATGTTTGAAGGTTCTAAATTTTTTGAAGGTGGTTATGCATGTAACAGTGCTTGGTGTTGAGGAGGTTCACTAAATCCTAAAGGATCAAAGTGAAATACCAGGTTTCTAAGTCCAGTAAATTAACATCTATTGGAAAGGATGCCTATATGAACAGAGCTGAAGTAAGGCTGGTTTTTGTTTGTTTGTTTTTTGTTTGTTTTTCTGGACTGGGCATTCTAGGTTAAAGGTTTTAACAAGAAGCAAAAATTACCTGACCAAATCTCCACTTCTCAGCCTGAATTCTTAGATATATTGCTAGTTTTTAAATCACAGAAACACATTACGTATTTTCACCTTCAAAATAAATTTCTTTTTTTTCCTAAAGGAAATAGAGTTTGCTAAGGTGATATCTGCATATGTCTGAGAAGTTGGTTTATTGAAACTAGATAATGTGTTTCAATAGGAGATATTTTATTACAAATACTCTGGTTAAAAAACTTTCTTAAACTCTGTGATTCTCATTTATTGCTGGCTTTGTGGCTGGCAATACCACTAAAGAAAAAAATATTCTGACATTTGTTAAAGATTATAACTCAGACTTTATGCAGGGAGATTATTATTGTAGGGTTTTATAGGAGGGAAGTTGAACTCAATCTCTCTCCTCTCTCATCCATTGTAGTAACCCCTACAAAGGGCAGCATAGCCACCTTTGTCCTCAGTACCTTAGGGGAGACTTCACAAATCAGTGATTCCCATGCTACCTTTGTCACTACATAGCAGTAGACAACCCAGGAAACTTTCAAACCTCAGTAAAAAAAAAAGTGCCATACAATTTAAAGTACTAGAATTTAGGATGCTGTGATTCTAAAGAAATGAGTCGCTGTTCCCCTTTTCAGGTAGGAAATATTCTAGAATGGATTTTGGCCTTAGCATCAAAATCAATCACAATATTTTTATTATTTTATTGTTCTTTCTTCCTCTATCTGGTAGTTCTTAAATGATTATAATGAGGATTATCTTTATTGTCCCTCTTTCAGTAGATAGTTTTTTTCTTATGCTACAATTATTATTACTGCTAATATTTGCTAATAACACTTATTACTACTACTAATTATTACTGCTAATATTAGCTAATAATATCTATATATGTTAGAACCATTCTAACTCCTTCTCAGATACCATCTTATAAGTCTTAATAATATATCAGTGAAATTATCTTTATTCCCAGTTTTAGATTAGAAAATGGGTTGGTTGGAGAGACCAAGTAATATTTTTTTCAATATCAAAATGCCAGCCTGTGATCAAGCCCAGTCTTCAGCCTACATTGTCTGAATTCAGAGCTTTTGTTATTTATGTTCAATTGTTTCTTATACGTAAGAATGTAAACCTTAGAATTCCAAAGTTGTATACTAGTACCAATTGTAAGACACCTTATCTGGACACTTTGTCCTGATATAAACCTAAACTAGATGTTTTTCATACCAAGATAGGAACAGAGAATCTATAGTAACTGAATCTCTCCTGTGTGGTAAACACAGTCTAGTTACTTTAGTAAACATCATCTCAATTGTTTATCTTGTCAACAAACTTTGGAATTACTTATTATTTATTATCTATTATTTTATATGAGAAAACCGAGGCACAAAGTATTTGCAATTATCTTTTGAAAAGCCCCTGGTGCTCATCTATGAAGGATGATGGATAGATAACCTCTTACGTAGTAGGAAGACACAGTAAATGGTTGAGAAGATCAAAGGGATTTAGTTAATTTATTTTTTTTTTCGTACGCAGGCCTCTCACTGTTGTGGCCTCTCCCATTGCGGAGCACAGGCTTAGCGGCCATGGCTCACGGGCCCAGCCCCTCCGCGGCATGTGGGATCTTCCTGGACCGGGGCACAAACCTGTGTTCCCTGCATCGGCAGGCAGACTCTCAACCACTGCGCCACCAGGGAAGCCCAGTTACGAAAATTTTGAAAACTTCATTAAAGTCTTCTATTAGAAAACTTTATAATTAGAAACCTGATTCTTCCTCCATTCTATAATGGAGGATTGCAATTCATTCTGGTTCTTTGATATTTCCTGCTTACCTGTTTTTATTGTTTTTAACACATTCCATAAATATGTAAATATTCTTTAATAATGGAGTTTTTCTTGCATCTATACTGTGTTCATCAAGTTTTGTTGTTTGTTTTTTAGATTCTTACATTTATGACACCACCTGTTATGTGTCAGATGAAAGCAGGTTCCCAAAATCTGGCAGTGACTGGCAAAATGAGGTAAGAGTTTACGTTGTTATATTTATAATATTAATATATCAGTATTTTATCAAATAATCTTATAAATTAATAATTCAGTTATAATCAATAAAATGTAGAGATAGAATATGTATTTTTCAAACCAATATTTACTTTTTAAACTAAACATTATTTTCTCTGGCCTGTGTCATAATTCTTATGCATATTTTGACAATATTTGATCTTATATATTCTTGTCAGTTCTTCTAAAACTCTGTGATACCAGGAATGCACACATACTCGTACATGTGTAAGTATGTATCTGTGTCTATGACTTTGTCTTTCTAGACCTAAAAAATTATTCCTGGACCATAACAGAATGATAATACTTATAACTGGAAAACTAACATCCACAATAATCAGTATGTCTCCTCCTTGGACATTCTTGTATTCTTCTTTTTCTTCATATTTTTAAACTTATAAGCCGAGCCTTCTCTTTCATTCCTTCCTTAATCTCTTGTTTCCTCAGGAAAGTATTATTTTAATGGTTAAGGATTAGAAAATGTACATATTTAAAGATCAAAACAAGGCAATAATTACCACGTTGAACTTCAGAATTTACAAGGCGTGGCACTAAGTGTTAAAAAAAAAAATGGGGCAAGTGTGAGTCTCTATTTTTATTTCTTAACTTGAAGTTTTATAAAATTCATCTGCTTATGCATATACTGTGACTCCAAAGTGTGTTTAGTAACTACCAACATCCAAGTAGCCCAGAGTTGAGGATACATTAAAAAAGAAAAAATGAGGCATTTCCATTTCACTCCTCATACACTAAGGAAAAGTGTCTGGCAATATTACTTATAGGTTTAGACTCATGACAGATGAAAGTAAACCAGTGTATTTTGTTAAAGATTTAGAAGGAATCACAATTTCTTTTCAGTTAATATATCACTGTCTGCATAGGTCCTAGTGTGTAGTTAATTAATAAAAATATTTAGCTTAATTCTTCAGAAATTTTGCAATTAATTCAAAGATTACCAATAGTGAAAAAAAATCATTGATTTATGTATATCTCCCTTTCCTCCCTCCTTCTCCTCTTCCCCTAACTCTTTCCTTCCCCCCTCTTTCAATAATCATTCATAACAGGCACACACAGTGTCTTAATGATTGAGTCATACATAATGAAACAAATAATTCGTACTACTTTACTGATGGGTCTAAAATTGCCTTATCAAGATATGTTATGCACTGCATTGATTAGGACTTATTCCAGCTGCTAATTAGAGACTTGAGGGATTTAAATAAAATTATTTCTCTCCCACATAAAATGGCAGAGATAGGTTCCTCCACCATGTGTAACCTCCATTCTCAAAGTCACTTCAGGGTCTAAGGCGACTGCTCCACCTCCAGACTCCCTTGTCTACATTCCAAACAGCAACAGAAAGTAGGAGGAGAAAGTCACACACTTTCCTTCAATGGCAACTGCTGGACGGACGTGGCATTCACTTTTGTTTACATTCCCTTGGCCAATGTCACACTAAGCCTCAATGGTGTCTGCAGAATGAGGTAAACACTGTGAATTACCTACCAAAATTAATCATTGGCTCTACTAATTCTTCATAAAAATGTAGAACAGATTTTGACTCATCCTATCTATCTTTATCACAAAACCAAACTGCTTAATGAATACTAGTAAATAAAATTGTTACTAGAGCTTTATTTAATGTTGATTTATAGATTGCATTGTTCTAACCCTAAGGCTGTTAACAGTCAGCCATTTGTTTTATACTATTAACTGCAAGATATTTTCTAGATGTGTGATTAATTATGCCACAATGCAAAAAAACCTTGCTTAAAAATTATCAGTTACTTCAATAAGCTAGAGTATTATATCTGGCAATCTTAACTTTTTTTTCCTGAGTTTTATGTCAACAATGAGTCTTTTTAAGGTCAAGAATGTTATTAGATTTTACAGTTTGGAAGTGTATAAATAACTTGGAAGTTGTGTAAATATTTATTTTTATAGTGATTTCTCACCACCAACTTAATCTTCTGAGAGGATTATTACACAGTGATTTCAACACCTTAAGAAGAAAACAAATCAAGACAACTGCCATCCAGATCGATTAATACAAAATAATGTAATGATGCATCACACTTTCTCACCACACCTTCTGGCTTATCTGTAGTAATTCTTGATTTTACCATGCATTATGAGTCAAAATGACTAATGCAAACAGACGTAATAAATGGCAGCTTAAGGTACAAACATGGGAAATTAGAGTTGCATTGTCTGCCTGACCATTTAATGTGAGGATTAACCTCAAAATAAAAATGGGCTTGTTACTATCAGTGGATTTTAAAAGTACATTATTTTCTTTTTCTGTGTAAATTTTCACTACTTTATTAGACTAGTAATTTACTTTTATCGCATCATTTTCCAACATAAATAAAACACATGTGGAAAATAATGGAAAATAGGGAGAAACAACATCTTAGTCTTTTTTAAAATACATTAACTATACATGAGACAAATCTCTTTATAATATTAGTTGTATAAAATATTATACATAAATATTAATGAAATACAATTAATTTCAATCCCCCAAGTTATACCTGGTTGTCATTGTTAAGACACTTTACTTCTGGTCCCTGTAGAGTATAATTTCTGTGGTAATTCTGCCTAAGAGTTTCATATTTCAAACCTCATCATTACAAATTTAAGGAACCTGCAGTTTAGTCCTGCTGCTGATCTGGACTCCACTTGGGGAATAAGCCATAGGTCCCACATGCCTAGTGATCGGCAGCCTGCAGTGTATACTGACATCTATTCCACATAATCTATTATATATGCTCCTCTGTTTCTTGGCGTGTAGTCCGTTTACAGTGTGTTCGAATATGCTGCAGAATCCTAGCCAAGAGAATGGCTGTGTGTTGTATGAAGTATCCAGCCAATGATTTAAAGAAGCTATACCTCTCTAAATTTTCTCCTTTCTCTGAGTAGACGAATCAGAAAACAAGGTCATAGTGGTTGACAGAGCATAAGATGGAAAGAGCCTCAGGACCTGACCCGCAGGTTGGATAAGGTCCACCTGGTATCCTGTAACACGATTATCAGTGGAGTGGAAATGTACTTTACCACACTTACTGCTTATACTGTTTAGGTCTATTTGTTATTGCAGCCTGTTCTACTTTAGCTAAAACATGGCCAAACTTATTCTTTTTAAGGTTAAGCTTTTACTTCAATTCTGTATTTGAATACTCCAAATGCATTAGCTTCACTCCAAATGGACCAAAGTGTGTTTTTCTGAGATTAGAGAAGACATGATTGAAACAAGTAAAAATAAAGTTTTCTATAGTGTAAAAATATACAGTATAAAATACAGGATTAAGTAATAAGTATTTATCTTCCAAGTACTTGTATTAACAGATGAACGTAAAATGCTTATGGTTCTAAACTTTTCGTACACATTTAAGATATTAAAAAGCCTAATGAATTTTTAACAAAAATATAAAAGTATTTCTCTTCCAACTATTCACATTAACATATGGACATAAAATGTTTATGGTTTTAAATTTTCCTACAAATTTAAGATATTAAAATGCCTAGTGAATTTTTAACAAAATATAAAATGTATATAGTACCATAGCAAGTGTTAAGAATTTTTGTCTTGCTGATTATTTAATTATCACTGAATTAAAATATTTAAGAAATCTTAAATAATACAACTCTATTTTTCAATAAAGACCATCATTAAAAGAAAATTCTTCAGAATTTGTTTCTAATACAAGATCCACAGATATAAATTTGAATACAGAATAAGGGGATCTTTGGTTACAATTTACCCTTTCTAATTTATGGATTGATATAAAGATAGAAAATATCTTTATTTATTATAATGATCCTTTTATATGTCATATTCTATTTGAGTCTATCTTCTCCTAAAAATATTCAAAAGGTATCAACAACTAAAATCAGAAAATAGGGAATAGGTTATCTTATTAATGATTTCTTCTTATAGGAATACATAATGAGATGGTAGTAGTCAAAAAGGCAACTAAAGCCAAACATAAATTGAGAGTGAATTGTAACAGTGCCTTTGTTTTTCTCAGTCAAACATTTCAATTAAACTAGAAGATATATTAAGTTAGTAACTGTACTAGATTTTTAGTAATTTTTACACACACATCTTATCAATCATTGTGACTGTTTGCATTTTGGTATTTAACTCAGAATTTTAATTGATAACTAATGCCTTTTACACATTGCCAGTTAAAATTTTCCTTTTTTTTATTAATACTGCTAATGTGGGAAACTGCTGACAGTTTAAGGCTCACCACTCCCTTTTCCTCTCTTGTCCCACATAAGGACAAACAAATAAGAGAGTCCAGTATTCCTTCCTTTGATGCTGGAAGTTCAAACCACACAAAGCTTGGCCAGTGGAAACCCTCCGTATCCACAATAAAAAGTCAAAGCCAGAGGACCACCTAGATGGTGAAGTAAGACATGGAGATCACCTTCCTCCCCACAAATACATCAAAAATACATCTACATGTGGAACAACTCCTACAGAACACCTACTGAACGCTGGCAGAAGACCTCAGACTTCCTAAAGGCAAGAAACTCCCCATGTACATGGCTGAGTGGTTGACAGGGT
The DNA here is from genome assembly GCF_039906515.1 of Pseudorca crassidens. NCBI lineage: Eukaryota > Metazoa > Chordata > Mammalia > Artiodactyla > Delphinidae > Pseudorca > Pseudorca crassidens. The sequence continues at coordinate 20,369,907 of NC_090313.1, forward strand.
CTTGGTGTTCTGGCCTGGTGTCAGGCCTGAGCCTCTGAGGTGGGAGAGCCGAGTTCAGGACATTGGTCCACCAGAGACCTCCTGGCACCACATAATATCGATCAGCAAGAGCTTTCCCAGAGATCTCAGTCTCAACGCTAAGACCCAGCTCTACTCAATGACCAGCAAGCTCCAGTGCTGGACACCCCATGCCAAACAACTAGCAAGACAGGAACAAAACCCCACCCATTAGCAGAGAGGCTGCCTAAAAACCTAATAAGATCACAGACACCCCAAAACATACCACCAGAAGCAGTCCTGCCCACCAGAAAGACAAGATCCAGCCGCATCCACCAGAGCACAGGCACCAGTCCCCTCCACCAGGAGGCCTACAAAAACCACTGAACCAACCGTACCCACTGGGGGCAGACAACAAAAACAATGGGAACTACAAACCCACAGCCTGTGAAAAGCAGACCCCAAACACAGTAAGTTAAGCAAAATGAGAAGACAGAGAAATATGCAGCAGGTGAAGGAGTAACGTAAAAACCCATTAGACCAAATGAATCAAGAGAAAATATGCACTCTGCCTGGAAAAGAATTCAAAGTAATGATAGTAAAGATGATCCAAAATCTTGGAAATAGAATAGAGAAAATACAATAAGTGTTTAACAAGGACGTAGAAGAACTAAAGAGCAAACAAACAATGATGAACAGCACAATGAATGAAATTTAAAATTCTCTAGAGGGAATCAATAGCAGAACAACTGAGGCAGAAGAACGGATAAGTGACCTGGAAGATAAAACAGTGGAAATAACTACTGCAGAGCAGAATAAAGAAAAAAGAATGAAAAGAATTGAGGACAGTCTCAGAGACCTATGGGACAACATTAAATGCACCTACATTTGAAATATAAGAGTCCCAGAAGAAGAAGAGAAAAAGAAAGTGATAGAGAAAATATTTGAAGAGATTATAGTTGAAAAATTCCCTAATATCGGAAAGGAAATAGTCAATCAAGTCCAGGAAGAACAGAGAGTCCCATAAGGAAAAATCCTAGGAGAAACACGCCAAGACACATATTAATCAAACTATCAAAAATTAAATATAATGAAAAAGTATTAAAAGCAGCAAGGGAAAAACAACAAATAACATACAAGGGAATCCCCATAAGGTTAACAGCTGATCTTTCAGCAGAAACTCTGCAAGCCAGAAGAGAGTGGCAGGACATATTTAAAGTAATGAAGGGGAAAAACCTATAAGCAAGATTACTCTACCCACCAAGGATCTCATTCAGATTCAATGGAGAAATTAAAACCTTTACAGACAAGCAAAAGCTAAGAGAATTCAGCACCACCAAACCAGCTCTACAGCAAATGCTAAAGGAACTACTCTAGATGGGATCAATAGCAGAATAACTGAGGCAGAAGAACGGATAAGTGACCTGGAAGATAAAATAGTGGAAATAACTACTGCAGATCAGAATAAAGAAAAAAGAATAAAAAGAACTGAGGACAGTCTCAGAGACTTCTGGGACAACATTAAAGGCATCAACATTCGAATTATAGGGGTTCCAGAAGAAGAGGAGAAAAAGAAAGGGACTGAGAAAATATTTGAAGAGATTATAGTTGAAAATTTCCCTATATGGGAAAGGAAATAGTTAATCAAGTCCAGGAAGCACAGAGAGTCCCATACAGGATAAATCCAAGGAGAAATACACCAAGACACATATTAATCAAACTGTCAAAAATTAAATACAAAGAAAGCATATTAAAAGCAGCAAGGGCAAAGCAACAAATAACACACAAGGGAATCCCCATAAGGTTAACAGCTGATCTCTCAGCAGAAACTCTGCAAGCCAGAAGGGAGTGGCAGGACATACTGAAAGTGATGAAGTAGAAAAACCTGCAACCAAGATTAATCTACCCAGCAAGGATCTCATTCAGATTTGATGGAGAAATTAAAACCTTTACAGACAAGCAAAAGCTGAGAGAGTTCAGCACCACCAAACCAGCTTTACAACAAATGCTAAAGGAACTTCTCTAGGCAAGAAACACAAGAGAAGGAAAAGACCTATAATAACAAACCCAAAACAATTTAGAAAATGGGAATAGGAACATACATATCGATAATTACCTTAAATGTAAATGGACTAAATGCTCCCACCAAAAGACACAGATTGGCTGAATGGATACAAAAACAAGACCCATATATATGCTGTCTACAAGAGACCCACTTCAGACCTAGAGACACATACAGACTGAAAGTAACAGGATGGAAAAAGATATCCCATGCAAATGGAAACCAAAAGAAAGCTGGAGTAGCAATTCTCATATCAGACAAATAGACTTTAAAATAAAGACTATTAGAAGAGACAAAGGACACTACGTAATGATCAAGGGATCGATCCAAGAAGAAGATATAACAATTGTAAATATTTATGCACCCAACATAGGAGCACCTCAATACATAAGGCAAATACTAACAGCCATAAAAGGGGAAATCGACAGTAACACATACATAGTAGGAGACTTTAACACCCCACTTTCACCAATGGAATGATCATCCAAAATGAAAATAAATAAGGAAACACAAGCTTTAAATGATACATTAAACATGATGGACTTAATTGATATTTACAGGACACTCCATCCAAAAACAACAGAATACACATTTTTCTCAAGTGCCCATGGAACATTCTCCAGGATAGATCATATCTTGGATCACAAATCAAGCCTTGGTAAACTTAAGAAAATTGAAATTGTATCAAGTATCTTTTCCGACCACAACGCCATGAGACTAGATATCAATTACAGGAAAAGATCTGTAAAAAATACAAACACATGGAGGCTAAACAATACACTACTTAATAACGAAGTGATCACCGAAGAAATCAAAGAGGAAATAAGAAAATACCTAGAAACAAATGACAATGGAGACAGAATGACCCAAAACCTATGGGATGCAGCAAAAGCAGTTCTAAGAGGATAGTTTGTAGCAATACAAGCCTACCTTAAGAAGCAGGAAACATCTCGAACAAACAACCTAACTTGCACCTAAAGCAATTAGAGAAAGAAGAACAAAAAACCCCAAAGTTAGCAGAAGGAAAGAAATCATAAAAATCAGATCAGAAATAAATGAAAAAGAAATGAAGAAAATGATAGCAAAGATCAATAAAACTAAAAGCTGGTTCTTTGAGAAGATAAAAATAGATAAACCATTAGCCAGACTCATCAAGTAAAAAAGGGAGAAGACTCAAATCAATAGAGTTAGAAATGAAAGAAGAGAAGTAACAACTGACACTGCAGAAATACAAAAGATCATGAGAGATTACTACAGGCAACTCTGTGCCAATAAAATAGACAACCTGGAAGAAATGGACAAATTCTTAGATATGCACAATCTCCCAAGACTGAATCAGGAAGAAATAGAAAACATGAACAGACCAATCACAAGCACTGAAATTGAAACTGTGATTAAAAATCTTCCAACAAACAAAAGCCCAGGACCAGATGGCTTCACAGGCAAATTCTATCAAACATTTAGAGAAGAGCTAACACCTATCCCTCTCAAACTCTTCCAAAATACAGTAGAGGGAGGAACACTCCCAAATTCCTTCTACGAGGCCACCATCACCTTGATACCAAAACCAGACAAGGATGTCACAAAGAAAGAAAACTAGAGGCCAATATCACTGATGAACATAGATGCAAAAATCCTCAAGAAAATACTAGCAAACAGAATCCAACAGCACATTAAAAGGATCATACACCATGATCAAGTGGGGTTTATTCCAGGAATGCAAGGATTCTTCAATATACGCAAATCTATCAATGTGATAAACCATATTAACAAATTGAAGGAGAAAAACTATATGATCATCTCAATAGATGCAGAGAAAGCTTTTGACAAAATTCAACACCCATTTATGATAAAAACCCTGCAGAAAGTAGGCATAGAGGGAACTTTCCTCAACATAATAAAGGCCATATATGACAAGCCCACAGCAAACATCATCCTCAATGGTGAAAAACTGAAAGCATTTCCACTAAGATCAGGAACAAGACAAGGTTGCCCACTCTCACCACTCTTATTCAACATAGTTTTGGAAGTTTTAGCCGTAGCAATCAGAGAAGAAAAGGAAATAAAAGGAATCCAAATCCGAAAAGAAGTAAAGCTGTCACTGTTTGCAGATGACATGATACTATACATAGAGAAACCTAAAGATGCTACCAGAAAACTACTAGAGCTAATCAATGAATTTGGTAAAGTAGCAGGATACAAAATTAATGCACAGATATCTCTGGCATTCCTATACACTAATGATGAAAAATCTGAAAGTGAAATGAAGAAAATACTCCCATTTACCACTGCAACAAAAAGAATAAAATATCTAGGAATAAACCTACCTAAGGAGACAAAAAACCTGTATGCAGAAAATTATAAGACACTGATGAAAGAAATTAAAGATGATACTAATAAATGGAGAGATATATCATGTTCTTGGATTGGAAGAATCAACATTGTGAAAATGACTCTACTACCCAAAGCAATCTATAGATTCAATGCAATCCCTATCAAACTACCACTGGCATTTTTCACAGAACTAGAACAAAAAATTTCACAATTTGTATGGAAACCCAAAAGACCCCAAATAGCCAAAGCAATCTTGAGAACGAAAAACGGAGCTGGAGGAATCAGGCTCCCTGACTTCAGACTATACTACAAAGCTACAGTAATCAAGACAGTATGGTACTGGCACAAAAACAGAAATATACATCAATGGAACAGGATAGAAAGCCTAGAGATAAACCCACACACTTATGGTCACCTTATCTTTGATAAAGGAGGCAGGAATGTACAGTGGAGAAAGGACAGCCTCTTCAATAAGTGGTGCTGGGAAAACTGGACAGGTACATGTAAAAGTATGAGATTAGATCACTCCCTAACACCATACACAAAAATAAGCTCTAAATGGATTAAAGACTTAATTGTAAGCCCACACACTTTCAAACTCTTAGAGGAAAACATAGGCAGAACACTGTGTGACCTAAATCACAGCAAGATCCTTTTTGACCCACCTCCTAGAGAAATGGAAATAAAAACAAAAATAAACAAGTGGGACCTAAGGAAACTTCAAAGCTTTTGCACAGCAAAAGGAAACCATAAACAAGACCAAAAGACAACCCTCAGAATGGGAGAAAATATTTGCAAATGAAGTAACTGACAAAGGATTAATTTCCAAAATTTACAAGCAGCTCATGCAGCTCAATAACAAAAAAACAACCCAATCCAAAAATGGGCAGAAGACCTAAATAGACATTTCTCCAAAGAAGATATGCAGACTGCCAACAAACACATGAAAGAATGCTCATCATCATTAATCATTAGAGAAATGCAAATCAAAAACTACAATGAGATATCATCTCACACCAGTCAGAACGGCCATCATCAAAAAATCTAGAAACAATAAATGCTCGAGAGGGTGAGGAGAAAAGGGAACACTCTTGCACTGCTGGTGGGAATGTGAATTGGTTCAGCCACTATGGAGAACAGTATGGAGGTTCCTTTAAAAACTACAAATAGAACTACCATATGGCCCAGCAATCCCACTACTGGGCATACACCCTGAGAAAACCATAATTCAAAAAGAGTCATGTACCAAAATGTTCATTGCAGCTCTATTTATGGTGGCCCGGAGATGGAAACAACGTAAGTGCCCATCATCGCATGAATGGATAAAGAAGATGTGGCACATATATACAATGGAATATTACTCAGCCATAAAAATAAACGAAATTGAGCTATTTGTCATGAGGTGGATAGACCTAGAGTCTGTCATACAGAGTGAAGTAAGTCAGAAAGAGAAAGACAAATACCATATGCTAACACATATATATGGAATTTAAGAATAAAAAATGTCATGAAGAACCTAGGGGTAAGACAGGAATAAAGACACAGACCTACTGGAGAACGGACTTAAGGATATGGGGAGGGGAGAGGGTGAGCTGTGACAAAGCGAGAGAGAGGCATGGACATATATACACTAACAAACGTAAGGTAGATAGCTAGTGTGAAGCAGCCGCATAGCACAGGGAGATCAGCTCGGTGCTTTGTGACCGCCTGGAGGGGTGGGCTAGGGATGGTGGGAGGGAGGGAGACGAAAGAGGGAAGAGATATGGGAACATATGTATATGTATAGCTGATTCCCTTTGTTATAAAGCAGAAACTAACACACCATTGTAAAGCAATTATACTCCAGTAAAGATGTTAAAAAGAAAAAAATTAAGAAAAGAACTACCATACAATCCAGCTGTCCCACTTCTGTATATTTTTCCAAAGAATACAAAAATACTAATCTGAAAATATATACATACCCCTATGTTCCCTGCAGCATTATTTACAATAGCCAAGACATGGAAGCAACCTAAGCGCCCATCAACTGATGGATAAAGGAGTTGTGGTGTGTGTGTGTGTGTATATATATATATATATGTATGTATATACATATTCATACATACATACACAATTGAATACTACTCAGCCAGAAAAGAGATGAAATCTTGCCATTTGTTAGAACATGGATGGACCTTGAGGGTAGTATGCTAAGTGAAATAAGTCAGGTGAAGAAAGACAAATACTGTATAATTTCACTCATATGTGGAATATAAAAAACTAATAAACTAAAAAATAATAATAATAATGAACAAAGCAAACCAAACAAAAACAAACAGAAACCCATAGATATAAAGAACAGAAGAGTGGTTACCAGAGGGGGAGGGGTGGAGGGAGGGTGAAATGGGTAAAGGAGATCAGTCTCCTTTACCATACATGTCTCCTGTATGGTGATAGACGGAAACTAAATCTTTGATGGTGAGCACTTTGTAGGGTATACAAAAGTAGAAATATTGTACACGTGAAACTTACATAATGTTATATATAAATTTTACCTTTATAGAATAAAAAAGACATTCCCCCTCCCCCCAAAAATAATAATACTGATAATGTATTTATTGAGTAATTGACACGTGGCAGATGCTATACATATATACAGCTTTTCCTGCAGTTTTATTTTATATATATATATATATATATATATATATATATATATATATATATATATGCAATTTAACCAGTCGATACTGTCAAGGGCTCTTTTCTGAGTGCTGATTTTTTTTTTTAATTCACCGAAGCTAGCGTCTTGATAGAAACTTAACATTGTATTTAATGCATGGCCTAATTTCGAATTCCCTGATTTTATTTATTGTAGAAGAGAAGAATAGGTAAGGGCTTATTTGGTCTCTGGCTGTAGTCAGATTTCTGGGGAAATATCTGTCTTCCCATGGAATTTGGAGTTTTAATACCATTTTTACTTTTGCTTTTTCAACCAGCATGACTTCTGAGCATAAGGAACACAGGGCTATTGGCGGGGATCAGCAGTGGAAGGCAATTAAGTAAGACAGAGCCAAATAGCAGTCCAGAGATCTTGCTAATGTTCTCCTGTGGAAGTACATGCCCTATTGCGCATTATCATAGTAGCCTGGCTTTATAGTTCACTGTGCAGTAATTTCTCCTTCCTCTATAGGAGGGGATCATTCTATCATCTGTTTTGCCTATACATTTTACTCATGCAAAAATGTGTGTTGTTTCAGGTTCAGGTTGCTCAAATAGGAGAAAGTGAAGTGAGGAGTGTTATACTCCTGTTGATATGGCAAGTACTGTTCTCACTGTAACCTTACAAGTTGGAAGGGGCAAGTCAACTTTCTAGGGCTGCTTTTATAAGGGCACCCATTCATGAGGGCTCTTCCCTCATGATCTAATAGGCTCTTAATAGGCTAAGATTTCAACATAGGGATATTGGAATATTCAACAAACACTTAATCTACAGCAAATGGAAAGCACAATTCCCCAACAGGTCACTAGAAGGATGGTGACTAATCTTACTCCTTCTTCTACCCTACTGGTTCCAAGACCCAGGCTCAGGACTTAAATTTGTGAGTGGCAGAGATTCAGATAAAGTTGAATTTTAAGACCTTCCAGATATCTTCAGTCAAAGTCAGGAACCTAGTAAAGCTAGATGGGCTCTTCAGTCTTGGAATTGATATGCCAGAGTGCTCTGAACAGGCTGGACCTGGCAAGGAGTCCCCTCTGTATTGACAGAGTGTAGTGGCTTCTCATACTGAAATACGCATGCGCCTCTAACAAGGGAGGTGCCTCATAAGAGAAACTTTTCTTCACCTCCCCTGCTGGTAATCAGTTCAACGATAAGGGTCAAATCTTTGTAGCATCTGACTGGAATATAAAAAGGGATTTTATGCTGAAAGAGCTGCAGAATCTCTCTATGCACCAGCAGCATCTGAGAGAGCAAGGAAGGGACTGTGCCTGTGGATCAGGGAATAGAAGAGCATAAATTTGGATAAGCACAATTTTAATAATGGGGAAGCACTTTTCCGTGATACAAGATTTAACACTCTGGAAAGGGCTCTGGGAGATAGTGCTAATATACTGCTGAGATAGTTAGAAACTTGGAAAAAAATTATGGCCCTTACTAAATGGGGTAGAAATGCTAGAATTTCCCAGTGGACAGGAGAAAAGGGATCTAAAGGCACAAAAAGAGGGTGTGCTAGCATGGGTAGTCTACCAAATGCCAGAAGACTCAACAGTCTACAGCTTTTCCTTGGTGGGCCAAGAGGACATCCCATTTATTAAAGCAATAAGGAATGCACTCATGCGAAGGCAAGAGCTTTATTAAGAAATTAGGTTATGATTGTTCTCTGTCATCCAGTGCTGATGGTAGGAGATGCTATTACAGAATTTGGGTTTCTGAATCCAAGTGGAATAATAGGATACTGAAATAAATAAGGCTAAATGGGGAGACAACTCTCAGAAGCAAAATTATAGAAATCAGTGGCAAAATCTAAGTGGCAGTGAGTCCCAACCCATAGAAATTTATAGAGATAGTTAATAGAATATGATCTTCTCAGAGATATGATGAGTAATCATCACAGGGTATTACTTAATTTACTCAATAAAAAAATTCACAGAGGATAATTAGGATACTGATTTTAAAGTCATAACTCCTTGATCAGTTCCAGATCTTAGCCATTTCTCAAGTTCAAATGCATTTTCTGAAGATGGGAACTCCATTCTGCCTGTCTGATTTCTGGCTAGAGAAGGTTCTGGTATCCTGAAATTTTGCCAGGGATGCTTTCTGGTATTCAAACTTTTTTCCTTAAACTGATGATTAATTATCTTGAACCTGACATTCTCCCTTTTCAATGGATCCACAGTGCTCACCAATAGGCACCAAATTACATATTTTATCTACCATTCCTCCATTCCCATCCAGTTTCAAAGGTATTTCACCAGCCAGTAATCTTCCTTTCCCTGGTGAAAATATTAACAGTTGTACTACCAGAGCATGCCAGGAACACCTACACATACTCCAGTTACCATCAGTGATTGAAGAGATCTAGCCAGCCAGCATGTGATACATTTCCAAAATCTCCAAAATTTGCTTCCTAAGACCACCCCAAATCTAGTACCAATTGGTTTAAAATCAATTTACTGGAAATGAACTCTACTTTGGAGAATATCATGCAAGAGCTTTATTGAAGTGTATTCTTAGGAGATATACCTAAGAAGAAGTTAGGAAGGCAGATGGGGGTAGAAGGAGAAGCTGTTAGATAGTGACTCCTATGTGAAGCTGTGAAGCTTGGATGACCCTTCAGAGTTGACCGAAATTGAGGGAAAGGACCAGACCTTTGTATCTGTCATTGGCTTCCAGCTCTCTCCAGGAGCTGAGAGATGGGTTTGGCAGCTCTTGGGATGTCTGGAAAAAATCATCAAGGTACCACCTATGACAGTGTTATTTGTGACTTTATTTTGCATTTCCATATTGATTTATGAATTTTAGCACATTATCAGAAATCATAATTGTGTTTTTAAGGTCCTTTACATGATTGTTCATTTGTTGTCTGATTTTTCTATCAGCTATTTTAGAAATATATGAAAGTATTAAATTATGATTGTGGATTTGTTTATTATTCCCTAATTCTGCTAAATTTTGCTTTAGATAATTTCACTACGTTTTGAGTGCATACATTCTCAGAATTGTTCATACTCTTGTTGAATTAATGCTTTTTAAGCTCATTGATGTCATATGGCTACACTTATCCTTGGCCAACGATTTGCTTTATTTACTATGCAAATGATTCCATTTATGTTGTATATATTTTAAAACAGAAATAAATTGATAGACACCTGGTCAACATTGATGAGACCTTGATATCAAGTCAATTATTTAAAGTGCTTTAAATTATAGTTGACTGTGAGAGTTGTCATTCACTTATAAAAATTTAAATGAAAAGATACACGCTACCTTTTCCACAAGAGTGTGAAGAAATATACTCATTTAAACTTCTCACATTTCTTTAGTTGTCAAATATATACATAAAAGTAACTTGAATCTTTTCAATATTTCTGAATTGGTTTGATTACCTCAAATTGTTAAATAAAATAATAAAAATTAGCTTTAGTAATTAAACAAATATAAATTTCTTTGGTTTTTTGAAAATTGGAGATTTCTAGAAACTTATTAATCTTAATTAAATGAAAAATAATATACTGGCTCTTTCAGAGGAACACAGAATAGCAATGGAGTATGGGAAATCTTAAAGACACACATTTCTACTTTCTCTTCTATTTTACAGAAGAAGAAAGAGATATAGAAATATTGAGTACACATCCTCAAGTCACCAGTAAACTGACTGGCAAAAATAGGTCCAGTACCCATATCATGTGATCTCAACCCACACACAGTCAAGTAAAAGCTTTATTTGCTTTCGATTTCTTTCACTCATCAACACTGAATTTGTTTCTCTAAAGTGACATTTAGCATTGTTATATTATTCAATAAAAATATCCAGTATATTTTAAAATATATAATTAAATAATTCATTGAGCATCAAATTACTGAAGCATATTATACATGATCATTTAGTGTATGATCATTTAGAGTACACTGATTTGGAAATGTTTACTATTTCTATTAAATAGTAGTTGACAGTGATTTGAATTTATTTTTTGGACTGTTTTTTATGCTGTAGAGTGTACGCAGAGGGAAATAAAGCTGGGCAGGCTTCATATTAATTTGAATAGGGAGCTATAATTTTGGAAGTGCAAATGTAAAATTTATATCCAGGTCAAGTGATTCAAACACTAAGTAGAGCAGTGGGGGAAAAAAAGGGCAACATACAATCTCAACAGTGAAATGTCAGTGATGTAAATAACACCAAAAAAAAAAAAAAAAAAAAAAAGGTGTATTCTCTTGCTTTCTGCCGGCAGCAAAGCTTAATTTGCCACAAGTTTTAAAAAATGCAGAAAAGGGAATAAAAATTTGCTTGAAGAATAAGTAAATAGAAAACAATTCCACACCTTAATTTAGAAGCTATTTACACATTTTTATCTGTTTTAGCAATGCATATATGCTGGTTTAAAGAAGGCAATTTTGTATTCTGTAAGTGAGTAATCAGTGAGGGAAAATACAGACTAAAAATGTTTCTTCAGTGTTCGAATTAGAATGGAGGAGAGAGAACTACAACTTTTATCAGTGTTCATTTGAATTACCATCTTGTTCAAAAAATCAGTACTATACTGCTGACTTTGAATGTTTCACCTCTCTCCTGTTAGTCGGGAAATAGAGAAAATATTTTCTCTACTCCCAGTACCTTTTCTGATTAAATTTCACACATAGAAATGAGATCGTAATCAGAAGAGTGAAACTTCTTGTCTTAATTGGGTTAGAATTCTAAATAGCTGTTTCATAGGAATTGATACCAAATTAACTGGATTTAAATATCTCCATCTCAAATATTTTTTACATTTAATACAATTGATACTTGGTATTTACCCTTATGTCCTTAAAAGAGTAATAGAAAAAAGTTATCAAATATGAAATGCTTCGCTCTGCTTAAAACCATATCACCTGTCCATAGCATTTGAAGAATTTCTGAAACGTACTGTGGCAGAGACGTGGTAGTACACTGCTCACATTTAGGAGAGAAGCTGCTATGTGGAACAGAATCAGCTGACAGCCCCAGCTCCCATGCCTTCACAGTTCACTGCAACACGCCAGCCAAGGTCCTGGGATCTCTGGGCTGTCCCAGTCAGCCAGTGACTGGAAGCAGCAGAGGTTCTAGGGCTGAGCCCTTGCTGTCCAGCGCAGAACTCCTCTAACAGGCAGCCTTTGCTCTGGACCTCTCCCTTTGCCTGAGCTACACTGCAGTCCGGGGCTTTCCATGACCTCTCCTTCTCCCTTCCCTATTTCTCTTCAGTGGAGCCAGACCTGACTCATGTTCGGAAACTCTCTCTAATTCTCTTTCCTCCTCCTTTTATACTTTACAGGAGCACTCAAAGAAACATTTTATATTTCTGATTAAGTCTTGGTACTTGTTTTCTGGAGAACCCAAGCTAACACACACACACACACACACACATACACACACTAGATGGAAGTCAAAATTGGAAAAAACCTGAAAAATTCACAATGGATTCAGACATAAGACAGAACCAACAAATAAATAACTCTTAAATGAGGCTGTGAGTGAGGAACCCAAACCAGGGACAACCAGGGCTATGAAGAGACTTTGCTAACCGGCAATTGCAAGACCAATTAGCTTTAAAAAAGGCTACTCCATGTATCAGTTCCTTATTTGTAAATTGTCTGGCTCATGCATTTAAACTTGGACCTAATACTCTGAGATTAGCTTGGTAAATAAACAGGATGATTGTCCTGGATGTTCTAGAGTGCATTTTTATGTCTGGATAGAGTCTTAAGTAAGATTTGGCTGCCATAATGGGCAAAGAGCCATCTCTTCCAAAAGTATAGCTCCACATTTAAACTAATACAAAGCATACCCAGCTTCATTTCCTTCTGAATTTCCATTTAGAGCAAACATTTAAAACATAATTCTTTTCTAAGAGAATGGTGATTTTTCCCTTAAACTGACTGCCAAGAATTTTAAAATATTTCAGGAAACGTACAATACAAAAAGAGGAAACTTAAAATGGGTAACTAGAGGAAAACAAACTTAAAGATGGAGACAAGACAAATTATGTGTGCTCATACATATAAATATACAAATGTGTATTACATAAATTAACATTTGATATAAGTTACTTATTATTAGTGTCTTCAGAAAGATGATATAAGATATTGTATCTGTTAACTGGGCAAGATTACTTTGGGGTAAAAAAAAACTCTCTCCCCTCTCTCTCTCTCTCTCTCTCTCTCTATATATATATATATATATACATACACACACACACACACACACACATACATACATAGAAAGTAAATTATATACTGTTAACTATAACAAGATCAAGAATTGAGTGGGCTCAAAAAATAAAACTATTTATCTTTCCTAATCTCTTCAGATCTCTCCAGAATCTCTAAATGACTCTCCAATTAAGAAGTGGTTTCCAGGAAAAAAATCACATTCAGCTTGCTCTCAGGAAAACATGGTGTAAAAGTATAGCCAAGGGTGTGACTCTAAAACTCTTAGTTAAAGTCAGAAAATTTTATAATGGTGTCTATGAACTGTTCAAACAGACAACAAACCTATAAAGATAGTAAAGATGTGCCACACAGTCTCCATTAATTCCTAAGATTTCTAAGAATCCCATAATGGAATGAACTCCAATAAGATTTATAGAAAACTCACAGTGTTTAAGAGGAAGAGATAGTAAAAAATAAGAAGATACTTTGGAGCCCCAAACTACTATGTGCAGGAAGCAGCCTGAGAAAAATCACTCACCTGCAAACCTGGGTTACATATTATGTTAAAGGAATTTTAATGCTAAAGGTGGAACCCAAAGCCCAGGGTAGAGCCAAGATTGATGGAGAATGTTCCCAGGCAGTAGGATTGAGCACTAATTGAGAAACTGCCAACATACGCTAGCCTGGATTTCAGAAGTGCTACTGACTGTTGACTGCTCTGTGCCTCTCCTTGCTTCCCCTTTAGAATGGGAGTGTCTGTAGTAGTTACTTTACATTGATCCTACTATTGAATGTTGAGATGAACAGGAGTAAATACCTTGACAGGACTTCTGATTAAGAGGAATGGTATTCGGGCTTCCCTGGTGGCGCAGTAGTTGGGAGTCTGCCTGCCGATGCAGGGTACGCAGGTTCGTGCCCCGGTCCGGGAGGATCCCACATGCCGCGGAGCGGCTGGGCCCGTGAGCCATGGCCGCTGAGCTTGCGCATCCGGAGCCTGTGCTCCGCAACGGGAAAGGCCACAACAGTGAGAGACCTGCATACTGCAAAAAAAAAAAAAAAAAAGAGGAATGGTATTCAAGGAGTAGTACCCCAAAAATTATACCTAAGAAGCCTCATCGGTTCCTGAATCTGAATTAGATGACAGGATCCTAAAGCTCAAACCTGATACTAATGATATAATAGATGAGACCTTTGAAGATCTTAGGTGGTACAGAGTTTAAAACGCACGTGGGAAAAAAGTAAATAATTTGTGGTCAGAAGCTAACTGTGATTGCTTTAAAATACTTCAGTAAACCACTTGATACTTCCACCAATATGGAGGTCTAATTTACCTTCCCTTGAATATGAGCTGGCTTTAGCGATTCACTTTTAACCAATGGAAGGTAACAGACTGACGTTGTGTGATTTGGGAGGCTATGTTAGAAAAGATGAAACAGCTTCTACCTGTTTTTTTCTATTGGGATAGTTGTTTTGTTTTGTTTTTACTTTTCAAGTGGCCATGGATTACATACCCAATTGTCCTAATTTTATACCACTATAAACATTTCACTACATTTTAACAATTCAAAACAGCATAAATCATATTCTCTGAGGTTCGGTGAACTAAAACAAGGAATGTGTATCTTGGAAATATACACAAATTGCTTACAATTGATACAATATGATTTGTGGTGAGGGTGACATTAGATCTGAATCTGGAAGCATTGAGACTAAAGTCCCTGACACCTAGTAGGCAAATAGTCGATAATAATTTGCTGAATCAATCAATGCACACATGCTTGGTAGAGACTTAAGGGCATTTGAGATGGCATAAGTTTATATAAATAGGGAATGAGCTGGAAATGCCTATGCCATACAAAAAATCGGGAGAAATTTGTATTTTAGACTGTAGAAATTTTAAAAGAGTTCTCTCATTATTTTTTCCTTTTTTTTTTTTTTTTTTAACTGTGTTAAGTAGCAAATTATAGTACAGGAATGGAATCAGAATATGCTACTAACTTACCTATTAATATTTATTTGACTGATAAATTTTAACTTAAACTAAAAGAGTGAATTTGTAAATCTTATGCACAATTTTGGGTCTCATACAACGAAGTATGAATAAGTAAATGTTATTTAGCCAAAAGGCCAAATAAATAATAGTGAAGTGTCCTGATTCTGATCTTTTTACATATTCTTCCCCTCCCATTTCCCCACTGAAGAATAGTACATGACAATTCGGAAGAGCCAGCATATTTGCAAGTTTCTCTGATTATCTCTCATAAATCTTCATATTGGCAGCTGGAGATACCAGAAACAAAATGTTTTAAATAAAGTACACTGTATCTCCACACAAAAAGAAAATATACTCTAATTGTTCAGGTCACAAGCTTCTAGTTCTGACAAAGACACAATTTTAAACAAAACAAGGAGCTCTTTTAAGTTATATAAAAATCAAATAAAGTGAGCAAACCTGTATAAATGTCCATTTTATGTGTTAATGTTCTTAAATGGGAACTGATTTCTCCAGTTTTGATTGTTTCCCGTTATGTACAGAAAGAAATACTCCAGGGAAATGAAAAGATTTCTAACACAAAGTGCACGGCATGAATCCATTCAGCTGACCACAGGATACTGCTACATCTCTGCTGGATTAAAACTTCGAACCCATTAAACAGGGCGGACGCACTGTAACTTCCGAAGTCAAAAGTTCAGCAGGGAGTGTTTCAGGATGCTTCCTACCTCTAATTTTCTCTAATTTTCCCAGACGCTGTTGTCATCTCCTAGGACACAGTGGTCAATAACTGCCATGACTCTCTGTCCATGTTAAGAACCTATTTTCTCCATTAATTGGCGAAGCAGCAGCGACTCAGGGAAAAAAAAGGAAAGAAGAAAAGCTGCTTTAAAATATATTGTGGGGCTTCCCTGGTGGCGCAGTGGTTGAGAATCCACCTGCCGATGCAGGGGACACGGGTTTGTGCCCCGGTCCGGGAGGATCCCACATGCCGCAGAGCGGCTGCGCCCGTGAGCCATGGCCGCTGAGCGTGCGCGTCCGGAGCCTGTGCTCCGCAACGGGAGAGGCCACAACAGTGAGAGGCCCGCGTACCGCAAAAATAAAATATATTGTGATACGCTTTCATTCTGAAGTCAGGAAAGGTTACGTTAGGGAAGCTATGTATGATGCTGTCACCTTTGAAACCTTGGCTTTCCTTGCTGATTATAGACAGTTCTGAGGTGGGACAAAACAAATTAGTCACACTTTGTGAGACTGACACTTTCTTCTTTTGCCATATGGGGTAACCGAGGAACTAACTATGTAATGCTTTCTAATTTTCTGGCTGTGAATCTAGCAAGTAGTTTTCCAAATGTAATAATCTTTGAAGGCCATATAATGGTCACATTTTCTGAATCACCGTTATAGACACGGTGCTTTAGAAAAACAATTGATTTTATCTATCTCCCCATAAACGACCTCCAATTTTACTATCTCTATAATAACTTTTGTAGATGTGTGTGTGTGCGCACTATCTAATCTAATAAAAATACTGATTATTAATTACTGATAGTGCTGCTGCCTATCTCCTCTTCCCAGAGTGGAATTACTCAGGCAGTTTAATATTGGAACTTTTTTTGGCAATAGTTTTATAGATAGACACATGCTTTTTAGTAAATACTCATCTGCAAACTGAAAATAGTTTCTTTTTCTGATTTGTATAAATATTTTATAAAATAAAATTACTCACTAGAGAAAATTAGTTCAAAGGAAGTATATATATATTCTTAAATATACTAAAATATTTCATGTAATTCTCATACTGTTTATATAGACTGAATAAGGTACAAACATACATGGGTGAAAAATACAATTTTAAGTAATTATATGCATTTTTTTTACATATGGAGAAAACACATTTTTAATACATACAACCTCCATGGACAATGCTTAAATAGTATCAACACCTAGTCTTATAACACAATTTTAGTTCTCAAAAATTACACCATTGAATTTTCAAATGGCCTGACTGTACATATTATGTGTATTTATGTATAAGTATTCATTACATATATATAATAATATACATATATATACCTATGTATACACAATATATACATATATACACATGCTATTTCAGTTTAGAACTTCAACTAATGTCCATTGATAATAGAGCATTTAACAGAAGTCTTTAAACAGAACTTGGCTCTGCTGAATAAATTCCATTTATAGTTCCATTTAGAGGAGTATCTCTATTATAATTTCCCATCAGGTTGTCTCTCAATGAATTGCAATATCAATGTACTGAAAAATAACATTCCAGTTTCACATATAAAAGCCATAGAAATCCAACAACACCTCAAATTATTTCCAAATCTAGTATAAATAATTCTTCAGATTTTACCATTTCTGAATCCTGATAACTTGATTATGCTTACTTCTTCACCCACAAGAGAAAGCAACACTGCTATACAGTAGTATCTTTATCAACATATTAACAGTGCTTGTATATGATACTTAGAGAAAACACTGATAATGAATTAGAAGTGCACAAAAATTACCAGTAGAGCTCTGTAAAATATTAAGATTTCACATTAAATATTTGCACCCCATGTATGCATTTTCACACCCTCTTGGAAGTTCACTAAAATTATAGTAAGAGATAGAAAAAAAAAAAAGATGTACCAAGACAGACACCATGAAGGAAAAGAAAATAATTAATTAGTGATATTGACATTTTTTTGAGGGTGGAAATAAGCAAAGTGAGGCAAATTACACCACCAAAACTATCGATAGAACTCCAGAGAGCTCAGAGCTAGGAGGTCCAAGGTTTGTAAATCATAGTGCGAGCAGAAAGGTCTGGACAAGAATATGGTTAAAGCCATTTGAAGAGTAGCTAGGATCCTCAGGATTGTATGCCAGCCTCCTCATGCTCAAAAGAAAGGAGTATGTTTTAACCCTTTGTAAAATTGAAGTATAATTAATTTCAGGTGTACAGCAAAGTGATTCAGATATATAGTCTTTTCCTGTTATAAGTTATTGAAACATACTGAATATAGTTCCCTGTGCTATACAGTAGGTCCTTGTTGTTTATCTATTTTATATGTAGTAATGTGTATATGTTAATCCCAAACTCCTAATTTATCTCCCCTTCTACCTCTGCTATCCCTTTTGGTAACCATAAGTTTGTTTTCTATGTCTGTGAGTCTATTTCTGTTTTGTAAATATGCTCATTTGTACCATTTTTTTAGATTCTACATACAAGCGATATCATATGATATTTGTCTTTGTCTGACTTACATCACTCAGTATGACAGTCTCTAGGTCCATCCATGGTGCTGCAAATGGCATTATTTCATTCTTTTTTATGCCTGAGTAATATTCCATTGTGTATATATGTACCACATCTTCTTTATCCATTCATCTGTCCATGGACACTTAGGTTGCTTCCATGTCTCAGCTATCATAAATAGTGCTGCTATGAACATTGGGGTGCATGTATCTTTTTGAATTTGTATCTTTTTTCTCTGCCCAGTAGTGAGATATAAAAAATAGAGTTACCATATGATCCAGAAAAGCTGAGAAATTGAACAGAAGAGCCTCCCTCTCAGTTTATTAGCACAGTGGAAAGTGAGTGAATCTGCATATTCCGTCATGGACATCTGACATACCCCTCACTATTCCTCTTCAGTCTGGAATTCTGACAACCAAGTGTATACAAGTGCTTGGGCATATCCCCTCATGCACAAACACACATCTAGAAATAGATTGGAGTACTTCCGTTCCCCCCCAACCCAGGAGAATCTGAATTACATCTGAAAGAAGTCCTATAACTATTGACACTTAGGGGTTCCCTTAGTAAGAAAAGCTGCTTTCTGCTTAGTCACTTTGCTGAGATCAATCACTCTATAATTCCTAATATTAAACATTAACTTTCCAATCTCCTTTTAATAAATTTCCCTAAATGTGTACTGGAAGCATAGGGTCACCAAACATTACAATAAAGACTAACACTTGAAAAAGAGATTAAAATAAAACAGAAACCAGATGGAAACATAGATGATTCAAGAAGCAGACAAAAATAATCTTAAGAATTTTTTTAGTATACAAGAGATATGAAAGAAGGTGCACACATGAAACAAAAATATATACGTTCACCGAAGAGGATATATAGATAGCAAATAAGCACATAAAATGTTGCTCAGGAAGATGTAAAGATAACAAATAGCATACAAAAAGATGCTTCATATGTCATCAGGGAAATGTAAATTAAAGCAACAAGGTACAGCTCCACATCTATTAGAATGGCCAAAATCAGAACACTGACAACACCAACTACAGGCGAGAATGTGAAGAAATTTGTGCTAGTTTTGCTGTTGTACCTCAAACTGCAAAAGTTACTGCTACAGTGCATGATAAGTACTTAGTTAAGATGGAAAAGGTGTTAAATTTGTACAAGATAATTATGGGGGGACGAAAGACTACATTTATATAACTTTTATTACAGTATATTGTTATAATTATTGTATTTTATTATTAGTTATTGTTGTTAATCTGTTACTGTGTCTAATTTATAAATTAAACTTTAAAAATATAGCCTATGTAGGGTTCGGTACTATCTTCAGTTTCAGGAATCCACTGGGAGTCTTGGAACGTATCCCCTGCAGATAAGGGGTTGGGTGGGTATGTATGGTCTATTTCCAGTTAGTTCCAAAACTACCAATTAAATTGATGGGTCCTGGTAATGTGGAAAAGATACATACAATTTCTGAGATTCAGATTTTTTTCTCTCCAGGGAAAGAATCAGTATTGTTTTGAGGGTAGGAAAGCACTTAACAATTCTCTAACAGTCTATTCCAAAGGAAAAGTATAAAAGATTTCTCTGTATAGAAGTAAACACCCTTTCAAGGGCCACACAACAGGCTATTTCAGCATTGCTTTTGCTTTCACAGCCCTTGCTGGTCAAGTAAGTTGAACATGCTGTTTGCACTGGTCTATTCTCCCACAGGGAGGGGTGGTTTCCAGTTGATGTGTTTGATTGCTTTTCTGTATACAATTTAAACCCTGGAATTTTGTAGCTTTTAAACAGCAACCTAAGGTAGATTATGTCTTTCCCAGTACGACTGCCAATTTCAGTGTTTTTGAGAGGATAAGAGATAGGAGGTGGGGTGAGAACCAGGGGAAATCATCAAAGGAATGTAAAGAGAGCCGGGGCACAGAAAGAAAAGTGAAAAATAGAGATCACAGGGAAAATATTCTTGTTATGCATCGGCTGTTTCCAGAGTGGGCGAGTATGTTTTCAACTTCAGATCCTATGTTGAATCAAATACTCTTCCCAGCGCTCTGTTTCCTGCTGATGATATTCTTGTTCCACACTCCTGACACTGCTGAGCAAGTTCTGCATTTTGATAAGGTCTGATTGTAAAATGAGTGACCTTAAATCCATTGCTACCAAGGGATTCCTGCTAATGGGTTTAGTCTGAATTATAGTAGTAGTAAGATAAATATGTCCACTCGACCATGTGTTTATACCTTTCTCCATTTCTTTTTTTTTAACATCTTTATTGGAGTATAATTGCTTTACAATGGTGTGTTAGTTTCTGCTTTATAACAAAGTGAATCAGTTACACATATACATATGTTCCCATATCTCTTCCCTCTTGCGTCTCCCTCCCACCCTCCCTATCCCACCCCTCTACGTGGTCACAAACCACCTAGCTGATCTCCCTGTGCTATGTGGCTACTTCCCACTAGCTATCTATTTTACGTTTGGTAGTGTATATATGGGGAGAGGGAAGGGTAAGCTGTGACAAAGTGAGAGAGTGGCATGGACATATATACACTCTCCATTTCATTTTATATCTTAGTGATGAAATTGAATTAAATTGTCAAGATTCACAGTAAATGATCTGGTGTTCAGGATTCTCTAGTCCTAAAAACACCCCAAATTTCAGAAGCATACTATTTTTCTAGCCAAGTGAAAAAATATTTAAAAGCATGAGGCGCTTTAGAAATGCTCAGGGCTCAGATAAAATAATTTAATGCTTTTCATTCTTGATGTGTCCTCCTAAATCTGTCCTTATTTCTATGAAAAGTATCATATATGAAGGTGATATAATTGCTGAGATGCTAACTGTACAATAATTCAGAGAGAGAAGAAAATGCTTTATTAAAATAGTAAAGGATGCCCCATGAAATAGGTGGGGTTTAAGGTAAGTAATGAATACAATTTGGATAGTTTTTTTGAATGATGGACACATATGCCAGTCTCTCCCACAAATGGCTAATGGTAACATCAACCTATTTTTGTTTGTTTTCAGCGGTACATTGTTTCTCATAAATACTTATTTCAATTTGAACGTGGAGAAACATCAATCAAAGTCATGCTACATCACCACCAAGAAAACCTTTATGAAAAACGGACAGAATATTCTAGCGCATTCCTTTCCTCACGTCTCAGCAGGTAAAATCTCATATTGCACACTGCAGACTGAATAGTCTTCCTAGCTTTCAAAAATTAAAATCTTAATATGAAAAATCACTTTCTCAAAATTTATCAGTACTTCATCCTCCTTGTAAGATACAGTTTACATTCCTTGCCATATCATGAGGCTTCCATGATCTGTTTCTTTGCATATCTTATTCTCATTTCCAGTCACCTGCTACAAAGCCTACTCTCTGGTCACATCCCAGAATATTTCATAGGTTCCCATTTCTCCATGCTCTTAAATATGGTTCAACTTCAGCTTTCTCACTTTGGTGACTTCCCTTAAACACTCCTAAAGACTTGGCTCAAATGTATCCTCCCACGCAAACAAAGCCCTGATGATTTTATTTAATATTTCTATTTGCTCTAACCATTGCATTATTCTCATTTGTGTACAGCCTGTCATTTCTTCAATAACTTGTACTGCCATCTTTGTCATAAATATAAATTACCCATGTATGTAACTACTTCTCAAATCTCTTCATCATTCCATTGATGCCTTTTTCTGAGCTTATACTGTTTATCCGATCTGTATCTTTATGACAAGTACTTTCATGAGGTAGAATAAATTTTCCAGCTCTGTTGTTCTTCATGATTTTCATGGCTCTTCTTAGCTAGTCCTTTGCATTTCTATATATGTTTTAGAAACAGTGTTTCAGTTTCCTTATGCTATTGATACATGTTCATATTTGGTGGGGGGGATTACATTGAATCTCTGGATCAATTTGAAGAAAACTGATGTTTTCACATTATTGCATCTTTCAAATCATTAATGTAGAAAATCTACCTCTTTATTCCTCTTAATAAAGCTGTATAGTCTTACTATAGGGGCTTTGACATCTATTTGACATATTTTATAAATTAGATTCTTTTATTTCTAGCAATATGCTTGCTTTAAAGTCTTCTCATACTGTGATAGCTAAACTTTGTTTCGTGTGGGTATGGTATAACCTTTCAATCATTTACGAGTAAAATTTTCAGTATTCTTACATTTAAAATCTGTTTCTTATGACCAGATTTTTGAAAATTTTGTCTTTCATTGAGTACTTAATATATATGCTTGATTTGTATTGTTGATATTTTTACATTTAAATCTATCATTTTAGTATTTGATTTCTACCATTCCTTTCTTCTCTATATACCTTTCTTTCATTTATTACTTTCTTTTGATTACATTATTTTATTATCCCATCTCCCCACTCCATAGTTTCTTTGTGATTATTTGGTGAATACCATGTGCTCGCGTTACTTACTGAAATGCAATATAAATTAGTACTTTTACTACTTCTCTAACATTTCAAAATTGTTAGAACATTTTTACATTATGTACCTTTTTTTTTCAACTAGTGTACAGCTTTTTTTATCATGGTAAAAAACACATAACCTTAAATTTGCTATCGTAACTATTTTTGTGTAGAGTTCAGTAGTTTTCGCATTGGTGTGTTACAGATCTCTAGAACTTTTTCATCCAGCAACACTGAAATGCTATGCATGATAAACAACTTCCTACCTCCTCCCCCTAGTCCTTGGCAGCCACCTTACTACTTTCTGTGTCTGTGCTTTTGACTGCTTAGATAGTTCATATGAGTGGAATCATACAGTATTTGTTCTTTTTGACTGTCTTATTTCACTTTGCATAATGTCCTTGAGGTTCACCCATGTTGAAGCATGTGATAAGATTTTCTTCTTTCTTAAGTTTGCATAATATTTCACTGTATGTATATACCACATTTTCTTTATCCATTCATCTGTCAATGTGTGTGTATATATATATATATATATATGTACATGTGTGCATGTGTGTGTGTGTATATATATATATATATATATATCTCCAGAAGTGACACCACTGAATCATAAGGTAATTCTATTTTTAACTTTTTTTTTTTTTTTACCATTTTCCATAATGGCTGCACAATTTTAGATTTCCACCAAGAGTGCACATGGTTCTAAATTCTCTGCATCCCTATCAACACTTTATATTTTCTGTTCTGTTTTTATTGCAGTACGCGGGCCTCTCACTGTTGTGGCCTCTCCCATTGCGGAGCACAGGCTCCAGACGCGCAGGCTCAGCGGCCACGGCTCACGGGCCCAGCCGCTCCGCAGCACATGGGATCCTCCTGGATCGGGGCACGAACCCGCGTCCCCTGCATCGGCAGGCAGACCCTCAACCACTGCGCCACCAGGGAAGCCTTTTCTGTTCTTTTGATAGTGGCCATCCTGATGAGTGTGAGACAATATCTCATTATGGTCTTGATTTGTATTTCCCTAATGATCAGTGATGTTAAGTATTTTGTGCGTGTGCTTATTGGTTATTTGTATATCTTTGGAAAAATGTCTATTCAAGTTCTTTGTCCACCTTTAATTGTATGTGTTCTTTTGTTTTTGAGTTGTAGAAGTTCCTTGTATATGATGGATATTAACTCCTTATCAGATACATGATTTTATTTTTCTACCCTGCCATAGATTGTCTTTCCACTCCATTGATTGCTTCCTTTAATGCACAGAAGTTTTTAAAGTTTTATGTAGTCTCCTTTGTCTATTTTTGCTTCTGTTGCCTGTGCTTTTGGTGTCCTATCCAATAAATCATTGGTATCCTTCCCCCTTTTGGTACTTTTGGCACCCTTGTCAAAAAGTGTTTGTCCCCTTATGAGTTTATTTCTGGGCTCTCTAATCTGTTTCACTGGTATATATTTCTATCTTTATGCCAGTACTTGTGCACTAATTTTGGAATATATTTTTTCTTTATATGTATTATATCTATCCACAATCTGTTGTTATTTTGGTTATTATGTTTCTTGTTGTTTTTGTGCTATATAATCAATTTTTGTTTAAATATACCCACATATTTATGCTTCCTCTTGCTCTATATGTCTTCCTCTTACATCTAAGGTTCTATCTGGCATATTTTCCTTGTGCTTAAAAAACATTCTTTGATATGTCCTTTAACATAGATCTGCTGAAGAAAAATTTACTGTTTTTATTTGTTTAAAATGTCTTTTCTTTTATAAGCCTATTTTTTTTGACATTTTGTATTCTAAATTGGTTATTTTCTTTCAGCATTCTGAAATTTTCATTAACTGGTCTTCTGGCTTCGATTGTTTTCAGCTGAGAGATCAGATACCAGTCACTTTTCCTGATTATATCATTTCTTTCTTCTGCAGTTGTGCTTTATATTCAACCAATCTTCATAATTTATTTTCTTGTTTCTCCCCTGTGACTCTAATACACCAAAATGTGATTTTTTGACTTTTATTTATCTGCGTTAGATTTATAGTGATTCTTGACTCTGTAGCTTGAAATTTTCCAGCTACTATTTCTTACAGACATTATTTCTTCCCCATTCTCTCTCAGCTTTCATTATGGTGATACAATAACAGATATGTTAGACTTAACCATAATATCTATCCTTTTGAATATATGTATTTTCAGTTCCAAAATTTCTGTGATTTTCATTGTAATTTAGTCACTACCAAAATACTCCCTGACACTTTATTCTTTGAACATATCAATGAAAGATATAATTATTTGAAAATACATGTCTAATAACTGTATTATCTGCTCTTCCATATGTATCTTGTATTGTTTGCTTCTTGCTTTTTTTCAATTATATCTTTTCATCACACAATTCAGCTTATTTTTAACAAGTTTCTGGTATTCAATATAATATATTGGGGAGATACTATGAGATTCTGAATGATATTATCTTCCTCCAATGATGGTTTATTTTTGCTTTGTACAGGAAGCTGTGCTAAAGTTGGTTCACTTTAAACCAATGAATTATCTAGTAAATTTAAGTTGGGTTTCATCTCTTGTTAAGGTGGATTATTTACAATTCACCTTGCTACGAGACTGTGTCCTTATAAGGTCCTGACTGAAATCATGTGTCCTCATCAATTCCTCCCTTTTCTGGCATCCTGTGGTCTTCATTTTTTAAAAAAAATTCTTCCCAGCCCTGTGAGACTGTTGAAAGCTAATTCAACTTCTCTAAAACCAATTTTGAAATAAATAGTATCATGGAGGGAAAAAAACACAACAATTTCTGAGCACCCACTCTTGGAATACCTCCCCTCTTGTATCTGAGCCATGCAAATTCCCCCAGCCTTGGAATTCTTCCAATATCTTTTCAAAAAAAGAGCACACATACACAAAATTTGTTCAGTTTAGCCTACTGTTCTCTGTGAGAGGGGTTTCTGGAAGAGGAGAGTCCAACATTTCCAGAAGTGAAGTTTTATTAAAGGTTCTTAATATGGTACTCCACTGTTTTCCTATCTGCTTTCATTGAAGATTAGTGTTTTTATTTTTCTTTTAAATTAAATTATTGTTACTTATTTTATTGTTATCTAATCTTCAAAGAAGACTCTTTTTTAGGGAGAGTCTCACATGTGGCATGGTTTTGAAGCTTCAGAATATTTTGTTCCTGCCTTGCTTTCCAAGCGTATAATCAATCTCAACTAAGTTTTTATGTTTATTTATGACTTGTGGGTTTCCATCCACTGTAAATCTTTAAAATAGTTAATAGTTACAATGAGTTTTGCTGTGGGGTTTGATTTCTCTCAGAAGACGTTCACCCATCAAAGGCACAAAACAAAGACTTTTCTTCCTTGCCCTGAAATGGGGGCAGTTCTATAATTCTTCTAAACTGAGGATAGAGATCCTTGAGTTTCTCAGTTTTCTCAAGGGTCTAAGTTTCTAGTACCCATGGGAAACTGTAACATATTGTAGTAGAGCAGTGTTGGGAGATGTACTGAGTTTATATAACCTGAGCTTGAGTTAGGCTTAATACTTTGGGCTTTGACAGGCTGTTTCCTGATTCATGGCAGCTGCCCAGACTCTACGACCTGCAGAATTAAATCTTAACTGAAAAATCTCTTGCATCAGGAAGCTAATTTGTAATTCTTTACAATGAACTACTATCGCTGTAATAACAAAAATACGATTTTTAAAAAACAATCTTTTAAATGGTTAATTATGGTACTAAGATGCAGTATCTTGGGAGGAGGAACTATCATCTATGTAAACTGTTTTTTTATTAAATTCTCTTTGAATGTGGCATTAAGTCTCTTTCATGTTCTGCATATTTTTAACTTTTTAGTCTTGTCACTTCTAAACATTAGGCATTTTTGAATAGATTCTCTCACCTTTATTGCACATTTCCAATTTTTGAAACGTCTTGATTTTTCTTTTCATTCATCTTTATTTCCTACGACTCCTTTCCTGAATTGAATATGTACTTGCTCCCTACAGAATTGTGATGGTACCCAATATTTCCTCTGAACAGAACTCCAGATTTTAAAAAAAGCAACTATTTAAGCAATATTTATGTGTATGCCCTGTTACTCTACTTCTTTTATCTATGTATTTTTCAACCCCACTAAGATCTCAAGTTTTACTTTGCTCTGAGGGGCTACTACTGGTGCTTCACAAGTTTCTTTTGCAGGGACCATGTGAAAAATAATATATTCTTTCTCCAGTGCACATTCACATAACCTCACCTCCTCCTAGTTTTTGAAATACTACAAACACAATGCATATCCCTTTCTGCCATCACCTTTCCTGCTCCATACAGGAATGAGTCTTTCATCTGAATTAATATGCTAGTCACTCAGTCCAAGATGAGAAACATGATCAAGTGGAAGCGTCCCTGGAAGAGCAAATTCAATGCTCATCACTAGTTCAAAAGCTGCACACGTTACTGCTCTGTCTAGTTTAAGGTGAGCTTGATCTTATTCCAAAAATATTCCTTTATGCCCAATAAAACCAGCTCCCTCCTTGCTTCACTTTGCTTAACAAGCTTATAAATACATTTGTGAATTATGGTCTTGACTGATCTAATTGACTAAGACCGTGACTACTAAAATTAAAGAGGATTCCTTCCAGATGGAAGATCCTATATGTCACATTTGCTTGTGGATTGAGGACATTACTATTGGAGGACCTTGCACAATTCATTTGAACTGATCTCTTTCCACATGGGAGTTGCAACTGAGAACTATAGTTCTACTTCCATCTGTATTGCCCTGCATGAACTTGCTTCATACTTATCAGTGTAAAAATACTTCCTTTTCTGCAAAATGCAACAGAATGCTAGATGTGTAACGGATGTGAACAAATTTAAATCAAAACTCTGAATTCTTGAATTACATGTTGCTAACCAGCTAGCCACATAACACCAAGGAAAATGGAGGCATATCAATAATGCTGTCCAATTAAAACAGTATAAATGCAATTTTAAATAAAATATAGTTCAAAATTTAGAATGCAGTATATTTAAAGTTTCCAAAATTTAGAACTTAGAGAACTCAAATTTTAAAACAATTAATTGATTTTCTATTAACAATTATTATTTAGTCCTTTACTTTAAGCCTATGATATTAATTACATACCCTGAAAATAACACCTAAGTTTTCAGTGTTTATTTTTAATCTCCCTATTTTTCTTTCCCTGGTACCAGGAATGTGTAAGTTATACTCATGCAGAAAGGCATAATCTATGTGGAAATAAATGAACAATCATTTAAAACATATATTCACTAGGGCTGACTTATGGCAATTTAAGATGTTTACCATCCTTCCTTAATTCTTGTTCTCTTTTTATTTTTATATTGTGATATCATAGACCACACAGGTTCCACACAGATTCCAAATAGGCATATGAAAGTCCTGGAAGTCCAGATATTAGTAATTTATCCTTGGTAATCAGCTTCATGCCCTCACTCACTTCAGTTGAGTACAGACGGTCTAGTACATGTTGTACCTTATAACTTGTATGTACAGGTTGAAAAAAATAGGCTTTCACTTGCTGAGAATGTTGGTTTAGTTTATACTATATGGCATAGCCTGTTTTGTGGAAGGTGCATCATTTAAGGACGCAAGAAGTAACTTGTGAAGCCTTGAGTTTATGGGCACCATATATGTAAATTATACAAGTGATGTATGGATTGATTGCATCCTGGATAGCTGCCTGGCTGGCTGCCCTGAACCCCTTGCTGCTACCCTAATACTGCCTTCCCTGCTGGTCTTCAGGCAAGACCACTCAATATTAATAGCTCGATAATTCTGTAAATCCTCATTTGATGTTTTTGAAATAAAATTCATATTTTATGGCAAGACAAGAAAAATTTTCTCTGCCCTTTGGCCCCCTCTCTCCCTTCTACCCTGTGATGTATATCCTCATCATGCATCAACAAGATCTCCCCCACGGGCAGAGATAAACGCTCAACCATAAAGAGCAAGTTTTAATAAATGCCAGAGTGTTCCAAATCCAGTACCTTGGGAACCAAGTCTCTGCTAGGTGCAGCTGTGCTGGCTTGAAAAAAACTATTACATATATTGAAAAGATTTCTTAAAAATAACAAAACAAAACAAACAAAAACTTTGGCTCCCTCTTCTAATGACTCCATCTATGGTGCTCATCATTTAATAGATAACACACTGGATAAATTATCATTTAATAGATAACACACATGCTTATTTTTCAACTTACTAGTCATGGCTATTCTTATTCAATTTTCAATTACAGTGCCTGGCACTATAAACACTAAAAATGCACAGTCAAATAAATTAGTCCTACAGCTATATAAAACCTCTGAGTCCTAATCTGTAATGTCAGACATTTTCATTCATTATGAAACCTAGCAGGGCCCTACAAGGCGCTCCTAAGTACAAAAGGCTTTCCATGTCCCCATTTCTTGTTAGTAGACCTTCCCTGATTTCTAAAGGGCAGATTCAAACAGTTAAAAAAATGAGAGAATGCAGAAACAAAGGAAAAGCAATCAAGAAACAAGGGTGCAGCAATAAAGCAGAGTCCTAGATCCTCCTCAAGGGATATACATAACAATATACTCTTGATTTTTTTTTTGTTTGTTTGTTTGTTTGTTTTTTTGCGGTTCGGGGCCTCTCACTGCTGTGGCCTCTCCCGTTGCGGAGCACAGGCTCCAAACGCGCAGGCCCAGTGGCCATGGCTCACGGGTCCAGCCGCTCCGCGGCATGTGGGATCTTCCCGGACCGGGGCACGAACCCGTTTCCCCTGCATCGGCAGGCAGACTCCCAACCACTGCGCCACCAGGGAAGCCCTTGATATGTTCTTGAGGTCTTCTATTGGAACTAAGGTCCCTATCCAGATGAAGGACTGTAACTTCAGACTGAGCACAAAATTCGTGGAACACGAATTTCACTGCTACTTCACCACCAACCAATCAAGAGAAAGTCACACATCTGGTAGCACTCACCCCAAATTTTGCCTTTAAAAACTCTTCTCTGAAAACCATCAGGGAGTTTGGTCTTTTGAACACGAGCCACCTTTTCTCCTTGCCTGGCCCTACAATACACATTTCTCTGCTCCAGACTCTGACATTTCGGTTTGTCTGGCCTCACTGTGCATCAGGCTCAAAACGGGTTCAAAAACAATTATTGAAATTATTTAAACAATTATTTAAATCACATGAAATAATACTGGTGAAAGTGCTTTGGAAATATTGCCTCAAATGGAAAGAAATATTGCTGAAATGGATAAAGCCAGGTTATTCAGTACAGGGCTTAATCCTAAGCCTGTTGCTGTATCATTATGGTTATCATTATCTGTGAGTGTGTGTGTACATGCGTGCTGTGTGTGTACTTGCATGAGAGATAAAGAGGTGTTATCTTAGGTTGGGTTCTCCACAAGCAGGTCTTAAACAAGAATTTGCATCCAGGGGACTTCTTAGGGACAGGCTTGTGTCAAGACTGTTAAGGAAGTGAAGAGAACAGAGCAGGGCATGGGACATAGCTGAGCAAACTTGTGACTTGGCAAACTCCCAGTGCAGGTACGTCCTGCTCACTGCATTTGCCAACACAGCAGTTCCATAGCTCAAGGGCAGTCCTCAGAAGAGAGCCACAGATAGACAGTTAGTAGCAAAGTACTTAAAAATAGAGGATGGGTACATAAAAAGAATAAAAGGGCTTGATTTGTATATGGGTAGAGAACTGTTCTGTCAACTTCACCCTGTAGATGACAGTAAAGAAAACTCTTCCTCACTTAAAACAGCATTTGACTATTCACTGTGCCTGCCACTCTTCTTAGCAATGCAGCATCTTTCATTACTCAAGTGTGGATGAAAAAGACTTAAATACAAATATCCTTAAAGAAAGATAAGAAATCCATTAAAGTATTCATTCAAAGGTGTTTTCAACCAGCCTCTTTAGATTCTTTCTTCATAGACATAAAAAATGGAGAGAGAAGGAGAGAGGAAAATTAAAGGAGTATCACATCCAGAGCATATGATGTCATCATAATTTGCCTGGAGTCTTCTTGATCTACATTACTAACAATCACAGATATGGAAGTATTTTATCTGTGTAGTTTGTTGTCTTTGCTTTTTCATGTAACAATAGGCAATTAAGGTACACTTTGTACAGAAATTTTCTGCTTATAAGAAATTCAGAGAAAGCTTAAAATGCAAACATAAGAGTCCATGTTATCGACAATAAAGTCAGTAACTATAGTAACTACAAGGTGGATTATATTCTTAAATTGCCTTTGTAACCTAGATGCCAAATTCAGTAAGATGTGTTTATTTGTTGTGTTCTGTTTTCCAAAAAGTATTCATTGTCTGACATAGAACAAAATTATAGGTTATTTACAAAG
The DNA here is from genome assembly GCF_039906515.1 of Pseudorca crassidens. NCBI lineage: Eukaryota > Metazoa > Chordata > Mammalia > Artiodactyla > Delphinidae > Pseudorca > Pseudorca crassidens. Next base: position 20,401,249 of record NC_090313.1, read on the forward strand.
TAGAAATGTGTTAAACTTATTTTTAAATAGTACTTAAGTTACACATTCAAATAATATATTAAATACGTTTCTTTCCAACCTCCAGACATCTTTTCATTGGAAGGACTTCTTAAGCATAAAATAATAAGCTCAATTGTTAACCTGAAAAAAACTGAAATAAACATTTCACTGTGTATCCAAAATGTGTGTACTCTGTGTTTTTGGATTTAGTAGAAACGATATTGTGATTCAGCAAGTAAAATCATTTAAGTTACAGAATTAGAGAAAACTCTTAGAGAATGTTGTACTTAAATATATTTTGGTTAATATAAACTGAAACTCACTCAAGCTTGTTCAGACAAAGGGAGAGTCGACGTGTGTAAAAGCTAATCTCGGGCTTCCCTGGTGGCGCAGTGGTTGAGAGTCCGCCTGCCGATGCAGGGGACATGGGTTCGTGCCCCGGTCCGGGAGGATCCCACATGCCGCGGAGTGGCTGGGCCCGTGAGCCACGGCCACTGGGCCTGCGCGTTTGGAGCCTGTGCTCCGCAACGGGAGAGGCCACAGCAGTGAGAGGCCCGCGTACCACAAAAAAAAAAAAAAAAAAAAAGGCTAATCTCATGAACTTCAAAGGACAAATCTAAGAGACTACAGCTGGAAAATCAGAAACAGAGACTTTCTTTTAGGGTCTACATGGTCTCTCAATTCTCTTTTCATCAAACTTGTATATTGTGCCATTTTGTCTCTTGTCCTGACTTTACATAATCAAGGTTTACCTCAAATAGGTAATATCATCAGTCATTTCTAGATCTCAGTAAAAATATTTTTCTAATTAATTAATTTATTATTTTTGGCTGCGTCGGTCTTTGTTGCTGCGCACGGGCTTTCTCTAGTTGCAGGGAGTGGGGGCTACTCTTCGTTGCAGTGTGTGGGCTTCTCATTGCGGTGGCTTCTCTTTGTTGTGGAGCACAGGCTCTAGGCACCCGGGCTGCAGTAGTTGCGGCTCGTGGGTTCAGTAGTTTTGGCTTGCAGGCTCTAGAGTGCAGGCTCAGTAGTTGTGGCGCACGGGCTTAGTTGCTCCATGGCATGTGGGATCTTCCCGGACTAGGGCTCAAACCCGTGTCCCCTGCATTGGCAGGTGGATTCTTAACCACTGTACCACCAGGGAAGTCCCTCAATAAAAATACTGAAGAATGAGAAACACTGTTTTGATCACCCTGAAGAACTTGATTCCAATTCAGATGCCCATCATTGATTGTATCAGGTGGGATAGAGACATAGATTTGGCCACATAGTCCTAGCTCTACTTGAATTTTTTTTTTCCCAATCCATACACAAAATGTGAAAAACTACCTTTCATCAGCAAACAGTCACACAAAGCTGTAGACTCATTTCTGAGCCAGAGAGGACTGAGAGACACATCTAGCTACTGCATTCAAAGAAAAGTTTAGAGAGCCAATTCCTTCTTATGTGAAGGCCCAACTGCAGTTCTCCATAATGTGTTTCTATACTTTGATTTTTAAATAATTTTGGAAATACAGAGAATGATGAAAATACAGTTTTAAAATAAGTTATAATGCTCTTTTTTTTCAAATAATGTGTAATAAAATTCGAATGCGTTTATCCACCTACACATATCTCCTCAATTGCACCCAACAAGAGGTAACCGCGTTAACAGTTAGGCTGGTTTCTTTCCAGACTTCCGTTTATGTTTATGCACATGTGCGCGCGTGCACACACACACACACACACACACACTATTTAATATCAGATTATACTCTACATATTTTATGAAATATATAGAACTGCATCATCATTTTTCATTGCTGATGAGTAAGACACCACATGTATATAAAACATGTTATTTAGCCTACACTGTAGTTAGAGATATTTTATTTATTTTACTATTTTTTATGGAAAAATATATGAAATTATATATTTCTGTATATATGTTCACTACCTAAAATGACTGTTTTCTTGTGGTAGCTTCTTGAAAATAGAGAGCAAGAGTATGGATAACTTATATTTTTAATAATGGTAAGTAAACTCAATCTAAATGTACAAATTTATGCTCCAACCAACAGTGAACAGTGGAGAATAGCAACCACTGCCCCACATTTTCACCAAAAGTAGAAACTATAAATTTTATATTTTACACACGTTGTAGGCAAATATGGTTTTTCACTGAGTTGATTTCCTTTTAGTAGTGAAGTTGATTATATTTTCTTAAGGAGTATTTTTTTAATCATATAAATTTTATTACAAATGCCAGTGCCATTGTTTCCACTGGATTATTTATCTTTTATTTATTAATGTTCTTGTCTTAAAAAGTCGTGAGAAAACTGAGTTTGTCATTTGTATTTTTAATGTTATTCATGGTTATTTCTCCATTTATAGATAATTTAAGAATGATTTTCAGATACAATTAGCAGTCACACTTATTTTGGTCGAAAGTTAGTCTTGCATTTTTGTTTTCTAGAATAATTTTTACAATTTAGTAATTACCAGTGCTTTTGAAGTTACATATAAAGTCACTGAGTTTTGCTGTTATTTTAGTATTTGGTAACTTTTATATTTTTTCCTACTGAGTCACCTTCAGCATATTCAATTTTTTAAAGCATCAATTTCACCTAGAATTTCAAATTTTGAGGCCTAGAATTATACTCATTATAAATCACACCACTATGCAAAATTGTCAAGTGAAACTACAGGGCTTATGGCAAAAATGAGATTGAAGCAGAATATAGAAGGAAGTTGATTTGTTAACTTTTGAAAATCTTATGCATATTAGTAATGTTATTCCTGCCTTATTTTGTTATTGGTTTAGCTGTTCTAACAAACACCATCTTAACAGTGGCTTAGGGAAGCTGGAATGTAGAAGGGAAAGTTCTCAAGGAACAAGGAGTTAGGAGAGCTCTTTTCTACAAAGTCATTCAGGGACCCATCCTCCTCCTTCTTGTTGTCTTGTCACCCCTTCTGATGCCACATAGACCTGGCATATGCCATCACGAAGTTTCAGTCTTAGAGAGGAAGTAGAAAGCAGAATAATGCCCTTTTTTCTTTTAAGAACACAGCCTACCATTTGCAAATATTACTTCCATTCACACGCCATTGCAAGGACTTAATCCAAGGATATGGTCACATAACGGCCGCAGGCAAGACTGAGAAATGTAGGCTCTAGCTGGTCAGTCATTACAGAAATTAGAAGATACTATTATTAAAATGAAGAAGTGGGGATATCAGGAGAGAAACAGCAGTGCATGCAGTGAGCACATTTCTCTTTCTGATGCATATGTTTGTTTTCACTTCTTTTCTTAGCCATTATTTCTTGCTATTGTTTTTGTTTATTTTGTTTTAGGAAATTATACTTGCTTTCTGATTCATTAGCTTCAGGCTTTGGGTTAATTACTTCTACTTATAATTCTCGTGATTAACTTTTCGTACTTTCTCTAGTTTACCATAACAAAATCATAGTAATTTTCACCATTTCTTAAAAGTACAAAAAGTCTTCTTAGCTATAATTTTTCCTTGAAGTATCCCTTTAGCCTCCTCTCAGAGCATCTCATAGGACATGACTCATTTTCAGTTATTCTGGGATAATTTATAGTTTTAACTTTCAGAGATCGTTGTATGTGATTGAAATTCCTCACATGTACATGAAAAAAATTCCTAAACATATCACCTACTATAGGACCATATGCAACACGGACCCAATTTTTCATATTACCTTCTTTACTTAATTTTCCTATTTTGTCTTCATTTATTTCCCTATAAATTCTTAAAAATCAGCATAAAAAATCCCCACGTGTGACAAAGGAAGTTTACAACTTAATGAACCATTATAAATCTTTTTTTTTTTTTTTGTGATACGCGGGCCTCTCACTGCTGTGGCCTCTCCCGTTGTGGAGCACAGGCTCGGGACACGCAGGCTCAGTGGCCATGGCTCACGGGCCCAGCCGCTCCGCGGCATGTGGGATCCTCCCGGACAGGGGCACGAACCCGCGTCCCCTGCATCAGCAGGCGGACTCTCAACCACTGCGCCACCAGGGAAGCCCCATTTTAACTCTTGATGCAGCGTTTTTAGTTTCATGATATTTACTTGGGTTTCTTGGTTTCTCTGAACCCTCACTTCCTCTTTTGCTGAGAAGTAATCAGTATTGCTTAATTGGAGAAATTATTTGTGGCAAACAAAGAACAGAATGAAGCACCTAAATGAATGTTATTGTTTGGGGGGAGATTAGAAGATTTAATTATTTGGAAAAAGACTTAAATGTATGAAGAAATGTAATCATATTTTCCCAGGAAAACTCAGGATTTGTTCCCTAAAATTTATGCCAGGTTTTCTCATGAGTTCTTCCATTTAAAAAAATATTTCTATATTTTGTCTTTATTTAAAATTTCTCACCTATTCATGTTCTGTTATTCATTATCTTTTTTGTAAAGTCTTATACATTGATCACGGTGACATTCTGTGTTTACAGTATTACGTCTTCTCTCAGTATCAGTGGAAAAAAAATTGATAATGAATGTTTATATCCATCATATTCCTAAGACTTGAATTGTTGAAAACTATCTTTATATGTCCAATCCTCATTCCTTGGTATATGACATTAAGATGTAGAGCTAAGTCAAATCACAATGTGTTCCTTTGGTCTTTGTCTTTCTACACTACTTTGTTTCAGATACTGTGGAAGAGTCGGTTTGTAGACCAAGAGAGTAATTAAGTAGTTCACTGCTATCAGGACATAAAAATATTTAGTTAGGACCTAAACTATCACCAATTTCTAACAGTTGATGAACATCCCCTTCTGGGATTTTTTTTACATGAGTACTTGTGGTTGAGAAGAGGAAGTAACACTGACATTAAATGAGTCTTAGCTTTCAAACTACAAATGTAGTTTTAGGACCAATGAACAGCTTCTCAAATATTTTAGACTAGATTTTACATTTACAAAAATATGTTTTATTTTGTTTTCATTTGGTTTTGGAGACTAAGTTCTGATTTTTGCAAAATTTGTTTGCCAGATTGAACAGCTACTACACTTCATGGGAATAAAATTCCAGCCTGGGAAGAAACAAGGAAACTAAGCTGAGATTGAATAGTGTTTAACTCTATGTGAAATGCTGGCATTGAAGAGTGTCTAGATTTTGCTAGTACTGCATTTTATTTCTCTTACTTTGACTATATTCTCCATAGAATAAGACATACTCGGTTCTGCTATAATGCAACATGTGTATCCCTAAAAATCATGATAGAGGCATGAATTTATAAAGACTCAAACAAAGGCACAACTAATATTTTGATAGGAGGTTTCTGCTTTTAGAATTTTGAGTTAGTTTGTCGTGAATCTAAATCAGTTGACAAGGATTGACAAGGATAGGTTAGCAACTGAGAAAAGATCTTTTCTGTCTCTCCTTTCTTCTGGATAACACGAAATGGTGCACTGATCCACAGCTGGAAGGAAAATAGTGGTTCTTCCTTAAAATGTGTATTATAGTTTTTAAATCATCAATTTAGCTAGTAATTACTATCACACAAAGCAGGGGGAGGGGTATACTTCCTAGTTTTTAAGATAGGCTAGTGTTTCTTACCAAAATAATTGATGGTGTTGATGAGAGCTTATAATTGCTTCTGTGCTATTAGAAAAGTGAAACAACTGATCATTTTGGAGTTGGAATAGTTCAGTCTTAGATTGCTGACAGATATTTTGGTGGGGAAAAAAATCCATGATGAGGCCAACAAGGGAAAAAAAAACTAACCTCCCAAACAAAATTACTATTATAAGTTACCAATTTAGAGATGAACTGACAAATGACTGCAACTTGGAACTTTAGAATGAATTGGATTATCGACTACTTTCAGCCATTTGGGGGAACTTTTCCAGCTTGAATGAAATTAATTAGGATCATTTTATTACTGTTGTCATTTTCAAGTTTCTGGCTTCCCTCTCTAAAATTTTCATGCCTGAATTTAACGCAACAGATGCAAGAAGCAGGTGGCCGCATAGTTTTTGGAAACATTCAGGTTAAATTTCATTGTAACTGAGGGCAGACTGATGCAGTTCACTGAGTTTGCTTTATATTTTTGATTTCATTTTGAGTACCCAGAAGTTATAGTTACCAGTGCATTACACTCTTCAACTTCATTGAGAACCAAAGAAGTTTTATTTGTCTTAGCTTTCTGTGCGATCTGGCCCATCTAATTCTGATGGAATGTAAAGATGCATCCTGAAAATTTTTTAGGGCAAAGCCCAGTGGATTACTGGTGTAAAATAAAATATAACTGAACTACTAATTAATGAGGTTTTTTTCTTTTATACTTTTTTCCTTATAATGTGAAAAGATACGTGAATTGATGTGACTTTTTTCCCTCAGCTTTTTTGATATATGACAAATAACATTGTGCAAATTTAAGGAGTACCATGTGATAATTTATGTGTATATTGTGAAATGATCACCACAATAAATTTAATTAACATACCCACTGCCTCACATATTTGCCGATTTTTGTGTGCCTGATGAGAACATTTAAGATCTACTCTCTTAGCAAATTTCAAGTGTAAAACATAGTATTGTTATTGATAAATATAATCACCATGCCATTATTATTATCTTATTATAGTCACCATGTTAAATATTTGATCCCCACAACTTACTCATCTTATAACTGGAAGTTTGTACCCTTTGACCTGCATCTCCCCATTTCTTCCACACCCCCTCCATCCCCTGGCAACCACCCATATTGTCTCTGTTTCTATGAGTATGGCTTTTTTAGATTCCACATATAAGTCAGACCATACAGTGTTTGTCTTTCCCTGTTTGACTTATTTCTTTTAGCAAAATGCCCTCAAGGTTCATTAATGTTCTGCAAATGGATGAATTTCATTCCTTTTTTTTTTTTTGCCTGAATAATACTCAATTGTATATACGTACCACATTTTCTTTATCCATTTATCCACTGATAAACACTTATGTTGGTTCCATGTCTTGACTATTGTGAACGTGCTGCAATGAACATGAGGGTGCAAATATCTCTTCAAGATAGTGATTTTATTTCCCTCAGATATATACTCAGAAGTGGGATTGCTGGATCATAATGTAGTTGTATTTTCAATTATTTTGAAGAACCTCCATATTGTTTTCTAAAATGGCTGTACCAATTTACATTCCCACCAACAGTGTACATCAATTATTATAGCTTATCTTTTTTGATAATAGCCATCCTAACAGGTATGAGGTGATATCTCATTGCAGTTTTGATTTGCAATTTCCTGATGATTAGCAATGTGCTCAACATTTTCATGTATTTATTGGCCATTGTATGTCTTTGGGGAAATATCTATTCCGGTCCTTTGCTCATTTTTTAATTGGATTATTTGGTTTTTGTTATTAAGTTGCATGAGTTCCTTACATGTTTTAGATATTAAACCCCCCTACCAGATATCACAAATAAATAGAAAGATATGTCGTGTTCATGGGTTGGAAGAATTCATATTGTTAAAATACTCATACTATCCAAAGCGATCTAAAGATTCAATGTGGCTTCCCTGGTGGCGCAGTGGTTGGGAGTCCGCCTGCCGATGCAGAAGACACGGGTTCGTGCCCCGGTCTGGGAGGATCCTGCGTGCCGCGGAGCGGCTGGGCCCATGAGCCATGGCCGCTGAGCCTGCGCGTCCGGAGCCTGTGCTCCACAACGGGAGGGGCCACAGCAGTGAGAGGCCCGTGTACCGCCAAAAAAAAAAAAAAAAAAAAGATTCAATGCAACCCCTATCGAAATTCCAATGGTATTTTTTTACAGAAATAGAAAACACAATCCTAAAATTTATATGTAGCTGCAAAGAACCCAGATAGCCAAAGCAATCTTAAGAAAGAAGAACAAAGCTGTAGGCATCACTCTAGACTTCAAACTGTACTACAAAGCTTCCGTAATGAAAACAGTATGTTACTGACATAAAAAGAGACACAGAGACAAATGGAACAGAATGGAGAGCCCAGAAATAAACCTGGTATATACAGTCAACTAATATTTGACAAGGGGACTAAGAATACACAATGGGGAAAGGATGGTTTCTTCAACAAATGGTGAGGGGAAAACTGGATGTTCACATGCAAAATAATGGTTTTGGACTTCTATCTTACATCATTCACAAAAATTAATTCGAAAGACTTAAATGTAAGACCTGAAACCAAAATACTCCTAGAAGAAAACAAATAGGAAAAGCTCTTTGATGTTGGTCTTGGCAACTAATTTTTTGAATATGACACAAAAAGCACAGGCAATAAAAGCAAAAATAAGGAAGTGGGACTACATCAATATTAAAACCTTGCACACAGCAAAAGAGAAAATCAGCAAAATGAACAGGAAACCTATGGAATGGAAGAAAATATTTTAATTCATGTGTTTTTAGCAAAGAAGGATCTATGCTGTTATCTCTCAGAAACGTGAATCTATCTTTGCCTATTGTTTCATATTGAAATATGATGATTTAATCCACAGCTGCTGTAAAAGACAGTGGGTTTTTTTTTACAAGCAGGTTATTTTCTTTGTAACAAAAATTTCTTCAGAAAATCATGAGATATAAGCAGAAAGGTTTTTTTAATTATGTATTTTTTTTTCCTGTTTTGAGTATATCAGCTGATATAATAAATGCCTGAAAAATAAAACTATTTGTTTTCTTTCTTGGTAAAATGTAATAGAATCATAGTGCTTTTCTCTAGTAGAGGACCAGACTCAACAGTGTTTATTTTGTAAAGATCTTAAGTTGAAGATAAAATCAACAACAAAACATATTTAGTTTCATAGAAAACATTTTAATGAAATGAAGTAGATGGCCATACATTCTCTAATAATCTTAACGATATTTGCACTGTCTGAAAAATGTTTGTGGAGCAATTTCTCACAAATGGAAATTTGGGTAAATGCCTACATTAACCAGTCAATACCTTGTATTTGAGAGGATGTATGGCTTCCATGACTGTTGGCTGTTTTCTTCCTTGTAAATTTCTACCAGATCTGACCGTATTGATGTATTTTACGCATGCTGAAATATTGATCCCTTTATGTACAATTTTAATGGAATTGCAATGTTCTTTTATCTATTTCTAATTAGTCAGGATTTTTTTTTTAATTCACACCAAAGAAGTGACTGTGACTACTTGCTATTTTCTCTGAAAGAATAAACTGTACCGATTCAATGGGGTGGAGGGGCAAAAAACACCCCTCCTACTTCAGTGTAAACAATTTTCTTGTAGATTTAAATATTTACTTACTAGCCAGGTTTTATAAAATTGTGAAGTTGTATCAAGTCAAATGCCTGGAAAAACTATACAGTTGGGAATTTCTTAGATTGTATTTATACTGGGGATAAACACAGACTATATATTGAATTCTCTGAAAGTCATGATGCAGCTCAGATGAAGACTCTATGGTACTACTGTTTTAGTTTTTGTTTTTTTCCCTGAGTCAGCCCCTATTGAAATTTCAACACGGTGTTCTACTAGCCTCTGTATAGAACTTGGCAGGGGTTACAGTAGCAGTCGTCATTTCTCTTTGACAGAAACCATAAAGCCAAACACTGTAATAACTTCTCTGATGGAAGTTTAGTGGTGAAGCTCTTTGTCTTGTTACCATTGCTATTCACATTCCAGCTGGGCCTTCACCTGGGGGGAATGATTATGATGCTCTGTGGTTTCTGTTTCCACCTGTGACCCCTGATCAACTGGAGAGTGGCAATTTTTCCTCAAAATGAATCTGATACTGGGAAAATTATGTTGTCAGAGAAATTCCTCATTCTCTAAGGACCTCTCTTGAGTTGCAGCAGTGGCCTTCTAAAGTAACAAGAGGCAAAATCATCCCTTACTGCATGCTCTTCTTTTTCTCTAACCTTCAACATAGACAACAGAAAGGATCATTTACAGCAGCCATCTACAACTTCAGGCTAAGATGCTTGAGAGGAAAAGAAAATAATAATAATTTGCGTTTTCTCCCATTTCATATGCTGGATTTTAGCTTTACATGTGTTCTTACTGTAATTGAACTAATGGTAAAGTTCAGCAATGAATTGGGATGTTTTATTCTGAAAGTTTGAAATTGCTACCTGGGAAGTCCTTATGATTATACTTTCAACTCAGAAGCATGGTTTCTCAAATTATTAGCTTAGGATATGCTTACTTGAATAAATCATTACCATAAGTATGAAATAGAATAAAAGACTATACAGTATTATGAGTCTTAGAGGACAGTGCTTCTTACTTCATGATTTATTGATACTTCTGATATGGCAACAAAACCAGGTCTAATAAATGAAGCTCTGTAAATTGGACCATACCAACCCAGATGATTAAAAACAAAATAAGTGGGTTGGAAGAGTCAACATTGTGAAAATGACTCTACTACCCAAAGCAATCTACAGATTCAATGCAATCCCTATCAAACTACCACTGGCATTTTTCACAGAACTAGAACAAAAAATTTCACAATTTGTATGGAAACACAAAAGACCCCAAATAGCCAAAGCAATCTTGAGAACGAAAAATGGAGCTGGAGGAATCAGGCTCCCTGACTTCAGACTATACTACAAAGCTACAGTAATCAAGACTGCATGGTACTGGCACAAAAACAGAAAGATAGATCAATGGAACAGGATAGAAAGCCCAGAGATAAACCCACGCACTTATGGTCACCTTATCTTTGATAAAGGAGGCAGGAATGTACAGTGGAGAAAGGACAGCATCTTCAATAAGTGGTGCTGGGAAAACTGGACAGGTACATGTAAAAGTATGAGATTAGATCACTCCCTAACACCATACACAAAAATAAGCTCAAAATGGATTAAAGACCTAAATGTAAGGCCAGAAGCTATCAAACTCTTAGAAGAAAACATAGGCAGAACACTCTATGACATAAATCATAGCAAGATCCTTTTTGACCCACCTCCTAGAGAAATGGAAATAAAAACAAAAATAAACAAATGGGACCTAATGAAACTTCAAAGCTTTTGCACAGCAAAAGGAAACCATAAACAAGACCAAAAGACAACCCTCAGAATGGGAGAAAATATTTGCAAATGAAGTAACTGACAAAGGATTAATTTCTAAAATTTACAAGCAGCTCATGCAGCTCAATAACAAAAAAACAAACAACCCAATCCAAAAATGGGCAGAAGACCTAAACAGACATTTCTCCAAAGAAGATACACGGACTGCCAACAAACACATGAAAGAATGCTCAACATCATTAATCATTAGGGAAATGCAAATCAAAACTACAATGAGATATCATCTCACATCAGTCAGAATGGCCATCATCAAAAAATCTAGAAACAATAAATGCTGGAGAGGGTGTGGAGAAAAGGGAACACTCTTGCACTGCTGGTGGGAATGTGAATTGGTACAGCCACTATGGAGAACAGTATGGAGGTTCCTTAAAAAACTACAAATAGAACTACCATATGGCCCAGCAATCCCACTACTGGGATTATACCCTGAGAATAGGGATATTCTATAAATAGAATAGAAATATTCTATTTCTCAGGGATATACCCTGAGAAAACCATAATTCAAAAAGAGTCATGTACCAAAATGTTCATTGCAGCTCTATTTACAATAGCCTGGAGATGGAAACAACCTAAGTGCCCATCATTGGATGAATGGATAAAGAAGATGTGGCACATATATACAATGGAATATTACTCAGCCATAAAAGGAAACGAAATTGAGCTATTTGTAATGAGGTGGATAGACCTAGAGTCTGTCATACAGAGTGAAGTAAATCAGAAAGAGAAAGACAAATACCGTATACTAACACATATATATGGAATTTAAGAAAAAAAAAAGTCATGAAGAACCTAGGGGTAAGACAGGAATAAAGACACAGACCTACTGGAGAACAGACTTAAGGATATGGGGAGGGGGAAGGGTGAGCTGTGACAAAGCGAGAGAGAGGCATGGACATATATACACTACCAAACGTAAGGTAGATAGCTAGTGGGAAGCAGCCGCATAGCACAAGGATTTCAGCTCAGTGCTTTGTGACCACCTGGAGGGGTGGGATAGGGAGGGTGGGAGGGAGGGAGACGCAAGAGGGAAGAGATATGGGAACATATGTATATGTATAACTGATTCACTTTGTTATAAAGCAGAAACTAACACACCATTTTAAAGCAATTATACCCCAATAAAGGTGTTAAAAAAAAAAAAAAAGCGTAAGGTGCAAGGAAAAAAGTCTACTAGGATATTTTATATTAAAAGATAATGTCAAAAGGAAAAAAAAAATTAAGAATTTACATTAAATACATATACATGTATGCATAAGTATATGTGTATATATATTTTAAAGAAAATGTTTTTTTCTGGTCACTACAAAATCAGTTTTAAGGTTTCACATTTGCAATTTATATTTTATTAGGGCATAGCCAATGAGAAAATTTTAAATCTGGAAATATTTTGCCTTTTCAAATTATAAAAATTGGCTTGACCTAACTGGAAGTTATGTATGCATATTCCCCCCAAAATAGAACCTGACCCTGTATTATGAAATAAGTAATACAATCATGGCTTAAATATATTGATATTAACATAAATCTAAGCTTTGAGTGTGTGGCTAATAAGGTTATTCTAAAATGTGATAAATTTGATCAATATGATAATTGACCACTGGACTGGCTATTCTATATATGAAGTTAAATGGTAAAATGAATATTGATAATATGTGACAGGAGTACTGGAGAATTTATTATGATTTACATAATTTTAGAAGGAAAACAAAGGTGAAATTTCATGTTGAGTTGAATTAATTGAAAATCTATTAAATAATTCTAACCAAAGATTAAACTGTTATCAGCAAGTTTCCAGTTTTAACAACTTCTTTATTTCAGTAAATTGAATGAGAGACCGGTCAACTTTATGTTTAAACAAAAGCCAAAAATTTTTTAAGTTTTCTAATCTAAATCTGAACTTTTACTAGTTTGGTTTATAAATATCACATAAAACTATTAAATTATCATAATTTTAAAAATTAATTGTTATTAAACAAAATAATGCCTGAACATAATATCTTAGGTCTAAAAGGAAATTACAACTATGTCTTAGAACAAATATAACCCTGTAACTGTAAAAGGTTTTATTCTTTGTGAAATAGCATGTAATACAGCAGAAATGAATTAAATTAATAAGTAAAACCTTATTGGTCAAGGCTGATCCCATCTTTTCACCCTGCTTCAAGCTAATCCTCACTAAGGAAGAATGATGATGAGAAGGAAAAATGAGGAGAATATTTATAATAATATTGGTCATTATAATAATGATGAAAGCCTGTCTCACATTTCTGTGTCGCTTCTCTCATGACCTCCAAACACCCTCAGCTTGTATTCTCACAGAAAATGACAATATTACAAAAGCTTATCATTCTTTTGAGTCACTGAGAGCTGTACTCTCACCCTCTGAGTCTTCCCAAATCCCAAAGACTTATTTATACTCTAACATACATTTAAATAACTACTTGCTAACATTCCATCTCTTATAATTTAAGAGCCTATACCTGAATTTTGTTGGATATAGAAAAAAACCCATCTCTCTTCTTCAATATTTTGAGATTTAAACAATGGAAAAATTCTGAATTTGCCCCTGAATCTCTAGACATATGCTACAAAAACATTCTTCAATTTAATATGGATCCTCTGAGTATTTTCCTTAGTAAAAACAAGTATATGTGATAGCTAAATAGTTGCAGTGGCCTTTTTCTGGCTCTTTCTTTTCAGGTGACTTTCTCTAATTTTCTGATGGCTCTAGTTTCCCTATGTCCCTCCCCTTGCTTTCCTTCCCCTGAGAGAAAGAGAGTATTCTGTGTTTTCTTTTTAGAGTTTTGGCTGGTTTATCACTACTGGTCTTTTTAAAAGCCTTTTGGGATTATTTTGTTTTATGTGTGTCTCTTGTATATTGTATCTAGTTGAATCTTGCTTTGTAAGCAAAGTAGAAATTTATTTTCTTTTAAGAGAGGAATTAAGTTATGACCTTTGCCAAGGGTCCAAACTGTGTCATAGTAGATTTTTATCTTTATTACTGTTTTATTTACTTAATATCAACTGTTTCTTTTTCTATGAAATTGTTTTCTGTTCTTTTTATTGTAATTTGCTGTTTTAGAAAATGTACTTTTTGTATAGTATTTGTCTTTGAATTTATGACATTTTGTAATGTTATTTTCTTGTTTCATTTAACATTTTATGCTTATTTTATGTTTTTAATGATATCTGCATGTAGCCTCTACAACTATCAATGAATTTATTCTCCTTTCCTTTTTTCCTCTTCACTCTCTTTCTATTTTTATTATTATCATGTCTATGTATTTCTGAAAACAAAACATTTACATAGTATTCCTTCATCTTTCCTTTATTTTAGTCTTACATTTACAATTGTCTATATATTTGATGCTTACCATTAGACTTTTGCTGATTTCCCACCTTATTTCTTTGTTGTGTGTAAGATATTGTTTTATAACTTTGTTCAAGAATGAATATAATTTTTCTGAGTTTATGCATGTTTAAATAATATTTGTTGTGACTTTGATAATTAAAGCACAGCATTTATTGGTTCACAGTTTCTTTAAGATTTTTGAAACTGCAGCTACATTGTTGCTTTTGTTTACATGCTTTTGAGAACTGTGTCTAACTCTTGTCTTTTTAATTACCTGTTTCTTTTTGCTAGAAGATGTAAGGTTGCTTTTTGTTGTTTGTTTTTTTCCTCTAATCTACTAGTCTGACTTAAATGTGTTTTAAATTGATTGATGTGAGACAATTTTCCCAAGTATTAAATGGTTCCATTCAGTTTGTTAATACAGGTCTGCTCCTCTACTCCTTCTTCTTCATTCCTGTTTTCTTTTTCCTCTCACTTTTTAATCAATGAGGTTTATGGATTGTTATTTTTCTTTCATGTTTTTCTTTTTCAGGAATTCCAATTATGCCTATATTGGCTCTTTTTTTTTTTTCCGGTACGTGGGCCTCTCACTGTTGTGGCCTCTCTCGCTGCGGAGCACAGGCTCCGGATGTGCAGACTCAGCGGCCATGGCTCACGGGCCCAGCCGCTCCACGGCATGCGGGATCTTCCCAGACTGGGGCACGAACCCGTGTCCCCTGCATCGGCAGGTGGACTCTCAACCACTGTGCCACTAGGGAGGCCCCTATTGCCTCTTCTTTGACTCTCCTTCCTTTTACCTATTCTTACTCAAAATTCTTTTACTTGTTTTTCTATCTTATTAGTATGCTCTTGGTTACTTTCCTGCTTTTCTTCAATGTCTCTAAGTTTTTAATAGAATGCATTCCTCTTAGTTACCTTGTAATGACTTTTAATTTCTTTATGATCTTACCTTAAAAAAAATTTTTAAATGTGTTTGTACTCTATTTTGTCTATTTCTTTTCTTAGTTTTAGAATTTCTGATCCATGTTGCTTTTTTTCATATAACTAAATACTTGTTTGAGCATATTTAATTCATTCTAGAGAGGTTTTCCAGTTTATTTTTTCTATATGTATGCTTTTGGGGTTTTCAGCTAATGTGTAATCAGCTAACGTGTTTTCATTTGAATGTTTTATATTTTTGTTACAATAGCTTGTGGATGCATGTTTTTTATGAAGTGCTTCTGACAGTGTGGAATAATTTTCGGATACTTATATCAAGAAAACTCTCTTTTCTTAGTGTTCTGAAATTTGATATCTTTAATGGTTGATTTTTTGTAGAATGGGAGGAAGGTGTGTGTTCTTTTTTATTTTTTTTCCTTTTTCTTGCAGAACATTAAGTTCCTTCCTCTCCCGTCAGTTTTCCTTCAAACTCAGCTTCCAAATAGTTTCTCTCCTTTCCAACTAAACATCTTCTCCCCAGAAATGTTGCCTTAACAAAGACTGTTCTTTGGAATCCTGTTTGCCTTTTTAAGTCTCTTCTGTGGAATCAGTGTTTTGTTGTACAAGGACTTTCTCTTTTCAATATTTTTATATGCAGGATAAACTTTCTCTTTTGAGGTGATGTTTACTCGATAGTAGGAACTCTGCTGCTCTATCTTCTCTTCCATGTTTTCTTCACCACCCAACTTGCTCTACATAAAATTTGAGCCATGAGTTAAGGGATATAACTGGTGAAAATGGTTACTATTTTTTCTACTTATGGGATTTGTTCTCTGTTTTCTGCTTACACTGATACATGGGTTTTGTGTGGTGTAATTAGTACTTCTTGTTGACTTATATAGTTTTTAGATATTATGCCAAGAGATTCATATTTACACATCTGCCTTTACCTTGGTTACTAACAGTTTTGTTTAATTTATTTTATGTATAACACTTACGATGTATTTGTTTAATTCTCTAAAGGTTTTGAAAATGTTTTTTTAACCATGGCATCTCAGAACTAAATGCCATTTAAAAGTGGTAAAAATAATCACCAAATTGTGGTAAGCAGCATATAGAGCAATGGGGCAAAGGCTAGAGGTCAGTAAGTCCACAAATGTACCACTTTTCTGCTTGTTTAAATCTCAAAATTAGATGCTTTAATTAGTGTAATGTTTACTATATATGCATGGACATTCTACTATAAATATTTAACAGAAGTATCCTAAAATTTCTCAGTAAAATGAACAATTTTTATTAGCTGAGACTATTTAATGCTGTAACTCCAATCTGGTATGACATAATGTGGAATAGGCATTAGTATTTAAAATGAGATTTTGGCCTCATGCCTGCATTTCACCTCTAATTTTCCAACTGACAAAGTGTCTCTCTTTAAGCATCAAAATGTAAATGGTATTTGTGCTTGTCTCAGAACTCTTCCATGCTTTACAGCTGTTTCTGAAAATTATGCTGAGGATTTAATCACTTACTTCAGAATGTGAAGAGACAGGTGCTCAAAAGGTGTAAAGCATTTAATATAGAGCTTATGCTGGACTGTGTGTGAGCATATTTTAACTTTTATGCTTTCATGAGACAACAGTTTTATTTCACTCTCCCATAGAATACAATTGAGCACTCTGAATTTTTTTAAATTCACCCTGCTTGATTTCACACTATGTTTGTAGTCCCTACCATAACAAAATATACAGGAGATAGGTCTTGAATACTAAACAAATACTTACTCTTTTTTGGTATATGACAGACTGGAGAATACATTTTATACAGAGTATAATTTGAGCATCCTTCTCCCTTCCTAAATGTGTTAACCTTAACAATTGTTAAGAGTCTTGAAATCAAAGCACCATCAAAATATAATGTAAATATTCATTTGTCACTTAATGAACAGCATCATATGTATTTGTCATGTTTTCAAAATATAAATATTCTTGTGTTATACATTTAGTTCGCAGAGATTTTCTGAGCTATTTCAATATGACATCAAAACTGAAAATAAATATTAATATAATAATTAAATTTGGAGATATATACAATGGAGCTCTTTTTCACAAATGCGTATAAAGCAACACATATTCACATGTAAGAAGCTGTAGTTCTAATAATATATTGATGAAGCTATGCATATTCCATTTACTTATCTATATTGGGGAAAATTTTATTTTAACATGGGGTAGGGAATATAATTTTGTCCCAGAAAGTACGAACATGTTCAAATAATGATGGTGCATATCAAAAGAACACAGGAGACTTTCAAAGAGGGTCCTGCTGATCAATTTGGGGACAATTTTAGCATCAATCTAAATAAAGATATTGGGATATTATTATCAATTAATAGCCAAAAGACCACAAACTCATTGTAATGTAATAAATAAATGAGGAAGAAGGGAAAACTCCTTTACAGAAGAGTGCCAAATAGTAAAGAAATGACCAAGTTAATGGATCAGTGGCTACTAAAACTGGTAGAAGAAAATTTTCATGACAAATTGGAAATTTACATAATCTTAGATTATCCCACTATAAATTACTTATTAATTACAAAAAGAAAAGTGGTAATTTTGCAAAAGAGAAATCTCAGAGGTTAAAGTTACATTACCTATATTATGTAAAACTGGCATTATGTGACAACTGATGTGATGTACTTAAAAAGATACAGTAGTATTTTGTGGCATTCATTCCAAGAATTCATAACATGAATATAATAAATCCAATTTGAAAGACATTAAAAAATATTGATCCATTTTTTTCAGTCATGTAAAAGTCATAGAAAGACAAAAGGAAACTAAACAAAAAAGACCAGAGAACTGTCTTAGATTAAAGGAGATTAAAAAGACATGAAAGCTAAATGTTATGTATGACCCTTCATTAGATCCTGGAACAGAAATAAATTAGTTCCCCAATATGTTCAGATTAATACATGAAATTTTGGCTTGTTTTTAATTACACATATTGACTATCTGTGTTTGCATCTTTTTATATGTATAAAGTTTGTTCTCTGTTTCTCTCCAAGTGTTCAACTTGAAATTAAAATATTTCAAATTAACTTTTGTGTTAAAAATAGCTGATCTTGTTACTCTTCTCCCTAATTTTCCCTAAAATATACATTTTAATAAAGAAAATTATACATGGTTTCAATGCTACTAACAAGGTAATATATATTCTTGATATCCTCAATATTATTTCTGTTAAGTGAAATCATGAATGAGGGTGGTCTAATTGATCATCAACCATCCTTTGTAACCAGGTGAATAATACAGTTAATTGGAAAAGTACAGAAAATATTTTTGAACAACAGCCATTATTGTTTCACCAAACAAAATATTAAGCAGTATTAGTCTTACTACTTTGAAGGACACAGATAAATTTTTCCTCCTTGTACTTTATCACTTTCCCCCTTTCCTTTCTCCTTTACTATTTCCTCCCCCTTTTTCCCCTTTCTTCTTTCTGCTCTCTTTTTCCTTTCCTCCACACTTTCTGTCCACTTTTTATAATTTACAGAAACTAGTTATTGACAATTTCAAGATCCAGAGCATATATATGGTCCTGATTAATAACTCAATCAATATTAGATGAAATGATAAATACAAGAGAAATATTGATTTAACCCTTGCATTATTTTGGTTTTGAATTATTGTTGTTGTTATTATTATTATTTGATTACAGAAAATTAGCCTTTGGCTTAATACCTGAGTATGTTAATTATGTAAATTGGAAATTTGACAAGGCTGTAGAATAACTTTGCCAGTATTTCCCAGCAACTACTAGGTGGTTGCTTATATCTTTGAGCATGTTTGTCTTGCTGAAAATCCATTCACTTAGCGAGTCCTGCATACAAGTGGGTGTAGTACCTGTGTAGGAAGGTAGAATAGGAGGGATGATTCTTCTAAGTATGCATAAAGAATCTGCTTCAATACTGCTGACTGGTACCAGATGTTATTGAAATAAAAATGTGAGAAAAAGAAATTTAGTGATTTGAAACTGATTTTTTTTTCTTTTTAGAGAGGCTTCTTCTGAGATGCGGTGAAGTTGATGATGTTGTCAAGTGGACGTGAATTCTGTATTGTGACCTGGAGATCATACCCTAAGATATGAAACCATGCAACATAGTTAAAATATCATACAGGGAATTGTATGATATTCTTTAAAATACTAGCTCAGCCACTTACATGCTCCATGACCCTAGGTAAGCTGTAAATTTCCTCTTGCCCCTTTGTAAAGTTCAGTTACAAATGCCTAGGATTCCCAGGCAGCAAACACATATCCATCACACAAATTGATTGTCTTGTATGATGCTGACCTCCTGAGGGTTTTAAATTATTTTTAATTTTTCCTAACATTAAACAGCTGTGGACTTCAAGTACAAAACAGATCACTGACTTCTTTCAAAAGATAAGAAGTTTGGCAACATTGGGCTAGCATTTCAACATGGCAGAAATCACCTGGAACTAATGGCTGTCTGCTTTACAATAGATGCATGTTCTCCACTATGAAATTGTCCCAAAACTCCTTGTTACTTCCCCTGCTCTCTTCATCTATGTGCCTGGTTACTGTAGACATCTATGCTTTGTCCCTGACCCACTTGGAGTGTTCAAGAAATATAATTAGTTAGCAAAAAATGATACACAGCTCATATTTAATGCTAAATAAAAGAAAGCCTAGAAAATTACAGGAAATTTAACATTAAAATTAACATAAAACATTAAAATTATAGCTGCTGCTGCTGTGGCTAATGATATCCTGAGTGGAGTTAGTATTATATAATCATCATAAAACGTTTTGAATTAGATGCTATTATTATCTCCATTGTGACAATTTGTAAAATGAATCAAAGAGAGGCTATATGGATTGCTCATGTCCACAGAGCTAGTAAGTGCCAGAGACAGGATTGAAACCTCTGAGTCTGGCTTGAGAGTCTCTCATTCAAGTTCTGCTATTACTACACCCAATGTACTAATTAGGCAAGTATAATTTCAAATTCTGTGCAATGTTAGAATACTCTAAACAAGTATTAAGTTAAATCTTATAAATTCAAAGGAATAAATGCAAATGGAAGGGTCTTTATTATTGAATACTTAACTCTTATTCTATACAATTTACATGCAAATTAAAGACAAAAATATATATTATTGAATAAGAGTAAGAGAATACCTAATTCAGTTAACTACTGAAATATTAGTATGTGTATACCTCATAGTTTATCATAATAGATTCATAAAGATTTTGCATATAATCATATATAAAAATGTAATAGGCCGCTTGTTTTGGGAATGACTTCTATTAAGCTTTTTTTCCATAACTGTACTTGTATCTTCTTCTAATATTTCTTTTGACTGCATCCCCTCCCGTGCTTTCACCATGATTAAATAAGGGGTTTTAATTGTAATTTTAATCTGCTTTAACATAAGATTACGTTCCAATTTACTAAAAGCTTGTTAAATTAACGAAGATACAGGTAACAAGGGGAAAAATATTTGCAAAATTTAATGTGAAAATTTAGGCAGTAAACGCTTAATAGCCTGACATATATTGGAAATCTTAGTATTTTGGTATTTGGCAATATAAAGTAATCTTCAAAATAATAACAGGCTGGCCTCTGTGGTCTGGGCAATTCCTGATGAGCAAATTGTTTTCCTGAATATTGGTAGTGGAATGACTGAATTATTACAACAAGTTGCCTCAGTTCTCTCTGAGTTATCATGTTTTTTGAGGAAATCCTATCAACTGATGGTTCGATTAATTCCTTTATCCCAATCATTACTGGATTCTTCACCATTTCCTTTGGTACAGGTCATAGTCAATCAATACATTTTATTCTGCATACCTCAAAGAATTTCAATCTTAATTAGTTCATTCATAATTAGACAGAATTGAAGCATTAGCAAGTTCATAGGAGTCATCAAGATAGGTAAGCAAGGAACTTAACCTTGATGATACCACAGAAAATTAAAATAATAATACTGTTTAAATAAGGCCAAAGAACAAAAGTGGTCATTAGGAATTCAATATGGTCTTACCTGTGATATACTGCACCAATTATTGCACATATAGTGAAAGGTTTTTTCCTTACATAGTGAAAGAAGCCATACTTCAATTAATACGTATTTTTTCATGAATACAATTTAATGTAGAAAGTCTGTTCCATACTAATCCCATAATGGATTACTTTACTTCCTGAATCATTACCAAATAATAGTGGAGTTCTTAACCAGTTCTGTATGTACTGGCACATTATTGTATTGTTACCATTGTTTTCTTCCAACAACTGCTATCCAAATCAACCCAAAATATGAAACCCCAAAAATGTTTGAGGTGTTATATATGTTCAAAAGTAATAACTAATTCTTCAGTAGGGAAACTTTCAATAGAGAAAAAGTGCTAAAACCAAACAAACAATAAACCAAAACCAAAAACAACTGTGCTGTTTATTTTTCTGCCTTATATCTTTGATGTAGAAAGGTATGCTTCAGAGTTTTTACCCTGAATAAACTCCAGTCAGCTTTTTCTGCCTTTTATCCTTGTCCCATTAAGTGTGATTGGGCCACTGCTACTTTTCTAGAATGAGAAGACAGGAAACTGCCAACGGGCTCACCTGCCTAAGGCATTGATAAAAATAGTCAGTTGCAGGACTTCCTTGGTGGTGCAGTGGTTAAGAATCCGCCTGCCAATGCAGGAATGGTCCAGGAATACCTCACATGCCGTGGAGCAAATAAGCCCGTGTGCCACGACCACTGAGCCTGTGCTCTAGAGCCCACGAGCCACAACTACTGAGCCCACATGCCACAACTACTGAAGCCCGCTCACCTAGAGCCCATGCTCCGCAACAAGAGAAGACACCACAGTGAGAAGCCTAAGCACTGCAACGAAGAGTAGCCCCCACTCGCTGCAACTAGAGAAAGCCTGTGCACAGCAACGAAGATGCAACGCAGCCAAAAATAAAATAATTTATTTAAAAAAAAAAGTCAGTTGCTGATTCTCTTGCTTTTTTTCTTCTGATGCTGGCCTCTTTGTTTTGACTTGGCCTTTTCTGACCTCAGACATGAGTTTGAGCATCGGTACCAGAGAGAGGGAGAATACAAGTTGGCAAACATGTTAACAGAAAGCCCTGACATCTGCTTTGGGTTCAGGCCAGCAAACCAATCTAGCCCTTTATATGGTGCTTCCTGACTCAACAGAGTTCTAGATTGGACTGAGAAACAGTGCCAGGTTTCCTTGTAAAAAACATTTATCTTTTCCCCTTTTGGATCTTATTTCTTCCTTAGGGACCTTACTCTTGTTCAAGCTGTGAATCAAATGCTTCTGAATTCCATGGCTGAACACAACTTTCATATTTGCTCTTCTTTTATTAAGATTTTATATTACATTAACTAAATTATGATACTTTGAATATAAATTAAATGAAAACTTTACACATGCAGTGGTGAAGATAAGATCCTTCATTTTAGTACAAGAGTGATGTCAAATAACTCATCACAATGAAAAAAAGGAATATAATGGACATTTTCCTACCATACACAGTAATAAGAATTTGGAAAACTCTGTTACAACTTAAATGTACTTTAACATATTCTAGAGTGTTTAAAGATATTGGGGGTAAATAAAATGTTACTTTATCTGTGAATGATTATAAATGCAAAAAGCAATATAAATAGCAGGGTATAAACTTAATAGCAGTCAGTTAAAAAGTACCTATTGATCTGAAATTATGCTTTAATTAAATTAACAGATGTAAACTATATTTATATATTTCAAAGTCATAATTTTGATTTTCCGACAACTTAGCCTTTGATAAATAAGGAACCATGAGTCAAAAATATTTTAAAAATTACTTAGGGGAGTGATAGAAACATAATTAGCTACTGAATATCAGGAATTAAAATATAAAAATTTTAAAGTAATATATTACTGTGCATTAATTTAATTACAATTAGGATCTTTCTGATTTAGACAGCATTTCTAAATTATTTTATATGAGGATTTTTCAATCAACTTTCAATTTGATGTCATTATTAAATTAGATGGACAAGAAATATCTAGTTACTATTTCTACTGGAAAACAAAAACACAATGCACTTTAAATACCTGTAAGAATAATATCTGGGTTTCTATATAAGAGACCAATATGCACATAGATATCTAACAGCACTCTCTTCTTGGTAAAACAAAAAATTCAGTAAATTACTGTAAATTAGTAAATGATGCATCAGTGTGCTGCTCGTTTCAAGAAATTTCTAACATCAGGCTAATTGAGAGAAAAAGTTGAGCAATGTTCACTTTTCTGTCACTATGGAATGTCCCTCTTCATTTCTGATAACAATCTATATTTTTACTTAATTTCACACTCTAGCCTTCTGATACTTATTGTTTGAATATTATGTATTTGTCTATTTTATAGCTACCTCTGTCTTTATATTAAAGTACGTTTCTTGTATTCAGCATACAGCTGAATCTCACTATTTTATTTATTCTGATACTATCTATTAATTGAAGTGTAAAGCCCAGTAATATTTTATGTAAATTTTATGTATTTGGATTTAGGTATACTTTTTAACTTTATTTTTCTGTTTGTCCCCTCTGGTTTTTATTCCCCTGTGCTCTTTTTCTATATCAATATGAATTATTCAAACAAATTTTTTGTTCCTTTTAATTTTTTTTTAGCTTTTTAGTTATAGCTCTTTGCTTTATTTTCGGTGTTAGCTCTAGAGTATGTATCGTGCACTCTTAACTTCTCAAATTCTGATTAAAGTAATATTACACAATTTTTTTAAATTAGCAAGAGTATTGGGTTGACCAAAAAGTACCTTCAGTTTTTAAGTAAAAATAAAATACACATTTTTCATTTTCACCAAGAACTTTATTGAACAACGTATTCACCCTTTTGTTCCACTACCTTCTGCCATTTTTTTCAGGCAACTTCATAATTCCATCTTGCCAAAGAAGAAAGTGCCAAAAAAAAGGCACTGTTCCAGGTGCCTTTTACAGTCTTGCAGGGAACTGAACCTTTTTCCATTAAGAGAATTTTGTAAAGACCGAAATACATGGAAATCTGAAGGTGCAATGTCTGGTGAATATGGTGGATGAATCAAAACTTCCCAGCCAAGCTGTAACAGTTTTTGCCTGGTCGTCAAAGAAACATGTGGTCTTGCATTATCCTGATGGAAAATTATGCGTTTTCTGTTGACTAATTCTAGATGCTTTTCATCGAGTGCCGCTTTCAGTTGGTCTAATTAGGAGCAGTACTTGTTGGAAATAATCGTTTGGTTTTCTGAAGGAGCTCATAATAGAGGACTCCCTTCCAATCCCACCATATACACAACATCACCTTCTTTGGATGAAGACCGACCTTTGATGTGGTTGTTGGTGGTTCATTTTGGTTGTCCTACGATCTCTTCCATTCTACATTACTACAGTATCCAATTTTCATCGCCCGTCACAATTTGTTTTAAAAACGCAATGTTTTTGTTAGAGAATGGCATGTGGAAATATGGTCAAGAAAGGTCTTTTTCCGCTTAACTTACGTGGAACCCAAACATCAAAGCTATTAACATAACCAAGCTGTTGCAAATGATTTTCAATGCTTGATTTGGATATTTTGAGTATGTTGGCTATCTCCCACGTGGTATAACATTGAATGTTCTCAATTATTGTTTCAATTTGATCGCTATCAACTTCAACTGATCTACCCGACCGTGGAGCATCATACAGAGAGAAATCTCCAGCACAAAACTTCGCAAACCATTTTTGACACGTTCGATCAGTCATAGCACCTTTTCCATACACTGCACAAACCTTTTTTTGCAGTTTGGTTGCATTTTTACCTTTCTTTAAATAATAAAGCATAATATGCTGAAAATGTTTTTTCTTCCATCTTCAATATTAAAATGGCTACACAAAATTTACCAATTTTGATGTCTTTTTTTACATGCACACTGATAAGACAGCTGTCACATACAATCTAACAAAATTGCTTCGAATGAAGTTACAGACAACTAAGTGTTACTAGAGCCATCTTACAGAAAAAAGCGAATGAAACTTTTGGCCAACCCCATATATATATATATACACACACATATATATATATATTTCTCTCAGAATGTGTGCTATTTAAATGGGGAAAATAACATTTTACTATACTATATTGATATATTTCTAAATAAAAATGAAAAAATTAGATATATAGCAAATAATATATGAGTAACTAGTTTGTAAATAAAATACAGCTGACTGGAATTGATTTCCATGTCAAAATTATTATAATTTGGGGTAGCAATAGTGTTTTTTGAAAGCATATCCTTTATTTGGGAGTATTTTATTTGACTATATTTAAAATATTTTAATCCTTGTGTTATCCTTTATGAATAATTTGCTCATTATCTTTAATTGACCATTAATAATGAATCATGATTTTATAATATAGCACAATTGTAATAAAATTGTTATCCCAATTACTTTCCTATTGAATGTAGCCCACTCATGAAATTATTTTGTATATATTATATTGCAATAAAAAATCTAGTTAGTTTCAAGTATCTGAAGTTTAAAATCAAATATATGTTAATCAAATCTTTTTTTTTTTTTTTTTTTTTTTTTTTTTTGCGGTACGCGGGCCTCTCACTGTTGTGGCCTCTCCCGTTGCGGAGCACAGGCTCTGGACGCGCAGGCTCAGCGGCCATGGCTCAGGGGCCCAGCCGCTCCGCGGCATGTGGGATCTTCCCGGACCGGGGCACGAACCCGTGTCCCCTGCATCGGCAGGTGGACTCTCAATCACTGTGCCACCAGGGAAGCCCATTAATCAAATCTTTAATTCAACAAAATAATCTTTGGCTAGTAACCATGTCTCATGTTCTTTTCTGGGTGTTAAAAATAAAACCCTAATAAAGAATTTCTTTCTAGACTATGTAGCTTTCAATATAGTGGAAATAATAGACAAGCATAAAATAATCAGTTTTGATATGAGAAAAGTTAGGTTACATACAGAATGGTATATGAACTAGATGGAAGAAATAGGTATATTTCATATTATGTCTAAAACTTGGTGTAAGAAGATATGACAAGTTGAATAAATTATAGGTACAAGTACCAATATCATGCCCTGCATAATGAAGTATCAACAGATGGAGACATTTTCCAAAGTGTCTCTGTTTTAACATTAATATTCAGTGAGATTCTAGAACTCAACATGTTCATTATTTTTCTAGCAAACTCTGTTCAAGAGATCTTTTTGTTTGTTTTTATAAATAAATGAGACTTTCTGATATGTAGATTATGCAAGAAAACTGGAGAAAAATAGATTCTTAATATAAATGGAAAATGCATTTTGGTATTTATGATTTATAAATTTAATTTAATACTCATTTTGAAAAAAATTTTATTCTGATTTATTTTGAAAATAGATTCAGTATGTGAGCTAAAATAGTGCTTATTAGCATAGCATTAACATTTACCAACATAGATATAAATATATCTTTTTCCCTTAAGGATTATGTTTTCTCATTCTGAGATATATAATTTCTGACTTTTTTTGGTGTTTAAAGTTTGAGATTGAGCTTTTGTTGCTGCTGTTTGCTTGTCCTTGTTCATTTTGTTTTACTGATGTTTATTAAGAGGCATTTTAGATCAGCTGCTTGAGCATCTCTCATTTTCTTAACAAGAAAATTTATTTTAAAATAAATTATATTCTCATAACTGAAATCAGGTTTTAAAGTCATTTTATCAAATTTACGTTCATATCAACCCTATTTCTCCTCAGTCATGATCATATAACACCTACAGATCCTTTCTGCAAAAACTCGCTAGAATTTTTCCTGAAAGAAAAGTGGTTTTCTAATAGCTGAAAATAACAGGCTATGAATTCTGATTTGGTTTTACCTTTTTGCTTTTTAAGTGAAATCATGCCACCCCTTTCTCAGAACTCTTGATCTACCCATCTAGAAGAACGGGCAACTAACTGACTTACACCTTCTTCAGGAGCTTAGTACCACTAATTTTCTTATCTATATGCTTAATGGAGACTTTTTATAGATTATTCAACCATCAGCTGTTCTTTAAAAGTATGCTTTCACCTTCTACACCAGTGGATTTCAATCCTTCTGAACCAATGCTCCCTTATAAACATCGTGTAATTTTATTTAGTGAAATGAAATCCATATGTTGCAATGAAAAGTTGAAAAAATTGGGGGGAAAAGATTCTTATTCAATTATACCACATGGCCAACACTCATCTAGAGGTTCCTGAAGCTTTTAATTCCTGTCATTATAATACAATTTGATATAAAATGTATAATATAATAATAGCAATGTTTCAGGTATCAGATATCGGTTGTGCATTGTCTGCCTCTCCCACTGCATTTTCACATCATCTTGAAATCAAGATTTCTGCCACAAATAAATTGACTTCAGTTTTAAGAACATGAAAGATAGTTTCATTGTTGCTTCTAGTTTTTGTGCCTTATTTCCCACCTGCTTGTTTTGTCTAGTGGAAATCTACTCATGTTTTAATCCTCTGCTCAATGGTAACCTTCCTTATGATGTTTAAATTCCGAGCAGAATTTACCTCTGTATTGTTTTATTCTGCTAGCTTCTTACACCGTGCTGTTCTGAATGGCCAATAGATAGCATCCCTTAATTTCTCTCTGTCATTCACAACTATTGGAGGGGGGAAAGATATCATGGGAAACCAATACACATAGAGAGAAGACATCCTTTATTACTGATTAAGCAGACTGGAGACATAGTTTTGGATGTGGAGCTAGTGAGCTGGCTAATATATTTCTTTAGTGTGACACATTTTCTCAAAGGGTCACTGACAAAGCTGGACTCACACAATGCCTTTGTGAAAGAGAGTTGCCACCGTAAACTTGACACAAAGGGTTAGCTAATATAGTCTCCTTTATACCAGGCATCTGAATCTAAAAGAGAGAGCTTCCTGAAGGGGCTGGCCCAAGCATACTCTTTTCCTTCTCTTAAACCCAACAATCTCGTTAAGTCACAGTAGAAGGATAGGTAAAGAGCCAGAAAAAAAAAAAAGAAAAAAAAATATCCTTATGTTTATTTAGGAAATATAAAGAAGGTAAATAATAGAGTTCAGTCCTAACGTTCCACATCACTGATATGATCTACTAGGATCATTTTAGAGTTTAGAATTATAATTTAGAACTAGAGGGACCTATGATCAACCTTCTCCAAGATCTACAGCTTGAAATATGGCAGTCTTTCAGTCACTAAGAGAGCCTAGTGCAACCCAAAATAGCTGAAGAGGTCATGCAAGAAAATTCCTATCTTTACAGCCATCTCTTGAGAAATAGAGCTAACCTTGGCAGACTTTCATTCTTGGAAGCCTGCATCCGAGCCTCCATGTGTCTTTGCTGAAAGATATAGCTAGATCCTATCCTGGCTTATATAAGAAGACAAAAGTGTTTCTGCACTTCCTACTCTTGTTTAATTGTGTCTTTTACAACTGGTCAGGAACTATGGTCTGGGTACTACGGAGTTTGTCTGGTTTATTCACCACATCACTTAAAGCTAGATAATACACACACACACACACACACACCACAAAACAGGCTCACACTACAGAGAGCTGTGACCATCCTGGAACATCCCAAATACTGTGGATATGAAACTGTAGATGTTAGTGGTATGTCCTGTCCTTCAGTGCTTTGAAAACTCACTGGCAGAGGGGGCAGTGAGACTGTGAGAGAGTAAGAGCAGCCTAGAGATGAGAGTATCCTGAGTAGCATATTTAGACACCTGGAGTTATTTCACCAAAACTACTCTTTTGTGGTGAGGTCCATATTCAAAAGAGGGTAACTATATGAGATCCTGGTAAATGATTTGATGCCTTAGAGAGAAGAGAAGCAGAGGACTCTATACACATGGCACTGATGAAATGGATAGTCTGCATTCAGGTATTTCCAATCAGAAAATATAAAACCCCAATTAGTGTGTGCATATGGGTGGATAATATATTCAAATTCCTTCATGGTATAAATATTTGCAAATCATTTAGGTTGTTAAAATTTCAGATACATGTGAGTATGGCATAAAGGGTTTTGTTAATTTTGAAGAATTTGAAGGTAGAAAAGAGTTAAGCGTTGTTTTATCAATGATGTTAGAGCTTCGATGTGCTTGTGTGGGTAATATGTATTTCAAAAAGAGGAAAAACATTTATTTTATTTCTTTGCAGCAATAGTCTTTGGACACTGTGCATTGTATCAGCTCTGCACTGGAGATGGGTGCACCATCGTGAACAAAGAGTACACAAAGTGCTATGAACTAAATGTTTGTGTTCCTCCAAATTCATACGTTGAAACCTAATCCCCAATGTCATGTTATTAAAACATGGGGCTTGCAGGAGGTGATTAGGTCATGAAGATGGAGCCCTCAAGAATGGGATTAGTGCCCTTATAAAAGGGACTCCAGAAAGCTCTATCATCCCTTCTGCCCCACCGTAAGAAGCTTTCTATGAACCAGGAAGCAGGCCCTAACCAGACACTGAATCGGCCAGCACCTTGATCTTGTACTTCCCAGACTCTAGAATTTTGAGAAATAAATTTCTATTATTTGTAAGGCATTTGGTCTCCGGTATTCTGTCATTGCAGCTCAAACAAACTGATACACATAGTGAGTAAAATCGCTGCCCTTATGGACTTGATAGCCAGGTGGGGAAAGACAATATTTTAAAAATCTTCCTCTTCCTCTTTTTCAGTGGTGTCAAGTGCATGAAGTAAATGTAAAGTGAAATGACAGAAACTGAAAGAGACTAATTTAGCTGGTAATTCAGAGAAGACCACTCTGAAAAATTACTTTTTAGGTTGAGACATAAGACATGAATGGAGGTCAGTTAGTCTATGATAGAGCTGCTTCACTTCAGAAGAACTCTCTTCTAGAGATATGAGGTACTGTTCAAGGATGCAGTTACGAAAGGGATGTAAGGCCAGTACCAGCTATCTTAGTAGACTTCTTTAAATAATTAATGGTCATAAAACTCCAATTACACTTAACTGAGCTATAAATTGCTCCAAAGGTCTGTGGAAAGACAGGGCAAAGAATTAAGAGTAGGACAATCAGACAGTATGTCGTCCAGAACAGGAATGTATAAGATCAGATGCTTTAGAATAACCTTAAGTGTAGAATATGAACATAAAAAGCATTACCCAGATAAGTACTTGAGAGACATGTACTTAAAGAGAGTTAAAAAATTTGTGGTGTAGGCAAACTGACAGATGTTTTTTAAAGCTTCTGGATATAACACACATTGGATATTGCTGTAGATTCCATAGAGGTTAGGTCAAAACTTTTCAATCATTAGTTTTATACTTTAGGCAAATTTTTCGTTCAGAAAAGTGCCCCCAAAAATAGTAATATGAGATTTTGGGAGTTGTTACATTTAAAGTGCTATTGTAGAAATGATAAAATTGAGATTTCAGTAATCAAAATGATTGTAAGAGTAGCAGAAATCTAATAAGTCTCCTGAGGAAAGAGAATGTTCCTAAAAGAGGTGGTCTTAGTACTGAATTTTTATGAAGTAAACGTATTGATTGTGTATATAAGCTTTGGCAGGGTTTTTCAAAGTAAATTTAGAGAGATAGGAAAAGCAAATATCTATTAAGTAGACACAAAAGGGAATTGAATTGAAATGATTCAATTGTTTTGGTAGCATAATTTTTGAGAAACTCTCAGCAACTAAAATATAACATATTTGCTTGTATAAACTTAACAGTCTACAGGCTATATTACTGATGATTGATTATCAAATTAATTGAGAAACTTCTTGAGAAAATAATACCTTTTCCTTGATCTATTAGAGACCATCAGCTCAGAGAACAAATCTTACATAGAAAGTAAAAAGAGAACAGGCCTTCAGTGTCACAGGTTTCATTCATTTTTTAGATAAAAGAGATATGAGACACAAGGAAAGGGATAAATTTTCTGAGGTTGGTTCCATTCTTGTTATTGATGGTTACTGAAATCTGAGAATTCCATGCAACTGAGATTAGCAGGTGGAAAAAAAATATTTTTTTAAACATGATTTTATAGCATATCATGGTTAGAAACAGAGGGAATTAGGAACAGTAATAAAATCTTGGGTATTGTTTTTGGGAGTGAATTTTCCTCTTCTCGTAAGTTTTAGAATGAGGAAGAAAAACCTTGTGACCCAGGAACTGCCATAGAAGTCAGCACCTCAGTAGTTCCTGCTGGTTAAGAGGGTTTAGTTCTTCCAAATTCTTGCCTCCAGGCCTTAAGGAATTGAGGAAAAGAACCAATCTGAGCTTTGTGGTCTCTTTCTAGGATGGGATTGATGAGAAATAGCTAGAATCTGCTCAATGTCAGAATGAAAAGTACCAATTAAGCTTGTTAAAAATCGTTTGTGTTCAGGAAACAATTTCATATATACAATCAGAAAAGTATACAAATATGTGTGTACAAATGTATTCACATAGTGTATATTTACACACACACAGAGTCACAGAGTCTATCTTCGTTATTCATGAATTCTGTAATAGCGAATTCACCTACTCACTAAAAGTGATTTGTGTCCCCAAACCAACTGCTGTCTAATTGAATCTGCTCTTGCAGATGTGGATTTTTTACTAGAGCAAATGACAGTCTCTGGAAACCTGTTTGAGACTAACCATCTGTCAAATACAATTTTTTAAAAATTCTTAACAACAAATATCACCAGAAACTCTTTTCTTTCAGCTGGCAGGATAGCAATAGACCTTCACTACTTTAACTCAGAACTATGATACCTTATAGGCTTTCCATCATAAACAATTTTTCAAAGACTTTGACAGTTTCACAGGAGATCATGTTGGTCCATTACACTGATGAAATTAAGCAACTCAAATTTGATGAGCAGCAGGAATCACAGAGAACTTAGATAAACAGTAAGACAATGGACTTCCAGAGTGTGAGATAAACTCCAATAATACTCCAGGGTCTGGCACCTCATTTATTTTCTTTGGGTTTCTTTGAAAGACCTGAGATATACCCTAAAAATAATAGGCAAAGTGGCTCTAACTTTCATGTCTTACTACTGTGAACTAGGGAAAATGTTCAGTGAGCCTCTTTGTGAAGAGCTCACCAGTATTTTAATGGCTCAGAAGTTTCAAAGAGCATAGTGCAAGCGGATAATTGTCTCTCTTGAGATGGTTTTCTCCATATTATACACTCTTCTTTGTTCTACACAGGCAGGTAGTTATTTTTTGGCTTGAGAGAGATTTCAAACTACCATGTCAAGTCTTTCTTGAGAAGCTATTATAATCCTCCAGTTTATAAAAATGTTTCTTAAAATGCTTCTGTTACACAGGTTTGGCACTGAGATTTTGCTTACTACTTACTTTGTGACAAACACCTATTACAACTTAAACTTCTCTACAGATTCTGGGCCAACTGTTTCTTTCTTGTTTCCTCCAATGCACTAGAAGCTAGACCTGCAAAGAAATGGCTTGGCTTACTTGTAAAACAATCTGGAAATGCCGACCGGGCTCGGGTGATGGAAAGGCACACATTAAAGATAGATTCGAGGTTCTACAAAGCTGACTCTGAAGACGAGTTGCCATCTTAGAGAATGAATGGCGTTCAGAATTTATGAAAATTAAGTAAAAACAAGCATCCTATCAATCTGGATCACTAGGCCTTGACATCGTTGGCATTTGTTTGCAAGTGAATTCTAACAGCATTGTCACTTTCACAGTGTAATGTAAAATACACTTCCCGGTGGTAAAGTAATTATAAAAATTCCCATGCACAACTGTCCATGAGAGCAAATTGGAAGTCATATCTGATTGAGGTCCATCAATAACTGATGGCCTAAGAAAGGTGCTGAGCCATATGATGCCCGGTGGCACTAAGGACGCTACAAATTACTCCTGGAGAATAATAAGGATATGCTCAGGATAGAAATATTTACAATGGGCAAAAGAGCAATTTCTATCACTATAGAGGCAACACACTAAATAATCATACCCACAGTTACACTTTCCCAATGTTCAATAATACTAGTGTCTGTAGGGACTCTTTACAAAGTGTGTACCTTTAATCATATCATCCAATATTTGGGAAAGAGTCTTTTTAAAAGTTATTTTTTAGAATAGGTAAAACATTGTTAAAACATTTACAAAGTTCAAAATAAATATAACATAAAAAAGTAGAAAGTGAAAGCCCTTTCCCCTGTTTCTGTGTATTCCACATCTACTCCCTGACACTGGAGGGAATAATTTTTTAAGTTTTAGGAATTTCCTTCCAATGTTTCCTTACACAAATAGAACATTTTTGTTTTCTCCCTTCTTGCACTATCAGTAGTATATTATGCACATGGTTCCATACCATATTTTTCCACTTAGCAATATATCCTGGAAAAATTTCTATATGAGTATCGAGATCTTTATCTGTTTTGGTATAACTACTAAGTATTCCAATAAGTGGAATATTCTATGCTATAGCATAGAATATTTAAAAAGATCCCTAAAGATAAGCATTTTGAATTTTTTCATTTTTAAATGCAAAGAATGTGGCAATAAATAACGATGTACAAACAATTTTGAGTGTATATGGGTATAATCATAGGATAATATTCAGAAGGAAAACTGTAGAATGAAAGGGAAAATTTAATTACAATAGATCGCAAATTTTCCTTATTAAGGTTTATATCATTTTACATTCCCAAAAGCTGTATTTGAGAGTGCCTGTTTTTCCACAACTTTATAAACAATATGCTGTCAACTTCTGGATTTCTGCTAATAGGTTGAGAAATTTCTCCTTATAGTTATAATTTTTATATATTTTATTGAGAGGTCGAGTACATTTTCATATATTTTACTACTATTTATATATTTTATTTTAAAACTTGTCTATTCATCTTCTTTATGTTATTTTTTTTTATTAAAGGGATGTTTGCTCTGTTCTTGTTGATGTCTAACAGCCATCTGTATTAGGAGATCAATGTCTGTGATGTAGAATAGTTACTGAGCTCAATGTCTGCCTCTTAATAATCACTCAGTCCATGTTAGCTATCATTTATATGCCCCCAAGGTAAAAGCTACCACTGACTTGTGAAGAAACTGGTATGAGACATCCTAAGTAACTCGAAATCTCTAGCTGTCCCAGATCATTGCTCTCCTTCTACTTCTTCAGCACATAACTGGCCTGTGCCTATAAAGAAAATCATCTACAGTGGGAAAATGAAGCTGAGTTGAGATAGTATTTTTCTCAGCATCAAGCTCCATGAAACAGGGAGGCAATATCATCAGAATTCTATTGCAAGGAAAGTATAAGCCAATCATTTTATACTTGGGTAACAGGTTTTTGGGGGAGAGCAACAGACAGGATTCTCGACATAGACGAAGAGTCCAGAATCATAAGACCTGTGGTCCTTTTGTTTCTTGCGGGGGGGCGGGGGGAAGGGTGCCAAAATATAAAGCACAAATCCTAAAACATAAAACTCAAATCACAAGTGTCAGGATAGGAGAATCTATTTGATGGTGGGAAATTGGAACAAATACAAGATAAATCAAAATAAGTAATGCAAAGTTGTTCACTCTGAGGTCATAAAAAATCAAGCCCTGAGCACTGAATCTGTGTGATGTAGGCAGGCTGTAAGAGGCCCTCTGCTGGTCCCGGCCTCATGGTGTTCATTCCCTCGTGTAATTTCCTTCCCTTGAGTGTGGGCTGGATTTAGTAACTTCCTTCTAAGGAACAGAATATGACAGAAAGCAGTTCTAAGATTAGACTGTAAAAAGACAGTGGCTTTCATCTTGGCTTCTCTCCCTTGCTTGCTCCAGAATAAGCCAGCTGCCATGACATGAAGCTGCACTAAGGAGATTCCCACATGGAAGGGAGCTAAGCCCGTGAGAAGCTGAGGGCCTCAGTCCAACAACCTGAGGAACCGAATCCTGCTAATGCTTCTCTCAGTCAAGCTCTGAGATGAGACTTGACTGAGCTTGAGCAGTCAAGCTTGGTCAGATGAGACTGACCAAGAGCTTGACTGCAACCTCAGGAGAGATAATAAACTAGAGGCAAGGTCACACAGCTAAGCAACACTTGGAGTTCTGGCCCACAGAAGCTAAAGGCATACAAATGTTTGCTGTTTTAAGTCACTAAGTTTTGGAATATGTTTTTATACAGCAGTAAGAGTAATAAGTTAACTACAGAGATAATTCTGAATACCTCCCATTACAAAACAGAATATAATTTTTATAAACATATATAAAGTTAAAATGGGTGGTGTAGGTGGAGATAACAAGAAATAACAATGAGTGAAGTTCACGTAGAAAGAAATATATGTTCTAATATTTTTTGTGGATGTTATACTGGAGTAAAAATCCTATCGAGATTTCATAAGTCATGAAACACAAATACAGGCACATAATCTAAGTCACTAGAGTGCACAAAATCAAATAATGTATGATAAAGCACAAAGAATTCATAATAAAACATGGATATCATTAAGAATGATAATAAAGAGAAGAGGAAGCAGGGGAAATAGCTAACATATGTTGAGCAATTGTTATATTTCTGTCCCTCTTCTTAGTCCTTTATATCCATCAATCATTTAATCCTTACAACAGTCCTAGAAGGTGCATGCTATTACGGTCTTCATTTCATAGACGAAAAACCAATTAAAAATTCCCTATATTATAAAACCCATGTGACATAGTTAAATCTGTGCTCAGAAAAAATAATACCCTCAAATATTTGTTA
The DNA here is from genome assembly GCF_039906515.1 of Pseudorca crassidens. Lineage (NCBI taxonomy): Eukaryota > Metazoa > Chordata > Mammalia > Artiodactyla > Delphinidae > Pseudorca > Pseudorca crassidens. The sequence goes on from NC_090313.1 coordinate 20,437,306, forward strand.
TTAGTCAAAGGTAAAATGTCTTCAAATTAATGTCAACAACAACAGAAAGAAAAGCATAAGAATGGAAGGAAATAAAATATTCACCACTCTGCTAAAAACAACCACCAAAAAAACCTCAGTATCATGTTTAATTAGAATCCTTCCCAACTTAGGACCTTTGCAATCACTCTTTTCTCTGCCTGACATCCTCTCCCCAGGAACCTGGGTTTTCATGGTATCTGAGTCACATGCTGTCATATGCTCTTTGCCTCTTAATAGCTCACATGTCACCTCCTTATAGAACCTTCTTTGAACACCAAAACTAAAAAGCTTTTCATGCAGTCTTTCTCTCTGGAGTTTTCTAGTAACTCAGGTACATTCAAATAGGGTAATCATATCCATCGTATATTGTCCATTATTTCTCATAAGTTGATGGTTGTCCTAATTTTGTAGTCAATGCATGCTGTCAATTAGTCCTTTTATTTGTATCACTTCATTAGTTTTCTCTTATGATGCTATACTTCCTCTCCATCTAATTTCTCAGAAGTCACCACATACAATATTCTTGCAAAGAATCATAATGAATTATTTAGGTCTAGCAACTATAACTCCAAGTAGGATAATAATTCTATCCCCCAAAATAATTTTATTACATTTTAAAATTTAATTGTAAACAAACACAAAATGTTGAACTCGGTTAAAGAAGTAAGTGTCAGCTTATTCATTATCACTACTACTGATTATAGTAAGAATTGAATTGATGTGTAAAAAACAGACACCTCACCCGTCATTTCCTTGTTGATAATAAAAATCCTCTTGTCAGAAAGTCTGAGCCATAAATACATCAAGGTCAGCATATACTTATTTAAGGAAAAGTTTAGCAGGTAATTATTTAAGCAGTAGGAGAATAGGCAGTTCACAAATACAAACACATTTCAGACAAATGTAGTAAAAAATGAGACTATTTAGATTTTTTTCTGCAAAAATTTTTGTTTGTTAAATATAATTCTTGTGAAAAAAAATCTTTCAGTGGTAAAAGAATTATCCACATGGGAAGTATCATGACTGTTTGGGTTATACATGGGAGTATTTTGAGGAAAATTCAGGGAATGGTGAGAAAATTGCTATATTCCATATTTTGAGTTTCTCTTTTTTTCTCCTATCCCTCAGATATACCCAGAGTTGGTAAAATGGCAAGGCTCACTTCGTTAAGTAGAGAAGTGCAGACAGATAAGATCTATAAAAGTAACAAAAAAGGAACTGGTAATAACAACTAATAGCAACACTTCTAGAAATTCTGTAGTGCCCCTAGAGGAAAGCTGACCCTTAGACTAGAAAATAAACCATACACATATTGAAGTTACAAAAGAAAAGGCACCAAGTGTAAATAAATAAAGTTGTACATTTTTTAATATGGCATTTCTTTCAATCCTTGTTTATATAACTGAAACCCAAGCCTTCAGAGCTATATAAAATACCTATTATTTTTTCTGTTTAAGTTTTCAGTTAAAGAAAATGATTTATAGTTAAAACTTTCTGTAACCCAAAGTATTTTCTTAATAAATGAACAAATGAAAGGTTTTATATTTTAATTTTTAGCAAATAAAAGACTTTCTCATTCTTTATACTTACTGTTAAAATGATTTTGCCATCAAAAATTTGACACAATTTAATTCCCTGTAGCTACTCCCATGTGCCACTGTTATTTTTATTTGATTTATGTTTGTAGAGAAATGAAACTGACCATCCATCCCTTTATTTATTCTTCCCTTCATATATTTCAAGAATAAAATTAAAAGAAAAAAATCTCTGGAAAAATGTAATTACCAAAGAGGAGTTTTTCTGTGAAATTTCTTTCATACAACTGAAAGAAAAATAATCAAAGGAAGTCTGCAAGTATGCTATCATCACTGAAAATTAGAGTGCCCATATTGAACTGCAACTTTGTGCTACAAAACAATTTGAATCCAAATTGATAGAGTAAATGAATTGACACATATCTCTCTGTCATGATAAATTCTGTGAAAGTGCATAAATGATGAAAATTATGAAAGAAAATCATTAATAATCTCCAATGTGAGGAATAGGTATTTAGTGACCAAGGAAACATTACCAAATTCCCTGCAGCAAGCTGTTTTCCTCCAACCCATTGTAATAAATACCTCAGATGCCAAAAAATGAAACACAGAAGTTTGAAAATCTATGCTTCACAGGAAAGTCTATTTGGTAAGAAAGTAAAATAAAGTTAAAAAAAAAAAAAGACAAATTTTAAAGAGGATAAAATCAGGATAAATTACTGAAGTCTAAAGTCCAAAACTTTTATTTTGTAGATGGGGTAACTGAGATCCAGTGAGATTAAATGACTTGGCCAACATTGTGGGTAGCAAATTCAATAAAACCAAATTCCTGCATCCCAGTTCATGCTGTTTCCACTAATTCAGACTGACTTCTCTATTTCAGGGATAATAAAATTAGGTAGAGTCCCGAAAAGATTTCTTCAGGGAATATCCATGAATACGCTTTGTAGTTTCTCAAACACAGTGTTAAGAGTATTTCTGAGTAAGTCATATGTAAAAGAGAGTTTACATGTAAAGAAGCAAAACTTGACCTTAGAATAATTATAAAATGGAATATATGTTTTGCTCTACTATGGGAAATGTTCTATGTATTTTGAAATAAATAAAATGAGAAGTTAGTTATGATTCCAATAATGCTTAAGAGAAAAATTTCACAACACATTGATCTTTCATATTAAGAAGGAAAGATGTAGACAGAAAACATAGGAATAATGAAGGATAAAGCACATAAAATATTATAAATATAAAGGATTTCACGTGCAAGAGTTAAATGACATATTAAAAATAATTATGTTGAAATCAACCCCTCTAAAATTCCAAGTAGAAACCATACATTTGAAGCTAAGTGTGCACTTGTAAAATGTATAATATAAGCATAATATAATCCAAAAAACAGGGTATCCAATCATGCTATGAAGATATTTGGTTAAATCCCAATCTAAGTGTCACTACAAAGGTATTTTGTAGATGAGTTTAACATTTAAATCAGTAGACTCTGAGTAAAGCACATTATCCTTTATAATATGGGTGGGCCTCATCTAATCAGTTGAAGGTCTTACAAGAAAAAAGACTGAGATTCCCCAAGAAAGCCACAGTTCAGCCAGCATTCTGCTTTCAGACTGGAACTGTAGCATCAACCCTTCTCTGGGTCTCCAGCCTGTCAGCCTACCCTGAAGATTTTGGACTTGTCAGCCTTTATAATCATGAGCCAGTTCCTTAAATAAATCTCTCTCTATATATAAATGCACATTTTATTGATCCTGTTTCTCTGGAGAACTAATACAACATCCATCTATCTATATCTACCTATCTACCTACCTATCTATCTAATTTAAAAAAACTGTAGTGGGCCACTATAGTATTACTTGTTCCAAACCCCTTTTCTAGAAACTTCACCTTCAGGAAGGATTGAAAACAGAGAAACACCACTCCTCAACATACTGCACTGAAATTCTTATGGCATAATAGAACAAATAAGTGACTGTTAAATGAGGAGCCTTTTAGAAATAAAAAAAGAAAGACTCAGATAACCATGAATTTTGGTGAATCAATGCCATACAGCATTTTTAAACCTAAAATTAGAATGCTTGCTAAAAAAACGCTGGAACCCTATGCTTTGGAATGTAGGTACCCCTGGGCATTCTCAGAAGTGATGATAGTCTAATCCTTCTCTAAACTCCTTCCAATGATTCCAATGAGGGCTACATTCCACCCTGACCGTCCTATGTTTATTTTTCCACTAACTTTAAACAGCATTGGATTGGAAAACATATTGAAGTTTGTGGCAATATTTCAAAGAAGAATATTAGTCATACCATATAAAAACATCTTTTTAAAAATTTTAAATTCATGCTCTTTGGAGCAATATTTCATGGATAGACAAAATGATGAAAATAAAATCCAGATTTCCTGCTAAATATAAGTAACTTAAAGCACATACCCCAGCTTTGGCTAATGGTTTTAGCAATTTGGGGGATTGCTAAAGGAAGCAATGATTAAGGAAGAGTTATGAAACGTAATTTTAATAAGTTAAGCCCATAATATGAAGTAAGAAGTCAACTGATGTTTACTTAAGAGAGTCATGATTCCAACAAAACACCAAGTGTGGTGAACAAGAGATTGTTAATGTTACTCTTTATGGAAAATGAATGATCCCTGTACAGGGATCTGCAGAAATCAGTCAACTAAGGCAAATAAGATAAAACTGGATATTCTTCCCCAATATCTTACTCATTTTATAAAAGGGGGGAATCAATAAATTGTCTGTTGTTTGTTGCTTCTTATTTTCTAGTATAAAGGCCATTGCAAAAATGCTATTTATCTCCCAATATAGTAAATATGAAAGTTGTAAGCAATCTATCTTTAAATGCCTATTGCATACGTGGTACTTGGGGTGAAAAATATAATCATTAAAACAAGAGTTTGCAGAACCATTAAAACAAAAACCAAAACAAGTGTGTATAAACTCACACAACAGTGGCCATATCTCATCCCTCTGGTTGTAATACTTGGACATTCCCTTAGATTGTCTTGCATTTTGTGTTGTATGATCTGAATGGGATAGGTAGGGGTATGTCTAAAAATGATTTGTGGCTACCAGAGTGTGTGTACATGTTAGTTGCTGTGTTGGTTACCTGGTGACAGGTTTGCAAGCAAACAATGGCATTATCTGCCCAGCACAACTCTTTCAGGCTTTCCTCTTCCGCCTTCTTTCTATCCCTCTTAGTATACCTTCAATATTTTCCTGACATCTGCCATTGTTGGCCAGTTGTCCTAAGATGAAAGGGTTCTCAACAAAAAATTTGAAGCAAGAATACAGAGAGAATTTGGTGTCTTGGCTTGTCAGATACAAAGCTTTGAGGAGGTCTTATCTTTATTTACTGATGTATGAACTAGAAAAATGGAGAGTTCCAGAACCCAGTCAGAAGAAAAGTATATAAAAATAATTCAGTGAAAGTGAAGAGGGAGGCAGAAGCAGGCACACAGAGAGACACACAGACAGCAATCAAGTTCCGATGTACATTTATTATTGATGCTCGACCATTTTTATGAGTTTCATGATATTTCCTAGCATCTTTTATTTTTATTCCCTTATTTTTCTTATGTTTCATATCAAATTTAATTTCTGTCCTTGCAAATGGATGGCACTGTAGGCAATATTTCCCAAGTTCAGTTAGTGAGTCATAAATGGGAAACTTTCAACAACATTTTCACCCACACGAGGGAAGGTTAAGGAACTTTTGATAATATGTTCACCTATCACTTAAGATGTTGGGAAAAGTTTTGTCCATCTAATTATTTTTTTCAGTGCTAGGTGCAGAGTTTTATTTGATGTTGAAATTCTAACTTTCATTTATCTGTATTTATGTATTGAGCTAAATTAGCACACCATGTGCTATGCTCATTAGTCACTTTTTATGACTCTTGTTTCTTTTGCATTGGTCCTGAATTTTTTTCAAGAAGGTCAGGTATGTTATTTGTTTCATCTGCCATCTTTAAGTTAACCAGGGTAAGGTTTTACCTTGCTTCCTTCTCTATCCCCCTCCAACACAGGCACAGACACATCCTCCACTTTCTTGATCTGTCTTTGGGCAAATCAGTGTCTGGCATGTTTAGAAAATTTGGCTACATTTTGCAGTGAGGCTAGTAGAGTCCTGAACTAATGCAATATTGTATTTTGATCACTATCTGTATTCTTGTTGTTATACTTTATTAGTTTTGAACAGAGAGGGGAAAAATGATGTTTAACCACCACCGCTGATATCCAATATTGTCTGAGGAATATCCAACTGAGTTTGAATATATTTTTATATTCATTGTATTTGTAGTAAGAGTATGAAATCATTCACGTATATGATGAACACAGAATTAGAATATGGGTGATGGGGTAGGAGGATGAGATCAGCTGCCTCAATTTTAAATAACGTATTTTTTTCATTAATCTGTAGAATGTACAAAAATATATTCTAGGGGCTTCCCTGGTGGCGCAGTGGTTGAGAATCTGCCTGCTAATGCAAAGGACACGGGTTCGAGCCCTGGTCTGGGAAGATCCCACGTGCCGCGGAGCAACTAGGCCCATGAGCCACAACTACTGAGCCTGCGCGTCTGGAGCCTGTGCTCCGCAACAAGAGAGGCCGCGATAGTGAGAGGCCTGCGCACCGCGATGAAGAGTGGCCCCCGCTTGCCGCAACTAGAGAAAGCCCTCACACAGAAACGAAGACCCAACACAGCAAAAATAAATTAATTAATAAATTCCTACCCCAACATCTAAAAAAATATATATATATTCTATATTGTTGTTTTTACTTTTGAAGTGTCTGAATTAATGTTATAAAATATTTGAAATTAATTTTTAAAAACAGCATATGCAGCATATCTCATGCTTACTACTATTCACAAAATTAAAAATAACAGAAATGTAATTTCCTATGCACAGAAACATGTTCCCCACATTTTAATATATTGTATATATTATTTCAGTTTTACTCTTAAGTATACCTTCTATTTTTAGACAAATGGATATTAATTAGAAAGTAAAAACTAAATCAAAGATTATAATAATAAGTATTGATGATTATGAATGAAACAGGCACTAGCATACACAAATAGGTTTTTGTGTGTGTAATAGTTATACTTATTGTGTGTATGTATCATTAAAATAAGATATTAACTCTGTTATTTGATTTCTATATAATGTCTGTTATTTCTATACAATATTATATAAAATATACTAAATATATTTAAATATATAAATATATATTAAAATAAATATTATAGACTATTAAAATAGACTATAACAGTTATTTTGTGTATGTAAGTTATCAAAATTTTTGAGGGAAATTTGAAGATATTTTTAATAGTTAAATCTAATAAATTTCTTCATGAAAATTTAAAATAAATATACTCAGAGATCTTGGAAGATATTTCAGTAGATATTTAAGTATTTAAAGAGCTAATTATAACTAACATTTTTAAATGATTTATAATAGTACATTTTAAATGCGCATATTTTAGAAAAAATTTAGTGAAGCAGAGATAAGGAGATAAAATAACACAGAAGGCTAGAGTATTAATATACTAAAACAGATAAAGTTATATTAAATAAATATTGTGGTTAAATGTGTGAATACTTCATCCTAGTGCTTGGCTTGGCTTCACCAAGACAAATATCTTTTATATTTAACAGCGTGTGTCCTTGAGTAAGTTACTAAATTCTCTGACGCAGCTTCTTTTAACATAACATAAATATAATGGTACCTATCAAGTAGAGTTCTTATGAAAATCGATTGAGAAAATACAATTAAAGGACACAGCAGAAAAGTTCAATACATAATTATAATAGACATTTTTCTACATCATTATGCATCATTTTTATAATTAGAAAAAAATGTAATTTGAGGTCATTCATCTACTACCAAGCTTCTTTAATGTCAATTTTTCAACTTAGGATTTAGAAATTATAATTGTCTTGCCTTCCTGACAACTTGCTGTTGTTATTTACTGAATGCTTGTCATGTGATTGGCCAAATAGCTCCACTCTGTGCTTTCATATTCAATTGTAATTTTATATTGAAAAGCTCTCTATAAGTATAAATCCTTGCTACTGCTCTTGCTAAGTGAGAAGGGCCATAAATAGACAGATGAGGTATTTTATTTACGTACTCTTTCCTTCCACAAGGAGAAAAACAATGGGCTCAGGCATGGAAGCTACTGGGCTTATGCAAATTAGATGATTTTAGGAGCATTAGAAACACGAGTGTCCATGAAGTATAAAAATACCTATTTCGAAAACATTTTTTGTTTGTTTCTAGAAAAATTAAGAATGTGTTTTGAATTTTTTGCCTTCAAATTTCGTTAAATGTATATCTCCTGTGTCTTGTAATTCCCTGTCAGCTAATGGGCTCCAAAATGTATTGAAATGAAAAGTCCTGTGTGGAGTTAGTGGAGAGAGAAACAATAAGGCAACTTTAGTGAAATCGTCACAGACCTGCCTAAAGATACGGTCAGTGCAGATAATGTTTTCAACTCTTTCTCACCATTCCTTGTATCCCCTGATGTTTATGTCCCAGCTGCCTCCTTGCCCATTGTGGGAAAGCATTGGTTGGAAGAGAAGTAGCACTAAAGAAAAACACTGATACATAAACCATGTGTTCATCATGTGTTCATCTTTAGTTCATTAAAATCTACATTAACTACTGAGAAAAAATAATTAGTTGTTCTCAAAGGCGGCTTTCAGATAATGGGACTCTATTTTACCACATGGCAATGATGCAGGAACTCTGTGTTCAGTTTGTTTGGTACCACCCAGGATGATGAGATAAAAATAGTACTTAATGAAAAAATTGGTCTGTACATGCCACAGATTTAAAAAAAACAAAAAAAGGTAAGCTTAAGGCTAGATGATCCATACACTTAATTTACAAGTTTGAAAGACATATACTAAGAAAACAAAGACATGTAAAAATAGGAAGGAAAAAAGAGAGGGTGCAAGGGAGGAAAGAAAGTAGTAATGTAATAGAGACAAGTACTTAAACTGATTTGTAAATTATTTTAAAACTGATTTGTGAATTATTTTATTCAGTGAGCATATGCCATGGAATAAAAATGAGATGGGAGATGTTAACATGGCTTTGCCTTAGTTCAACTCATTCCCCTGCACCTCTCACAGTGTGATAGTCTTACTTTCCTGAATGTGATTCCAGTATTTAAAGAAACAGTGAAACACAAGTTACTCTATAGTGGGCTCAAACACAAGTTACTCTATAGTGGGCTCAAACACAAGTTACTCTATAGTGGGCTCGGCCAAGAAACTGTGATCTGTTCTGTTGCCGGCAGAAAAACCAGGTGAGACAGACTTGTTGGTAGATGGCCCTGAATGTATTTTATGGCTTATTTAAAGGAGTGACAATGAGTAATTCTCCTTATAAGAAATGCTTGCCTTACCAGAAGACATTAGGACCTAATTACCATGTGCAAAACATGCAGTCTCTCATCTGGTAGCATACAGCTTCTGAAAACTCACATGTTTACAAAGTTTGGGCTACAGTTATTTGTTAGTTTCAACATCTGCAACTGATACATTGAACTGGTACAAATAGATCAAAAATTTTTAAGAAAAGTTTTTAAACAAAATACCGAATACAAATAAGTGCTATATTAAAAAGTGCTTCTTAAAGGATATCAAACACGTATTATTAGGCACTCAATCAGAATGTTCCATCGAAAAAGAGTTTTTGATACCTTCAATGAAAAATGTTCATAATAGGATATAAAAATTATTTTAAGTTTAATTTAGACATGATATAGGATTCTGACTGATTGGTTATTCTACTTTTCAGTATAAAAACAGAATGCAAAAATTAATTCTTTATCCTGCCAGTGTCCTTTCCAGAGAGTAGGTTGGCATTTATCATATAGCTAGAAAGATAGATAGTACATGTCTATATATACCATATATATAATGTATATATCTCATATATGTAATGTATAGCTACATTTTTATATCTCTATATCTATTTACTGACCTCTCTCTCTCTCTCTCTCTTATCTTCTTGGGAGAGGTATTATCACAGTGTCTGAAAACTTTGTGGAAGTTTTGACTATACTCTGAAACAATCGTTATCTCAGGAGACCATAGAATATAAACATTGATTTATAGATTTAAAGGATAATAATGAAAATTTTTGCATAGAAAATTTAGAAATTTTCTATTCAGACAAGTTGAGTTAGAATTATTTATCCCCCCACAGAGCAATCCTTTTTCTCAAAGAGAAAAAAATATGCAAATAAATGAGGAGTATTTAATTTCTTCTGAGTAGCAAAATCTGCCATTAATGAATGCATGAAGCCTGAAATGAAACTATCTTATACTGAATTTAGCATTTTATTATTCCAAACATGTGAGTTTTTTAAACTCCAATTACATAGTTACCAAGTGGACTTACATTTGCATTCAAAAGTTATTTTCTGTTTTCATTTTTCTTTATGAGAAAATTTAGTTGTACTATTTCCTTCTTAATCTTGCTTTTGAGTCACATTAAAAAAAAAAAAGAGGTATACTGTTTCGTTTGTGAGAGTATGGTTTCAGGGTGTTAGGTTTAATCTAAGTGTAGACTAAATCATCCAATGTCTCTTTCACTCTCCCATGGTTCAAACAGACAAAAAAGAAGTCCAAGAAAAGAAAGGCATAGGTTAATTTGACATTAACCTCATATATATATTAAAGCATATAAGTCTGTATTAGAAAGACTACAAATGTGCCATGACACACCTTCAGTGATAATGTTTTGTTGTTTTTTGTTTGTTTGTTTTCTTTTGTGGTACGCGGGTCTCTCACTGTTGCGGAGCACAGGCTCGGGACGCGCAGCCTCAGCGGCCATGGCTCACGGGCCCAGCCACTCCGCGGCATGTGGGATCTTCCCGAACCGGGGCACGAACCCGCGTCCCCTGCATCGGCAGGCGGACTCCCAACCACTGCGCCACCAGGGAAGCCCCATGTTTTTAAAAATGTAATTTCCTTACATACATTATATTTTAGACCACAAGAATGAATTTAGTAACTATTTCTCTCTTTTCCCTTTATTGGTGCTACTATAATTTCTTCCTAAGCCATAAATTCTTTTTTCAATATACAGAATCTGATAATTCTTATTCACTCCAAATATTCAGTTACCGTTCATAACCAATAACCTGTAAGCTTCATCCTAGATCTCTTTGCTATAATTTAGAGTGGTATATCTAAGTTCATATTGGAAATATTCCTTTCATTTACCCACAGTCACCTCAAACTAGCTATGCACCAAACTTAACTAATTTCTCCAACCTCTGTACTGTTGGAGAGAGTGAGGGAGAAAGGGAGAAAAAGGAAGAAGGCAGGAAGATCCATGATTAATACAAAAAACATAAGAATAGTAGCAGACAAGCTCACTAGGTCATATGTAAACTATCAATTTATGTTTAAATAGCATATAAAAGCAACTAAATGAGTCAATATGTAAACACTTTAAATAATTATTAATTCTGAATAGTCCCTTTGAGTCAATATTGCATTTTAATAAAATAAGACAAATGGTTCTGCATAATTCTACGTAGATGATCCTTAACAAGATAAGATATTCTACAAAGTTATTAATGCAAGAAATATGCTTCCTGTTTGCATTTTGAGTAAGTCACTCTGTCTCACATGCTTTTCTGAATACTTTGTCAACAATGAAAGTTTTACATAACTCAAAAGACAAAATGCACATGTAAATGTGATTAAATCACTCAGAATATATTGACAAAGAAGTCGTTGAACTAAGAATGACATGAAAGATGGCATGTCTATCAGAGTAATATTTAATATCTTTCTTAATAAAGAGTTCTAGCACTGTATCATTTAACTTAATACATTTCCATTTCTTTTCATTTTAGTTTCCTAAAACTTTCCCACATACTAACCAGGTGTCACATTTTAAAATAATTGAAATATTTAATTTACTAAATAAGCTAGAGAAGGTGGCTTTTCACATCAAAAAATCACATTTGTAGACACATACACAAAGTGTAAGATTATCTTAACTTTAAATTAAATCACACTGATTTTTTTTTACTCAAATATTTATTTTGAATAAGGGGTTTTTGTTTTACTTTATAAAAGTACTGTCAGGTTCCACATATTTTGCAAAACTAAAATAAAATCTCTCAAAATTCAAAGCTTGCAGTTTTGACACATTTTCTAGGCTTGCCCAAATAGAAATATTACATGTGGGACTTTGAGAATATTAATTATGCCATTTTCTTCATTAATATTCTTGAGATCAACTCCTGCTGTGTTCTATGATTACTTTTCTGGAATTTAATGTCATCTATGTGAACTGATAAGACATCTTTAAATTTTTGTGTTTCCTTAAAAGTTTTGATATTTTATGGCACAGACATTAATACTACAATGAAAAAGTACAGAGCTTTATTTAAATGTTTCAAAGCTTTTCAAAGAGTCATAAAAATGACAATTAAGTTCATACTGTGTTCATATTAATTTTTCTAATATTCCCTAAGATTTTAAAGCTAACTCAATTTTGTTTCAAATTTACATACATTTTTACATAAAAATTCAACCAATTCATATATTTGCTATTTACATGTGTACTACTTTACTTCTAACCAGGAGCTGCCTAGTATGTCTATGCTCTGAAAACTTACCCAATTAAAATAATTGAAAAAAATGATGTGATCAATATATATTAATATATATGATATATATGTATTATATGTATGCTTATCTTTTTGATGAAGTCAGATAATTTGTTAAAGAAAAAACAAAACAAAAAACATGTAAAGAGTGTGGGTGTCAAAGCTAGTTATTGGCCTTTCCTTTAAAATAATGAGCAATATTGCACATAAGGCTTTAATTTTTTTATGTTTAAAACAGTATCTCAAACCCAGTGTCACACCATCCTTGTCAACTTTTCCTCTCTCTTTTTGAAGTATGTGTGTATGTGAATGTGTACGTGATCATCTCTATTTTATAAGGATATAAATGGATACAATGAAAACCTGAATAAATTGATTAATGACTTGTCTCATTATTTCAAGTGACAGTATTTAAGAACTGTTGCAAGAAGCTTTTAAACTGTGATTTCTAGAGGAATTAAAACAGCCTATATAAGCCCACTGAATTATTCCATCTTAACATCGAGTACTTTAGATAAGAACAAAAAAGGAAAAAAAAGAGAGATGAGAGATATTCATTATTGGGTGTAAGGAATAAAGAAAAATATAGTTTCCTATATTGGTCTATAATTGGACCCAAGGTAGAACATTTTCAAGATCTGGATCTTCTTCCTATCAAATAATGTAGCTAACAATGAATGTAATAGTGGTGACTTTTTTGGGCCCATGTCTGATCTTCTTCAGGGTCTGCCTGTCTTCAGTGACTTAATCACATGAAAACAATCTGTGTAAACTATCAGAACATAACTCAACTCTTTGTGTGTGTGGTTCAGTACTCCAACAATACTCTAATAGATCAAAAAATCTCCATAATTTTCCCCCATGAAAGCAGGGCCTCAGTTCCACAGAACTCTCTCTTTAATAATATTTACATTTGCAGTACTGTGAGGACTTTTTTACCCTCCTATCCTACATATAGCACTCACAATTCTCATTACTATTGACATATCTGCCTTATCTTATTTGGCGTAACAAGTTTTTCCAATGCTAGGTATCAAATTATTCTCATGGACAAATCTTTGTTGTCCTGTATCAATCTCATTTATTTCTTAAAATCCCTGAATTTAAAATTAAAACTTCACTATATATATATATATATATTTTGACTTTTATGTTTTTACCTTTTCAAAGAGGAAATAATTGTTAAGCAATATTTAGTGAACAATGCCCCATATGCGTTAAACCTGATCACTTTTGCTGTTCCCTTAAATATTATCTTAAACATTAATAAATGTAATATAAGTAATTATATTCAGTTACATACCATTTAAACAATGGGGCTAGGATTCGAATCTACTGGTCTTTAAACTTCTATTTCACATAAATCACATTATATCTGTCAAATAAATTCCCAAATCATAAAAAGCGCAGATATTATTTCACAACTTTCAAAATTAGAGAATAAACACACCTTTAAAAAAATTGTATAAAGCATCTCTTTCCCTCTCAGTCTCTTTCTCCACACACAAACATTACATATTTTCTGTAATTGTGATTGCCTATTTAAACTTAATCTGATCTCTCCTTTGTCATTAATTACATTTAATGTATTCATATATACTAGTTGTTCTAAGTACCTAAGTATTAACCTAGATTACACACATTGTTTTTTTAATAATATCTACTCTAACTTAATGAGTTCTCTATTACAATTATGTAAACTAAGGTTGCTGCTGGAATTAATTTTATAATTTATGCATATTTTTATGTAACTAGTTTTCCTTTTCCTCTCACACAAATAAATAAAACTTAATTTTCTCAATAACATATGGCTGTAGCTAATGTGTGAGAGAAGGACTTCAATGTAATCATAAATATTATCCTTGACTGATAGATGTCCCATAATAATAGTAGACAAGGCAAAAAAGAAAGAAATTCTTTATATAACTTTATTGTGTAAACCCATGATTTAGAGACTAATACAGTGGAGCTTACTGTGCAACTTATTGTGAAATTTCATGATTTATTATGCAGTTCTTAGGGGCTTACTGAGTGTCCCTATTGTCACACTTCATGATTTACTGAGTAATATAGAAGAGCTTATCACATAACTTGATAGTGGAATTCTGATTTACCGTGAAATATTTGTTCCAACCTGTTTTTACAATGGGAAGAATTTATCTAATGTTTCCTAATTATAGATAAGCTTCATCAGACACTTCATTTTCAAAGCAGATAACATCTCTAAGAGAGCTTTGGATACATCTTTTGCAAGAGGAAAATTTCTCCCCTCAAAATGATGATTTATCCTAATTTCGGGAAGCTTTCAAGTCTGTAAGTCAGCCCTAAGAAAATGAAAGGTTGCTGCTACTTTATTTAATAATGTACTATGATAACACATCAATTGATGATACAGTTATTTCTCAAAAGACTAAAGTTCAATTTTTCTAAACACAATGAAGTCTCTATCTTTGAAAAAATTAAGTTTCTAATTATTTTTATAAGACTTGGCTTATCTCTTTTTCCCTCTTTCACTTGTCATCAATCAAAACCTTAAGGGATAATTCTAGAGTAAGCAGAACTGTAAATTCACAAATTTTTACTACAACTGTGAAGTGTTTTGGTAATATGTGTATTCGTGTGTGTCGGGCTCTCTGTTTTCTTGTTTTTTTGCCTCGAATACATGAGGAAATGTTATAACATGAAATGATTTTCTGATTTGTAAACTGTGTTTCTTTTTGTTGAAGTTGTTTTTATATTTTACTTTATGTAAACTTAACAGCTGTTAATTATCTTTAATAAGAAACATGTGATTCAACCCTTGAATGAATATATAATTTTAATGACTACTTTCACATATCTGAAAACTAAACTAAGGCAGATGTAGTTTATTTTATTTAATCCATGCATAGGCATTGATGTAAAAGTCATTATAAATGTAGATAGTATTAAATTATGGAAATGAATATATACTCAAATACAATGTCATTCATAATTTGTGGAATGCCTCCCAGGCACCATGCAAGATACAGAGGCATAATTTAAAACATTTATATGTTTACAAGGAGCAAATCTTTCAACACTGGGAGTAAAGAAAAAGAGAGAGATTTTTAGGGAAATTTTATAGCGAGGAATAAAAGCAGTAATTAAAAAGCAAACCCAAAATAATCAGATCCACAGAACGGCATTAATAACAGCTAATGAAGCCCCCAAAAATGCAGTATGTAGATTAACTACATAAGATATAGACCATATTAATTAATAATGGTATAGAAACTATAAAGTAGAATATGTATATGAAAGTTAGTACATAAAATAAAAATGCATATATTAAAGGAAGAGGGGAAGAATTTAGTTTGATTTTTAAGGATTTGAAGTTATGACACCAGAACCCTACCCAGTAAAGTTGAAAATGGACTAAATAAAAAAAATGTCTAAAATTTCTTGAAATGCATTGTGGGATAGGGCAGCACTCAAGGAACAGGATGGTGGGAACAGGGATGAAATACTGACCAACAACACATCTGTGATCTCTCATGAATCCCTAATGAGAATATATTTGTGGTTTTAACCCAATCACGACCACGTATTACATGCAGGAGTTTTTTCTAACAGAATGATTTCCAAATGCACTTACAATGCATATATGATTTTATTAGTTTGAGACGTTAATTTATTATTTGACATATAAGGGAAACTCCATTCCCCTGAAACACACAGATGCACACACACGCACACACACACACACACATTAGCCGACACTTACACACATTCACACACAGTTCCTCAGCTAGAAACATTTAAAACGTGAACTTTGATGTCTGAAATTCTCTACCTTAGTCAAGTGTTCAAGCAAGGTTGTATGGACTCTTATTTATTCTACTTCATTTCTCTACAGTTCTAGACATGCTGAAAGGAGCTGATATGCAGAGTACTCCCTATGTACTTTTTGTTGCATGTGATTTCAGTCTCATTTCATTCTCCTATCCTTCATTGATTGTTTATAATTACCTAAGTGACAGACTAATACAGAATCGAAGAAATTTTTGGGAGTGTTCTGAGCCAAGAGTACACATGCTACAAAGGCCAAACATGTTAAACCATTCTAAGATATAATTGCTTTAGAACCAGAGCCAGTCCATGTCCCACTGAATGGCTCATTTTACAGCATCACTTACAATATGAATTCTGTCAAAGAATAACCCAACTCAATTTCAACATGTGATTCATCCTTTGTATACTGTGCACCAATGATATCATTCATCCTGTGCCAGTTGTAGGAAAACAGGTTTCAATATAGGTTACCTTTTACTGTGTTTCTTTAATAAAGCTTTCAGAAATTATTTGTTTTATAATTTCAAATTACTGGGAATATAAAAGTAGGCTTTTAGTAGTGTGTTTATAATGAAAATAACTGCCTCAAGGGAATCATATACTCAATAGCATTCAAGTGGGTTATTGAAAAAATAATGCCATTATTGTAATAGCGAACATAGTCAACTGCACAAACACCTTGTAATCTCATTTGCAGTATGCAGTGCTCTATATCATGGATTTCTCTCACAGCAGAGAAGCCACGTAGGAGCTAAAACTTTAAAAGCTTTTCATGCCTGTATTGATAGATGATGCATTATTAGATGTGTATTACAGAAGCATGTTTTCATGAAAAGAAATAAGTATTCTATTCGGCAGAAATGTCCTTCTGCTTCTCAGACGATAGAAGATGCTTTGCTTCCTGTGGTAGGCTTTTCAGCCAATTTGTTGAGTCTTTCTAAGGACAATCAATATGAAACCAGAGGTTGGAGCATTTTAGTATCTCTTTGAACCTAATCATTGCTGAAGTACTCAGAAATCTGCAAACTCACCAGCTCTCTTGTGGGCCCTTGTACAGTGTTGATAGTTAATTAATTACTCCCCAGTAATCAACTTTGCAGTGTAATGGCAACCATTTATTTTATTAACTTTTATCAAATGTTGAATGAAATACTAACCTACACTATGTGCTCAAATGAGTTTTAAATTTTTATCCAATTGTAGCAGAAATATGTAGACACAAATTATAAAAAATTCCATCTGAATACAGATAGGAGAAAAAGGAAGTTTAACCAAAAGAACAGCCACAAGTATGTTTAAAGATTCTTTTAACAATTCTATATACTTTGTATATTGCCTGAAAATCAGTAATAGAGTACATAACTCAATCTCTCAATAGCAAAAACCCAATTTCACTATTGAGAGCCATGGCTATATGACATAATAAAAAAACATATTTTGTGAAGAAACAGAAATGTGTCTTCAATTGTATAAAGGAACATATTCACTAATAAAACTATGCTTGCTCTTTTAGATCTTACTAATCTAAATCAACTGTAAAGAAGTGTACAGTCACACGGCTTCTTCTGATATAAGCATATCGTACACATTGTCCATAATTAAATGGGTAGATGGATGACAGTAGCCTCTGACACAGAAGTTGAGTCAGGGGAAACAGATATATCCTCAGGCACTTACTATGTGTCATGTTCTGACCTAGAGTTTTTTCATGTGCATGTCTTCCACTCCAATAAAAATGGTAACTTCTAATGGAATGATCTTTCTCTGTTTTGTTCATCACTCTTCTTATAGGCTCTTTCCTAGAATATATGAATAAGAAGTTGAATATATGAATTGAATATATGAAGTTGAATATATGAATTGAATATATGAAGTTGAATATATGAATAAGAAGTAGGGCTTCCCTGGTGGCGCAGTGGTTGGGAGTCCTCCTGCTGATGCAGGGGACACGGGTTCGTGCCCCAGTCCGGGAAGATCCCACATGCCGCGGAGCGGCTGGGCCCGTGAGCCATGGCCGCTGAGCCTGCGCGTCCAGAGCCTGTGCTCTGCAACGGGAGAGGCTACAACAGTGAGAGGCCCGTGTACCACAAAAAAAAAAAAAAAAAAAAAAAGAAGAAGTAAATAAGTATGTAGATGATAGATCGATAGATAACTGAACTAAATATTTTGGTGATTCAGTGATCTATTGTTTGGTCTTCTATAAGCTAAGTTTTAGCTCCTACGTGGCTTCTCTGCTGTGAGAGAAATCCATGATACAGAGCACTGCATACTGACTGCAAATGAGAATACAAGGTATTTGTGCAGTTGACTATGTTTGCTATTACAATAATGGTTGTTTGGTCTTCACGACAACCCTGAAAGAGAAACATTCTATTCAAATATTACAAATAAACAAAACTAAATGCTTTCTACCTCACAATAAATGTCAATCCAAGTTATAAATTATCAACCCCAAACTTAGTATGTTCTTTTATGAAAACATACTTGTTTTGTTGTTACTACGTTTACACATATGGTACATGATCACATTCTACTTTAATAATATATTTACAGATGTGACTATCGTTCATTTTACAACCATACTAATACTAGTCCCTCTCATATTTATAAGACATAAAATAACTCTACGTTATAAGTACTATTTCAATTGTCATTTTATACGGGGGAGAAATAGAGAGAGACTGAACCATGGAAAAGAAAATGTTCTGTAAATTGTCAAGGTCACAAGGATAGGAAATAGTGAACCTGGGATTTGAACTTATGAAATCTTTTCCAGAGCTTATGCTTTTAGTCACTATGGTCATTATACTCTACTGCCTCTCTGTGAAACAGATTTTCAAGGTCAGGTAGCCAACAATGCAATGTTATCATACCAATTAATAAAGTAAAGAGAGGGCCATGATTAGAATGCACAAAAAAAGAAGGATCTATAAAATAAATAAATATTTTTGAAAGAACATTTAATAACATCTGTATTAGTCTTATTTTCTTTCCCCTCAGCATCACTTCAAACAGAATATCTATGCTCTATTGAGGAATGTGAAGAGAAAAACCAGTGTAATATTAGAAGAAATTAATTGCTTTGTTTCTTTTTCCAATGAAGAAGGTAAACATTGATAGGTTTTTTTAGAAAGTAGAATATCAAAATTATCTACCAAAAAAAAAAGTTGGGGTGGTCACAGAAATGTTGGTCACCATCTCTCTTCCTATCAACAGAAAAATCATTAATTCAAGCAGAAGAAAAGTTACCACAAATCATCTTTAGTAATAATATTGCATAGAAACATCTTTTCATGAAGGAGAATGTACTTTCAAGTTCTCCTTTTGGTAAAATAAAAGAAAAAACATAACTCAAAATATTCAAAGATCGTTAATGTTTTGTGCTGGAGTAATATAGCTAAAGCTAATTTAAAAAACCAAACTATATATAAGTAATATAAAAGAACTGTAGCATATCATTGCCTTTTTACTTTCCTACCTCAGCAGCTTACCATTGACAAATTATTTTATATATCATTGGACTCCCAGTACTTGGAACAGGGATCATATACCTAAGACACGAAGTGTTGAGTAAATGAATCCCTGCACAAAATAATGACTCTATCCCAGCCATATACACTGACCTACCCATCTTCTATTTCTTTCTATATTCTTAATTTTTCAGAAATTTACCTTTCATGTCACACACATTGCTTGGTAGTGAATGATCTTAATTCCCAAAATATCTTTTCCCTCTAACTATGATATCTGATATTGTTCTCTCTCTGAGAGCCTGAAATTTCCCTAGAGGTAACATTCTCAAGTAGTTTTTTATCTGAATTTTATAAATTTCACAAAACACTTATGAGGGCTCAGAAACATTTAAAGCTTTTCTTGTCTGTGTGACTTTTGAAAATTTTAGATTGTACTTAAAAGAGCTCTTGAGAGGTCCTCACTATAAATGAAGGCACACAAATTAATTTGAAAATAAATACTTTTAATAATATTATTAGTCTTCAGTGTGTTGCCAAACCATTCTACATGAAAATTTCTATGCTTATACATCAGGTTTTTCTGAGTAAAAAAATACAGGTAACGTGGGTTAAAGGATAAGTGAATGGCAAACAAGCCTTGGAATTTAAAGATAGAGACCTTCAAAGAATTGTACAGGTTTATGGCTTCTGAAGCCATTTGCTTACGCTGGAGAAGGGAATCATCTGCTTTTCTCAAAGAGGATTTGTTTACATTAGAAAGCCATATTCTCTCTTTCTCTGTCTCCAGAGAGAAGGAGCAGCTACGCAAGCTTCTTTACATAAGAGCTGAGATGAATCATTCTGGAGTTCCGTTTACCTAGTACAGCCCCAGCCCCTCCCTCCCATAAAAGCAGATAATGTCTGCCCTCATCGCATTGCCCGGAGTAAGAACTGGAGCAAGAGGAATCAGCACTGAGGTATTCTGTAAGTAAATAATCAGTCTGATCAGTCTGCCTCTGAGCCTGAAATCTGTGTTTTATATATATACACACACACAATGTAGTTGTCCTTAACATACACGCTACATTTACACATGAGATCTCAACTTGAATTAAAAGCTGAAGAGTTCACTCTTACCAAATTGTACTCTATCCATGATACATCAAAGTACCAAGTCTGCCTCAACGTATGTTCATGTTTTTCTTTTTCTTCCTGACAATTGCTAGACATTGGATATTCAAGGCCATTGCATCAATAAAATGACACATACCCATTCTCTACAGCTAATTTTCTGTGTTCCAGATATTCCCAAACATATTAGGAAAATTCCTAAGTCTTCCTTTTCTCCATATTTGAAAATATATCAGAAGCACAAGGCTAGATTACTTGCTTTCAAACTCTCAATATAAAGTTCAGGAAATATAAAGTAAACTAAACATAGCTACACAATATGTATATAATTACTCTATACTATACAATGTGGTCCAAACAAATATATGCAAAGGTGCTTTTAAGGGTCAGGAGGTTGACTCTTAAATATTCAAGGATAATTCTTCTTTGGGAAGTGACAAGTTTTACTTTGTTTGTGTAGAGAACAAAGTGCATCCAGAAGAAATAAGAGTGTGAATAAAGAGACGGAATATGCCACGCAGACAAATAAAATATCGGCATGTGTATAACACATACACACACATATATACATACATGCACATGCATGAATATACACAAGAGCACACATATATATGTAAGCATGCACAGTACAGATAGTTTATGTGTGCATACATACATGTGTATACCAACATGCATGCATACACACATGGGGCATTTTACTTGAACAAAAGCTCCAGGAGACAATGCATCTCCCTTGTTTTATTTGAACAGTGCCTGGTATTTTAGAAAATTCTCATTAAATATTTACTGCAGAGAGAATAGATGAAAACAAATATGACTGCATTAAACAAGAACACAAATTCATATCATTTAATGCCACGGTTTTTCTCTATTTATAACATAAAACCATCAAGAAGCTAGTGAAATATTTTAACTAGAAAAATGCTATAATCAGATTTATATTTTTGAAGCAAACTTTATTATAAACAAAATGACTATGTTAGAAGAGAGCATATTAGATACATAATAATTAGGAAACAGGATAAGTCCGTAATATTTTGGGTGCAAAGGAAAAGAAGCCAGATTGGAAATATCTTTGGAAATAACAAGTAAACTTAATAAATGTATAATGTTCAATCACAGAAAGCTTTGAACCAATGGGGAATGATCAGGGATACAGCTCCGTTCTCTGGAAAATCTGAACTAGAGAAATAAATATGGCCAGGATCTATTCATCTATCCCCCCTTCCTCTATCTCTCCTTCTTGGTTTCTTCTTTACATGTTTCTTAATCCTAAATAAAAATGTCTGGCCTTCCTCCTTATACTGTGGAAGAAGACTGCTCAAGAAGCCCTTTTTATCTTTTGTGCTGTTTCAACAGGGACTACCTCAGCTACTTTCTGGTTTTATGTTAAAAAATCCCAGGGAAGTGATACTATTTGCTTGGCTTTTGTTAAATGCTGTCTGCTAGGCTAATCATCTGTAATCTGTAATTGGTACGTGTAAATCACATAGCAACAGTTCTAAGCTCATGCTCTGAATATAAAAAATAAAAAGTGGAACCCTGTTAGTAGAAGGCTTGAAATGAATGCTGCATAAATAAAATATTGTCCACTAGTCTGGATATTTTAGTAATCACACCAATAAATGATGACAAAAGTAAGCTCCCTAATGTAGACATATAAGAAATAAAGACAGCAAGATGAGCAATAAAATTGATGGACTAGTGAGCAACTAATCTAAGGAGATGAATGAAAAGTCTCCCCAATATTCTGTCTTGGGTGACTAGGAGGACAGATGGTTAATTACATCATGGACATACTGTTTTTATGGGAAAACTAACTGGAGACGTCTTGAAGGTATTTGGGTACATACTTGGATTTCCTGAGTATCACCTTGCTTACAGGTCCTCTTTAGTTTTCTTCTATATTTGTCTAAGCAGAGATTCTGAAGAGGAAAAAGGGCTGGGCTGAAATGCTAAATGATAGCTTAGATGGGAGCAGAGGGAAATTTGTCTTCTAAGGTGACTATAATAAAAGGTGGAGAGAAAGAAAAGCAGGCTTAAAATCAAAGAAAAACAAGAAATTTAAGCATTTTACATTCTAAAAATAGTCTAGATTAATATAGAAGGACTCCAGTAAGACGAAGACTGAAAATTTCTCCATGCATTTACCATTTAGGAGATCTCACTGTGGAAACTGACATCAGCAGTACAAGAAGGAGTTGGAGGAGGAAACAAAACTATACTGTGTGAAGCAGTGGATGAACTTAAGAGAGTACAGACTACCATGCCTGAAGCTTGCAAACAGGGAAGGAGTCACAACTAATGATGGACACAATTTCTCGAGAGTGCCTTTCTATTGAACCTATCTCACCTTTATGAGAGGTATAATACTCATGATTTAAACATCAGAAAATATAAAAATTTTAATATTTTGAAAATTTTCTCCCATCGTTGCTTGGTTTAAATTTTAAATTTCTGTATTATTAAATATAGCACATACAAATGCAATTCATATAATTAAAATGCACTGCTCAGAGACTTATCACAAATCAAACAGTCATGTGATAATAAGAAAGTTCAAGAACTCCTCTGCAATCACTATCCCTCTATCCTTATCAAAGCCACAATCTTAGATTTGTGTGTGTGTACATGTGCATGTGTGTGTGTGCACCACCAAAGCATGCATGACTAAACTGAAGTATAATCTTACCTGTTTCAAATCTGTATGTAAATACAATTACAATGAAAGATCTCTGACAACGAGTGCAATCAGCTGGAATTTGTTGAGACTTGATTTATAGCCACATACAGGTAAACCTTTGTAAATATTTGATGTGTTTCAAAAATGCAGCTGGTTGTATGCACTATCTGAATATGAATATTAGGTTTGCTGATCATATTTTTCAACTTTTCTATTTTTACTTATTCATTATTTTGTTTGGCAGTTTTCCCAGTTCCTGGGAGGTTTATGTTATCTATCTCTCTGAATATAAATTTGTTAGTTTTTATTTTAATGTGGCATTTTTGTTCTTTATGTAACTTGAGATGCATATAAATTTTAAATTGTAATTGCTTCCTCATAAGTGGAAACTTTAACTATTATGAAATCTCTCTCTTTATCTTTAGTAAAGCTTTTTGTCTAAGGTCACCATTCTCTGATATTAACATAGCTTTCAGTTTCCATTTGATTTGTGTTGACACGATAAATTGTTCTTTACTTTAGAATTACTTTCCAAATTCTGATATATTAGATATTTCTGTAGTAAAGAGCATATAGCTAAATAAACTCTCATACTTGTAGCTTTAATATGGTTCACATGCTTTACCTTTTTCATTTTTATCTACTCAGATCACTTAAAACCTGTGTCCATACAATACAGTACATTACTTCATTTGGCCATCAATTCTTGTTGAATACCTCATTCTTTTTTGAAGGCGTCCTTGGTTTTGTTCACATTAAACCACTATTCTAAAGATAGAAAACTTGGTGTCAGTGATGATAAGTGACATGGAGCATATACATATACACATTGGTCATTTGTATGTCTTCTCTGGAGAAATGTCTCTTCAAGTCCTTTGCCCATTTTTTAATTGAGTCTTTTGTTGTTGTTGTTGCTTTTGCCATTGAGTTGTAGGAGTTCTTTATGTTGCATATTAACTTCTTATCAGACTTATGGTTTGCAAATATTGCCTCCCATTCCATAGGTTGTTTTTTCATTCTTGATTGTTTCCTGTGTTATGCAGAAGTTTTGTAGTACAAGGTAGTCCTACTTGTCTATTTTTGCTTTTGTTGCCTGTACTTTTAGTGTCATATCCAAAAAATCATTGCCTAGCTCAATGTCATGAAGATTTTTCCCTATTTTTTCTTCTAAGAGTTGTGTAATTTCAACTGTTATGCTTAAATTTTTAACCCATTTTGAGTTGATTTTTGTGTATGGTGTAAGATAAGGGTCCAATTTCATTCTTTTGCATATGGAAAGACTGGTACACTGAAGACTACAAAACATTGATGAAAGAAATTAAAGAAGACACAGGTAAATGAAAAGACATCTCATGTTCACGGATCAGAAGACTTAATGTTGTTAAAATGTCTATATACTAAAAGTGGTCTACAGATTCAATGTAATCCCTATCAAAATCCCAGTGGCATTTTTTTACAGAATTTTTTTTAAAAAAATCTAAAATTCATATGGAATTCCCAAAGACCCTGAATAGCCAAACTAATCTTGAGAAAGAACAACAAAGCTGGAATTTTCCCATTTCCCACTTCCTCATTTCAAAATATATTACAAATCTATAGTAACTGAAGCAGTGTGGTACTGGCATAAAAACAAACATAGACAAATGCAACAGAATAGAAAGCCTAGAAATAAATCCATGCAAATAAGGCCAACTGATCTTCAATAAAGTTGACAAGAATACACAATAGGGAAAGGGTTATTTCTTCTTGCATATAGTTTTACAAAGGAATGGCTATTAGTATTATAAAATTTCTTTTAAAATGAAGTTTAATTCAAGATTTTATGTAAAACTGAAATAAAACTGAAGAAATATGTGTCTTGAATCTTTTCATTATGTTAAGTAACAATTAAAAATGTTCAACCTATTTGAATTACAATGTAAAAAGCATCTGTGAATAATTTGGAAGCTATTAAATGTCTACGTTGTTAGCAAAGTTGTACCTCATCAAGCTCAGATTTTACATTATCAAGAATGAGTGTACTACATCTTATTTTTCATTAAAAATAATGTTCTCTCCAGAAAAAAATGGATACATGAAGATTATAAGATATATTTGCTAAGCTTATCAAATTATGAATAGCAATGATGATATTTAGCTGTGCATAAGGATATTACTTTTAAATGTTTATTTGGGATGAGGGGGGTAGAAATAACAGGTTCTTTAAAAGTTGTAGACATTATGTAATTTACCACATTGGATTGTGGGTGATCTGAGTCATAGTATTAAAACATTTTGTTTATAGATAATAAAATATACACAGGGATGCCAGAAACAGAGGCCAGTTCTGCTATGGCAGAATCCCTGTACAGACAATTCCTCCCACTGACTACAACTAAAAACTCTGAACCAAATAATAATACAAAATAATAATAACTATTTGAAGACTCTATGCAGGGGAATCAATTTTGGAGAGGTGACTCACAAGGGGAAATAAAAACCAAATTAAGACATTCTGTGATTGAAGAAATCTAAGAAGTCCTTTTATTTTGTTTTGTTTTGTTTTATTACCAGACACGGTCTAGAAAAAGTGCTATGAAGAAAATTCCTTAGGCTGCAGGGAAATTACACCAGATGGAAATTCAGATCCTCAGAAAGAAATGAAGTGGTAACAACAATAATAATAAATACCTAGATAATGTAACATATTTTTCACATTTAAATTGTTTAAAATATGTTTGACTGTTTAAAGCACAAGTTATAAAAGTGTCTGGTGAGCTTTTCCACACATGTAGATGCAATTCGTATGACAACTTAGACGAACATCAACTGGGGAAGGGATTAAAGAAACTATATGATTACAGGTTTTCTACATTGTATGTGACGCACCTATTATTATAACTTATAAGCCAGGTATATTGTTTTATTATTATATGTTATACAATAGTATATTATTATTATATAACCCATATACAGATCATGAAACATTAAGTAGTTACATTTTAATGTCTAGAATGACTAAAAATGTACCAAAATAATGTGTCCACAAAGGTAATAGTTAAATTAAATGGAACACTGAAAATACTCAAATAATCCCCAAAAAAGGCAGGAAAAGAGGGGGAATGGGCAGAAAAACAAAAATAAAAAAGAAGACCACAGAAACAAATATTAAATGATACACCTAAATCTAACCTCATAAACAGTTACATTAAATTGTCTACACAATCAAATAAAGGCAGCGATTGACAAAGTGCATTTTAAAAAGTGTGACCTTGCTATATGCTATATACAATAAACACACTTTTTATTTAAATACACAGATAAGTTGAAATGAATGGATGCAAAAGAATATACCAGGAAAACCATAAGCCTAGGAAAACTAGAAAGGTTTTTTGAATATTAGATAAAGTAGGCTTCAAGACAAAGAGTGTTACTAGAGATAAAGAGGGATACTTCATAATGATAAAAGGAAACATTCATTCATAAATGCATGTGAGGTACTAACAGAGCCTTAAAGTATCAATATATGAAGCAAAAATTCACAGACAAATGGAAGGATAGTAGGAAACGGTAACATACCTATTTCAGCAATTAACAGAATAAGTAGACAAAAATTTAGTAAAGCCATAAATTATTTGAATGAAATCATTCAAAAACTTGGATCTGATTGACATGTATAGAAGAGAGTGATCCATCCGACAACTACAGAATGTAGATTTTTTTGAAGCGCACATGCTACACTCACAAAGATGGAACATTCTCTGGGCTACAATGATTCCCAAGTACATTTTAATATATCAAAATCATATAGGTCATATTCCCTGACAACAGTAAAATTAAACGTAAAAGGAATGATAGTTTTTTTGAAACCCTAAATATATAGAAATTAAACAGTGTACATCTAAATAATTAATGGATCACAGATTATATCACAATAAGAATAACATACAGTTAAAACTGAATAATCATGAAAATGTAATATATGAAAATTTATGCAACACTACTAAGGTAGTGCTTAGCTGAAACATAGCTTTTACAGTTTAAAATAGCAACGAAAAATATCTAAAAGCAGTGGCCTAATATTGGAAAAACATGATCAGTAATCCCAAAATAGGCAGAGAGAAAAGTAGAGATAAGGAGAAATAATAGGAAAATTTATCAAAATCAAAGCTTATTGTTTCAAAAGAACATTTTAAATGGACAAAGCAATAGCTAGACCAATCAAGAAAAAAAAATAGAGTGGAAATCACCAATATCAAGGATGAAAGTGGGGTTATCAACAGAGATTTTATAGATATTAAATGAATTATGAGAGAATATAACTACAAAAATTAAGACAAAAAGAACTACAAAAACTAAATATATTCATGAATTTGAATTTCTTACTAAAAAATTTCCCCAAAAGTAAATTTCTGGCCCAGGTTATTTCACCACTGAGTTTTATCAAATATTCAAGAAAAAAAAGTGACCAACCTTACCACAATCTTACCAGAAAATAGATCTGAAGTTATCATTCTCCAGCTCAATTATAATCCTAATGCTAAAATTCGACAAACACATTTTCTTGGATTTTTTTTTTCTGAAGAGTGATCAGTAGTTTTTCTAATTTTTTATCCATGTATTCAATGTATCTTTTTCTGACCCCTATTGTCCAGCTGTTCCCTGTTCATGTTTTTCAGCCTTTTGCTCCCACTCTGCTTCACTCTGGATAGTTACACTTTCAGCTCACTGATTTTTCTTCTGCAATGTTCAAAGTGCTGTTTAGCATGTCCAGGGAATTTTCAATTTCATTATTATATTTCTCAGCTCCAGAAGTCCCTTTTCTGTTTTCTTTTTCCTTTTTATGTTCTTTTGTATAGTCCATTTCTCAACTCTTTGTGGTTTTTCCTTTAAATACGTGAGCATATTTGCAATTGCTCTAAAGTCTTGTACTATTTATATCATCATCTCTGTGATATCCGGAACTATTTCTACTGGTCGATTTACTTCCTAGTTTGGGGTCATATTTTCCAGCCTTTTAGCATTATTGGATGAATTTTATGTTGCTGAGTCATGAATTTGGCTGTCTTCCTTTAAATACTTTTTTTTTTTCCTCATAGGAAATTATTTGCAAATCAGCTTAAGCTTTCTAAAGCCTGTGTTTAATCTTTGTTAGGTTAGTCTAGATTAACCTTTATGAGTAATCCAGCCCCACAACCAAAATCTGATACTCTGGAATCACTACTGAATATTCCGGGTGTTCAATGAGAGTTGTTACTTTGGCTGGTCAGAACTTAAATATATCTCAGTGCCTGGTCTTGTGGAGTTTCATCCAACGTTTGTTCAGCTTACAGTACAGCCAAAGATTTATGAGGATTCCTGTGCAGGTTGCTGGAGACTTTTCTCTGTATAAACTCCCTTTTTTGCAGTACTTTGCTTCACTAATTCCAAATACCTTAGATTTCCCCATTTTTGATATCTCTTTTACTGAATTAGACACCAGTGTGGGCTAGATTTTTCTTTCCTGAACTTGAGTCAGGAAAGTGACCCCAGGCAGAAACGCATGGCAATGGTAATACTCAACTGATTTGTTTCCATTCTGTCAGGATAGCAGTTACATGATGTGCATTGTCTAATGTCTAGACAGTAGTTTTATTTTGTAATTCAATTTTCTAATTGATTTTAGTGGAAGAAAGTTAAGAACTAAGGAATCCATCATGGCTATAAAGGGAACTCCACTGTTTTTCTTTTGACATTATTTCAAGGTGTCATGTTACTACTCTTCTAAACCTTTTAAAACTGCGAATACACTGTTCTAACTGGATAATATTATCAGTTATTTCTTTCCCCACTTGAAGTTATTTTTCTATCTAATGAGGTTCAATTACACCTCACTCTCATGTTCAGAAGTCTTGAGTGTTCTCCTTTCATGTTTAAAATTAAACTTCAATTCTGTCCTCTGGTCTTTAAATTTCTACACTTAACTGGCTCCAGTCTCTTCTCCATCCATAGTCATTAGATATTTCACACCTTGGTCACTATGTTGCAGTCATATTGGCCTGCATTCGTCCCTAAGAAGAAACCAAGTGAGTCTCTTTCTTAGGACTTTTCCACAAGCTGTTGTCAGACCTGAACCATTCTTTTCCTACATCCCCACAGTTCAGAATATTTTACTTGTCAATATTGTAGAGGAGAGTAAAATAAGAAAAGCACAAGTCTTAAGTACTACTCAATTTTCATAAAGAGCACATATCTGTGCAACCACAATTTACACAGTATTACTAATACCACAGAACCCTCTTCATGTTTCCTCTCCATCATTACCCCATAAAAATAATTATTATTCTGATTTCCATCACAGTAGATCATTTTTCCTGTTTTTCAGTCTTATATAAATACAATCATATGGTTTGCAAGCTTTTCTACCTAACTTCTTACACTGCCTGATTATTTTTAGTAGAGCATATTTCAGCTTAGTCGGTATGTTCTTAAAAATTCTTTCTTGTATACGATTAGCTAGCTCCCTTTTAAATTATTTCATGATTCTTTTTCTTCCTAGCTCTTTTCATTATCGGTCAGTCCTATCTACCTATTTACCTGTATTCACAGCTATCTATTTCTTTGGGACAGATATCTACTTATAACATAGTATCTAGACAGTGCCTGAAACTAGTAGTTAGTGAAGATTGGTAGAGTGAATGAATAAATAAATTAATGCATATAATACAAAATTAATTCTCAAGAAGTCAGTATTTGAATCAGTACTATGTAATCCCCTGATCCAGTCACTTCTGCATTAAATTCTCTGTAGTTTGTAGCATTTAATGATGTCTAAATTTGTTTCCAGTTCTAGTACTAAGTTGCTACTTTATGACTTTTATACCTTGTGTTATTTAAACTGGGAAATAGGGATATTAGGTAGGAGAATTCAGTATCAGAGCTTATCTATAGGTCTTCACGTTTCTCTTGACTATTTTTCTTCCATCACCTTTTCTCATTTGTCAAAAATGAATGTAAGACAGGTATGCAGCAACTCTGCCATGCTAGGAAAAAAAGTTAAAGAATTATAAGGCTTACATGCACACACTGGCCTCTGATTGCCTATGTATACTATGATTATCCACAGAAAAATGAAGGACGCATGCTTGTTCAGTGAATTTCCATAAGCACTCATTCTGGGAAAAAAAAATACTTGGTTTCCAAGTCTCTAGAATTAAATTTTAACATGTGCTAGAATAACGGTTTAAAATGCAGATACCATATCATGGTATAAATATTAAAGGGATACTCAGGCAAAAGTAGAGTACATATAAAACTACTCTTTGTAAGAACAGAATAACATGGGTCATCTTAAGTCACTCCATTCCATTAATAGACGTGTCATATTTTATGATGCATAAAAAGCTAAGAGAATGAAGAAATTGTCCGTATTCTGAGAAAGTTCTCAAGCTGAATTATACTGAAGCAGAAAAATCATAAGTAGTCACTAGTGACAGCCTTTAAAACTTTAACTAGAAGATATTGATATTCCAAGTAAGAATATCAAGTGATATAAGAATGTAATAGAACATAGCACTCAGAAATTTAAAGAAAAAAGAAAGAAAAACTCCCAGCTCATAATGGAAAGAAAATTCTCATTCAATTGTTAAAGAAAGAGCTCTATGAAAGATATTTTACTTTTATATATATATTAGCTTTTAAGATTTCACAATGATAGTATGTGACGAAATATGATCAGAAGGTAAAAATAATGCAAAGTATTTAAACATTACAAACAAAAAACTCTAGAAATTAAGAAAACAAACCCAGGCTCTTCAGTCTAATTTCATGTTGCCCTTTACTGCAGTTGGTACAATATAGTTAAGTATAAAACCTAGAAGAATAATGAAACTTTACTTTTAAAAATGTGTTCCATATATTTATGAGATAACATACTTGTTACTTTCTCTAGTGCTTTCTTAAACCTTGGATTTTAATCCCTTTGGTACTGAAATTTGGGTCTTCATCCAAGAACACAGACTTGCAGCTGTTGTTTATCCTGGACTATCCACTTTTATTTCTAACAGTCCATGCACAGCTGTGCAGTTGAAGGAATTAAAAAGTGAGAATATTGTTTTGGAGAAAGTTATGCACTGTCTACAGAAAGAATAACAATTTAAAACTCTTCAGAGTTTACAAATGTTAACTTCTATTTCCTGAGGTAATCCTGGTCCCATTATATATTCCTGGACTCTTAAGATGAGCTACATCTTACTTTTGATGTTGGAAATAAAGTATTTCTTGCCTTTAGCAATAATAAAATCTTTACAGAGATGTTACATCCATAGACTCAAAGCAGCATACAAAATATAATTCTTTTAACCATGATCTAGTGCCTGTAGCACTTGAAAAGACTTAGGAACTAATATATAAGTTGTTCTAAATAAGATACAGGAAGAAACAGAAAAAAGGTTTTAGCTCTTGATTTAGTTTTTGGATAATGTTTCTGCACTTAGAAAGACATATGTTTCAACAATCAAGACTTTCACAGGTTTGTTATTAAATACTTTGGTGTACCCAACACTGTTAGAAACCAAGCAGAATTAGTAAGAATGGCAACATCCATGACTGCAAAAGACTACATCAAAACCAGATAACAGTAATCAAAGCAGTATGGTACTGGCACAAAAATAGACACACAGATCAATGGAACAGAATAGAGTGCCCAGAAATAAACACACACACTTATGGTCAATTAATCTTTGACAAAGGAGGCAAGAAAATACAATGGAGAAAAGACAGTATCCTCAATAAGTGGTGCTTGGAAAACTGGACAGCTACATGTAAAAGAATGAAATTAAATCATTCTCTAACATCATGTACAAAAATGAATTCAAAATGGATTAAAGACCTAAATGTAAGACCAGATATTACAAAACTCCTGGAGGAAAACATAGGCAGAACACTCTTTGACATAAATGCAGCAATACATTTTTTTGGATCCATCTCCTAAAACAAAGGAAACAAAGCAAAAATAAACTAATGGGACCTAATTAAACTTAAAAGCTTTTGCACAGCAAAGGAAACCACTGACAAAATGAAAAGTCAACCTACTAAATGGAAAAAGATATTTTGAAATGATATGACTGATAAGGGTTTAATATCTAACATATATATATATATATAAACAACATCAAAAAAACAAACAGCCCAATTAATAATGGCCAGAAAACCTGAATAGACATTTTTCCAAAGAGGAAATGCAGATGGCCAAAAGGTACATGAAAAGATACTCAACATCGCTAATCATCAGGGAAATGCAAATGAAAATCACATGAGGTATCACTTCACACCTGTCAGGATGGTGATCATCACAAAGAACACAAATAACAAATGTTGGCAAGAATGTGGAGAAAAGAGAACCCTCCTACATCATTGGTGGGAATGTAAATTGGTGCAGCCACTGTGGAAAACAGTATGGAGCTTTCTCAGAAAACTAAAAGTAAAACTACCATATGACCCAGCAATTCCGCTCCCAGATGTATATCCAAAAACGAAAACATGAATTCGAAAAGACACTTGCACCACAATATTCATAGCAGCATTATATATAATTGCCAAGCTATGGAAGCAACCTAAGTGTCCATCAACAGATGAATAGATAAAGAAGATGTGGTGTATATATACAATGGTATACTACTCAGCCATAAAAAAGAATGAAATTTTGCCATCTGCAGCAATATGAATGGACTTGGAGGTCATTATGCTAAGTGAAATAATTCAGACAGAGAAAGACAAATACTGTATGATATCACTTATATGTGGAATCTAAAAAATACAACAAACTAGTGAATGTAACAAAAAAAGAAGCAGACTCACAGGTATAGAGAACAAACTAGTGATAACCTGTGGGGAGAGGGAAGGGGGAGGGGCAGTGTAGGGGTAGGGGAAAAGAGAAAAAAAGAGTTCTTATGGGATTATATGAAATCATATGTGTAAAACTTTTGAAAATTGTAAAGCACTATAGAATTTAAAGAATCTTTCATTCAACTGAAAAACAAAACAAAACAGATAACAGAAGTGGAATTCTATTTAGTAAAGAGATCCATTTCTGGCCAGACTAGAACTCCATCTAGCCTAAAACACCTGAGAATAAAAATTTTTAAATAGCTTCCCAAATAAAGTGGTGTATCATCTAACACTTTCCATGTCATGAACAGGTCATAAGTGGATGAAATATTAATCACTTAGCTTTGGGATTGGTGAAAGTTTTGGGGGCAAACAGGAACACACTCCACTCCTACTCAGACTGTTTACTTCTCACAGGCACAGTCTCATTCTTTAACCCAAGCACATTTTACTAATTTTACTGGTGTCACTGTGTGCCACAAGATGAAAACATTTGGGGAGTATTGTATAAATCCGTCTATGATCTGTCATGTGAAAGAGAATCCACAGAGCACCCAAATGAAGAGAAACAAAGATACATCTGAAAAAAAATGAACAATTATGGAGAAAGGTGGAACACATATTGACATGACTTGTCTACTACAAATCAGGATTTAAATGTGCAGTAATTAAGACAGCATGGTTATGGCACAGATATAGACACACAGGTCAATGGACAAAATAGAGTTTAGAAACAGAACCATGAATAGATGGAAATTTATGTCTGACAATTGTAACATTGCAAATCAGTGAGGGATATACTGATTAAACAAAAATTATTCTATAACACTGGTTATTCAAAGGAACATGAAAGAAACTAGATAGCTATTTTACACTCCTTAAAATTCAATTCTATATAAACCAAATACTTAAATATCAAAGAAAAAGCTACAAAAATATAGAAAATAATACAGGAAACTATTTTATTTTGGTATAGGAATGAATTTCCTAAACAAGAAACAAAGAACATGCTAATCATAAAGGAAAATAATGATAATTTTATTACATTAAAATTAATAATGTGTTTATAAAAGATACCATAAAGAGATTGAAAGATAATATCAGACAAGAATTAGAATCCAGAATACACACACACACACACACACACACACACACACACACACACATATATATATACACAAACACACATACATATATATATAATACATATAGTGAATGCAGCATATATATATATAGTATACATGTGTGTATATGTTTGTTATATATATGTAAACTAAAACAAGAAGCAAAAATATTGGAAAAATGGTGAAAGACTTGAGCAGCCATTTTCAAAAAGAGGAATACAGAGTTCATAACTATATAAATAGATCACTAATTGCATATATTAATCAGATATCATTCAAACCCAGCAGACTGGCAAAAAAATAAAGGTCAGAAAATGCCAAGTGTTGATGAAGCTTTGGAGCAAGATGAGCAACTCATCCATTGCTGGCAGAGGGATAACTTAGTACAAACACTGGGAAACAGTTTGGCCATTCACACCAAAGCTATAGATAAGCACATTCTATGACCCATCAATTTGATTGCTTTGTATGCACTCCAAAAGAACAACTGCCAATGTACATAAAATGGCTTATGAAAACACCCTTCAGAAAAGCAAACAACTCAAATATCCATCAAGATTAGAACATGTCAATATATTTTTTCATACAATGAATAAGCATGGCTTCTTCTCAAAAATAATACCGAGTGAAAAGAAAAAATACAGAAAAATATATTATTCCACTTATAGAATGTTTTCTTAGAAATATGTTGTTTACAGATTCATACATAGACAGTAAAATTATGAAGAAAGGCAAAGGAATAATTTGCATATAGCACACGATTTTTTTTTTCTCCGGTTGGGTAAGTGGTGATAGTGAAAGCGAGAAATGACCAGAAGAGCAAATAGCATTCTCAGGAGAAACAGATAATGTTCATGGCTTTGTACTTTGGAACAAAAGCAAAGTCTCTCATGAGGTGTAGTCATTAGCCAATTTGCCAAAAAGATTCTGAATTCGAATCCTTTTGCTATTGAGACTAACATACACAAATAAACACATTAATCCTTTAAGGTGTAGGTTTTTCATAAATCTACTACAGTTTTCTAGGTGGGACTTTCTTTTAAAAACTGCTCGGGCTTCCCTGGTGGCGCAGTGGTTGAGAGTCCGCCTGCCGATGCAGGGGACGCGGGTTCATCCTCCGGTCCGGGAAGATCCCACATGCCGCGGAGCGGCTGGACCCGTGAGCCATGGCCGCTGAGCCTGCGCGTCCGGAGCCTGTGCTCCGCAACGGGAGAGGCCACAACAGTGAGAGGCCCGTGTACAGAAAAACAAACGAACAAACTGCTCTACTAAGGCTATTTCAGTTTTTATCTGTTTGTAGAAAACGATCTATTTCCAAGTGTGACTATTAACTTGAAAGTTGGAAAAGGAAGCTATGCTGAAATAGGTGCCTGTATTTTATCAAGAAGGAAAGTTTTTTTTCAAACTGTGTGGGCAGTTTTAACCATTTCTTCTCTTGAAATTATTTCTCTATTTATCTGGAGTACAAGTGAGAGATGCACCTTTCTAAGCAAAGACAAGTACCAACCCCACTATCATATCAGGAATCCCAGGGTAAAAGATCACTTCATCAGAAGATGCTAAAAATTATAATTGAGTCAGGCACTTTCAGGTGGTGAACGATTAGCTCTCCAAATTTTGAGTTGCACAGTATTCACTAGATAAATAAGCAGCTTCCTAAACTATAAGCCCCTGGAAAAGATTTCATAAATCTAGGATGATGCCATGAAATCTGTCTTTACAACAAACATATAACTGATTCCAAAGCAGCAACACTGGTCTACACACACACAGGAAGAATATTTGCCGGGTATATTAGACACAAGAAGCCAGTGAGTGATATCAAAGCTAAGGGCAAGAGCTCCCTCAGTAACTACATGCCTTGGCTCTTTGTTTGGCATAATTGTTTTTTATACTTTGGATATATTTGGCTTACCTGGGTCTGTAGCACTGATTAGGTCTGCTAAGAAATCTTACCCCTGATCTTTCTTGGTACATCAGTCTAATCCTTCTGACACTATGGCAGTTCAGATCTATACCTTAGGCCAGGATATAAAATACTTTATATGGGGAATAAGCAGGAGAAAGGAAGTGTGGAATTAGGCGAGGCTGCAAGATTTGAGTTTAGCTACAATACTAAGAAAATGTGGAATTCTATGACTTTGCCAGAGTTAGATTCATTTTACCTGTTCAGTGATTAAGCACAGTGGTTAAGCTGAACTCTCAGTGTTATAAAAAGTGCCTCTGGGGCAACTCTAAATGGCAGATCTGTTGGGCTTTTCTTTCTGTGAGATTCAGAGCTCCTACATATATAATTTTCTTTGAACAAAGCTTCTGTACATAAAATAGATGTTAAATCCCATGTTTTGATGAAAAACACACTGACCAAAGGTACCATTTTATATAAACTATTTAATCTATACCAAAATCCTAACAAAACAAACTGAAAATGGTAAAGAAGCTTATAGAATATAATATGTCTAATAATTGGTAACACTGATGCTCACATCAAGGTTATTCGACCTCCATTTTCATGCTGTAACTACTAACTACTGTGCTTTGTTGCCACACAATTCATTGTGAAATACTTTTTTTTTCAGAACTGAATTCCAATATGATACAAATTTTACCAAAATTCTACATTATTAGAAAATATGTAGCATTATGCTGAAACATTCAGGAAAATGGTAATATATAGAGTGACCTATAGCAAGGTAAAGAGTAGCCTTTCTTAAAATATCCATATTGTTGAAGTTAATCTTTACTGAAGAGTATAAAGTATCAAGTCACAATGTAAGTTTAATATTTTATCCAAGTTGGGTTACACTGTACTAGAAATGTCACTTTGTATATATGTCTAAAAAAATGATGCCTGAACATTATTCTGCTTAGAAGTGAAGAGGAAAACTTATAAAAAGGCATGTTTTGTGGCCACCAGACATCTTCCCTCTTTTATTCACATAGCCTGAGATGAGTTTCAAATATCTGCCATTTTAACAAGAACCCCAGGTGATTCTGAACTAAGTGGTGAGTGGAAAGAACATTAAGAAATATTGTTTAATGTTCATAAAAATCTTAGAGTATCAGGCTAATCTTTGAAACAAGGCATAAATATGGTTTAAATTATATAGTGTTGTTTATATTTAATATGGAAGTTATTTCTCTTCTTCAAGACTGGATTTATTTTAAAGCTTTCAAAACTCTGAAGTTCCTCTTAAGATTCTGAAACAGAAAGGTCCTGGCAGAAAGTATATGTAAAATAGAAGTTTGAAAAAAACACAGCAGTGCTGTTAAATCTTCAGTGAGTAAACGTACTTTTCAAAGAAAAAAATACAGTTTTAAATTGTCTCTTGGTGTTATAAAATTTTGCTTATAGTTTTGCTTATAGTATATATTCTTCATTCTGGACACCCATAATTAAAACTTACAATGTATGTTTTAATAAGTTTATGGTTATGAATATTATTAGCATAATTAATTAAATAATGCTAATGAAAATAATCATAATATATAATAAGCACAATAAGGCAAATCTGAGTCAAACTGCTAAATCATTAAAAGTAAAGTGAACATCTCAAGTTTTTCTCTCAGAGGGAAGAAAAATGACACAATATACAGCAGAATAAAGAAAAAAATGAAAGCTGTCTTTTCAAAATAGAGTTGAAACAACAATGTAAACATGATTTTAAAGTGCTAGAAGAAAAAATAAAGCAACCAATCTAGTATTTTATATGCAGTGAAAATAGTCTTCAAAAAGAAAAGCCAAATAAAGACAATATCAAATGGATAAAAGCTGAGAGAATTATTTTTCAACAGATTTTCAGTACAAGAAATGCTAAAAGAAATTCTTCTGGCTGAAAGGATTGAGTATAAGATTGAAGTTCAGATCTGTAACAAGAAATAAGGAGCAGCACAGAATAAATACTTGGGTAAATATAAAAGAGTATGCATATTAAAATGCATATCAGTTTAAAACTTTACTGATATTTTAAAGCAAGAACTACAATATAATTTGGGTTTTACAGCATATTTAGAAATAAAATACATGACAGAATAACTGCAAAGAGTGTGAGGAAAAGATAATTATACTGTTGAAAGATTTAAATGATTTTCATGAATTAGTATTACTTAAAGGAAGCTGTGATAAATTAACAGTGCATACTTTGACCTCTACAGCAACAATAAAAAAATCACAGATAGCTAAAAAATCTGTAGAGGACACAAGATGAACTATGAAATATATTCACTTTACCCAAAAATAAGCCAGAAAGAAGGAACAAAGGAAAAAAGAGAATACAGAAACAGAAAAGACATAATCTAATGAATTTCAAACATCAGTAATTATATTAAATGTAAATATACTAAGTATACTAATTACAAAGGAGAGTTTCTCAGAATGGATTAAAAAAGCAAATATTAACTGTAGCTTAGTTATGAGAAACATACTTTGGACATAAAAATATATAAGTTGAAAGTAAAAGGGTAAAAGGAAATAACCAATGCAAACATTAGATATAAGAAACTTTTGTGTTTGCATTTACATCAGTGAAAAATATGTCAATAATGATTATTAGCAGAGATAAAGACAGAGATTTCATAAAGATAAAAAGAACAATCGTAAGAAAGACATCATTAATACATTTGCATGCTCCTGATGAGTTTAAAAATACATGAAGCAAAAAAAAAAAAAAAAGAGCAATGAAGGGATAAATAGACAAGTCTATAATTAAATTTAAAGATTTAAAAGTTGCCCTTTCAGTAATTCCAAATACTTGTATAGAAAAATCAATAGAAGTGATGTCTGACACTGATTTGACCCAATAGATATTTTTAGACTATTACATCTAACAAGACCATTTAAAGGTTTTCATCCAAGAAAAATGAAAACATGATTCCCCAGAAAGACTTGTGAAACAACAGCAATCTTATCACAATAAGAAAAACTGTAAAAATGCCAAATGTCCCCAAGAAAAATTGTGGTGTATTCATATAATAGAATACTATTAGGCAATAAAAGAAATGAAGCATAGATGTACTTGCAAAAAAATGAACCATTTTCTCTCTCCTCTCGCCTCTGTCTTTCACTCTCCCCATAGATAACAGATAGATAGATAACAGATAGATGACAGACTGATGGATAGACAGCTATCTATCTATTGGTAGATAGATCGGTAACTCCACCATTTTCTGCCTTCTGAGTTCTCCTGGGATTTACGTTTCACAGAACCTCTGCCAACGGGTTCGATTTCATACTCCATAAATGACAGACAATCACACATAACTGATAGGACTGAAGAGAAGCAAATGTGACCCTACCTACAGGAACATATCTGCAAAGTATCCAATTTGTTTTTCAAAGTCACCTGAATATCACAGATCTTTTCCTCTTATTTTTGCAACTTCTTGACCCCCTGAAAGAAAGAGGTGAACTCGGGAGCTAGAGGTGGCTTTCTTGACCTTTTGTTCCTTCAGGTCTTTTGCGAATGCTGAATAACCTTAATTCCATCCTTTTCTGATTGAAGTAGATAGAGTACTTCCTGTTTTTTAACTGAATCCTCACAGAAAGAAATCTAAAAAAATATTGAAAGAATTTCTCTAAAGATATACTTTTTATACAAACATTAAACTTATTTAATTTGATGAGTTTTATCAATCATGTACATGGAATAACCACAATAAAAATAAAAATAAATAGGGTATCTTTATCTTATTGAGAAAGCTTCATGTCTCTCTGTGGTCAACCATTGTACAATTTTGAATTCTAAAATCATAGAATGTGTAAATTGGCACAACCACTATGAGAACAGTGCAGAGGTTCCTCAAAAAAGTGAAAACAAAACAGATATACAACTCGGCAATTCTACTTCTGGGTATTTTTCCAAAGAAAACGAAGACATTAATTTGAAAAGATATATGCACTCCTATGTTCACTGTAGCATTATTTACAATAGCCAAGATATAGAAGCAACTTAAGTGTTCACTGATAGATGAATGGATAAAGAAGATGTGATATATGTACACAACAGAATATTACTTAGCCATAAAAAGGAATGAAATTTTGCCATTTGTGACAACATGAATGGACCTGGGGGTATTATACTAAGTGAATAAGTCAGACAGAAAAAGGACAGATACCATATCATTAGAGGAAAACACAGGCAGAACACTCTTTGACATGAAACCCAGCAATACCTTTTTCGATCCGTCTCCCAGAGCAATGGAAATAAAAACAAAACAAAACAAAAAAACAAATGGGAACTAATTAAACTCAAAAGCTTTTGCGCAGAAAAGGAAACCACAAACAAAACAAAAAGACAACACACAGAATGGGAGAAAATATTCACAAATGATGTGACCAATAAGGGATTAGTCTCCAAAATTTACAAACAGCTCATGCAGCTCAATATCCAAAAAGCAAGTAACACAAACAATGGGCAAAAGATCTAAATAGACTTTTCCCCAAAGAAGACATAAGGATGGTCAAGAGGCACATGAAAAGATGCTCACCATAGCTAATTACTAGAGAAATGCAAATCAAAACTACAATGAGATATCACCTCACATCAGTCAAAAGGGCCATCATCAAGAAATCTACAAACAATAAATTCTGGAGAGGGTGTGGAGAAAAGGGAACCCTCCTACACTGTTGGTGGGAATGTAAATTGATACAGCCACTATGGAGAACAGTATGGAGGTTCCTTAAAAAACTAAAAACAGCACTACCATATGACCCAGCAATCCTACTCCTGGGCATATATTTGGAGAAAGACATGGTTCGAAAGGATACATGCACCCCAATGTTAACTGCAGCACTGTTTACAACAGCCAAGACCTGGAAGCAGATGAATGGATAAAGAAGATGTGGTATATATATAGAATGGAATATTATTCAGCCATTAAAAAAATGAAATAATGCTATTTGCAGCAACATGGATGGACCTGGAGATTAAGTGAAGTAAGTCAGACAGAGAAAGACAAATATCACTTATGATATCACTTACATGTGGAATCTAAACAAATGATACAAATGAACTTATTTACATAACAGAAAAAGACTCACAGACTTAGAGAACAAACTTATGGTTACCAGGGGGGAAGGGTGGTGGGAAGGAATGGATTGGGAGTTGGGCATTGACATGTACACACTGTTACATTTAAAATAGATAACCAACAAGGACCTATTGTAAAAAAGAATTAAAAATATAAAAGATAAAAAGAAAAACAATGAACAAATAAAACAAAAACAGACTTATAGATACAGAGAACAAACAGGTGGTTGCCAGAAGGCAGGGGAGTGGGAGGGTGAGAGAAATAGGTGAGGGAGATTAAGAGGTATGAACTTCCAGGTGAAAAATAAATGAGTCACTTTGATAAAAGGTACAGAATGGGAAATACAGCCAAAAATACTGCAATACCTTTGTATAGGATCAGACAGTAACTAGACTTACTGTGGTGAATATTTTGCAGTGTACAGAAATATGGAATCACTATGCTGTAGGTCAATTATACTTCAAATAAATAAATAAATAGGTTTTGAACAAATAAATAAAACTACAGAATAACTTCTGTTCTTGAACTTTTATAAATAAAATCAGTATATAAACATACATCAAATAAAGAACAAGTCTAATTATTTTGGAAATATTTATATAGCAAGATGATTACCTGTTTCTTGAAAGTTTAAAAGAATATACTCATGATTATTCCTTATTTCTGAAAGAGATAACACTATATGCCGGTGTAAAAATGTTCCACTAAATAGAAAGTAGCTCTATGGCTGACCTATTCTGTGGTTTGTTATCCTTATAAGCAATGAGGTTTTTCAGGCTTAAATATAGGGTAATGAATCGTATTAAGTGCAGCTACGTTACAAACCTGCATAAGATGTAGAGGTGCACACTCAGCTTCTCTTCACCTGCATCAGCTCTCTTGTATCTCAAAAAGCACTTTACAGATACCAAATACTCTCTATTTCCTTTTCTGAAGCAGGAGGAAATTCGGCCATAGTAGCCTTTTTTTTTTTTTTTTTTTTTTTCCATGAAGCAGTTTATAGCTCCGGATTGTAAGAAAGTACTATATAGTGAGAATTAGTATTTTTTCTTTCCCTTATTTACTACGTAAGTAATGATTTAACTTGGAAATATTTTGGTGATTTATAAATAGTTAAATTTCAATGTTGATAGGAAGAAAAATCATGTTTATTGAAGACCTAATATATTTCAGGTACTGGAATAGGTTAGCATAAAATATGTCATACATAATATTAAATATCTGTATTTCTCTTTTTGGGGAGTGTAACTGTGACATTGAAATAATGTCTCTGACTTGATTTTCTAACTATGTTTAAAACTCCGGCCCAGGTACTTAATTGTATAGATACATTTATTTTAATGTTGCTTTCAGCATTTAAGTTACAAATTATTTCATTAAAGTCATAATAATTTCATAGAAATATTTTATTACTAAGTGCTTCTTCACTCTAGAAGGTATGCACTTAATACATATTTTATTGTTTTAAACTTTTATACACTGGTTTTTGCTTTATTAGAAATGGAATGAGAACACTAGTCTTTTCTCTAATGTCTCAGTGAAAAAGCTCAGTTCTAAATCCTACCATAACTGAGATACAGAAGTTCCCAGAGGGGGACACAGAGGATTCTGGCTTTTCTAAAACAATTTCTAAGCAATAAGCCTAGAATAATATAAACTCTGTTTCTTCCTGAGGATGTTCTGATAGTTTTGTTCTTTCTTATTCATGGCATTATTATATTAATAAACTGAAAAGAAGTATTAAAATAATTACAAAAGTTATCTTAATATTCACTTCCCACACTCCTATTTTCCCATTATTAACTAGAACAGCTAATTCTGAAGCAGCTCTTGTGGTTGTAAAAGCCTCAGAAATAAATGGAAAAAGGAAGGAACACCCAAGGTTGGTACAGGTATTATTTTATCAGGGGAGGCTGAGGGAGATGATCCTTTGTAATATTTTACCCTTACCCTTTAGCGAGTACAACACACACAGAGGAATAATACATCCACTCCATATTATTGTGCTGCAAACATAAAGCCAAAAGAATATTTCTAAAATGTAACTGAAAATTCCCAAGCATCTCTGCATCCTCAAATTAGCATTGGATAGAACCACGCTGACAGTCATTAGTAAATCTAAAAAGATAACTCAGTGGAAAAACAATTAAATGCAATCCCCAAACTACCTCCCAGTGAAGAAGCAGGTGTGGTATTGGCTCTCTACATTTTTCATGTATTAATTTGTACCATAAATATATGTAAAAGCAGTTACACTTTTTTTGATATTATCTTTTCTTTCCCAAAATAAGCAACTTCCTTTGCCATTCCTTTCTGTGGTCAGTTTTTTGCTTTTTAACCCCCTCATTTATCATTACAAGGGGGGCTCTATTATCTGAGGTCTGCTTTTATTCAGGGATCAGACTCTCCACCTTGGGTTAGGATCCTAAGAGTTTTCTCTCATCTTTCTTGTGTCCTTCAAAACTGAGTTAGTATCACCAGGTTTTTGTGCTCAGAAAGTAGAATTCCATATTGTTTTTAAATGCTTGTTTATACTTCATATTGTGCGGGCCCATGATCACTTCACATCACCTCTTTGATCTCTACTTATCTCCTAGGTACAATTATTTTCATCTTCTGGGAAAGGTGGTACCACTTACAGCTTTTGCTTACATCCTTTATAGTCACTCAGATTTGAAGCTTTGGCTTGATCATTACTCTATCTGTGAATTACTATATACAGCCCTCAATAGATACAAAAATGGTTGGGTCTGTGCATCTTCTCATTTTGGAGAAAAATGAGAACTTCACTTGTTAGAAGAACAGATGTGTCTTTTTAGGTAGAAATACAGAGTTGTTTTGTTGTCGTATGAGAGTTAAAATGTGGGACAAAGTGACAATTGTGGAAACCGAGTAACCAAAGGATAAATTACTGGAATTGAATCATGTTGTCAGTTATTAATTTATTGCCTCTCAGCTCTGAATGCAACCTATA
Organism: Pseudorca crassidens; assembly: GCF_039906515.1. Taxonomy (NCBI): domain Eukaryota; kingdom Metazoa; phylum Chordata; class Mammalia; order Artiodactyla; family Delphinidae; genus Pseudorca; species Pseudorca crassidens. The sequence goes on from NC_090313.1 coordinate 20,481,588, forward strand.
ATAAATGCTCTAGTATAAACAACAGGATTCTTTAATTATTTCTCCTTCGAAGTGAGCACACTATTAAGTTTTCTTAGTACTGTAGAGACCTCTGGAGGGCTATCGTTCAAGAAAGATCTCCTGCTAATTATGGTTCAGGCAGAGTAGAGCTGGTAGTAACCTTTCTGTAGCCATCTGAACACTCCAAAGTCTGTGTACTGGGCTAGGGCTCAGACACCCTATGTGGCCTACTCATTGTGAAGGTCTCTTGCCCTGACCAGTACCTGGGCTCCCCCGTAAGCCTCTGCACAGCCTTCAGGCAGCCTATGACCTAAAAGGTCACCCACCAAGCTGCTGCTGCATCTGGAAGGACCCGCACAGACTGCACACTCTGAAGGCCACCTGCACCCGCCAGTATTCAGACTCCCACTGCTCATCTGTGCCACCTATCATTAATTTCCTGCTCCCCACCTGTACTCTGGAGGGTGGCCGTTGTTTGCAAAGCAACAAAGGACCAGCTCCAGCCTGGTCAACCAGAGAACTTCACAGTGAGCCAGACTGTATCTTCTCCAAATGAGTCTCAGCCCTTCCCAGGGTGTCCTTCCTTGGGTATTATCCGATATTACGCTTCCATACATGCCATATTACTCTTTTATCACAGCTATTGATTATTTACATCCCCGTCCCCAACATGTAACTTACTATGTGGTTTCTATCTTCTGATTAGACCCAGACTACTATATAAGCCAAGTATAAAGTAATGCAAAATATACAAAGCCTAAGAATTTTGAATATAAGGAAATGGGGACCCTCTTCAGCTTTTTGTTATTATTATTTTTGTTTGTTAAAATTTACTTCCCTGGGCTTCCCTGGTGGCGCAGTGGTTGAGAGTCCGCTTGCCGATGCGGGGGGCACGGGTTCGTGCCCCGGCCCGGGAGGATCCCGCGTGCCGTGGAGTGGCTGGGCTTGTGGGCCATGGCCGCTGGGCCTGCGCGTCCGGAGCCTGTGCTCTGCGGCGGGGGAGGCCACAGCAGTGAGAGGCCCGTGTACCAAAAAAAAAAAAAAAAAAATTTACTTCCCTTATACAAAGATAGCCTGAAATGTGTATTTTGTATCAGTCCAAGTTTCATAATACTAATTGTGGTGGTGGCCAAACTTTGCTCCATCCTGTATCTGTGGCATAGGAGAGCCAAAGGTGCTTTACTCTGTGAGAGTGGGTTTACTGTGAAGTTCATAAAGATTTTATTGACCACTGAGGGACAAAAATTTCATGTCATGAAGTCAGATAAAATTCCAGGTTCAACCCTCATTGAGGACAGAGCCTGTACAAATTGTCAGCTTGAATCTCTACTTGAACAGTCCTCCTTGCAATAAAACCCTTCCATTCACTCACATGGGGAAGGATGAATGGAAAACCAAAATCCAACTTTATCATGGGAGACAAATAAATTTCCTTATTATTTTGATCTTTGTCCTTTGCTTGGGAATATTTTTTAAAATATATCTTGAACAATGATGGCTACACATTAATATCAGAACAGTCCATGATGCAAGCAAAACTAAAACGTTTCTAAATTTGTAATATAGTTTTAATTATAGGACCATTAAAAAAGGAGATTTCTAGATAATAATATGAAGGATAGTTAAGCTAAAATAGTTAAAAATAAAGGTATAAAATGTAGTCATTATACTACCATCTTGCCTTTAAAGCAATACTACTTTAAATTTCAGTTAATGAGAGAGAGAATTTACCAGAACTTTTATTCTCTTCTACACTTCTAAAACGTATAATGAAATCCAACAGGTAGTAAAAAAATAAATAAATAAAAACATAGAGAAACTTTAACTTATTGCAGCAAAACATTAGTTGAAATATGGCATAATGGTATCAGTTGATTTTATATCAGGCCTCTGAAACAGTAATATTATCAACATTAACGACATAAAATATTACCCAATATGATTTAATAATTTTATTATTATCAAATTATTCACTTATAAACCCCACACATCAAAAGCTTACCCAAAGACTGGGGTGTTTGCCAAGGGGTGTCCTTGCTTGTGGTTGCCGTGGGGTAGGAGGATAGAGCTATATCCCTATGAAGCCTTGTAGATATCAGTTCTATGACTGTACCTGTATATATGAACATGATCTGAAAATAAGCACCATTTTTCCTCTAATAATCTACTTCCTCTTCCCACTTTCTCTCCAATCTCACTTTAGGAAAATTCTCCCCAGATGTGTCTTCTTCATGGGATTTAGTGTGCATTTCTTGCTAAGGCAGTTAAAGTGCACAGTCAATGGATGGGGAATGATGTAGGCTTAGCAATAATGCCTTCAGTATTCTGGAACTTAAATGACTGAAACAAAGACTGGGGACCAGGGTATTCCTTCGTTGTAGTGACAGCTGTAATGTGTGGACTAGTTTGTTTATCCGTGTGACCTTTGCTGTAGTTTCTGCTGCCTAATCCTCCAGAGTTCCTGTGGGAACTGCCACTTCCCCAAGTCCAATCTTCCATCATCTTAACGACTCCAAGAGACTCCAGTATCTTCCCACTAAATCTTCTTGCTTAAAATTACATAGAGGCGTTCTGTTGTTTGTGGCCAATTATTTAAGGAATGTTCTCTGCTCTTTTTGTCTGAGGATATCACATAAGTAGATCCATTCTCAAAGCCCCCCAAAATGAAACATAGTCTAGAAGGTGAAATTAGATCATATTTCTACTAATGGTTTGCTCCATGTTAATGATTCTCTGTTTTTATTTCTCCTTTTTACTAACTGTTGGATTTTATCATATTACACTTTCAGCTGAGACTTTTGAGGTGATTTTATTTAGCTTCAGCCATTAATTTTTTAAACACAAGTTAATTTCTTTATGCATTTGTCATATTTATGATTTTAATCTATAATCTCAAATATTCAGTAAGGAAAAAAAGATGTAAAAAGGACAGATGCAATAACATCTTAAGCTTTAAGCAACATTAATTCTTTTCTACGCTCACATATTTGGCTTTGCAATTTTCCTTATACCTTCTTAAATTAGATTCTGTTATTACTTTATTACTTCATTAAGTCAACCCCCTTAAACATATATCTAGATATAGATATACACAGACGATCCCCAACTTACGATGTTTTGACTTAAAATTTTTCAAGTTTATGATGGTGTGAAAGCAATTTGCATTCAGTAAAAAATGTACTTCAAATTTTGAATTTTGAACTTTTCCTGGGCTAGCAATATGCAGGATGATACTCTCTTGTAATACTGGGCAGCAGCTCCCAGTCAGCCACGTGATCACAAGGATAGACAACCAATACACTTGTGAACATTCTGTACCCAGACAACCATTCTGTTTTTCACTTTCAGTACAGTATTCAATAAATTACAGGAGATATTCAGCTATTTATTATAAGATAGTCTTTGTGTTAGATGATTTTGCCCGACTCTACGGTCAAAAACAAAACATGGTCTGAACATATATAAGGTAGGCTAGGCGTATTAAATGCATTTTTGACTTTTGATATTTCCAACTTACAATGGGTTTACTGGGATAGAACCACATCACAAATGTATATATATGTAATTTATATAAATATTATACTTATTATTAGAAGTCATTATATAAATTACATAATTTGTATTTTAAATATAATATTTAAAACTATACTTTATATTAAATATAAATTGATTCATTTTTATGTTTGTAAAGATAACACAGAGGAAACACTAGTCAGTTTGCCCTGAACGCACTTAATTAACAGGGTAAAGTCATTCTGTTTGGTTGGTTGGTTTTATTTATTAATTTTTAAATTTTACTTACTTGTGATACAGCAGGTCCTTATTAGCCATCAATTTTATACACATCAGTGTATACATGTCAATGTCAATCACCCAATTCATCACACCACCACCCCCAGCCCCCCACCGCTTTCCCCCCGTGGTGTCCATATGTTTGTTCTCTACATCTGTGTCTCAATTTCTGCCATGAAAACCAGTTCATCTGTACCATTTTTCTAGGTTCCAAATATATGCGTTAATATACAATACTTGTTTTTCTCTTTCTGACTTACTTCCCTCTGTATGACAGTCTCTAGATCCATCCACATCTCAACAAATGACCTAATTTTGTTCCTTTTCATGGCTGAGTAAAATTCCATTGTATATATGTACAACTTCTTTATACATTTGTCTGTCGATGGGCATTTAGGCTGCTTCCATGACCTGGTTATTGTAAATAGTTCTGCAATGAACATTGGGCTGCATGTGTCATTCTGAATTATGGTTTTCTCTGTGTATATGCCTAGTAGTGGGATTGCTGGGTCATATGGTAGTTCTATTTTTAGTTTTTTAAGGAACCTTCATACTGTTCTCCATAGTGGCTGTATCAATTTACATTCGCACCAACAGTGCAAGAGGGTTTCCTTTTCTCCGCACCCTCTCCAGCATTTGTTGTTTGTAGATTTTCTGATGATGTCCATTCTAACTGCTGTGAGGTGATACCTCATTGTAGTTTTGATTTGCATTTCTCTAATAATTAGTGATGTTGAGCAGCTTTTCATGTGCTTCATGGCCATCTGTATGTCTTCTTTGGAGAAATGTCTATTTAGGTCTTCTGCCCATTTTTGGGTTGGGTTGATTGTTTCTTTAATATTGAACTGAGTGAGCTGTTTATATATTTTGGAGATTAATCCTTTGCCTGTTGATTCGTTTGTAAATATTTTCTCCCATTCTGAGGGTTGTATTTTCGTCTTGTTTATGGTTTCCTTTGCTGTGCAAAAGCTTTTAAGTTTCATTAGGACTAATTTTTAAATTTTTGTTTGTATTTCAATTACTCTAGGAGGTGGAACAAAATGATCTTGCTGTGATTTAGGTCAAAGAGTGTTCTTCCTATGTTTTCCTCTAAAAGTTTTACAGTGTCTGGTCTTACATTTAGATCGCTAATACATTTTGAGTTTATTTTTGTGTATGGTGTTAGGAAGTGTTCTAATTTCATTCTTTTTTTTTTTTTTGTACGCGGGCCTCTCACTGTTGCGGCCTCTCCCATTGCAGAGCACAGGCTCTGGACGCGCAGGCTCAGTGGCCATGGCTCACTGGCCCAGCCGCTCCGCGGCATGTGGGATCTTCCCGGACCGGGGCACAAACCCGCATCCCCTGCATCAGCATGCGGACTCTCAACCACTGCGCCACCAGGGAAGCCTTAATTTCATTCATTTACATGTAGCTGTCCAGTTTTCCCAGCACCACTTATTGAAGAGGCTGTCTTTTCACCATTGTATATCCTTGCCTCCGTTGTCATAGGTTAGTTAACCATAGATGCGTGGGTTTATCTCTGAGCTTTCTATCTTGTTCCATTGATCTATGTTTCTGTTTTTGTGCCAGTACCATATTGTCTTCATTACTGTAGCTTTGTAGTATAGTCTGATGTCAGGGAGTCTGATTCCTCCAGCTCCGTTTTTTTCCCTCAAGACTGATTTGGTTACTTGGGGTCTTTTGTGTCTCCAGAAAAATTTTAAGATTTTTTTTGTTCTAGTTCTGTAAAAAATGCCATTGGTAATTTGATAGGGATTGCACTGAATCTCTACATTGCTTTGGGTACTATAGTCATTTTCACAATATTGATTCTTCCAATCCAAGAACATGGTATATCTCTCCATCTGTTGGTATCATCTTTCATATCTTTCATCAGTGTCTTATAATTTTCTGCATACAGGTCTTTTGTTTCCCTAGGTAGGTTTATTCCTAGGTATTTTCTTCTTTTTGTTGCAATGGTGAATGGGATTGTTTCCTCAATTTCTCTTTCTGATCTTTCATTGTTAGCGTATAGGAATGCAAGAGATTTCTGTGCATTAACTTTGTATCCTGCAACTTTACCAAATTCATTGATTAGCTCTAGTAGTTTTCTGGTGGCATATTTAGGATTCTCTATGTATAGTATCATGTCATCTGCAAACAGTGACAGTTTTACATCTTCTTTTCCAGTTTGTATTTCTTTTATTTCTGTTTCTTCTCTGATTGCCATGACTAGGACTTCCAAAACTATGTTCAATAATAGTGGTGAGAGTGGACATCCTTGTCTTGTTCCTGATCTTAGAGGAAATGCTTTCAGTTTTTCACCATTGAGAATGATGTTTGCTGTGGGTGTGTCGTATATGGCCTTTATTATGTTGAGGTAGGGTCCCTCTATGCCCACTTTCTGGAGAGTTCTTATCATAAATGGGTGTTGAATTTTGTCAAAAGCTTTTTCTGTATCTATTGAGATGATCATATGGTTTTTCTTCTTCAATTTGTTAATATGGTTTATCACATTGATTGATTTACATATACTGAAGAATCTTTGCATCCCTGGGATAAATCCCACTTGATCATGGTGTATGATCCTTTTCATGTGTTGTTGGATTCTGTTTGCTAGTATTTTGTTGAGGATATTTGCATCTATATTCATCAGTGATATTGGTCTGTAATTTTCTTTTTTTGTAGCGTCTTTCTCTGGTTTTGGTATCCAGGTGATGGTGGCCTCATAGAATGAGTTTGGGAATGTTCCCTCCTCTGCAATTTTTTGGAAGAGTTTGAGAAGGATGGGTGTTAGCTCTTCGCTAAATGTTCGATAGAATTCACCTGTGAAGTTATCGCTTCCTGGACTTTTGTTTGTTAGAAGATTTTTAATCACAGTTTCAATTTCATTACTTGTGATTGGTCTGTTCATATTTTCTATTTCTTCCTGGTTCAATCTTGGAAGGTTATACCTTTCTAAAAATTTGTCCATTTCTTCCAGGTTGTCCATTTTATTGGCATAGAGTTGCTTGTAGTAGTCTCTTAGGATGCTTTGTATTTCTGTGGTGTCTGTTGTAATTTCTCCTTTTTCATTTCTAATTTTATTGATTTGAGTCCTCTCCCTCTTTTTCTTGATGAGTCTGGCTAATGGTTTATCAATTTTGTTTATCTTCTCAAAGAACCAGCTTTTAGTTTTATTGATCTTTGCTATTGTTTTCTTTGTTTCTATTTCATTTATTTCTGCTCTGATCCTTATGATTTCTTTCCTTCTGCTAACTTTGGGTTTTGTTTGTTCTTCTTTCTCTAGTTCCTTTAGGTGTAAGGTTAGATTGTTTGAGATTTTTCTTGTTTCATGAGATAGGCTTGTATAGTTATAAACTTCCCTCTTAGAACTGCTTTTGCTGCATCCTATAGGTTTTGGATCATCGTGTTTTCATTTTCATTTTTCTCCAGGCTTTTTTTGGATTTCCTCTTTGATTTCTTCAGTGCTCTCCTGGTTATTTAGTAACATATTGTTTAGCTTCCATGTGTTTGTTTTTTACGTTTTTTTCCCTGTAATTCATTTCAAATCTCATAGAATTGTGTTCAGAAAAGATGCCTGATATGATCTGAATATTCTTAAATTTACTGTGGCTTGATTTGTGACCCAAGATGTGATCTATCCTGGAGAATGTTCTGTTCGCACTAGAGAAGAAAGTGTAATGTGCTGTTTTTGGATGGAATGTCCTATAAATATAAATTAAATCTATATGATGTATTGGGTCATTTAAAACTTCTGTTTCCTTATTTATTTTCATTTTGGATGATCTGTCCATTGGTGTGAGGTGTTAAAGTCCCCCAGTATTATTGTGTTATTGTCAATTTCCTCTTTTATAGCTGTTAGCAGTTGCTTTATGTATTGAGGTGCTCCTATGCTGGGTGCACATATTATTTATAATTGTTATACCTTCTTCTTGGATTGACCCCTTGATAATTATGTAGTGTCCTTCCTTGTCTTTTGTAACATTCTTTATTATAAAGTCTGTTTTTATCTGATATGAGTATTGTTACTCCAGCTTTCTTTTGATTTCCATTTGCATGGAATACCTTTTTCCAGCCCCTCACTTTCAGTCTGTATGTGTCCCTAGATCTGAAGAGGGTCTCTTTTAGACAGCATATAGATGGGTCTTGTTTTTGTATCCATTCAGTAAGCCTGGTCTTTTGGTTGGAGCATTTAATCCATTCACGTTTAATGCAATTATTGACATGTATGTTCCTATGACCATTGTCTTAATTGTTTTGGGTTTCTTTTTTTAGGCCCTTTCCTTCTCTTGTGTTTCCCACTGAGAGAAGTTCCTTTAGCCTTTGTTGTAGTGCTGGTTTGGTGGTGCTAAATTCTCTCAGCTTTTGCTTGTCTGTAAAGTTTTTGACTTCTCCATTGAATATCAATGAGATCCTTGCCGGATAGAGTAATCTTGGTTGTAGGTTCTTCCCTTTCATCACTTTAAGTATATCATGCCACTCCTTTCTGGCTTGGTGAGTTTCTGCTGAGAAATCAGCTGTTAACCTTATGGGAGTTCCCTTATTTGTTATTTGTCATTTTTCCCTTGCTGCTTTCATTAATTTTTCTTTGTCTTTAATTTTTCCCAATTTGATTATTATGTGTCTTAGTGTATTTCTCCTTGAGTTTATTCTGTATGGGACTCTCTGTGCTTCCTGGACTCGGGTGGCTATTTCCTTTCCCATGTTTCAGAAGTTTTCGTCTATAATCTCTTCAAATATTTTCTTGGGTCCTTTCTCTCTCTCTTGTCTTTCTGGGACTCCTATATAGATATGAATGTTGGTGTGTTTAATGTTGTCCCAGAGATCTCTCAGGCTGTCTTCATTTCTTTTCATTCTTTTTTCTTTATTCTGTTCCGCCACAGTGAATTCCACCAATCTTTCTTCCAGGTCGCTTATCCGTTCTTCTGCCTCAGTTATTCTGCTATTGATTCCTTCTAGTGTCGTTTTCATTTCAGTTATTGTATTGTTCATCTCTGTTTGTTTGTTCTTTAATTTTTTTAGGTTTTTGTTAAACATTTCTTGCATCTTCTCGATCTTTGCCCCATTCTTATTCCAAGGTCATGGATCATCTTCACTATCATTATTCAGAATTATTTTTCTGGAAGGTTGCCTATCTCCACTTCATTTAGTTGTTTTTCTGCGGTTTTATCTTGTTCCTTCATCTGGTACATAGCCCTTTGCCTTTTCATCTTGTCTATCTTTCTGTGAATGTGGTTTTTGTTCCACTGGCTGCAGGACTGTAGTTCTTCTTGCTTCTGCTGTCTGCCCTCTGGTGGATGAGGCTATCTAAGAGGCTTGTGCAAGTTTCCTGATGGGAGGGACTGGTGGTGGGTAGAGCTGACTGTTGCTCTGCTGGGCAGAGCTCAGTAAAACTGTAATCTGCTTGACTGCTGATGGGTGGGGCTGGGTTCCCTCCCTGTTGGTTGTTTGGCCTGAGGCAACCCAACACTGGAGCCTACCTGGGCTCTTTTGTGGGGCTAATGGCGGCCTCTGGGAGGGCTCACGCCAAGGAGTACTTCCCAGAACTTCTGCTGCCAGTTTCCTTGTCCCCACAGTGAGCAACAGCCACTCCCCGCCTCTGCAGGAGACTCTCCAACACTAGCAGGTAGGTCTGGTTCAGTGTACCCTGGGGTCACTGCTCCTTCCCCTGGGTCCTGATGCACACACTACTTTGTGTGTGCCCTCCAAGAATGGAGTGAGTCTCTTTCCCCCAGTCCTGTCTAAGTCCTGCAATCAAATCCCACTAGACTTCAAAGTCTGATTCTCTAAGAATTCCTCCTCCTGTTGCCAGACCCCCAGGTTGGGAAGCCTGATGTGGGGCTCTGAACCTTCACTCCAGTGGGTGGACTTGTGTGGTATAAGTGTTCTCTAGTCTGTGAGTCACCCACCCAGCAGTTATGGGATTTGAGTTTACTGTGATTGCGCCCCTCCTACCATCTCATTGTGACTTCTCCCTTGTCTCTTGATGTGGGTTATCTTTTTTGGTGAGTTCCAGTGTCTTCCTGTTGATGACTGTCCAGCAACTAGTTGTGATTCTGGTGTTCTTGCAAGAGGGAGTGAGAGCACGTCTTTCTACTCCGCCATCTTTGTTCCTCCTCTCAGTGATTCTGTTTTGCACAGCAATTATATACAAATGTTTGTGTCTGTTCAGCTAAAATTTTATTTTAGTTTTGGAATATATCCTCGTTCCACTTAAAATGGATTAACATACCAAAAATGATAGTGATAAAATATGACTACAGAATAATACATGATCTTATAGGGACAAATAAATTAGTAAGTGTTACACAGACTATCTTTCACACAGATGTCTATAGAAAAGATAAGTACATGCCATGTTATTGCCAAGACACTTATAACATCAAACACAACATTAATGCCAACCTGTGCTGTCTGCGAGAAAGAACAATGTATGTTTGCCAACATTTCTTCCTCAAATGATACTATTAGGTAGTTTATAATATAAATGACACAGTATGAAGAGCAACTGCTGTCATTTGGGCATGGTGGTAGGTACATCACTTTACAGTTTAATAAATCCACTGATGTGCAGTATATGAGTCAGCTCTTGGCATGTGTGTATGTCATATATAAGGGAAACTACTCTGCAAAGTTTTTATTTATCTTGAAACCCATCCCAGAGGAAGAGATATTTTTAACTGTGTCAGGCATTATGTTGAGCTGTAGGTCAGCTCAAAAGAACTGCCTCAGGACCAGTGCTGACAGAGCATCAGCTGTGTCAGGGGCAAGGTGGGCCATTCCTATGCAAATAGAAGTTAGAATGGAATGCCAGTTCACATACTATTTGTTTATTCCAAGGCAACCACTGGTGATCAACTGCATGCCTCATCTGGATTCAGTGTGGAAGGCAATATTTAACATTTTTAATACAACCAAAATCATGGCCACGGCTTATGTACACGTAGCACACTGTGTCAAACAAAAAAACAAAACAAAACAAAAAACCCAGGATTTATGTTTCCATATTGAAGCACGATGTTAAGGGAAAAAGGGATCACATAGTTTTTGCAAGGAGTGAGGAGATTATATATTATTTGTTTAGACCAGTTAATTTCTTTGAGTTCAAGTGGCTTCTTCTGATCATCTTACTGATCATTATCCAAGTAGGCTTATAAATAAATATCTGTTAGGCTTATAATAGATTTCTTTTGAAGAAAATTCAAACCACAATTGTGTTCCTTCTGATGGCAACATGTCTATTTGGATAAAAAATTTTTTAAATAGTCTCCTTTGAGATACCACTCCACACTCTCAGGGATCATTTTCCTTCTGAACATTTAAACCGTATGAAAAAACTTTCAAACACTTTAACTCATACTTGAAAATATAAAATTGTAAATTAGGTAAATCTAATATAGTAATAACAAGGGTAAGAAAAGTAGATGAGAAAGCTGACCTGCAGTTTTAGTTGTCATAAAGCTCATATAATTTGGAAATATTAATAAAATATCAACTATTATCTGGTAGATAATCATTTACCATAATAAATTCTAATATACTACATTTTATAATTTTAAAACTATTTAAAGTATTTTTCTAAAATTGTTGATCCCATATACGATGAATGCCCTTTAAATGATTGCTTAAAGTTTTAGTAACTACTGATTAAGCCAACAGAAATTATCTGGCCAATGTTTTATGGTGGAAAAAACTAGTCCTTTATAAAAAAGCAACCTGAAAACAAAATGACATTAATAAAGAAGCTAAAACTTACAGAACATTGGTGTCAACTCTGAGTTAAGAAAATGTGAGTAGCAATGATGCTCATCTGTTCTAACCAACTATAGACTTTTAGTTTCTGATTTACTTGACTTAACCTCTTGCCAAATCTTTGCTACCTAGAACTTTAATCATTAAATATGCCAGATAACACAACGGTTTTTATCACAATGACTAAATTGGTGACATCTAGTCTAATCATTTGTTTTCCAAATGTAAAGAAGCTGACATGCTAGCTTTTCCCATCTAGCAGGCAATTTAAAATAATCTGAACTTCAGAAAGTGATGTATTTTTCTAAGATTTTAATATATTTTAAAATATTCTGCTTATAAAATGAACATTAGTACAGCACAAGAGTTAAGGGTACAGATTCTGGAGGAAAACTGTCTTGGTTTAAATTCTGAATCTGTCATTTATTAGCACTATATTTTGTGGAATTCCTTAGATAATCCATGCTTTAACTGCATTTTTGTGACGTTAGAATCATAGCAACAGTATAATTTATCAGGGAAATTGAAAAATTGTGTGAAGATAAGAAGGTGGTATAAACAGATCTTAGTGGAGTAGTCACTCAATTGAAACACATAAAGTAATATTTGAATAAATATATCTTATACTTTTGGATATAATATTGCCATACTACAAAGATATCAATATTCTCAAATTAGTCCTCAAATTAATATTCTAGCTGGTTAAAAGAAAATCTCAATATTTTTCTCAACATTTTCTGTAACATATGTACAGAAGAATAATAGCCCTGAGGTCAACTGACAGCAAAAATGGAAACTAGCTTAACAGATATATTAACACATAATACAAAGCCATAATATACAAGAAAATCCTTCAAAAAAGCAAGAAAAACAGGAGCTCTTGCAGAAAGAAAATGATACACAGTACGTAAACAAGCATCTGAAGCGATGCTCAAATTATAGTTAGGGAAACACAAATTAAAACAATAATGGGTTCAATTTATCTCTAATGAAATGGCAAAATGTATAAAACTAGACAATGCCTCATGGTGACAGAGAATATAGAAACAGGAACACATACACTGAAGATGGAATTATGGACAGCTGCAGGCCAGGCAAATATGTTTCATTACCCGAGAATCTTATTCCTACTTATATCTTCAGGAGAAATTCTCATATAAGGATACATGTGAGGATGCTCATCACAATATAAATTTTTGAGCCAAGGATTGGAGGTAATCTTGGATTTTTATCACTGGAAGAATGGATAACTAAAGCATTATAAGTGTAGGCTCTAATTATGAATACGTTTAAAAATGTCTGAGTGAAAAGTTGAGTCAGAGAGAGTGTCATAACTTACCATTAAGAAACTGAACAAATGTAGTGATGTATAATATATATATGGAGTTAATAATAAGTAAAAGTTGAAAGGCATTTAATATTCAAAAATGGAAAACATAATAAAAAGCATACTATGCTCTAAGATTATGATGGTAATTATTGATGTGGAAGACGAAAGAATAAACACAAATTACACAGCATGTTTTTTGGGTACAATCGGAATTTGCATATACGTATGGATATACATGTACACATTGTCACCTACAAATTGGCACTTGCCATTGGCACTTGCCATCTACCTCTACAAGGATCATATTATGAGCTGCTGTAGCTGCTGACCCTCAGCACCCCCTGAACGCAGTTCCAGGTGGAGATCAGGAATAAGGTACTCTGTGCTCCTGGAAAAACTGGCAGAACAGGTCTTCAGATAGTTAGATATTTTCAGATTTTATGAGCCCAACTGTTGCATATCCTCATAGGTAGAAAAGCACTAAAATCCTTCATGGTGACGTCTGCTCCTCGTGAAGCACAGTAACCTTCACGAGACTAGCAGTAACCTTTTGCAAAAAATATGTGCTTGATTGCATGTACTCCCCCTTCACCAAAGTCACATATATACTGACTTTCCCCGCTACGTTCTTAGATCAGTTTTGCAGAGTTATCTGAAATGCTATACTGATCCATATACTCATTGAAGGGCCTTGGGAAAAATTAGGGAGTTGGATGCACATGATTTGTGGCTCAAAGACCTCAGAATTTTTACGTATAATGTCAGGGATTAGTCTCTTCTTTCTAATGAAGATTGTCATTTTTTAGAATTTAATTCATTTAGGTTTTACTGAGTCTTCACATATGCAATATTTCTTAAAAACAAACGAACACAACCGTCAACCAAACAAAAAGCGCTCCCTCACTCCCCCCCACAAACTTGTTTATTCAGCATTTTTCATTATTAGAGTCGAATTAGCTATGTAATCATAATTTATCATTGTGTTGAAACTTTAAAAATTCAACTAATGTTCATGAAATGCGTACTGTGCATGTCAGGGTAAAGCAGTATATAATAAGGTCAAAAAAAATCTCTCCTTGAGAATAGTTTGGCTAGAACATCTTCTAAGTCTCTTACTACTCTACAATGCTAATTCTACAGTGTAATTCTACCACAAGAGGATTAAGTCTTACTTGTTTTCATTTTATTATACCTGCTGTGTGACCTTAGGAAAATGATTTAACCCATTTGAATATTAGTTTCATTATCTGTAACTCAGTCATGGTGATGATTATTCTGAAAATATGTGCAAAGTACTGTGCACATTATACGTATTCATGACAGCATTTTGATACTGTCATTTAAATTGGACACTTTAAAATTTATTTTGCATCTTTATATAGTACATATAAAATTTAAAAAATAATGCATTATGAAAACAATGCATAAATTTAAATGTCTTTATCTAGTGAAGCCAGTACAATAATATTATGACATGAAAGTACTTTTAGTTTCTTAGCTTAAATGATGACAACAGTATTAAAGCCAATATTGTATCATCCTTGATAAAACTAGTGAGGAATAAAATTTAGGAAATGTGACAAGCAAACAATCAGCAAATAAACAAGAAAAGCATCAGCAAATGTATAATTCGTGAGTCCTAGCTACTTGTATTATTTTGTACTTTGTTATTCTCTATGTGAATAGATGTGTATCCTAATAAATATCCTCTTCAATGTTTCTATGTAGTGGCCTTCACAAAGGAAAAACAAACTTGAAGTGTTTTCAATACATTAATGGGGTCATGAGAGTTAGCCACCGAGCAAATATTTTATTATAAAAGCAAGTGAGTCATATTTATTAGAGTGCAGAATTAAATTATTATAATGTTTTATAATGGAGAAGGTAATTTGAAGACATAATCACTGTTTCAAGCTATTAACAAATTTTCATTATTATTCTTTATTCAATTGCCTACTCTAATTTAGTTTTCCAACTGCAGAAATGATTCTTAGACTTAAAAGCTTTCATTCCAAATCCAAATACGAGGGAGAAAAGAACCACAATAGCAAACTAAAAGCAGTTTCTTTTTTACTTATTTCTGCCATTCTTCAGCATGAATAGGCAGGATAATGTGAACTATTTTTAATAAGAAGACCAGATAACGATTTAGATGAAAAAAACAGACTGTTCTCTTAGTCATAAAAGTAGATCACAGATCTAACAGTTTTGTCCTTAGCTTTCATATACAGCAGGGCTATGAATTCATCTTAGTATTTTTATTGTATTACAATGGCTAAAATGAGGTTTTTTTTCTTATTATGTATTTTTTTTCTCCTTACACTTTTACATAGGATTATCACTCATTAAAGTAGAAGCTATCATGTTTTCTCTCTGTGTGTGTTTGAAAAAAAAATGTTGTTACAACACATCTAAAAAAGATAGCTAATATTATATAATATGTTCAGTAAAGTTTATTAAAAGGACTGTAGACAGAAGAAGCCATATTTTGAAAGATGATAAATGAAAGTATGATTAAAGTTATATAACTTGCTTAAAGTCACATGGCAAAGCTATGCCTACAATTTAGAACCTCAGTTCCTGATTCCCAAACAAGTGTTATGTCCACAGACCACCATGCCACAAAAATGTGATAAATCAAATTAAGACTATATATTTTGTCTATCGTGAGAAATATATTTCTGCATGAAAGTTATTTTCAGAGATTTATTCAACAACCTACTATGTGACAGACTGCCATTGCTGCTGAGAAATAGACATGAATAATATGGACAAGTTCTTCCTGTCATGAAGCTTCTACAGTAGTGAGAAAAAGAACAGAATAAACAAATAAACACTATATATTTCAGATATTGATAACTCCATTGGGGGAAATGTAATTTAGTACAATGGGGACTTATGGAAGAAGGTATTTTCAGGAGGATAGTCAATGGAGAGCCCATTAATGTAGTGATATTTGAAGTTACACTTAAATGGTAATATTTGGAGGAATCAAATATGTTTGTGTGGAAAAGGAGAGTCACAGACAAAATTGAATAGCTACTGCATACGTACGGCTATGGTGCTTAAAGGACCTGCTGATATACTTGATATTGCAGGTATAATGAAGAATCAAAAATGATTCTATATTTTCGGTTTGAGCAACCGGACTGGAGCTGTGGATATGCAGAACACACAAAAAGGAATGATCTGGAGAGGCAAAGTACTGTGGAGATTCAATAGTTTCAGGTTGAATTTGTTAAGTTTCAGATGTCTGTGCAAATGAACACATTAAGTAGGCAGTTGGCTGAGGGGCCAGGCACAGAAATATTTTTTAAAGACAAGGAGATGAACTGAGATCACTTGAAGAGAAGATTTTAAAGTGAGAAAAGATTAGGTTTCATAATTAAACCTGACTCACTCTAACATTTAGAGGAGAAAACTTAGGAAAAGAGATCGAAAAGAAGTGGCTCTTAAGGAAAGAGGGAAGGGTAGGATAGTGTTATGTCTTGGAAGAGAAGACACTTCTCAAGAAAAATTTATCAGCTGCATCAAATTCTGCTATAAAGCCACACAAGACTGAATATTAGCATGTATGCTGGAAATATGTTTTTTTGGTAATCTTGGTAAACCTGATAGAAGTACAATTGTTGGTGGGATTATGAAAATGAGAAGTTGAATTGAAGACTGAAACAGAGCAAGGTCTTTTTATGAATATTAGTAAAAATAACTGTATGGTACCTTGACATCAACATGGGATAGAGGAAGATATGTTTTCTTTTTCAAATGGAAAGTGCTAGACTGTGATTTCATACAGATAAAATTGATCCAGAAGAGAAAGAAAAGGAATGATGCAGAAAAGAGGATAGTCACACAAGTGAAATATTCT
This sequence comes from Pseudorca crassidens, assembly GCF_039906515.1. Lineage (NCBI taxonomy): Eukaryota > Metazoa > Chordata > Mammalia > Artiodactyla > Delphinidae > Pseudorca > Pseudorca crassidens. Next base: position 20,498,312 of record NC_090313.1, read on the forward strand.
GAAAGAAAAGGAAAGTATCTGCATTATGAAAAAATGAGCCTCCCAAAGAACAGGGGTGTAGTATAAACGGTCAGACTAAACAAACCAGACAATATTATCAAATACAAGTAGTGATTTATTAGTACTGAAAAGATTCTATATAATTGATCCTATCTTTTTCAATTTGTTCATTCAGTCAGTCTTTCAATAAATCTATTTTGGGTTAAGCTGTGTGGAGAAGGACATGAAAAAATAGGTGCATGTCATGTAGTCTACGTTCTAATGGAAGGAGATATGCAATAAAAATAATATTTAATACCATATGAGCCTGTGATAAATGTTACAAATAAAAATAAAACTCGGTTAAGAGGACAGGGATGGAACTGCTCTTTTATATGCGATGGTCAAAGAAGGCCTCTCAGTGGGGATGGCATTCAAACACTTATTAATGAAATGAGAAAACATGCTGTATGTTACCTGGGGGACGGTGTTTAAGGAGAGAAAGCAGGACAATGAGTTGCCCTTAGTCGGTTTCAAGAAGAGCAGAGAGGCTGTCGTGGCTGCAGTAGAATTAGAGTGGAAAAGACTGGTGGGAAATGAGATCAGAGCAGTGGCAAGAAGGAAATTCATTCAGAGTTTTATAGGTCATGCAAGTAAATGTATTGGAAACTTTTGAGCAAAGTAGAGAAACAATCTAATGTGTATTTTTAAAGAATTTATAAGACCCATGAATGAGAATATTCTTTAAGAGGGAAAAGTCAAAGCCAGGTGAATGGTTAAAGGATCCAGAGCAGATAATTAATCAGAGAAAAATAGCTGTAGGTGGAGGAAGTTATGAAATATAATGTCTTTGTAAAGCAATTTACAAATCAGGTCATCCAGAAACCTAGGGAAGGATGGGTGGATTTAGGCCTATGTAAGTTTGTAGGATATGAAGATTGACTATATATCCCAGTTTCACCCTGTTTTTGTAATGTAATTATTAACAATGCTTCTTTTCACTTTTTTTTTTTTTTTTTTTTTTTGTGGTACGCAGGCCTCTCACTGTTGTGCCCTCTCCTGTTGCGGAGCACAGGCTCCGGATGCGCAGGCTCAGTGGCCATGGCTCACGGGCCCAGCCGCTCCGCGGCATGTGGGATCTTCCCGGACCGGGGCACGAACCCGGGTCCCCTGCATTGGCAGGCGAACTCTCAACCACTGCGCCACCAGGGAAGCCCCTCTTTTCACTTTTAAAAGTGGAAAATTAAGTATGTGGTCCAAGTCAAGAATGAAAGAAGTCCACTACCAATATATGCAAATGATTTTTATAAATTAGAAACCCCAAAATAGGTAGTTATGTGAATTGTTCTGTGTGTGTGTATATATATATACATACCACATATTTCTGATATTGTATGTTTGTGTGTATTCTGAAATTGTACCTGGAGCCCTCATATGAGACTACATGAAGTATAAAAACTTACATTTCTCTAATTATTAACTTAGGAAGCTTCTTGATTGTTTGGCTTGCTGCTCTCATATAGTAATCACAGTTAATATTAACTCCAACACTGAAATAAATCAATGAAGAGATCAAATGCTCTCTATCATTTAAATTAGTAAATTTATGTATCAACATTGTGTGTATGTGATTATGTTTATAACTACTTTAGGAAGGAAGAGTAACTATGAGGAGCTATTTAATAGAATTATATTTGGTAGACAAGTTTAAAATTATTACTACATTCTTCAGTTGCATATTTTTGGCATCTGCTGATACATATATAGTTAATTTTGTGACCGTAGTGAAGTAGCTGGAGAGAAACAATATGCAAACAACTATGCAGTAAAGTCTACCTTATAAATATCAAAGACAGAAGTTAAACTCAAATGAAGAATAAATAAGCCTTTTCCATAATTGACTACATAATAAGGCTATATTTTTGAGGCAGTGTTTCTTAAAAATAGTTACATTTTTTGGTCTGTGTTTGCCTAAAGCTACAGTATATCAAAATGCTCAGAATCACAAGAGAGATTCTTATTCAAATGAGGAAAGGCAAGTGATGCACAAAAGCAAAACACCTTCCAAAGAATATCGCCCTTTGGAAGCAAATTAAATTTGGTATAAAAATAATAAAGGGAAGGATAGGTCTGGAAACATATTAAAAGCATTCATCATAATTATTATATGATGTTTGATATAAATGCACCTCATGTTAATATTAAATTAAATGGCACATCCTGTTTGAATATTGAAAAATAATTTTAAAAATAGAAAAAACTTCAGTTTAAGAAATTTATTATTTTTATAAATAAGTCACCAAAATGGAAGATATATGTTCGTATGAGATAACTAACATGCTCAGATTTATAGCATTTTTCCAGATTGAAAAGCACAGAGGAGACTTTCTAAATTATATGACCACAGAAGGGCATAACTTGGCTCCGATGCCTGTAATAACACTGATAATAAAGGGATTTCATTTTTGTAGTGAACATATTCAAACGAGGCAGAAACAAAATCTCCAGCTCATCCAACCAGATTCAATTCTTGGCTCTGCAATTTCTTTCCATGTGATATATGGGAAACTACTTAACCTCTGATCTTGTCATTACAATGAAGGAATACCATCCACTTGACAACGTGATTTTGGGAATTGTACTTCAGCCTATTGTTTTGGGAGATATATGGAACTTGTTCAGGCTTTTTTGATAAAAGGTGTCTATTTCAAATTGAAATAGAGTTACTTAGTGAGAAAATTATCTTGTAGGGAGGCAAACACTTCTGGAGTGGTGGAATAAAAACCTCCTAAAATCTATTCTTGGGGCTTCCCTGGTGGCGCAGTGGTTAAGAATCCACCTGCCAATGCAAAGTTGACGGGTTCGAGCCCTGGTTTGGGAAGATCCCACATGCCGCGGAACAACTAAGCCCGTGCGCTACAACTACTGAGCCTGCGCTCTAGAGCCCGCGTGCCACAACAACTGAAGCCCGCGTGCCTAGAGCCCATGCTCTGCCACAAGAGAAGCCACCGTGATGATAAACCCGCGCACCACAACAGAAAGTAGCCCCCACTCACAACTAGAGAAAGCCTGCTCACAACAACAAAGACCAAATGCAGCCAAAAATAAAATAAATAAAATAAATAAATTTATATTAAAAAAAATCTGTTCCTCTACGCAAGCAATAAGAACACAGGCAAATTGCCTATTCAACCTTTTCGTAATTCTGGAAGTTTAACCAAAAGCTTACAACAATTACAGGATCATTTATTCAAGAAAAAACAGCTGAATTCTGTAATGAACTGTGAGCTTTGCGCCTTTTTAAATGTCTATATTCATCTTCCTCTTTCAGCTCCACAGCGCCCTTGACAATCAACACAATATAGCAGCTGTGAAACCGGCAGCTTAGAAGCTACTGGGGAAGGTGGTACGCAGAGCAGGTCTGGAGCTCTCTCAAAAGTCACATTACTAGAGTAATATTTGATCTGTATGGCTGCTCTCTGGAAAGGTCCCTTTTACAGGGCTTACTATTTGGCCTGAAACAGAGCTTGCTCAGTAAGAAAACCCCTATCCCCTGGGTTGTAGTTGTTTGTCAAAGAAATTGGTGGCCACTGTTTAACATTACAGTTGCCTAAAGTTGCGACACCAGTTGGAACAAATGAGGCTAACCAAAAACTTAAAAGGGGGCTTCCCTGGTGGCGCAGTGGCTGAGAGTCCGCCTGTTGATGCAGGGGACACGGGTTCGTGCCCCAGTCCGGAAGATCCCACATGCTGCAGAGCAGCTGGGCCTGTGAGCCATGGCCGCTGAGCCTGCGCATCCGGAGCCTGTGCTCCGCAACGGGAGAGGCCACAACAGTGAGAGGCCCGTGTACCGCAAAAAAAAATAAAATAAAAAAGATGTGGGAAATTATACAACCACAGGCAGTGTTGAAAAGTTCTGACAAATTCCTTGGGATCTAGAAGGCCATGTGCATGTGCAGGAGTGTGTAAATATCCAAGGATGACCTAGAAGGTCCTAATTTTTTTCTACCTTTGGCTGACTTGTGGCTCTATGCAAGCAGAAGGTGAAGACTAAGGCAGAGATATGAAAGGCCAGAGCATTGAAAGTATGTCCCAAGCACACACAAAGCAAGGGCAGGGGACTTATTGGTACAAGACCTTGAGAAAAATCTCTGTCCAATCATTAGTGACCTAACAGAGCAGAGACTTTAGTGGCTTCACATAACAAACAATGCATAGTTTAGAAATCTAGTCCAGGCAAGTCTCTAAACAAAGAGCTACAACAACTGCAAATTTTGCTATGATGAGAACAGCTTTCCAGGCTTGTCATATTTTATTATTTAAAATATCCAGCTTTCAAGTAAAATTTATGAGATATTCAAAGAAAGTTTGTTCCATACACAGAGGAGATAAAACAGTCAATAAAGGTTCTCTGTTTGAGGAACCACAAAAGTTGCACTTATGGGATAAAAATTTAAATGTTATATTTTGAAAGAACTAAAGGAAACCACATCTAAAGTAAAGAAATAATGAGGATGATATCTCACTAAACAGAGAGTAACAATAAAATGGTAAAAAGAACCAGATAAAAATTCTAGAATTGAAAAATGCAATACCTGTAATGAAAACTTCACGTGTGGCATAACGGAAATTTGAGTAATCAGAAGAAAGAATAAGCATACTTAAAGACAGATCTATTGAGATTAACCAATCTAAGCACTAGAAAGAAAAAGAGAAAGAAGAAAATACTGATATACCAACAGCATACCAACATATGCATGATGGATCCCCAGAAAGAGAGGAGAGTGAGAAAGGAACAGACATTGTATTTGAAGTAATAATGGCCAAAAAATTCCCAAATTTGATGAGAGGCATTAATCTACACATTCATGGGTCTCAATGGACTCCAAGTAGGATAAAGTTAAAGCTATCCATACCTAAACTCATCCTTGTCAAAAGTCAAAAACAAAGAGGAAGTCTTGAAAGCAGCAAGAAAAAATGACATTACCTACAATTAATTCTCAATAAGATTTACGGGTAACTTCTCATCAGAAACCATGGAAGCCAGATAGCAGCGAGATGACCTATTCAAAGTACTGAAAGAAAGGAGACTACCAAATAAGAATTTTATATCCAGCAAAATTTTTCAACAATGAGAGAGAAATGAAGACATTACCAGAGAAACAAAAACTGACAAAAATTGTTCCTAGCACGCTAACCTACAAGAAATACTATCAGGAATACTTTGAGCCCAATACTTTTTTGAACAATACCCAGAACTCAGGAAACTGAGGGTTATAGTTTTACTATAATAAAAGGATAAAAACAGAACGAGTCAAAGTGAGAAACACATGGGTTGAGGTCTGGGAGGGTCCCCAAAATGAAGCTTCTGCTGTCCACTCCCCATGGAACTAGGAGTATCATGCTGCCAGCACACTTATATGTAATAATATGCACAGAGTATTGCCAATTAGGGAATCTCTTCCAAGTATGCTGTCCAGAGTTTTTATAGGGGTTTCACACATAAGCCTGAGTAACAGAATCATTGGCCACATGACTGAATTCAGTCTCTATCCCACACCTTCTCTAAAGTTTGGCCTGATATCACATAACTCTAAGCATCAATCTTCTAATCACTTGACTGGTCTTTCTGGTGTGGCCAGCCCCTATGTTAAGGCATCTTGTAAGCATAAATTATCAGGGCTCATCATGAATAATGAAAACATTCCTATAACTTGAAAACTTCCAAGGATTTAAAAGATGTCACCCAGAAACCAGGGACAAAGGCCAGCTAAATTCTTCATTATAGAGGAGGTAACATGACAATTAAATGGGAAAGGAGCTTCAAAAAAATTTTTTTTTTCAACAAATTGTATTGGGACAAATGGATATCTTCACACAAAAGAATGAAGATGTACATCTTCCTCCCATTATACACAAAAATAAACTACAAACAGATCACAGAACTACATGTAAGAACATAACGCTATAGAGACTTTAGAAGAAAACTTTGGATTGGAAAAGGGTTTTTTAGATATGATATCAAAATCAAAAGTGACAGAAGAAAAAAAAACAGGTAATTGGATTCTATTAAATTTCACAATATTTGCCTCCAAGGATATCATAAAGAAATGAAACATCAAACCACAGGAAATACTTACAAATAATACACCTGATAAGGGACTTGTATTTAGAATCTATAAGAAATCACGATTCAATAGCAACAAGTAAGACAAATAATCCAATGAAACAATAGGCAGAGGATCTGAATAGACTTCTCTCCAAAGAAAATACGCAAATGGAAAATAGGCACATGCAAATATGTTAAACATCATTAGCCACTGGAGAAATGCAAAACAAAACCACAATGAGATACCAGTTCACATTCGCTAGGATGGCTATAATGAAAACAGAAAATGGCAAGTGTTAGTGAGGAGGATGGGAAGTAAGTGCTCATGGGTACAGGGATTTTGAGGGAAGGATAATAAAATTTTTCTAAAATGAGATTGTGCTAATGGTCTAACAACTCTGTTAATACACTAAAACTATTGAATCCTATGTTTTAATAGGGTAATTTTAGTACATGAGTATTAAAGCTTTTACTAAATATCTGTTTTTTATACACAGTGTACATATTCATTATAATACTTTCATTAATATATATTAATATATAATAATGGATAATATATTAAAACATACACACATACATATAAATACATATGTATATATGTGTATATATATATATACATATATATATACACAAGTGAATTAAATTTGTGTCGAATCCAGCATGTTAGTTTAAATTTCAATTCACATCGACAAGCTTGCACATAACACCCTTGCAGATAAGAAGTCATTTAAATGCATAACCTTATTTTAAGCTGGCATATATGGCCATCCTTCATGAAGACACTGTAGCCTCACGACAAAGCAGAATAATAAAAGGGGGGTTTTATTTACTTTTAAAATGTCCTGGAACCTAGTGCATTGTTTTTGATTCATTTCCTTTGCTGACTTCTTGGGTCTTATTCTCTGTCCTTCCTTTTCCCATTGCATTAAATGTAGCTTTCTATTATTGTTTCTTACTTAACATTAAAAGTTCCTCTTCAACAAACTCCACTTTCTGTGTACTGAGTCGAGTCTGTTTTTCTGCTTTGCTTTAACTTTCCACTAGAACTGAACCAGAACTCCCCAAAGCTTTTAGAGGACTGAACATAATTTGTTTTGTTGGATTGACCTCATTGTTTTGTTAAATCTCAATATAAGAAGAGCCTGATGCTTTTACTCAGGAAAGAATGTTCTGAATTTTTTTTTTAATCAGCCAATTATTTTTGGATTATAGGATGCTGCATTTGTGAGCTGGGACAAGTTCATTCTTCAGGTTTTTAAAATATTAACTGTCGAGTGTTCCACAGTTGAATTAGAAACACTGGCTACTTACAGTTCACTCAGGAATTTCTGTGTTTCTGACATGGGTCCATAAAAAAATGACACATCCTTGAAAGAAAACATCAGAATCGCAAAACTATAGTGAATGAGGAACGCTGAATTCAGTGGCCACATTGAAAATAAAATAATAACATTGGAGTTCTTACTAGGACTTCACTATCTGACTACATTTAGCCTTCTAAGTCCGAAATGTTGAGGATCAGCAGAAAAGTTTAAAGCAAAGTCATGTGAATAGAGAGAATCCTATGGTTTATATGCACTGATATTATCTAATAAATTAAAGAGAGTATAGAATATATTAGAATGAAACCACTGGCATTAAGTAGTAAAAGACCAATTTACAAATGACAATTAATTATTTGGTACAGATTCTTGTAAAGCGGGGCAAGTAATCTTGCAGACATAAGTATTTTACTTACAGTAGATGCCAGTTAGCAAATGGAGGGAGAGGGGATAATGCAGAATGTTCACATTCGTAACACCATAGAAAAACTAGCCAATGCCTTTAGAGATAGGCCATGTGGGGAAGAAGTTTTGACAATGAATAAACTATACATACTTTGTCCATGGATACTGTGTTTGCACAAGCCTCCCCTTGTTAGTGATATTATAACAAGAGAAAAACCAAATACATAATTAGAGGGCAAATAGGAGAGGGGCAGTACTTTATTCAGTTATCCTACTCCTTGAGGGTCAGAGTAAAATCTTCCCAATTTACAATTCAGTGAATAAACATATATGTTTGTTTCCCCAAATACTGCCCAGAGATAGATATGCTTGACCTTTTTGGGATTCTTTTGGACAGAAAATTATGTCATTCTTGGTTTTGTTTTTATGTATTCATGTACCAATGACCCTGAAGATCTCTTAAATATAGAAATGTATTCAATTTCATGTTGCTTATTGATGCATTTTGTCTCTTATTTCTACTGTGCCCCCTTTTGCTGCAAAAGATATCTGTGTATACAAATTACAGCCATATTTTGCAGTGTGAGTTTTTTTTGTTTTGTTTTAGAGGTATGGAATTTAGTCTGCCCATAATACTCAAATATTACAATCTCTTAAATTAAGCTTTGATATCAAAAATACTGTCTCATACATGACATGAGCATGAAATGTATTTATTTTCTGCTCTACGAGAACCACAAAGCAAGCACATTTTGTCCAAAATAGAAGTTCTAAATGTTTTTGATTAACCTACACTTAAGTTAGGAACAAAAGTAATGCAACATGAATGTAAAGGAGATTATTAACCTACATATCAACTACTTGCTAGCAATTTATACGCACATGTATAAATATAATATTCAATATGTTTCACTCTCTGAAACTCTGTTTTCCCTACAATTCTATATTTGAGTCAACTAATTACCTTTAATATAGAAACTTGTGTCAGTTTATCTTGTCTAGTGGATTAACTATACACAGTATATTAAAAATTCCTATTAAGTAAATAAAATTGAGGAAGAGAAGATATAAAACTATTTTAATATCACTTCAAGATATTTAATATATACTTGACCTCTAGCAATGAATGATTTTCAAGAATTCAAGCTATTAATCAAAACACTTATTATTTTAAAAGGCCTCCAATACAGTACAAATATGTAAAAAGTAATGTAATAGGGAAGAACAAATCTGACTCCATATTAGATCTGTTTCTTTTACTTTAACCTTTGTGCTCTGTTGCCTGTGCTTAGCCATGTCAGCTCTGCACCTTCTGTAAAAGAATGTTGCCTGTATCTTGAAATATACAAGATAGCCTATTCTCAAGCCTCTGACCTTTAAAAGTTTAACACTTTTCCATTCATATGGAGATAAAAAGTTGCACAACAGAGAATAACATTTGTTTTGTTGGAGGTTTACAAGAACATCCTGACCTAGGTGGACAGCTGCAAAAACAAAGTATTCCTGCACCAAGAAGTTTGTAACAACCCACCACTCCCCACCTTTTCAGTATAAAAGAAGCCTGAATTCCGACTGGGGTAATATGGTTCTTTGAGACACTAGTCTGCCAACTTTTCCGTCTGCTGGCTTTCCGAATAAAGTTGTTTTTCACTGCCCCAACAACTCATCTCCCAATTTATTAGCCTGTCGTGCAGCGAGCAGAATGAATTTGGACTCAAAAGCAGAGACAAATTATAACAATCCTATGTAAAAAAGGCAAACAATTATGTGCAACCTAACTTTGTTTTGCTTTATATATGTTACTGTTCTTCTCAAATATAGAGCACAGGAGTTAGATAATATGTTCTGTAATATGAATTTCCCATGTTCAAATCAAGTTCCCACCACTTAACAGCCTTTGGCATGTATCAATGACTATCTTGTAGCACTAATTTTCTTATCCAAAATTTGTGTATAATACTAATAGATAATAGATAACTCATCAGTCTCTAAAAGCAGTAAGATACTGTTTTAAACAGTGTCTGATGCAGAGCAGTTTATGAATATTACTATTGTGATGATGATTATTATAAATTTTATGTCTAGCATATCACATAATTATTAAGAGTATATGATGATCCATTACTTTCTATTTCCTTAAAATTTCATAGTGACTTGTTGTTGTTGTTGCTCTTTGTTCAATAAATATCTTTACTGGCTGATTGTTTCACTGGATATGGCATATTTATTGGATATCTGTTTGACACATTTTAAAAAATTTTACTCCAATAATATGTGCCACTTCCTGTATGGCAAAGAAAGTTTTCTCTGAGTGTGTAGAGGATTTACAAAAGGAGGGTGGAGGGGAAGGAGTTGAAGGTGTATCAAGAACTGCAAAGGGTCTGAGTTTCTTACTCCACTGATTAACAAGTTAGCTGGCCACAGTTTTATGGGTGTCGGCAGAAGATGCGTGGCTTCTGGTTCAGGGGCAAAGAACAAATTATTACAGCAATAGCAGTGGCCAGATTTTCAACATTTGTGTCCGTTTCCTTTGTCCCAATTCCCACAAAATAATTCAAAGTCCGCATGACACATAACACATAGAGCAGATTGTGTTACAGAAGAAGATCCCCAAGTTTGTGTAACTTGAATCATTTTTAGTGTAGAGGAAGCATAGCTGATATTTGTTTCTGAGGGAGATGTTATCTTTATTATACTTTGAAGTAAATAAAACTGTCACTTGTTACAGAGTAAGGCACTATCTCTGTTTTTCAAGACTGCTACCTATACAAATATCACTGAAAAGAGTTTGAGGCAAAGGCAGTCGCCAGTGCCTTTTCTCACAAAAGATCCTCCTTGTTTGAAAGTCAGAAGCAATATCTCCTGCAGATGGTAAATGTTGGAGGAAGGCACATGGTTGGCAAGATTATACTGGTTATTACCAGCGGTCTCAGAGGGCTTCTAGTGGGTGATCACTGGAATTAAGACTCTTTTACTCTAAGCTTTGCTTATTTCAGAAAGCTACCTCAAAGAATATAGTGAAAGATTTAGAACAGTGAATTCTCAATCAATATTTCTTCTGATTAACGTAAACATTCCACTGCTACCAATATACAGAAATGAGAAAGAAAACATAACATTACATGGATTTACCATATTTCTTATGAATGCCATAAGATGAAGTCTCCTTGGAAATCAGAGTTGGCAACTGAAAACATGTTACTTAAAGTAGATGGGCAAATAAGTTGTCAGTTTCAACTTAATTAGTTAAATGGATGTATCCTAAATTTGAATATGAGAAGAAGTAATTTGGAGATTCCACTGGATCAAAAGATGTAATGAGAGTTTTCAGAAGAAACAAATACACAGTTGCATAATTTCTGTATCTTTATGTCGTCTATTCCAGTGGTTTTCAGCTTGGCTTTAAATTTACACATACCCAAGGAAGGTGATATCTGTCTAGAACTGTTAAAAATCCTAGATTTTATTTTACTTACCAGCTAACAACTTAGCTTGTTACAGTTTTATGAATACTGGCAGACGGCATGAGACTCAAGGGTCTGGGATAAATTACAACTTATTTCTCATAATATAGCAGTAGCCAGAATAGCTCCATGATCTTGGGCCAGGTGTCTAAGTTCTAATACACATAGGGTCTTAGAGAGCCAGATGACAACAAAATCAAATCAATGACACACATTGATTTAAGTTATAGGAGACAAAATCCGAGTTTAGGAAACCCCAATCTTTTAATGGGTGGCAAACAAACCTAAATTTTTCCATGGAGGAGATACTTTCTTTATTATATGGCAGAACAAACAAACCTGTCTATTGCTCCCTAGGAAGAAACTGTGGTCAATTTTAGTGAACATTTACTGTAAAAAGTGATGTTAAGAATTTGGTCCCTTATAAATAGTTGCTGATACCTATGCTCTCAAGAGGTACAGAAACATGAGAGACCCATGGAGAATCATCTTCCCAAAATATCAAGGGTCAAGACATGCTGCTGCTATCACTGAATTTAACAACACATATTCCTAATTGTTCTCTGAGATAGTACATAACCTCATCAGATGTTAACTGAATTAGGACCGTGAATGTGGCTCCTTTACAAAGTGGCAAAGACCGTCGTGTGAATTTTTTTTTTTTAACCTATCAAATCCTGTGAACAAATATTAACTCTGTAGAGTTGGAAATGCTGATTATTGGGAGGAAGGTATGTAGGGGTCGAAACTAGTAATAAACACAAACAAATGAAATAGCAGAAAGACAGCAAAGGAAATTTTTAGGTGAACTTGAGTTTGAAAGTGAGATCTAATTATTTTCACAGATGTGATTTAAGGCAAGAGAATGAAACTCTGAGTTATCTCCCTCAGGTCTAGTGCTGACTAATGGCCAGTACTGGGAGACATCTTGAGTTGTGTCTCTGAGGGAAAAATATTTTATTCCTACTGATCCACAAGCTCTCTCTATCTAAAGACTCCTTGTGGATAATCTGGTGGAAACAAGTGACACAACATTGTCTGATGACTCAATTTACAGGTAGTCAGCTACAGCTATCACTTAGCATGCAGTCTATAAGCTGGTTTTTATTCTGTTTATTTTTCACATGCCCAAAGAGAATTATGACCAATTAATAGGATAAGGCATAAAAAGGCTAAATGACAAGCTTCTGCACTCTTTGTGGACATAAACTGAAATGACATATTGCGAAGACAGCATCCTGTGTGTGATATAAAACAGGTTATGGCTATCTGGTCAGTTATATCGCAGCTTTGTACCCTCCTTTTTGAAATGTGGATGTGAATGGAATTCATTTAAGGAAATGAGATTGGAACCCAGTCATCCTTGAGTGAATTTGAGTGCCGCTCTGATGGCCTGAATATTGCCGATTACTCACTTTTGGAAGGACACAAAGGACATTAACATAAATTCTATGGCACACGAAGACAGAAGTACATTTAAGGACAGAATATATTAAACCGACAGTCTTATGGAACAAATATTTCTGGGTACAGTACATTTCCCCAATGACATGGTTTTCATTAATATTTAATGACAATGACATATATGGTGGCTTGCTCAGAACTAGCCCCAAATTGCCAAATGTTTTTTCAGAGGTTAGAAATTTATCTTGGAGTACTGTGCTGAGTCAGCGAAAATAATGGCCCTAGAGGCTTGACGTCACGATAAAAAAAAAAAAAAAGACACAATCTAGGATATAGTTTGGCCTGGAAATAGGCACAGAGAGCAAACACAGCTCAAACCAAATAACTAACTAACTGAATGTTGCCTATAAAAAAACACCATACTGTGAAAATGTTGGAAGTAGACATATCCTCATCCATGAATGACTACTGAATACTGAAATTGGTTTAGAATCTCGTGTTATTGAAGATCAGGGAGTGCATGTGGTAGAGAACAAAACAACAGAACTGAACTTGTGGAAAAATTAAGGTAAGCAATTAGGATTTTACTAGAAATCTTTAATGGCCTAGTTAATATAGTTAAAAGTGAGAATTTATTCTCCTTGCTTAGCAAGCGGCTGGACAAATAAGGGAACATCACTGTGTCATCCATAGTTGGAAGGGGGCGTAGATAGGCAGTGTTCAATAATGACAACTGTAAACCTGTGGATGTAAAAATTTGTCATTATGTGTCTGAAATATGATTAGGTTAAAGAAACAGGTAGGATGTGGAAATGGCTGAGCAATGGCCTTTAGTTACATCCTTAGTGATTTGGGATTTGCAGTACTTGAGGAAATTTTATTTCTGTTAGGAAAGAATGGGAAGTGAAACTGTAACTGCAACTGATTTATAATGTATCAAACACAAATTGATATAAGGTATCACACATAAATAGCTATATGATGCAACAAAGGGTTGCAAGCTGATTGATATAATTAAGTGAAAATGAATATTATACAAGGATGATTCCCCAGGATAAGAAAATATTTTGAAGCTGAGATGAAGCCAGATTTGAGGTAATACCTACAGAAACCAATCAGAAAAAGAAATGTGTTTAGCCTTAGAAAAGTTACACACTCAATAAGATATCTCCATCAAGACATATAGAATAGTTAAAATAACTATGGATGATGGAGGAAAAGAATAACTGAGATGATCAAAGTATTTCAAGAGACCTATAGAAAGATATGGTTGTAATTAGTATGCTTTGTAGAGGGACCTTCTACTCCACAATGGATAGCTCAAGTCCTGGTGACCAGTGAGGTCTTTGTTGACTTTTTTTTTGCAGAAAATATTGTGAGAGAAATAAAGAAAATATATGTGATAAATATGTGCTAAGAAGACATTGACTGAGGTCTATGTATGGACTGAAGAAGAAGGTGTTAAACTCTTGACAAAGTAAAATGGCTAAATCATGCTAGGATTTACCACTTTCACGTCAGTTTCATTGTGTTGCTGGCTACTTATTCTGGAGATAAACAAATCAAGGTGAATTTGGTTGTCACTGATCAATTAAACATGTTTAAAACCTGTTTTTTGTCTTGTTATCATTGCTATAGAAGAACCTATATAGTTTTTCCCTAGGAATGTGGAAATGTTTTATTCTCAGAATCAATCTCACCCCTTGTCTCTAGTAAATACCCATCCCCACAGACACTCTTTATTAAAACTGGATACTGTTATATTCCCCAACTCCAAATCTCCTCACTGTGCTCAGTTAAGGGTGCTCTCGACTAGATTTAAATCAGTGATTCTGAATAAAAGCTCATCAGTTTCATCATATCCTTATCTAGATAGCACCAGTGTTTATCCAAGAATGAGGGTCTAGAAAGACTTTGGGATATTTTCTGCTAAGGCTTCAGAGTTATAACTCCCCTACAATATCTGGTCCTAAATCTTAAGCTTAAGGATACAAGTATCATTTCATTTTCAAAGCCATTTTCATATTCTGTTGTGACTGAGTAACTAGCAAACTTGCAGGGGAATAATAATACACAGTTACACTGTTAAAGTGGCAAGACATCTGCCCTGCTGAGATCTGTAACTCAAAATTTTGGCAAAATGTATTGGGATCTAAAAGTATTTTGTAAGAATAGGAGAGATATATGTAGTGAATCTCCAGGATATGTAGGCATAGATTTTGGCTGGCAGGCTACCAGGGAGTCATGGAATACATGCTGGTCTTAAGCACAGGGGCTCCAAGGTAGTTATAGATCTGGTAGGACAATCACAATCTCCTATATATATTCTTTATATAAATATAATATTTAGTATTGTGGGAAAATATGCTGACAATATGTGTCAAATATTTAAAAACATGAAACCTAGAATAATGGTTGACCAACAATTATTAAGTAATGTTAGAATAGTTTCATTCATACCTGCATTATGCTAGCATTTCTACCATACCAGTGATATGTTTAAAAATACATGTTGCAATGAGGAAACTTAAGCATAACAAATGCAATTAATTTATATGAAATTCATTTTTAAAGTTTTCTGACTCTTCTCAATCTCTGAGGTATGAGAATGCATTTTCTAGGGACAGAGCTAGCCTCTCTCCAGCTATTTCCACAATCCACATCACACAAACAATCTCTCAAACAGACATATAGAAAACCAGTAGTCATACAATCAGGAATCTTAACCATGTTTTATAACATCAGTAATTAATAACAATTGTTCTTAGGAGATATTTAATTCCTTTCTATCTTGAATCCCTTAGGTTCAATATAACTTGGAAAATATAGCATATTGTATTTATACATACTATTTGAAGTAATGAATGTGTTTGATTCTAAAAATGTCAACAGACACAAGTAAAGGATACAAAGATATATCACAATTCATGACACAATAAAACAAAATATACTCCTAGATGGAAGGACAGTGTTTCAGCTTTCCCGAATCCCTTACTGGCTTAGATAGCTGACACATAATGAGGTTTCGCAGACCAGGAGAAGCACTTGTGCCAACTCAGTGCTCTATGTTTACTATGTTTACCAAGAAAACAACACTAAGGGAATGAGGGTTCAGTTCCCAGGTGTCCCCTAATTTTTACTGCAATCACCCCAAGGGACTGAAGTCTTATTCCTCAAGTGCATTCCATAATTCAGTTTGGTCCACAGTTCACAAACATAGATCTTTCTTTTCTCAGTCTTACAGCAATGTATTGAAGATATTATGATGATAATACATTAACCTAAGTTATTTTCCCTTATAAAGCACTTCTTCAAAATTTAAAGGAGAAGAAAGCAAGATACTCTCAGAACTCTTGCTATCATTTAACACCTAGCTTTTAGATTCTGTATCTGGAAAAACTCCAATAATTCTATGTGATATAAATTTAATAGTTTCCTCTGTGATGTTTTACCTAACATTCAGCCTCATTTATTCCCTTTTTTCTGATCTCTGAGCCACTGATAACAGAATCATATTATGTGATAATTAGTGTTTCTAAAACATTAAATTGTCATTTCTTGAATGCATTTGCAAATCTTAGAATTCAGAATGTCTACCACATCGCCTGAATTTTTTATTTATGAATGCATTAAAAAACAAATGACTGAAATTGAATTAAATTTAATTTTTCCATTTTTAAAGGACCAATTTGTTCACTAAATGTCCTCTCAGCTTCTCTATTACATGTTAAACTTATTTTCATAAAATAGATCCTTTCTGATGTTATTTATACTATCACAATCTGCCTCAGATAAGTAATGTTTCAGTAATATTTCCACAAGATATAACAAAGTTTAAAATGTTAATTCAAAGAACCCTCTTCATATGGACACCATCCTATATTTTGCACCTTTCTAATTTGTCACCATTTAAACACTCTATGCATTGTCACATTTCTAATTCTTTATACTCATAATTTCCTGGGTAAGCGGCATCTACCTTCTACCTCTTTACTGTCTTAATCTTTTACCTATTCTGCAAGAATTCTTTCTTGTTTCTCATGTAGTCTCCTAGCTCATTTTTATATTGATATTATTTTATTCACAAAAATCTTGAAGTGGGGCTTCCCTGGTGGCGCAGTGGTTGAGAATCTGCCTGCTAATGCAGGGGACACGGGTTCGAACCCTGGTCTGGGAGGATCCCACATGCCGCGGAGCAACTAGGCCCGTGTGCCACAACTACTGAGCCTGCGCGTCTGGAGCCTGTGCTCCGCAACGAGAGGCCGCGATAGTGAGAGGCCCGCGCACTGCGATGAAGAGTCGCCCCCGCTTGCCACAACTAGAGAAAGCCCTCGCACAGAAACGAAGACGCAACACAGCAAAAATAAATAAATTAATTAATAAACTCCTACCCCCAACATCTTAAAAAAAAAAAAAAAAGTCTAGCAATAGAAAATGGAAACCTGGCTGCCCTGGGTTAAAAAAAAAAAAAAAAAAAGAAGTCTTGAAGTACTTTTGTAGTCGTTTTGATACTCTGCAGGGTTTAGGACATATAAAAATACAGGGAGTGAGACAAACACATCTAAACCTTGCCAATTACTAGTCATCTGACCCTATGAAAGATATTAACTTTGTCTGCTTCAGTTTTCACATCTGGAAAATACACACAACAGCAGCTATTTATGTGATAATTCACAAGGCTATCATGATTTAAAATGTATAAAGTCAAGTTCCAAAGCCAGAATTTTTTGTCTATTTTTCCCCGTCTAGTGCCTAGAATAGAGCATGACCTCTAGTAAGCACCCAGTAAACATCTGTTCAGTAAATGATTGTGCTGAGAAAAACATTCAGCATATGTCAGTGAATGTTAAGAAATATTATCTCTATAAGTTATTTAAAAAAAAAAAGATTCAATGTTTTTGAGATGTACTTAAGAGGGATGATATAACCAAGTAGTGTAAGCATGCCATCTAGTTATGCACACACACACATACACATACACACACACCCATGCACACACTAGTAAATAGGTGAGGCTTTATAAGCTGTATGAGTGCATTTCATGACAAGCTTTAGAGTCAAACAACACCCTTGATTCTAACCAGTTTCTCCTGTAATTCCTTCTTATAGAGAATTCTGGGGTCATCTCTCTTAGTCATTTCTGTTACTAAACTAGTGTTCCATTAGGGTAAAATGATAAAATTAGAAAAAAAAATTAAAATAAAAGAGAAAATAAAAGTATCTTATATAGACTAGATAGACAAATACATAGTCTTAGGGAGGGAAAACTTTAACTCCAGTCATTTTGTTACCGTCTGAAACAACTCCCTGGATCTAATTTACGAACATTTACAACCTAGATTGATTCAAGTATATCACCTAATGCCATGAAATATCACTTATATAAAAACATTTAATGGCCAACAAAGGGAAATTTTTCTAAGATACTGTATAGTAAAAATAAAGGTTATATTAATTTTAAAGGACATTAAACACTTCCATGAGTTACTAAGAGGAGTGTGGTTCCTTCTGTATCTCAGAAAATCACTTCCCAAAGTTACTTATGGGATTTGTTTATTCAGTCAAGTCTAAAGAATCTGAAAAAAATATTATGGCATATGCTATCTTGACTTCACCATACATTTTTAAAATTCACTCACACAAAAATACATTTAATAAACGTAATATGAAAACATTTTACGAGAGAAATTTGAATTCAAGAACAGTAACGGAATCCACAATGGTAATAGGATACTTATTTTAATTGATTTTCTTATCTAAATTGTGGATAAATTCCTAACTTCAAGATATAATTTTGTGTTAATTAAATAATAAGAATTGACTTGAATACATCCTCCAAACGCACGACATATATTTTTATCTTTCCAAAGTGAATGCAACTGCTCTTACGGGACATAAAACAATCAGGATTCTCAGTTTAGTCACTACGTCACATGCATAGGATCAACAGTCATTATTTTATGGATTCATAATGTGCTGTAACATAAAGAATCGTCTACATCATTAAAAACTGACTTAGAAAAAGTATCCAATACTACTTTATATGAAATTAGTTATAGTTTAACTAATATTGTACATATATTGTTTAGAATGCTTCTTAAACAAAATGTAATTATCATTGAAAAAGTAAGATAAATATTTGATACACATTTTGCAAAGTTTTACAAAATTTTTCAGAAATCACTCTAATACCATACACTCTCAGTTCTAGTGTACTGGTGACAATATTACGCTTTTCTCTTTTTTGTAGCCAGTTGAATGTGTTTATCTCCTAAAATGTGAACATATTTTAACTAATTGATATGTCTTTCACTTTTATGAACTATGATTTTTTACATTTATCTTTTTCAGTATTAGTACTTAGCCCTTGATGTGTTATAAATTGATATTTGTTACTGAAATTATTAACGTCTTTCATGCTACTTATAAAAGTTTTCAAAATCAATTTGCTTATTTTTCAAATTGTTCTCCAGTTAAAAGTATGTTTTTAAAAGCTTAAAACAAATTTATACACGTGAATATTAGCTATATATTAACCTATATTCATTTATAATATATAAATTCTTATTTCTGACATTTTACTCTTTGATTCACCTGCAATATAATGTGGTGTAAGTTATGTGGGAACAAAAGTATAATTTTATTACCTTTCTCTCAAATATCTTATCATTCAGCCCAACATCAGAAATTTACATTATTTATTCCCAAATTTGTGCTACTAACCTTATCAGATAATAAATTATAATAAAAGGTGTTGAAATAATTTATCTAGTAATGTATCTGTGCAAACTTAGAGCAACAGATTTTAACTGCTTTCATTTCATGGTATATTTTAATATGTGTTTGTACAAAATTTTGCCTGCTTGTTTAAATACCCTGGCTATTCTTACTCATAATCATTGGATTATGCCAAATTAAATATAAGATATTTTAATTTCCTGAAGAATGGATTAAATGTGTATTAATTATAAAAATATTTGTGATATTTGATATTTATAATTTTAACAAATCAGTATTTGTGTACTATGTAATTTACATTTACATATTTTAAATGTTAATTTGTTTGTTTTATTCCTAGTATGAATGGAACAGTGTTCTAAAAATATTAGATTATCTTCATAACTATTATTGATATTCAAGCATTTGGATTTTTCTTGTATTTAGCTACTCCACTGAACACTTATTGATTTCACAACTGTCACTTAATATTTCATGGATCATATTCTTATAAAATTACATAATACAAGCTATGTATTTATTCCTTTAGCTATAACATGTTTTTTTTTTTATGTTGACTGTCCAGGGAGTCCAGTACTTTTCCAGATAATCCTGGATTAAACCTGGGACTTCTTATGTTTTCAATTTCATAACTTTTCTCATCTTGCTTCTGTTTCACTGACTTCCTTTCATCTTCAACAATTGTTAAGCCTCATCCCTCAAGATTAGTGAATCATGATATCTTTCCTTAGAGAGTTTACAGACAATGTCATTTTATATGGAAAATCCAGGAATAAGTGCATGCAGAGACTTTCATAAGGAAAGCATAGGCTAGGGAAATTGTTGATTGGGACACTTCATGTAAGATTAGGATAGTTATCTAGAAGAGTTTTAAAAAAACAGTTCAGGGCTTCCCTGGTGGTTCAGTGGTTAAGAATCTTCCTGCCAATGCAGGGAACACGGGTTCAAGCCCTGGTCTGGGAAGATCCCACATGCCGCGGAGCAACTAAGCCTATGCACCACAACTACTGAGCCTGTGCTCTAGAGCCCGCGTGCAACAACTACTGAAGCCCATGAGCCTAGAGCCTGTGCTCTGCAACAAGAGAAGCCACCGCAATGAGAAGTCCACGCACATAGCGAAGAGTAGCACCCGCTCGCCACAACTAGAGAAAGCCGGCGCGCAGCAACAAAGACCCAATGCAGCCAAAAATAAATAAAGTAAATAAATAAATAGTTCAATAAAAGAAAATATGAGACCAGGTATGAAGATTTATATTAGCTCACACACATTTATCTGCAGAGGACAATGACAATGAAGAGGCTGTCTCCAAAAACATGCTTAAATATCAACTTAAAAATTTGTTTACTTCATATAAAATTGCAAACTACACCCAAACTGACGTTCTTGTTTTCCATTTTCTATCCTTTAAGCACTTGATTCTTTTATATATAATCAAGTCATATATTATCTTTAATGTCTGTTCTCCGCCCCCTCCCCCATCGAAGGATCTTTGCCTGGTTTTAGTTTTTTCTCCCCTCCAGAAATATTTCCAAACATCTAGAAGAAGCTCTGATTATTTTTTTGCTTTGCTGAACACAATTTTGGGGAGTTGTTAATCTATCTGCCTAAGATGCATATGGATTCTGGTCCCTAAGAAGTAAGAAGCTGGTAGGGACAAAGCAGAAAATATGGACTGGGGCACTAGAATCCATGATGATTGAAGAAAGTTCTGGTAACCAACCACATGATCTGCTCACAAGGGCAGGCAGCCTCGTTACCTTATTTAGGAACTGAAGAGGGCTGCTATTTTACATTTTGTTGAAACGTTCATAAATGTGTTGAAACGTTCATAAATGTGATAGTCGTTCAAAGAGGAACAAATTTTCTTAAGAACACTGCTGATACCCAGTGTGTGGCCTGTGGATGAAAAGACTCCTTCAGTACCCCTGGGAGAGGGGTAGCCTGGAGACTGCTGAGCATCGATGAAGATAAGATACGAGGGCTTCCCTGGTGGTACAGTGGTTGACAGTCCGCCTGCCAATGCAGGGAACAAGGGTTCGTGCCCCTGTCGGGGAAGATCCCACATGCCGCGGAACAGCTGCGCCCGTGAACCATGGCCACTGAGCCTGCGCGGAGCCTGTGCTCCGCAACAGGAGAGGCCACAACGAGAGGCCTGCGTACCGCAAAAAAAAAAAAAAAAAAAAAGATATGAAGGGCTGGCCTGTAGAAAAATGCTTACTGGTAGAAATATCCGTGTTGAGTCATGCATGAAAAAAAGAGATCTGAGAAGAAAAAACAGTATTTCAAACATAAACAAGAAATAAGGATTTTACAATCGAATTCTACCTTCAGCTACGACGATTTTGCTATGAGTTCAGCAGCACTATCTCAGAAATACCCATTGTGTTGGAAATTAAAATATTCTACTAATATAAATGTGTATCTGAAAAATAACTTTTGTCTGGTACCATTTTAATATGATTACCATATGTTAGTGAATAGCTTCTTATTAGATACCAAATAAGAATAAAATTAATAGCAGTAAGGAAGAAAAATTGCAAATTAGTTTTTCAGACAAAATTCTCTGATTTTCAGAATCTGTGTCCTTGAAAAATGATGCTTTGACGTGGCCACTGGGCTGATAGATTTAAAAAAAAAAAGGTAAATAGATGTTTAAACAGAAACAGATAGGTATTTCATGTTGTTTTTGTTTTGTTTAGTTGGCTTTGTTGTTAAAAATTTATCGGGTATAATTTCTTGTTTCTCTTTTTCTAAGTAGCCAGATTTCCTTATGGGACAGTTTTCCCTAGGATAAAGTATCTTTCTTCATTATCATCTCTACCCAGAGATCCATTTATAAAACATAATATAAAACTCAAGCTCTATGTTGAATACTCACAGTTCTTTCCGACTTACATGAGTTAAAGACTCAGTAGTGGGAGCTGGAGGGATCAGGCTGACTTCAGACTATACTACAAAGCTACAGTCATCAAGACAGTATGGTACTGGCAGAGAAACAGAAATATAGATCAATGGAACAGGATAGAAAGCCCAGAGATAAACCCACGTGCATATGGTCACCTTATCTTTGATAAAGGAGGCAAGGATATACAGTGGAGAAAAGACAGCCTCTTCAATAAGTGGTGCTAGGAAAACTGGACAGCTACATGTAAAAGAATGAAATTAGAACACTCCCTAAAACCATACACAAAAATAAACTCAAAATGGATTAAAGACCTAAATATAAGGCCAGACACCACCAAACTCTTAGAGGAAAACATAGGCAGAACACTCTATGACATAAATCACAGCAAGATCTTTTTTGATCCACCTCCTAGAGAAAGGGAAATAAAAACAAAAATAAACAAATTGGACCTAATGAAACTTAAAACCTTTTGCCCAGCAAAGGAAACCATAAACAAGATGAAAAGACAACCTTCAGAATGGGAGGAAATATTTGCAAATGAAGCAACTGACAAAGGATTAATCTCCAAAATTTACAAGCAGCTCATGCAGCTCAATATCAAAAGAACAAACAACCCAGTCCAAAAATGGGCAGAAGACCTAAATAGACATTTCTCCAAATAAGATATACAGATTGCCAACAAACACATGAAAGAATACTCAACATCATTAATCATTAGAGAAATGCAAATCAAAACTACAATGAGGTATCACCTCACACTGGTCAGAATGGCCATCATCAAAAAATCTAGAAACAATAAATGCTGGAGAGGGTGTGGAGAAAAGGGAACCCTCTTGCACTGTTGGTGGGAATGTAAATTGATACAGCCACTATGGAGAACAGTATGGAGGTTCCTTAAAAAGCTACAAATAGAACTACGATATGACCCAGTAATCCCACTACTGGGCATATACCCAGAGAAAAGCATAATTCAAAAAGAGTCATGTACCAAAATGTTCATTGCAGCTCTATTTACAATAGCCAGGACATGGAAGCAACCTAAGTGTCCAACGACAGATGAATGGATAAAGAAGATGTGGCACATATATACAACGGAATATTACTCAGCCATAAAAGGAACGAAACTGAGTTATTTGTAGTGAGGTGGATGGACCTAAAGACTGTCATTCAGAGTGAAGTAAGTCAGAAAGAGAAAAACAAATACCGTATGCTAACACGTATATATGGAATCTAAAAGAAAAAAAAAAGGTCATGAAGGACTTCGGGGCAAGACAGGAATAAAGATGCAGACCTACTAGAGAATGGACTTGAGCATATGGGGAGGGGGAAGGGTAATCTGGGACAAAGTGAGAGAGTGGCATGGACATATATACACTACCAAATGTAAAATAGATAGCTAGTGGGAAGCAACCACATAGCACAGGGAGATCTGCTCGGTGCTTTGTGACCACCTAGAGGGGTGGGATAGGGAGGGTGGGAGGGAGGGAGATGCAAGAGGGAAGAGATATGGGGACATATGTATATGTATAACTGATTCACTTTGTTATAAAGCAGAAACTAACACACCCTTGTAAAGCAATTATACTCCAATAAAGATGTTAAAAAAAAAAAAAAGACTCAGTAGTGTTAAATAACCTTTCTTTACTCCCTAATCAAAATTGGCTATGTATGTATAAGATTGTAATTGTTTATTATTATTTTCAGGGACTTCAGTCTTTTTATTATTATTATGCTCAAAGATCCCTGTGAAACTGTACATTCATCTCCCAATTCAGATCACCTATGGCCACAAGTATATAAGACCCAAGGACTCTGGTTACCTCCTGTAGTTTTATACAAAATTGCTTTTGTTGCTACAAAATAGGAACGAGAATATAAACTCTGTCATTTTGGTAAGCTAAACAGTGAAAGATAAGATTACAGTGCTGGAGGAGATTTTTGTCTTGTAACTAGTCACTGTCAAAATGAACTCTCACAGTGTGTTGCCTCAAGAAAATAAAAATTCTTAGAAAAGAGAAACTTCAGTATATGCGATGGTAGGGAGGCCTGCCTTGGGCAAGGTGCCAACCATGCAGACATTCTGGGTAACAAGTTAATGGAATACACTTTATCCCCACCTTGGGTCCTGGCACATATCCAGTAACATTCAATTCCAGGAACTGAAGCTCTGGACAAAGTTCTGAAGCCAGCTCGTGCATGTGGGGAATTGGTCTCATCCTCCTCCAGGGATCATGTGGGGTGGAACTATGTGCAGGGATCTATGGATATGTCTGATTGTGAGGGTTATGTGTAATTTGGAGCAGTTTATCAGTGTGGAGAAAGAATGTTTCCTGCCATTTCAGTAAACTAAGAATGTTGCACCACCATCAAGCCATCAGTCACTGCAGCTGGCTGATAATGTTTCCCCAGGGAAATTTGGGATGGAAAAAATAGGATACTGGCCCTAGATAGTTAAGATGCATATCAAAGGAATAATTTCAATGATCCCAGACTCTTGTATCTTCCCATTCATAGAAAAGCACTAAAATCATTAACTTGTCTATTTTTTTGTGATCAGCAGAAATCTTTTGATGTTTCAACTACATTTTTTTTTTCCCCAAAACTCCTCAGTATCCTAGCTCCTCCCTTACAAAGTTTGGTACAGTTCCTCAGAGCTATCTGAGAGGCTGTCTCCCAGGATATAGTCCTCAGTAAGGTCCCTGAATAATATGTGACTTGCAACTTCCAGGTTGTGCATTGTTTTTCAGTCAACATTGACATAAGTGTTTGAATCCTGCTGATGCTAAATTTCTGTCTATATAGAAGGAAAATTATTTTTAAAAGTTCTGAATATAGCATATGATGTTATTGAGTACCACGTGGGGGAAGGAACAAACACTATAGGTCTGTTGGTGAAATACAGTGAAATCAAGTGTGGTATGTATTATAACTGCACAAATGCAGATAAGAAAGCAACTACCTAAGCTCAAAAAAAACAAAACAAAACAAAACAAAACCAGGAAAGCTTCATGAAAGCTTTACAAAGCATAACACATTTCTTCCTCTTTGGCAGGGTTTGTAAAGGGATGGGAACATTGTCTCAGTTAAAAATAAACTGGATTTGACATTCTTTGTGGTCTATAATTAGTGTTTTACTAGTAGGGAAAGAACTAACATTTCTATCGTCTCTTGTACAAGTGTGCTATTGCTGCCAGAACAAACTATCACTAACTTAGTTACTTAAAACAACAGAAATTTATCATCTTACAATTCTACAGGTCAAAGTTCAACTTGGATCTCTCTGGGCTAAAAGCAAGGCGTTGGTAGGGCTATGTTCCCTTCTGAAGGTTCTTCAGTAATATCTGTTTCCTAGTCTTTTTTTTTTGGCTTCTAGAAGTCATCTGTATTCCTTGGATTGTTACAAGTTCATCCTTTGTCTCAAAGCCAGCACTGTTGCATGTTTTTAATTCTTATTATTCCAAAGGCATGTCTCTCTGTCACTGACCTCAGCAGAGAATGCTCTTCTGCTTTTTTGGACTCTTGTTATAGGGCACATCCAGATAATCCCCAATAATCTCTCCAACTCAACGTCCATAACCTCACTTACACTTGCAAAGTCCCTTTTACCACATAAGGTAACATTAACAGGTTCCAGGGATTAAGGTGGGAATATCTTGGAGGAGGGAGGAGACATTATTCTGCCTATCACATCTCAAAATAATATTATCTACAGAAAACTTAGTTCTTCATATTAAAAATTGGTGATGTGTCTTAAGTTGCTTCAGACACACCTAGAATTATATGAAACATTTTTATTAATGTCTTTTTCCAGGTATACTACAACCATTTTAATTAACAAAGTGTAAAACTTGAAATATAATATAGAAGGATCCACACTTGAATTTCCTTAAAAAAGACTTATCTAAGACTAAATACAAAAAAGCACGAGCCTCAGGAATAAAGAGATCTTTCACAAATATTACCCCTAATCCTACAGAAGGTGCAGCTCTGAATTTTCCATGGAGAGGGTAAGTAGAAACTAGTCAAAGTTTAGTTGCTTTGGTAAGCTGGTTTAAGGGGTTAAAATTCCAAAAAACTCTAGTCACAAAGCAAGTCCACCCTCACTGTGATATAAGAGCTAAAATTATGGTTTAAGCTTATGTGCTGCCTTGACATCTGGTAAAATCAGAAGGGGCTTGAATGGCCTCACTCCAAGTTTCCCTCCCCACTCTACTCCCTTCTTAATGTCCCCTAACCAAACAATCCTCCCCTTCCAGACCAGGTGCAGTTCCTGCTTATCCCTGAGTAGTGGTCTTTAGCTCCCTGCCACCCTATGGAATTATTCAAACAAGTCAATCAAATCCTCCCACGGGAACCAGGGGGCATTACCCTCTTGACACTACAAAGCTTGCCTCTTACAACCCATGGTTGTTCACTCTGTTCCTGAATGCAACACCTGCATGACCTTGAATGATGTGGTATGGTCCTCTCCTGAGTAGCTTATATGATTAACAAACTGCTGTCAATTTCATCCATCCAGTGCTGTGTTACATATGTTTGGCCATCTCTACAACCCTAGGGTGCTCTCGGCAACCAGAGGTCCCCAGCAGTGCCACAACCTTGTAGGTTGAATCTCTGACCTTCTTAAAGGGCTCCCATCTCAATAAATCAGACCCACCCCAGATAATCTCCTCTTTGATTATCTTAAAATCAACTATTTTGCCACCTTTATTACATCTACAAAGATCCTTCCCTTTTGCCATATAAGTAAGCTAACCACAGGAGTGATTCCCCATGCTATTCACAGTCCCAGTCACACTCAAGGAAGGAGAACAAGCAGAGTCTGTGCACCAGGTGGGGAAATCAGTGACCTTCTTAGAATTCTGCCATCTAGATCTCATGACAAGTTCGTGTCCATATGATTGACTATCTTCCTCACCATCAGCAGCAGTCTCTTTTCTGGAGATACAACTTATTTACGTTAGGCTCTAATCTTGTTTTACACAAAATGTTTAGAATATAAAAACAAAGCAAAGCAAAACAAACAAACATAAAAACAAAGTCAATAAAGGAGACAGATAATACAGAAGTTGAGATTAATAGATAATGACCAAAATAACATTGTTAAATATGTTAAAAGAGCTACTGGGAAAAAGTGGATGATTTACAGAACAAATGGGGAATTTCAGAAGAGAAATGGAACTATAAAAGGAACAAAAAATACATCAAAATAAGGTGTCTTCTGACTGGCAGTGTGAATCTAATCCTTTTACCTAAATGCTCAGACTTGGCCTAGAAGATGCTCATTCTTATCCACCTCTACCTTCACTTCCTTTCAAAGAGTTAAAGTATTTAAAAATAAGATTTGAGTTACACACTTTTAGTACCAAACAGTTGCTGTCAATAAACTCTAAGTGTTTGTGGAACACATTCATGAAACTACTTCCATTAAGTCAATATTCTATTTTCCATCTCAAATTACACTCCTTCCCCCACCCTTTTGTTCATCCAAGTTCACTAGACAAAGTTATAAAATGAGTTACATGTAATAGAAAATATTCCATTGGCAATAATTTGTCACAATATTAAGAATGAAATATATTTCCCACATTCAGAGAAATTTCCTGAATATTCTGTTACCACAGAAAAATAAATCTCAATAAAATGAGTTGTCCACTTTAATTCTGTAAATAAAATTCAATTAAGGGTTGTATTATCTCCCCTTTCATATGTCTCACCCAACCCATACATGTGGGTGTTCCTTATGTAATTGATTCAAATCTATAATATTCTACTACAAGATCTTCTACTAGCTTCCTAAAAATTTTCAAAGTGGAAGTTTCCACTTAAAGGCTCTCAAGTATCTTACTTTCCAATGTTGCAGCGAACCACAGAATATATTAAACTATTGCATCATGAGCTCCACATCTACAAAATTTACAAAACATGAATAAAAGTCAGAACTAAATGTAACCATTTCTGCAGTTTACACCCTAAATATAAATTTCTTACATATTGCTATTCCCAAGTGAAATTGACAATTCAAAAACTTGGAATTCACCACATAGTCTGTCAATATTTCTGTTGCCAAGTGAGTTTCAATATTCTCTGGGGAAAGAACGTAGATAGAAAAAAAAATTAAAGAAAAAGAAGAAAAAGAGAAAATACCTTGTTTCAGTTCAATGAGTTGTGAGTTAATTCATACTAGTTTTCAGAGTCTAATATCTGTAATGTCATTTAGGGGAAATTTTATCCTCTTCAGAGATTAATTTTGCTGTCATGTGATTGTCTCCAAATCAAAAAATAATTATAATAGTAAGAAAATCCAGGATACTACAGGCTTATCCTGCTGTTGGTTCCCATGATGTGCTTTCTCTGAGAAGCAATAACGTGTCTGTCAAGATAAGAACCTATGAGTTAGGTATTTACCTAAATAAGTTTACCGACATTATATTCTGGTAACTGAGTTAAAATGTCAGTTAAGATATCAGATGAAGAGAATGTGGCATGGAGATGTGAAGCAACTTTCCTAAGACCATACAATTAGTAAGTGGAGTCAAAATACACTGTTGCTCTAGAGGCTAACCCCTCATTCTGTTGCTTCTCACCACAGCCTCCTCTCTGTGTTCAGTGACATGAGAGAGCTTGACTCTGTCCCTTCTTTGGAGAGCTTATGAAAGGAGACAGCAAAGATTTTTCCAACCAAAAGGGAATTCTGTATTTACAAAATGGTTTATTCTATTTGACAAGTATTTCTTAAGTGCCTACTATGAGCAGGCGCCGTTCTACTAGGCTTTGGGAACACATCAGTGAACAAAACAAACAAAAACACCTTGTCCTTTACTAGGCAATGACTCATAAGATAGATGGACAAATAAGTAAATAAAATAATAAATTACCTAGTAGGATATGAAAATTCCTATGGAAAAATAAACAAATAAAATGGTGAAAAAGAGGATCCAGAGTTCTGAAGAAACTATTTGAATTGTAACAAAAACCTCTACTATGTCTCCATTAATATCTTGACCCCTTGCTGGCTTACAGCAGGCACTCATGCCTCTTATTTTTAACAGCAACCGTAACAAAACTTGTCACAGTTGGAAAATACCTATGGGGGGAAAAAAGAGAACAGAATTTTAGTTCATTATATTCCTCCCACCTATTCTACTACATTCTTACTGTGAAAAAAATAATATCTGAAAGCAGCCAGAGAACTTCTCTATAGGCCATCTAGAAGTAAAAGGGTTAGCCATCACAGCTTGAGCCTGGTAACAAGTCAGAAGAATGTGAGAGTCCCCATTTTCTGTGTTAGAGTGCTTCCAGTACAGAGGACTGATAATTTATAGAAATAACATCAGGAAGCAAGAGGTGAATGCTTTCCATAACACTCTCCAAAGTAAATACGTAAATATGTTTTCTCCTTATCACTACCTCAAGCCGAGTCATTGATGGTAACACCCTTATTTTATATGTGTATATATATTTTATATATATATGTATATATATATATATATGTGTATATGCATTTTATATGTGTATATATATATATATGTATAACATATCCTCCAGACTACAGACTATGTCATCATTTCTTGAACTTGAGCATTATTATCAATGCAAAAAGAGAAAACACACAATTATTTTATCTTGTACATTTCAAAAAGTTTACTTACACCTGTATCCAGAGGCTTAGTTATATAAATCTCTATAAATAAAAGTTATTGGACAAAATATATTATGTATTCTCATCTGGATATCAGGTATAGGGAAGTTTAGGTTACATATTAGAAGATGACTAGAAATAGGAGCCATTATACCTTTATTTGCTATACAAAAACCTAAAGCTTAATATAACACTGAATATAATACTGAATGTAATATCCACAAGAATACTTCTGCCTTTTCAGTATTCAAGTGTGTTTGTTTTGCATAATCATAAATAACAGGGACTAGATTAGTTCTTAATCTTGGTTTCAATGATTGCACAAATCTGTTGAACAATGAGGTGAATTCAGCTCAATTCAATTTGAATGAGGGGACAAGAAGCCTTTTTGGTAGTTGAAATTGCCCTAATGCAAAACACAGGTGATAAAATGATCTTGATCCTACAACAGTGAAATTTCAGCGTGCCAGTAGAGAAGTAATGTCTACTGAAGCAGCAGGGAGCCTCAGGAACTGAAAGCAAATCTTGGCTGACATGATGGCAAAGGGATTTAGCAAACACCCACCAGCTCCCTAACAGACTTTAATTGAACACATATATTTGAAAAACATCTGGGTAAAAGCGTTTATTTCTTGGACTATGGTAACTTCAAGAATACGTTACTTTTGTTCTTAAGAATATAAATTCTAATAGAGAAACCATGACCACACTTGTCAGGTCAATACAATAATAAAGAGTAAAACTAAGTAATTCTCTGTCTCTACCTCATGAGTGTGTGTGTGTGTGTGTGTGTGTGTGCGCGCGCGTGCACGTGCCAGCGCTCATGTGTTTGTGAGGAGGTGAGGAGAGAAACTACTGCAGATCAATTTGTTCATATTTGCTACCAACGTTGTGAATACCAGAATTTCTTAGAAATACAAGAAGAAACTGTCAGTGTTTTTATTTAATTGTACTGGGGGAAAATCATGTACCAGGGCCCCAATATGCATACTCCATATATCACATGTCATTATCGATTTAGAAGTCTGTATATCATCAGCTTCACAACTAAGGACATCAAGCAGAATATCCTACATTTCACTGATCTGAATTCACTGGATGCCCTGACATCAGATTAGCCTGCACTCTCCTGAAAAGGGAAACCATTCCATCTCTCAGGCATACACAGAATATATATTATAATAATACATCACATTATTTTTTCAAGGAGCTAATTTGAAGAAATCTGCCATTGAAGTATGGATTTATATAGTACTTTTGAACAAATATAAAAGTGGACATTAGTAATATTTTCAGACTGATAATTTACTCCAACATTATTCATTACACTTTAAGCCAAAAAAGGTTGTATAGTTTTCCACTAATTTTGCTGGAATAACATGGTTTTAAATATCATAATTTTTTCTAGACTTTCAAACTTAAATAATTAAATAAATGAAATATTTGCTAAATGCTTTATATTAATTTTAGTCACACAATCTGAATTTAATTTCATGCTTCCAGATCATTTAAAATATAAAATATTGTTTCAACATTAAAAGGTTATGCTAATCTTTCTTGAATTTCTTAAAAATAAATAAAATTATAAGAGAAATTGGTATTTCTACATAACCATTAATGGGATTAGAAACTGGAATAACTTTTTGGTAGATGTGA
The DNA here is from genome assembly GCF_039906515.1 of Pseudorca crassidens. Lineage (NCBI taxonomy): Eukaryota > Metazoa > Chordata > Mammalia > Artiodactyla > Delphinidae > Pseudorca > Pseudorca crassidens. The sequence goes on from NC_090313.1 coordinate 20,529,937, forward strand.
CAACTGTGATAATATGTATGTGTCTAATTCTATGAGTAATTTGACTTTTAGGAATTTATCCTGCAAATAAACTTACACAAAATGGGATGTTTATGGCGTATGTTTTTATGAATATGGCAAAAACTTATGTGTCCACATGGTACTAGTTAATTGTTATTTTATATTCAAAAAGAACACTAAGCTGACATTAAGAATACTGATTAGATACATATATACAGAAATACACATTGAACTGGGAATACTTCCAATATTTTTTTTAAATAATTTTCAGAGTTTACTTTTTCACTCACATCTCTCACTCTTGGAAGCTTAGCTTCTAGCCCCACTTTTCTGATGAAATAGTTTTGTCATAAGTTAGTAATGTTGAAGAGAGTAGTTCCCATTATCTTAGGGTTTGAATTAGCTAGAAAAGATTTATTGTATTTTATTTTTCCTGTGTGGTAGAAATGGTTTTCTTTTTAAGAACGTATTTTAAGGTGTGGCTCTGATTAACAGTTCATTGATAGCTTTGGTGAGTAAACCAAACACACTTTTTGTGGGCTTGGTGGAAGCTTTGATGGAGTAACCTAGATCAGCTTTACCTTCTCCCTTAAGCAACCAAAAAAAATGTAAAAAATATTAAAACAATACTTTTTAGACAGTGCACAATAGGTAAAACATGACTATGATCCCTGTTAAAAGTTTTTCGTTCAACAGAATCACCTACCTTCATTTAACATATTTAAATTATTTTTCAATTAATAACATTTTACAAAATACTTCTGTTATTTGACAGTAGTCAAATGACTCAATGATTAAATGTAAATATTTTTCATATTTTTTATTATTGTAAACTCTAAGTAATCTGTCATGTTCAAAGTTAACATTGTTTCCTATATTCAGCATAATACTGTGCATTCTGAAATATTATGGAAATAATAATTTATAGAGCATATTAATTGACTGATCTATTTTTTTTCTTTATTGGTCAAGGTAAACACTATTATACTGCTGGAAGAAATTAAAACTAACCCTGTCTCATTTTTGTCTCTTAACACTGGTGACAATCTGCTGACTGCTAAACATTCTATCTTGGGAAATATTTGCTGTATATTGACTGTAGTTTCTAAAAGGTTACATGGACGTGGCTAAGCTAGTAATGAGTCTGGTGTAAGTCAGTAAGAGCTTCCATTTTCTCTCCAATAGCCTTAAAATCCCAATATTTGTTGTTCAATATATTATAGGAATATCCAGAGGCAACTCTTAAAATTTGATGAATCTCAAATTTTTCATTACTCTCAACCCCAGTTAATATGTTGATGGATAGTGAGTTTTATTTTTAACTTAATAATAACTTTGAAATAAAAAAATTGTTCTGAACTTTGCCTATTGCCTAAGATTTTTTCAATTTAAACAGTATAGATTCATGTGCCATAATTATGTCATTTTTTTCTTACTCCAAAACTCATCACCAGCGATGCATCTATGTAACATTGCATGTGCTATAATACAAAATAGATATCCAAGACTATCTTGAATTGCTGTGTTCTAGATTGTAGAATATAGCTATTTTTAATCTCCCCTGAGATAAGTATATATCTCATGTATAAAAAAATCTAATCATATTAATTGTCTTTACTACCATTATTTTATATAGTAAAATTCAATGTCAGTGCCGCCTTTGCTAACTATGGAGAAATACAAGCACTATAATTAAAAATGAGTTTATTTTCTAGCATACTAGGCAGAAATGTAGTCCCCCATAGGAAGATAAAAATGGAAAAGCAAATTAAAATGGATTTGAGCCAATACATTGCTAGATCAATATCTGGCATTCATAGACCTGCTTAGCAAAGATTCTATAGCTATTCAGCAATCTTATTACTTCTACCAAATGACTAAATGCTACCCATGCATATTTACTGAGAAGGCAAAGAATAAAATCAGAAAGGACAAAGACGACGAGTAACTCTCAAAAACTGTTAATACTCGCATAACAAGAAACAACCTTGCTATCAATCCAAATTATAATTAAACCGCTAAATTATATTTTTTTAATTAGTAGGAGTTGCCAGGATTTTTTTGTACCATCTTCAATGGCTATTTTTGCTATATGAAAATTCATTCCTCTACTGCCTGATTATGCTGCAAACACAGGTGGGAATGACAGCGTCTTCGGCGTTAAGGGTAGACTTCTGATGGCCTAAAAAAATGATGTTATCTCATCCCATTTCCACAGTGATTGGTTCACCTCTCGACTACATATCCAACTAATATCTTTAGTGAACAGAATTCTCCTGTCCACAGTAAAGGTTCCAGATTATGTGTGCAAAGAGTAACCTAAATCTCTAATGAATGTTTAGTGAAAGAAAAAGTTACTCCTGCCTTATGGAAATTGGTGACATCACTGAATGGCTGAATAAAAGCCTTGTTTGTAGTCTTCCCTACTTCTAAACTTTTCCATTATGTGAGCAAATAATTTCCCTTTCTTCTTTTAGCCAGTTGGTTGAAGTGGTGTCCTCTAATAAGTGCAATTGAAAAATAAATGTTCCATGTACTTGTTGAGTAATACTTACTACAAGAAAACCATTTTGGATATCTAATGAATATTTTGGAACTTCACTGTCTTTTTAAGAACTTGAATATTGAAAATGATTACAAAAAAATTCGATGAATTGCAATGATTCAGACTGGATTATCTCATTTATAGCAGACATTTGTTTTATTTTTTCAAACTTTGAAGCATCTGGATGTTGCTTTTGGACCTCAGAGACCTTGCTAGCTATGGAGAAATACAAGCACTATAATTAAAAATGAGTGCATTTTTAATTATGAGGTGCATCTACATGTGACACAGATGGATATTTTCTCTTTTAATCATTTGACTTGGGTAGATGTAACTCTGCAACACTCTCCCCAATTAGATATAACTAGATGCTCTACTCTGACTGAAGTTTGCATTCATTTTCATATTCATCTGCTGTTCATGTTTGTCACAGCTTTAAAGTATTATAAGGTATTTAAACTATTGTAAGATCTTAAATTCTTTAACATTTTAGCCAGACTTACCCTCTACTGCTCTATGTTTATGCTAATTACATAAGTGGGATTTGACATTGAACTTTTTAATAAAACAATGCCATGGCATAGTGTTCTCAAAAGGAATGAGAGTGTGACATATGATATGAGAAGTATTATTTGTGGTGTAGATTTTTCAGAACTTTTCATAAATTTACTGATTTCCCTCATTTGAGCTCCAAGCCATGAGTTCTAACATTATTTATAGGGAAGTGTCATAGTGGCAGACAAGAAAAATTATTGGCAATTATTAGATTTTAATTTTTATATTGTTGAGCTAGTTATAAGAAAGGAACATTGTGAGAATTACAATGAAGTTTCTGTCTGGATTTCAGAGACTAGATTAATGTTTACAAACTTAAGGAAAGTAGGCTGGAGAAAGGGAATTATAGAGCAGACAAGCTATTTAGATATCAGGGAAGGCCCCTGAAAGGGAAGCCAAGCATCCAGGACAACCTGTGTGTGTGTGTGTGTGTGTGTGTGTGTGTGTGTGTGTGTGTGTGTGTGTGTGTGTGTGTGTGTATGAGAGACTGAAAGTGAACCAAAGACGGAGGCAGACAGACAGAAACAGACAGAGAGAGAACCTAGAATGATACATTCCTTAGTGCAAGCTAAAAGTAAGAATAACAACCTACGTTATCTAGGCATAACAAGGCAGAGGGAGCCCATGTGGCTTCTTCTCTGATACCAAAGGCACAGAAAAGCATATGAGAGGGGTATGGAAGACCTAGTTGATGGCTATAAATACAAAAAACATCTTCCAGCAGTGAAAAGTATATGGCAGTCACCATATAAAACAATAGATTTCAGCAGTTTTCTGAGTCTCTGGGTCTTGCCACCTTTCCATGGCAATATTCTTAGGTTGGTTCCCTGTAGTTTATATATATATATATATATATAAACTAACAAAAAAACCAAGAAAAGGCTGCAGAATATCCAGCCCTCAACTTGAACCAGGCTATGCAAAAGATGAAATTAAAAGAAGAGGGAAAAAAGACAAAAATTAGTGTTCAAAAATTCTTCCCAGGGCTTCCCTGGTGGCGTAGTGGTTGAGAGTCCGTCTGCCGATGCAGGGGACACGAGTTCGTGCCCCGGTCCGGGAAGATCCCACATGCTGTGGGGCGGCTACGCCCGTGAGCCATGGCCGCTGAGTCTGCGCGTCCGGAGCCTGTGCTCCGCAACGGGAGACGCCACAACAGTGAGAGGCCCGCGTACAGCAAAACAAACAAAATTCTGCCCAAATTTTCGATAATTGTAATATTATCTCTAAAGAACACAGACATATCTTCCCATTAAACTATTCTGAAATGAGGTAAGGAAGATACATTTCTGCAGTGCCAATGATTTCTGACCCCAAAGCAGTGATAAAATGGATCACCTTGCTGTTACCAAGTTTCTCAGTCCCTGCATTGTCCTCTAAAAAGCACACAAATGTGGGGGAGGTGGAATTGGATGGAATAAACCAGTTGTTTAATATTGGTTTTGTTACAAAGTAAAGGAGCTGCAGAAAAACTTTCAGTGGTGCAAAGTGTCAGCTTAAAATGCCTTACTTTAAAAGTGTTCCAAGACTAGGACTAGCCTAAAGAAAAGAGGTCATCTGCTTCATCAAACATGGATCCTGATGGAGTTTCCAGGAAATTGCAAGGTTCACAGAAGTGTTTGGAAGACATTAGAGACATAGGGAAGTGAGCAACTGTCATACATAAGGGTCTGGGAAGGCAGTGGAAAGGCAATAAACATAGGTAGAAAGAGACAGAAGACCACAGTAATTAAGAGCAAGCACTCAGGATTAGGCTTCCTGACTTCGAGTCCTTACTGGCAATGTGACCCTGAGACAGTTACTTTTAACTTCCTTTCTCATTTTTAACTGGGATAACAATAATGACTACCTCCTACATTGTTTTGTAATGAATGCTGAGATACACGTAGGAAGTGACAGGACTGTGCTTGGCACATATAAATGGGTAATGATATTTATTATTAATATTTAACATAATAGGAATCAAGATCAAACAATTTTATTTTGACTTTGTGATTTACTGATAGTATATACCTGGACAATTAAATATAATTTATTTACAAATAAATATAATTTATTTACAATTAAATATAATTGTCCAGGTAATACAATTAAATATAAATATATACAATAGTATATACCTGGACAATTAAACTAGTCTTTATTTTCCCAGTTTGTAAAGTCTGGGTAGTAACATAGATTTCCTCAATGTCTGATGCTTAAATTGAAATTTTAATACATGACTGGAAAATCGCACATAATCAGCATACCCTGAAAGAAATTTTTCACTTGAAGTTCTCTCTATATATATTAACACATTTAAAATGCACTTTTCCCTTCAGTATTAAGCAGAGTGCGTTTAAAAAAAAAACGTTTAATAGTCATCATTGGCTAAAGTAGTTTGTTGCATGGAGTCATCCTATATAACAACAAAAACATTTTTAAACACTACAGTCACATACTATACTGAGAAACAACAGTTAAATTTCTGATAATTTAAGTGTGAGAATGAAAGGATTCTATTTCCTAAGTGTACTCAATGTAAATAATTTTGGTGAAGACTGAACAGGAAAATTCTAAAAGGCTTCAGCTCATTGAGTCTCCAACGCAGTGCCTTGCAGTAAGACCACAATGGTATGTTAGGGAAAAATAATGGAAGGAGAAAATAAATAGCAGAAAAATCTTTAGTCTGCACTTCTTGAAAATATTCCAAAAATAGATGAGTCATAGGTAGATTAATTTTTGAACAATAAAGATCACATTAAAAAAGAATTAATTAGCATAAAAAGGAGACAAGTTTATTTCCTATCTAGTTTATCTACGATTTTTGAACTAAACATATTTCAGGCAAAGTAAGAAACTAGATGTAGAAATAAATTGTTGTATTATACTATGCTCAAAAGTAGAAAGTCAATGATGGATTTTCTTCTGGCATGTTATTTTTTAACTGCACTAGAGATGTGCTATAACCGATTAAAAATACTGGCTATATCTACAGCAGTAAATAATATTTAGAAAATTATTGAAGACTGATTTTCATATTTTTATGATGAATATTCTCTATTAAGTTATTAGAATGTGAAAATTATAAACTATAATTTAATAAAGACACTATTGACTTGGAAAATTTTCTATTGTATACAGTATATGTTAAGATACCCAATATTAACTTATAATTCAATTTTTATGAATATTGAATGTATGAATGTATAATTACTAGTGTGAACATATATTACACAATAAAAAATTACCACTTATTGATGATACCACCCTTTTTCCTTGTCTCGTTTCTATCACCTAGCAAACTGCAGTTTGCTCCAGTTCATTTTTTAACAGATTTGACACTTAGCCAACAGACTTCCTTTCCATTGCACATCCTGTCACAACCTTGAGACATTTTCATGTACAGATACATGATTCTTTCAATTTTCTACATTTTCAATTCCTTGGTTTCATCTCTAATAAACTGTTATTCTATTCACACAAGTCGCCCATTCCCATGATTTCTTGGGCATTATTACCAACTATATTTGCTCCTTGTCCAAAATAATTAATTCACGCATCTTCTGCTTCCAGATTGTATGAAATTAAAAAAACCTATTTGGTCTTTAATTTCATTGGAAAACACAGCATTGGGTCTGTAACCCAATCTGAAGTCTTTAACCTCGTGCAATCAATAGTCCATTTTTCTCTCACATAATCACCATCACTCTGTCAACCAGATTATTGAATTTTATTTTGTAAACTTTATTTTATTATTTTTTCTATACAGCAGGTTCTTATTAGTTATCTATTTTATACATATTAGTGTATACATGTCAATCCCAATCTCCCAATTCATCCCCCCACCCTCCCCACCCTCCACTTCCCCCCTTGGTGTCCATACCTTTGTTCTCTACATCTGTGTCTCTATTTCTGCATAGCAAACCAGTTCATCTGTACCATTTTTCTAGATTCTACATAAATGAGTTAATATACGATATTTGTTTTACTCTTTCTGACTTACTTCACTCTGTATGACAGTCTCTGGGTCCATCCACGTCACTACAAATGACTCAATTTCGTTCCTTTTCATGGCTGAGTAATATTCCATTGTTTATATGTGCCACATCTTCTTTATCCATTCGTCTGTTGATGGGCATTTAGGTTGATTCCATGACCTGGCCATTGTAAATAGTGCTGCAATGAACATTGGGGTTCATGTGTCTTTCTGAATTACAATTTTCGCTGGGTATATGTCCAGTAGTAGGATTGCTGGGTCATATGGTAATTCTGTTTTTAGTTTTTTAAGAAACCTCCATATTGTTTGCTGTAGTGGCTGTATCAATTTACATTCCCACCAACAGTGCAAGAGGGTCCCCTTTTCTCCATACTCTCCCCAGCATTTGTTGTTTATAGATTTTCTGATGATGCCCATTCTAATCAGCGTGAGGCGACACCTCATTGTAGTTTTGATTTGCATTTCTCTAATAATTAGTGATGTTGAGCAGCTTTTCATGTGCCTCTTGGACATCTGTATGTCATCTTTAGAGAAATGTCTATTTAGGTCTTCTGCCCATTTTTGGATTGGGTTGTTTGTTTTTTTAATTTTGAGCTGCATGAGCTGTTTATATATTTTGGAGGTTAATCCTTTGTCCATTGATTCATTTGCAAACATTTTCTCCCATTCTGAGGGTTGTCTTTTCATTTTGTTTACTGTTTCCTCTGCTGTGCAAAAGCTTTTAAGTTTCATTAGGTCCAATTTGTTTATTTTTGTTTTTATTTCCATTACTCTAGGAGGTACATCAAAAAAGATCTTGCTGAGATTTATGTCAAAAAGTGTTCTTCCTATGTTTTCCTCTAAGAGTTTTATAGTGTCCGGTCTTACATTTAGGTCTTTAATCCATTTTGAGTTTATTTTTGAGTATGGTATCAGGAAGTGTTCTACTTACAATCTTTTATATGTAGCTGCCCAGTTTTCCCAGCACCACTTATTGAAGAGACTGTCTTTTCACCATTGTATATCCTTGCTTCCTTTGTCATAGATTAGTTGACCATGGTGCGTGGGTTTATCTCTGGGATTTCTATCCTCTTCCACTGATCTATATTTCTGTTCTTGTGCCAGTACCATATTGTCTTCATTATTGTAGCTTTGTAGTATAGTCTGAAGTCAAGGAGTCTGATTCCTCCAGCTCTGTTGTTTTCCTTCAAGATTGCTTTGGCTATTCGGGGTCTTTTGTGTCTCCATACAAATTTCAACCTTTTTTTGAACCTTTTGTTCATTCTGTAAAAAATGCCCTTGGTAAATTGGTAGGGATTGCATTGAATCTCTAGATTGCTTTGTGTAGTATAGTCATTTTCACAATATTGATTCTTCCAACCCAAGGACATGGTATATCTCTCCATCTGTTTGTGTCATCTTTGATTTCTTTCATCAGTGTGTTACGGTTTTCTAAGTACAGGTCTTTACCTCCTTAGGTAGGTTTATTCCTAGGTATTTTCTTCTTTTTGTTGCAATGGTCAATGGAATTGTTTCCTTAATTTCTCTTTCTGATCTTTCGTTGTTAGTGTATAGGAATGCAAGAGATTTCTGTGCATTAATTTTGTATCTTGCAACTTTACCAAATTCATTGATTAGCTCTAGTAGTTTTCTGGTGGCATCTTTAGGATTTTCTATGTATAGTATCATGTCATTTGCAAACAGTGACAGTTTTACATCTTCTTTTCCAATTTGTATTCCTTTTATTTCTGTTTCTTCTCTGATTGTCATGGCTAGGACTTCCAAAACTATGTTCAATAATAGTGGTGAGAGTGGACATCCTTGTCTTGTTCCTGATCTTAGAGGAAATGCTTTCAGTTTTTCACTATTGAGAATGATGTTTGCTGTGGGTGTGTCGTATATGGCCTTTATTATGTTGAGGGTTCCCTCTATGCCCACTTTCTGTAGAGTTTTTATCATAAATGGTGTTGAATTTTGTCAAAAGCTTTTTTCTGCATCTATTGAGATGATCATATGGTTTTTATTCTTCAATTTGTTAATACGGTGTATCACATTGATTGATTTACGTATACTGAGGAATCCTTGCATCCCTGGGATAAATCCCACTTGGTCATGGTGTATGATCCTTTTAATGTGTTGTTGGATTCTGTTTGCTAGTATTTTGTTGATGATTTTTGTATCTATATTCATCAGTGATATTGGTCAGTAATTTTCTTTTTTTTAGTATCTTTGTCTGCTTTTTCTATCAGCGTGATAGTGGCCTCATAGAATGAGTTTGGGAGTGTTCCTTACTCTGCAATTTTCTGGAAGAGATTGAGAAGGATGGGTGTTAGCTCTTCTCTAAATGTTTGATAGAATTCACCTGTTAAGCCATCTGGTCATAGACTTTTGTTTGTTGGAAGATTTTTAATCACAGTTTCAATTTCATTACTTGTGATTGGTCTGTTTATATTTTCTATTTCTTTCTGGTTCAGTCTTGGAAGGTTATACCTTTCTAAGAACTTGACCATTTCTTCCAGCTTGTCCATTGTATTGGCACAGAGCTGCTTCTCTTAGGATGCTTTGTATTTCTGCAGTGTCCATTGTAATTTCTCCTTTTTCATTTCTAATTTTATTGATTTGAGTCCTCTCCCTCTTTTTCTTGATGAGTCTGGCTATCAATTTTGTTTATCTTCTCAAGAACCAGCTTTTAGTTTTATTGATCTTTTCTATTGTTTTCTTTGTTTCTATTTCATTTATTTCTGCTCTGATCCTTATGATTTCTTTCCTTCTACTAACTTTGGGTTTTGTTTGTTCTTGTTTCTCTAGTTCGTTTAGGTGTAAGGGTAGATTGTTTATTTCAGATTTTTTGTGTTTCTTGAGGTAGGATTGTATTGCTATCAACTTCCTTCTTAGAACTGCTTTTGCTGCATCCCATAGGCTTTGGATCATTGTGTTTTCGTTGTCATTTATCTCTAGGTATTTTTTGATTTCCTCTTTGATTTCTTCAGCGATCTCATGATTATTTAGTAATGTATTGTTTAGCCTCCATGTGTTTGTGTTTTTTATGTTTTTTCCCCTATATTTGATTTCTAATCTCATAGTGTTGTGCTTAGAATAGATGCTTGATATGATTTCAACTTTCTTAAATTTACTGAGGCTTTATTTGTGACCCATGATGTGATCTATCCTAGAGAATGTTCCGTGCACACTTGAGAAGAAAGTGTAATCTGTTGTTTTTGGATGGAATGTCCTATAAATATCAATTAAATCTATCTAGTCTATTGTGCCATTTAAAGCTTCTGTTTCCTTATTTATTTTCATTTAGGATGATCTGTCCATTGGTGTAAGTGAGGTGTTAAAGTCCCCCACTATTATTGTGTTACTGTTGATTTCCTCTTTTATAGCTGTTAGCAGTTGCCTTATGTATTGAGGTGCTCCTATGTTGGGTGCATATATATTTATAATTGTTACATCTTCTTGGATTGATCCCTTGATCATTATGCAGTATCCTTCCTTGTCTCTTGTAACATTCTTTATTATAAAGTCTATTTTATCTGATATGAAGATTGCTACTCCAGCTTTCTTTTGATTTCCATTTGCATGGAATATCTTTTTCCATCCCCTCACTTTCAGTCTGTATGTGTCCCTAGGTCTGAAGTGGGTCTCCTATAGACAGCATATATATGGGTTTTGTTTTTGTATCCATGCAGTAAGCCTGTGTCTTTTGGTTGGAGCATTTAGTCCATTCACATTTAAGGTAATTATCAATATGTATGTTTCTATTACCATTTTCTTAATTGTTTTGGGTTCGTTTTTGTAGGTCCTTTTCTTCTCTTGTGTTTCTCATGTAGAGAATTTCCTTTAGCATTTGTTGTAGAGCTGGTTTGTTGGTGCTGATTTCTCTTAGCTTTTGCTTGTCTGTAAAGCTTTTGATTTCTCTGTCAAATCTGAATGAGATCCTTGGCAGGTAGAGTAATCTTGATTGTAGCTTCTTTCTTTTCATCACTTTAAATATATTGTGCCCCTCCCTTCTGGATTAAAAAGTTTCTGCTGAGAAATCAGCTGTTAACCTTATGGGAGTTCCCTTGTATGTTATTTGTCATTTTCCCCTTGTTGCTTTTAATAATTTTTCTTTGTCTTTAATTTTTCACTTTGATTAGTATGTGTTTCTGCGTGTTTCTCCTTGGGTTTATCCTGCCTGGGTCGATATCTCTGCACTTCCTGGACTTGGGTGGCTATTTCTTTTCCCATGTTAAAGTAGTTTTGACTATAATCTCTTCAAATATTTTCTCGGGTTCTTTCTCTCTCTCTTCTCCTTCTGTGACAGCTATAATGCAATTGTTGGTGTGTTTAATGTTGTCCCAGAGATATCTCAGGCTGTCTTCATTTCTTTTCATTCTTTTTTCTTTATTCTGTTCCACCGCAGTGAATTCCACCTCTGTCTTCCAGGTCACTTATCCGTTCTTCTGCCTCAGTTATTCTGCTATTGATTCCTTTTAGTGTAGTTTTTATTTCAGTTATTGTATTGTTCATCTCTGTTTGTTTGTTCTTTAATTCTTCTAGGTCTTTGTTAACCATTTCTTGCATCTTCTCGATCTTTGCCTCCATTCTTTTTCCGAGGTCCTGGATCATCTTCACTATCATTACTCTGAATTCTTTTTCTGGAAGGTTGCCTATCTCCACTTCATTTAGTTGTTTTTCAGGGGTTTTATCTTGTTCCTTCATCTGGTACATGGCCCTCTGGCTTTTTTTTTTTTTTGTCTGTCTTTCTGTGAATGTGGTTTTTGTTCCACAGGCTGCAGGACTGTAGTTCCTCTTGATTCTGCTATCTGCTCTCTGGTCAACTAGATTATTTTAAACATGCTGAAAATATACTGTCCTCTCTACTTTTTTTAAAAAGGAAAAAAGTTTGTAAAATCATGTTATGTGCTTTTCCACATCCCACTTATATACTCTATATCCTAATATAGTCTCTATTCCCATAACTCCACTGAAAAACTCCCAAGTTCACCAATGCACTCCTTTATGGTCTGTTCAACGAACATTTTGAAAGAACTCATCAGATACTTCAACAGAACTGAATATCCTCTTCTTGTCTTTTAAAACACAACACCATCTAGGCTTACTTTTAACGCTGCCAAAGTTTTCTGACCCTCTCTTGCAGAATAAGATTGTCTTTAAATATTGGAGTTGCTCAATGCTCAAACTATATGATATCCTTAGGGATTGTACCACACAGCGTTCGCCTGGGCCTGTCTGCATCATCCCCATGGTTTTTAGGGGGAAAAGAACCAATGCAAAGAGGAAGTTCATGCCCGCTGTGGGGCCCCAGGTAATCTATCCCCTATCTCTGACCGAGGAGTCTCCGGTCATCTGTCAGCATGTATGAAACTGTGACTATCTGTGGTACTATAATTTATAGTACGAATTATGTATTTGTGTATGGTGTTAGAGAATATTCTTTTTTTAGCTTTTTTTTTTATACTGGAGTATAGTTGATTAACAATGCTGTGTTAGTTTCAGGTGTCCAGCAAAGTGACTCAGTTACACATATATGTCTATCTATTCTTTTTCAAATTCTTTTCCCATTTAGGTTGTTACATAATATTGAACAGAGTTCCCTGTGCTATACAGTAGGTCCTTATTCCTTTACATGTAGCTGTCCAGTATTCCCAGCACTACCATATGATCTAAAAATCCCACTCCTGGGCATATATCAAGAAAAACCCATAATTTGAAAAGATACATGCACCCCAATGTTCATTGCAGCACTGTTTACAATAGCCAAGAAGCAACCTAAATGTCCATCGACAGAGGAATGGATAAAGAAGATGTGGTACATATATACAATGGAATATTACTCAGCCATAAAACAAGAATGAAATAATGTCACTTGCAGCAACATGGATGGACCTAGAGATTATCATACTAAGTGAAGAAAGTCAGACAGAGAAAGACAAATATCATATGTTATCACGTATATGTGGAATCTAAAAAAATGATACAAATGAACTTATTTACAGAACAGAAACAGACTCACAGACTTCGAAAACAAACTTATGGTTACCAGAGAGGGAAGATGTGGGGGAGAGATAAATTAGGAGATTGGGATTAATATATACACACTATTATATATAAAATAAATAATCAACAAGGACCTACTGTACAGCACAGGGAATTCTACTCAATATTCTGTAATAACCTATATGGGAAAAGAATCTGAAAAGAATGAATATAAGTATAACTGAATCACTTTGCTGTACAGTAGAAACTAACACAACATTGTAAATAACTATACTCTGATATAAAATAAAAATTAAATTTAAAAAATATAGTGAAATATGTATTTATTTGGTTTTTATCCCCATTCCTGGCACAGATGTCCTAAAACCCTTGGAATTTCCTAAGTCGTAAGAGCAATAAAATGTCTTTTGTTATTTATAAGGAGTTCACTTTTCAACCACACCTGATTTTGTTAATAAGGTGACTTTTGGAAAGCCCCTAAGGATGGAGGCTGGTTGCCATGGGAGCAAATCATGTGATTAGAGGATTGGATCTTTCAGTCCCACCCCTTCACCTTCAGGGAGAGGAGAGTGGCTGAAGGTTCATTTACCAAAGTTTCATTATTTATTCAATCATGCCTACATAATGAAGCCTCTACAAAAACCCAAAAGGACAGATGTGGAGAGCTTCTAAGTTGCAGATGGGGGGAGAGTGGTGCACCCAGAGCATGGAAGCTCTGTGCCCCTTCTCACATATATCTTACCCTATGCATCTCTCATCTGGCTGTTCCTGATTTAAAACTTCTTATAATAACCAGTAATCTAGTCAGTAAACTATTTTCCTGAAATCTGTGAGCCTCTCTAGTGAATTAATTGACCCAGAGGAGGGGGTCACGGAATTTCTGATTTATAGCCAATTGATCAGAAGCAGAGGTGACAGCCTGGACTGGCAACTGACATCTGAATGGGGTGGGGACAGTCTTGTGGGACTGAGCCCTTAACCTGTAGGATATGATGCTAACTCCAGGTAGACAGTGTCAGAATTGAGTTGAACTGTAGGACACCAAGCTGCTGTCCCAGAATTGCTTGGTGTGGTGAACCCCTCACACATTTGGTGATAAGTTTGTAACTGAAGTAAGTTTTGAGAGTTGAGAAGACACACAGGGAGTGTTTTTGCCTTATACAGTCTTACATGTGAGTCTGCAAGTAGGGTAAAATCTCAGATACCTTAGAGTCGTTGACAAAAATACAATAACTGGCATGACCTCTTGGAACATAGGCCTGGAGAGTTTGACCTATCTGTAACTGTTTTAACTAGTCTTCATATCTATATGAAGAAAAAAATACATATATACACACACACATACATATATACACACACACATTAGAATAACAAATATTACTTGATTTTGAAGGTAGATAGAAGTAAGGAACACAATTTTTTTTGGCATTAGAAATATTGCCGGGGCCTTAACATCCTAATTAAACATAGGAAATAATTTTAATTGTATATTCAGGTATATTTAATTTGCAAAGAATATTTGCTTTAAATATTGTCTTGAAACTAAAAGTAACTGATTAAAAAGCAGAGTAGACAAACAATGTTACTGCCAAAAATGCACATAATTTTATTTAATAGTCAGAGGAAACCTTTCCTTTTACCAACTTATCAATGCTCATTGAGCTGAGGATGTATATCATAAACAATAATGAAATTGATAATTTTGTACAATGAATAGTCAGTTGTATTACATTTATAGAATAAGAAATAATTTAAAGTAATATTTCCTAGCATGAATATAGGTTTGGAAGAATCAGTCTTAGCCAAGAAAGTCTGAACCACCTGTTTGGTGGTCAGACAGATCTGTGTTTATGTGTATACCTCTTCATCTACACACATAGGCTGGAGGTTCCTTTTTTTTTTGTCTTTACCCTGTCCTATTGTTATGCATGTTACACTGATAAAACAAAGCATGCTTGTTTAAACTTCTATTGATTTTTAAATCAACACTGATATTGAACAGAGCTACCCTCTCAAGCTTCAATTTAATTTATATTGATTTTTTTGACTTTGTGAGGTACAGCAACCTGTCCCTTTCTTATTATAGGCCAAAAACATAAAATGTATTTGATATACTATAATTTACAATTTAATTACAAACAATTTTTGACTTCCCAAATTAATTCTTACCATTTATGTAAAATTATATTTCAGACAATTTGAAAGTATTTATAAGTATTTTTATGCTATTATGGCCACTGAACTTCTTCAGGAAGGGAGCCTGGCAGTCTGGCATTTAAAAGGGATATTGGACTAAATAGAAACCCTATTAAATTATGGGTTTAAATTAAACCATTTTCAAGGATTATGTTTTTGGAAACTTTTTTTTTCCTTAAAGGTCTAATTCGTAACTGATAATAAAAAAAAATACCATTGAAAATGTATTCCATTGCCCTCCACACATTTGAAAAACCCAGATCCGGTTATATACAGGATTTCTACTTTATTGCTTAACATGTCTTGGATTACCAATATAAATAGCTGGGACCAAGGATATGTTGCTAGCAAAAATACTTATTAAATTATTTTCATAACATTTTATTTCATCTATTAATTGAGAGATTGGGATTGACATATATACACTACTATGTTTAAAACAGATAATTAATGAGAACCTACAGTATAGCACAGTGAACTCTACTCAGTGCTCTGTGGTGACCTAAATGGGAAGGGAATCCAAAAAAGAGGGGATATATGTATATGTATAGCTGATTCACTTTGCTGTACGGCAGAAACTAACACAGCATTTCAAAGCAACTATACTCCAACAAAAATTTTTTAAAAATTCCTTCTACATGTGAGACAAATTTTTATAAATAGAACACTTAAAATAGTGTTCGTCTTCCTGGAATTTGCAGTTCAGTAGTAGAGATTAATATAAAATAACCTTTTATTTTATTAAATAACACAAAAATATAAAATTGTAAACTCAGTAAGTGTTGAGAGGGGAAAAAAAGTTAAATAAATATAACGTAACTAATTTGGTTTAGATCATAGATTTAAGTTTATATAGTCAAATACCAGAATAACCTGCAGCACCTTGTAGCTGTATTGTCTCCTACCTTAAGCAGCTATTAATGAAGGAGAGAGGGATATTGATTCCAGACAGAGGAAATAGCATGGGATATCATTGTTTAGGGGGGTGTTTTTCTGTGTACATGATCATTATGTCTTTAAAGGTGAAGAATCGCTTGGAAAATATCAAAAGTGGATGATGGGAGACCAAATTAAGGATTATCTTTGTAAATAATAAGTTAGGCAATGATAGTAGCTTCAATATGGGAAGTGGTGGTGAGGATGGAGGAAACTGATAGCAATAGATGGTGTGTGTGTGTGTGTGCGTGCGTGTGTGTGCACGTGCGCGCACTCATGTCTACAGGTATAAGTAAATGTATTAAAACAACACCAAAAAACTGATCAATTAGACCTAAAAGGTGATAGAAAAAACTTTTAATTCAATTTCTAGGTTTGTCTAACTGACTGTTTAGTAGAGCTGGTAACTGAGGTGGAGTAAGAAGATAAACTGGGAGAGGGATGATTATAAATTTACTTTTGTAAGTTCTTGGTTTGGATTTTTTCTTTTTAATATCCAAGGAGAGCTATGGGTCTACAATCCCTTATTTCAGTATTTAAAATTCAAAGTTCCTTGAAAATCAGATGATTTGTTCTCATAAATAAGTAGCAACTTGTTTGGCAATAAAGTGATCTAAACCAATATGAGGCTATATAATTTTTTAAATTAAACACACTTGATGTAAATATTTAAAAATTTGGGGTTGCTCCATGTACTGGTTATAATTTCCATAATACCCAATGTGTAGACCTATCTAAAATCTGACAGTTACTTAATTTTTAGGCTCAAGGAGCTCAAATAGTTTCAAGTAAAATAAAGCAAAGATGACTATACAGTTCAGAAGCTTTATCAGGACAAGAAATGCAAAGTGATAGCTCATAAACAATTATTATTATCCCTGAAACAAGGTGTATGGGGCATAATAGGGGAATGGTGACACCTGAACTTACATAGCAAAGGAATGAAGTCAGAAATAATATTTTTGATATGTAAATTAGAGAATTAGTGTGTTCAGATTATAAAGTATTACTGAAGCATTTTTGCATAGGAGTTGTTGTATTTTCATTTCATATAGGTCCTCAATACCAAACCCCAAGTGGTACTTATTTTAAAATATTTTCTTTTTATATATAAAGATTTCTGGAGTTTAAAAGTTGGGAAATCATTTTTTACAATAATTTTTTGAAATTTGAGCATTTAAAAATATATATATTGACATCTCAGTGGGTTCAATGGAATTTGCGGACCACCCTTATCATTACATTTATAAAAATACTTATTATAATTTATTATTTGGTTTTCATAAAAATACTCATTTTTTTCAAAATGATAGGTGATACCATGACATATATCACTATTATTAATACAAGTACATAAATATTATTTGTAAATTTACAAATCTGTAGATTTGTAATGAGCCAGTTTTCAAAGAGGGCAAAGGTATTTGGCTAATGTCAGCATTCCTGGCAGGCAAAGCTGTACCCAGGGCCCTCACTGTACAGACTTCACTATGTGTGCCCTAGGTGTATTCTAGGCCCTTTTAGACTAACGAACATACATGGAATGTGATATGGGAGTGGGGGTTCACTCTCTCTCTTGGAATGTTCCTAGTAGCAAGTCCATTTTGACAGCTGAGGCGGCTCTCCTTTTCTGGAACTTGAACTTGGTGCATATGGGTGATCTAGGTGCACCCTGTCCTGTGGGATAACGATGAATTTGGGCACTCACTGGTCTCTTCAACACTCTTGCTTATAATTATTTCTCGGGATGTACAAATAAAATAAGTTCCATACCTCCTTCTTCAAGTTTATTTTCATTCTATTAACCTCTCTGGAGCTTTTCCTAGCTAGCTTCCTGCGTAATGCAAACTCAGCAGATGTAACAAAAAATAAGGGTGCTCTTATTCTCAATATGGTTTGATGAATTTTCTAACAATTAACTAGATTATCAGTACAAATATACACATACATTCAAATATATTTGTATATCCTCATTCTTATAGGAGACATGATTTAATACCAGATGAATGATTTATAATCTAGGTCATGGCACTTAACTCTGTGTAGACTTTGTATGACTAGATCATATTTCCCTCATTTTCACATTTTGACTTCCGGCACTCCTTTTATGGATCAATAATCTGAGCAAGTATGTACTCAAAATTAGTCCTTATAGTTAATATTAGCATTTATAGGCTATCAGACACTACAAGGAGCTATCTGTGTTTTTTTCATTTTACTTTAGAGACTATAATAATGTCTAGAATAGAGTAAGCATAAGGTAAAATTAATGATTGAATGAATAAAATCATATTTATAAGTATTACTTCTGAAATGTGTTCCTTTGGAGACTTGAAAATAAACAAATTGAATTACAGGTTAACAAAGGACTAAGCTAATTCAAAGTATCATATTAACTATTTTAAGCTTAGTGCATTCTATAAACTTGAAAACATGTCTGAATGATGTAATATAAAAGTATCATTTAATGAACTACATATATGAAGAATAGAGAAGAAAAATTTTAATCTATGTATGATATTTCTAAGCTTTAAGTTATGAAAGACTTCAAGTAATGTTGGTTAAGAAAGTTTCAAAGAAAAAAGCATTACATCAAATAAGCAGCAGAAAGTGTATATGAACTTGGAAATCTGGACTAGAAAAATCTGAATTCAAGTATTCAGTTGAATACTTGAATTCAGATTTTTCAAGTATTCACTTATGCTCATACACCAGCATTGCGATGCGTAGGTTAAACAATTTCAGGTCAATAAATGAATATAGGCTTAAAAAGTTTACAAAATTTAAAATAATGAAAACATGTAGAAAATTACTAAACATGTGTCATACATAATGCTCTCATGTATTCATCAATTATGTGTATCAAAGTACTCCAAACTAGGCACTGTATTTGTAAAATAAAAACGTAAAGATAACATTTTATAGTGGTGATACTAACATGCAGAGTGGAGAGAGAGAGAGAGAGAGAGAGAGAGAGAAATGGAAAGTTCAATGAATACATTATAATACACTACGTTCAGAATACTAAAAGAGGAATGGACAAAATGTTAGTTTGAATGGTGTTTTAAATGTAGAAAATATATGCAAGATCATTTCAAGCAAGAAAAATAAGGTACAAACATCATTAATATTGGACAGCATTTGCCAAAATCTCCAGAAAGACACATTCAGTTAAATACATGGAGTTAAACTTATAAAGTTGCATGCTGAAAAGATTAAAGGACACTGAAACTCAAAATGAGTAATAAAAATTTTTGCATTTCTGGCTCACTTTTTATGTTTAGCCATTTGATATACCTAGAATTAATTGTGCTATACAATGTGCAGTGCTCTTTGAACTTGACTTACTTTCTGATTGTGGCTTCATTGTCCGTAAATCATTTGATGTTTATTCTATTTTATTGATCTTTGATGCCACCAATTTCATATACTAATTTAATCTATGCCTTTGGATTTATTTGGGGACATTATATTTTCTCTGTTGCTTAATAATGTATTTATGGACTAAAGACTAGACATGGTTTAATTACTGGTGTTTTACCATAAATTTAAATATCTGGAAGAGCATACTCCTCATTCTATTTTGTGGTTTCTCTGGGTATACATATTTGTTTAATTGATCATACAAATTCTAGGTTAATATTTTTAGTTCTGGGGAAATTAACATAATTATATATGGACCATGGTCATATTGAATTTAAAAGTAAATTTAAGATAGTTTGAAAATTTTATGATTTTGTGTTTCCCTAACATTTGTCTTTGCAATTGTTCAGGTCTTGTTTGCATGCACTACTTCTTTAAGAATGTTTGGAAATTTGTTTCATAGAGTTACTGCATATTATTGCATAATTTACTCATAAATATTTGATCTTTACTGCTCAAGCAAATTAACCTTTTCATTTTATCCTCTAAGATATTTTTGTATTATATGTGAGATAGTGATTTTTGTAACAATTTTTGTAAGTTATGTGTTAATGAATTCTACTATCTGTGTGGATTTCTTCTTTCTTTTCAGTTTATTTTCTTGGATTTTCTACATATAAGTAATTACATTTTTTTCTTTAATGAATATTTACTGAGTAGTTAATATTTGCTGCATGCTTATACATCAGTAGACAAATTCATCAAAAATTCCATTCTTCATGGATTGTAGTTTCTAGTAATGCAATTTTTTTGTTTGTTTGTTTGTTTCGCGGTACGCGGGCCTCTCACCGTTGTGGCCTCTCCCGACGCGGAGCACAGGCTCCGGACGCGCAGGCCCAACGGCCATGGCTCACGGGCCCAGCCGCTCCGCGGCATGTGGGATCTTCCCAGACCGGGGCACGAGCCCGTGTCCCCTGCATCGGCAGGCGGACTCTCAACCACTGCGCCACCAGGGAAGCCTCTCTAGTAATGCAATTTAATATGTAAAAAAGTGTTGTATAATTTTAGATAAACACAAATATGTATTTACTATGAAAAGATATGGCTGGGAATGACAAATCAATAATAGTGGTAATTCTTGGGAAAGACAGGAGGAAATCCAATAGAGGAGAACTATATATAAATTTATTTAATTATATTTATAGTATTTTATTTCTTGCAATAAGGGTATTTGGATATTATTTTTTCTGTATACTCAAAGTGCAACCTCTTTACCATACTGTTCACATGTTTGGAAAACAGGCATCAGAATGAAGAATTAAATGACTTTATCCAAGGATTGTGTTTTGGAAAGTATGTAGTAGTCATATACATATAAAATCTAATCAATTATTTTTCCTATTGTTCAACAAATCCCTATTAAGCTTTAATACTAATAAAAATTATAAGTTTCAGAAGTAATTGGTTACATATGTGCATATATATAACTTTTCTAGCATATATTTTTACTTTCATTTCATTTCAAAGAGGTAAAAAGCAAGAGAATTTAAATATCTTCTAAGCAACTAATATAAAATCCCTGAATCAAAATGGTTCCTTCTTTTTTTTTTAATATTTTTTTAACATTATTTATTTATTTATTTTTGGTTGTGTTGGGTCTTCGCTGCTGCACAGGGGCTCTCTCTAGCTGCGGTGTGGGAGGGGGAGCTACTCTTCATTGCAGTGCATGGGCCCCTCATTGCGGTGGCTTCTCTTGTTGTGGAGCACGGGCTCTATGCGTGTGGGTTTCAGTAGTTGTGGCTTGTAGGCTCAGTAGTTGTGGCTTGCGGGCTCTAAAGCGCAGGCTCAGTAGTTGTGGCACATGGGCTTAATTGCTCCGCGTCATGTGGGATCTTCCCGGACCAGGGATCGAACCCATGTCCCCTGCATTGGCGGGCAGATTCTTAACCACTGAGCCACCAGGGAAGTCCCATAATGGTTCCTTCTTTTAATGAATAAAAGTAAATGTATACATTAAGATACAATTACTACATATTTATTCAAATTTGAACTCAATGCAACTAAACACCATAAAGATTTATCAGAATTATGTGGAGTATATTTTGTTTAGATAATACATTTCTAAATTGATATTGTTTTATCAATTTTTGGATAATTTAACTTAGAGAAAAAATTATAAATATGTGTGCAATTTGTTTTTCAACTGAACATATTAAATATGCTTTATCAGCCTAGGAAGAACAATTTGATACCCAGGCAAATATTTTCACTCTCTATTTCTGAAATTCTTCTACAAAGAATGCAAACACTAATGTTTATATTTTGTCCTTTATACAGTGGTATATTTTTTGAAATATAGCATTTATTACCTCACCACAAACAAAAGAACGAATATTATGATGATAAGCACTCCCTCATGTAAAATAAAATTCCCATACAGAATTTAAGACAGAATGAGACATAAAACAGCTCTTGATTAACAAGTTAGGATCCCAGGGTCCCAGTTTATTTATCCAGCCACATGCTGTAGTTAAGGTTGTTGATGTTCATATGCAAAGAGTACACTCCATGCCACAAGGCCTGCACTTGGCTGGGTCACGATAGCCATAAAATCCTGTTTATGAGTATAAAACTGGCACAGTGTGTGTACTTAAAGGAGAGAAGGTGGGCTATTTAGTGGCTCTCTTCTGTGCCTGTATCATAATTTCTGCTTTCTAAACGTTAATTCTTTCATCAAAAGGAAAAGCAAGATAAAATAATACAAGAGAAAGACTATTGATGGAAAGAGAGAACATTTCCTCTGCTGTGTGTGTGTGTATGCGTGCGTGTACTCCTCCCACCATACACCTCCTGTCCAAAACCTATCCTATGTATGTCATTGCAAACCCATTTTCCCCTACCTTTTAGAATGATAGAGCCAATGATGGTGGAGTTTCCTCCTTCTGCAGGACAAAATTTGTCTGCAACTTTTTCCTTCTAATTTTAAACCCAATGGATTACTTATACTTATTTTCCATCATGGTGGATTAATTCGAAATATGATGTGGATTACCACCCTTGTATCCTTTAGCTCTTTTAAGGACGGCACTCATCTCAATCTCCCCCTCCCTTACCCCTTCCTTGAGGTGATACGTTGTTATTTCTGACTTAGTATCTTGGCTGGTGGGAAGGTGGTTTCAGAGGCTTCTACTTGAGCTTTCCCACTGCTATTGCTCTTACCCCACATACCAACTGAACATGCGGGTTGCATCAACTGTCAAGTATTGTGATCCCTTATGATTGGCACTTGTAAGACCTGAGTGAGGTCTCTATCACTTGGCTTCTACATGTTCATACTGTAAGATGGTAGTATCAGGTTTCTCTCTGTTATAGCGGGAGGTTACAGATACACCAGGGAGAAGGATTTAATGATCCATGCAGTAATGGATTAGAGCTGGAGACATCAGGATGATGGTAATATGGATGGGATTCTAGAAGAGTAAAAGGACATTAGGTGAAAACTAAGGAAATCTGAAGAAAGTGTGGACTTAGCTAATAATGTATCAATATTAGTTCATTAGTTGTGACACATGGGCCAGGATAATTTTAGGTATAAATAATATGGGAAACTGAGTGTGTGGTATATGGGAAATATCTGTACTACATCTGTAATATTTATATAAGCATACAGTTATTCTATATTTTTTAAAGTTTATAAAAACATAGATAGCATCCTTTGAATGCTTACTCTGTGTCATACACTTTAAAATTCAATTCCCTAAAATGTGAATAATAAAAACTACCTAATGAACTTATCGTGAGGCATCAATGACCAATGTACATAAAGACCCTCAGATATATGGGAGGAGTCCAGGAAAAATATGGATGTTTTTCACTAATTATATTACTGAAACATCACAGGAAGGTTTTGCTAATACCTGTTATGCCATTTATTGATCATCACAGGGAAAATTTACGTGCCAAAGGATTGGCAAAAATATGATATTCTCAGAGGTAACACAACATAGTACCATGTTCATTTACTTCAAACACTAACAATATTTGGCAAGTTCAATATATTTAATTACTTTGCTTATTACCTCTTCTGTGACATAAAGACAAATAATGTCTCCTTGCCTTTTGAGGTCTCACACGTAAAGACATTTAGGAGGTATATGTTAAAATAATGAATAAGAACCTAGACATTTCCCACTGCTCAATATGGCTCTAGTTGACAATATAATACATACTTCCGATAATACTTCTGAAGAAGTATAATAGATAACTTCTTTCCTTTTCTTCATTGATTAGCAGGTACAGACTTTTCCTATTATTTTAGTAGTGTCTTGAATTTCAGCATTTCTTCTATTTGTGTAACAAAAGTCCATATTTTCCTGGACTAGTCTAACCAAACAATTCTGCAAGCCTTCTCCACTTTGTACCTTTGCTCTCCCACCTACAAGTCCCTTCCTGAATGACAGTCAAGCTCTTTTCCATCACAGATCTCTGACACTCTTCACTCTTGATTACTGATAAATCACCTTCCGCATTCTGATAATCTGCCCCAAGTTTCTAATATGTTCTTGAATAAAAAATAATAAATTTAATGTAATAATTCTTCCAAATCAATTTATTATTTATTGTAATTTCTGTGGATTTATATCACAGAAATAGAAGTTCTAGTACAAATATAAAAGATTTTTGCTACAATATGGTTCCTACTAGCAAAAATTTAATATTGCCTGGAAAAAAGGGGAAAAATCATCAACAGTGAAAAATATGCATAAATAATCAACAACATTGAAGCAAATTAAGGGAGTTCTACTAGTGGATTGGAAGGAAATTCAAGACGTGTTTTACAGTAATATATGCAAAGTGAACATTCAGCTTTATAAAAATGATCATAGATAAAAATATATGTAAATATTTTTATGAATATATGTTCATGTGTGTATTTATCTGATTATATGAGCATGGTTAAAATATACTGAGAAGGCAGAGAAAGCAACTATGTGTAGAAAGAGTGAGAAGGAGCAGAAAAGAGTAGATGAAGAGAGAAATGCAGTGGATAAAGAAAAGAATGAGGCTATTAAAGTCACATGCATGGTATGTTTACATTTATGATTTGTTACATGTATTTGAGAGTGTATTCATAAAGAAGCTTTTATTTACTTTTATTAGTTTTTTTTTTAACATCTTTATTGGAGTACAATTACTCTACAATGCTGTGTTAGTTTCTGAGTTATAACAAAGTGAATGAGCTATACATATACATATATCCCCCTGTCTCCTCCCTCTTGAGCCTCTCTCCCACCCTCCCTATCCCACCCCTCTAGGTCATCACAAAGCACCGAGCTGATCTCCCCGTGCTATGCAGCAGCTTCCCACCAGCCATCCACTTCACATTTGGTAGCGTATATACGTCAGTGCTACTCTCTCACTTCATCCCGGCTCCCCCTTTCCCCTGTGTCTTCAAGTCCGTTCTCTATGTCTGCGTCTTTAGTTTTTTTTTTTTTTTCTTTTGCTGCATTGCGCAGCCTGCAGGATCTTAGTTCCCTTACCCAGGACTGAACCTGCGCCCTTGGCAGTGAAAGCGTGGAGTCCTAACGACTGGACCACCAGGGAATTCCCTAAAGGCCTTTAAAATTTAAAAATTTAAGGGAAAATGAGTGTAAATTTTTATCATAATTCTATTCATCACTAATTGATTAATTTATCCCCACCTGTAATTTCTCCAACACTGATCTCTTTTTTTTTGTGCTGGTAGGCTTGATATTTCTTAGTGCTTCTCTAATGGCTTCCTTCATGTAGTTGGGAATGTTCCTGTAAATGAGTAGGCTTTATGTAGTCTCTGCTTAGCTACACTAAAGGATAGAAAGACCTGTTCTTCCATTTTCATTATATAAAACCCAGAAAAGATCTCCAATTGGTCTGACTTTGGTCATATTCCACCCTTGCACCAATCAATGTTGTCTTAGGGATAGTCTGTTATCATCAATACAGTTCCTCTCACTAACTGTGGTCCAGAGACCAGTAATATTGATACTTTTTAAAGGTTGTTTAAAATATAGAGGCTCAATCTGTGTCCAGACCTACTGAATCAGGATCTTCATTTTAAAGAGATCTCCAAATTATGTGTAAGCACATATAAAATGTGTGACATGCTTTAAAAAATTTAGTAGCATATTAAGAGAGAAATTATCTCAATACAGTTCATCTTTATTCTTATCTTTCTCTTCCAGCTTCCATTTTTATGTCTGTTCCTGCTAAATAGCTAGGGAAATGGGTGGGGTGCTGGGAATTGCTGGATGTTTTGTCCTGATGCTTCTAATCCCAATAGTTCTAGAGCCCCCAAATAGCTTAATTCCTAAAATCTATTTCTGTGCATTACAGTTAAAAATTCAAATATTTGGCGCATTCTTTTTCAAGAGCCTTTCATAACTAAGAAAACATTGACTGTCACTCAATGATTTGGGATTTATCAAATTGAGAAAATATGCAATATTCATATATAGAATTAATTGAGCCTGGCCAATGCACAAACATGATACAGATCTGTACAAGCAAGTATGCACACTGAAGATTCAAAACAGCTTACTGATTTGTGATTCCAAAGTCATAATTTGTAAAATTATATAATTACTTTTGAATATAAGTAATTATATTGTATTCTTACCCCATTTCAGAGATGAGCAAACTGGACAATGGATGGTTAGTAATCTTTTCCAAAATCACACAAGTGCAGGATCTAGACTTTGACTGTAAGTTAGTCTGATGCCATAAAATAACCTACTGTCTAGCAATTGGACTATTATGTACTCATGTGATCAATGACTGATTTATTATAGGCAAGGAAATTATAGTACCAGATTTGTAGAATACAAAAAACAATTTAACTGCAGTAATGAGTTTTAGGAGGATATGATTAAAGGAAGAAAATTCCTTTAGTTGTTTTAGTAATCTAGTTAAGATTATACTTAGACTTCTGGTTTGGGTAACAGGGTGGGTAATATTCTCTTTCATAAATTAAAAAACTCAGCAGAAGGAGAAGATTTCTGTGGAATGATAAGTTTGGAACAATCTGACTATGACGTGCCTTATCTAGAGATCATCTATATGGAGATTCCAGAGTAGTTCTGGACTTCTTCATTTAGCCTAAACAAATCTGGGAATAAGCATAAAAAAAGCTCGTTACTGAGGCTTAGAGTGGTAAATATATCCACAGACGGTATTTCAATTTTCTCAGTGTAGAGATATCTATTTATACATATCATTAAACATACAATATTACTTGCAACCTATGATAAAGAACTGTGGTTATTATTACTAACAATAACATAAAGAATAATTTGCAATTTTCTTGTAAATAATAGCAGCCTTAATAAATAAAATGCTGAAGGTCATCAATGATTATTCCTTTCTGTGTCAAGTGGTTTAGTTCAATTTATTTTAACAAATACTTATTGAAGGGCTCTTGTAACTTATGTTGCTATCATTAAGTGATGGTATTACCAGGAAAAACTCTCTCTCAGATATTTCAGTAATCTAGAAGAACTAAATTTAAAACAATTCTACAAGAGAATTCTACAATTCTATTGTAAGCAAGGAAAGTATAATATCAGATTTGCAGACTACAAATATCAATTTAATTGCAATGTAAATAATGGGTTTTAGGGGGATATAACTAGAGGGAGAAAATCTCCTTAGAAGGTAATTTGGATGGTTTTAATTGGGGCACTGATATGTTCATATTTACATTTTATAAGGTTCTGTGATATAAGGTAAATGAAGTCAAGGGTGGCAAGTCCGGATATGGAAGAAAGAATAAAGGGATTATCTTTATAGTATAATACTAGAGCAAATAAAGTTACCGAGAAATATATTAAAAATAGAATCCAATCTTACGTTAACTTACTAAATTTCACAGGTGTAAGAGAAAACATCTACAAGAATCACAACTAATTTCTTGTTTAGGTATCTGAAGAGTGATGATGTATTTAGTGAAAGAGGAAAGTGCAGCCCATATTAAAGAGCATGATGATGACTTTTTTTTTAACATTATGTGTTTACAATTCCAGTGGGACTATCAAAGTAAATGAAAAGCAGGCAGATAGATGTAAAAGTCTGATTTTAACAAGATTTCTCATGAATAAGATAAATATTGGGAATATCTTCAGAGTAAGTATGCCTGGCAAAGCCATGAAATTGAGTTTCTGTGCTTGAGATTCTGTAATCTGTTCAAAGATTTGTCCAATGAAAATCAATCCGAGGAAGAACAAGATTGTTTTCCAACACCTTTCTGTAATTTCTGAACTATTATTTCCCAATTGAAATGGAGTAAATTCTCAAAATTACTTATCAAATTGTGTTCACTGAAAGCCATATAATGAACATCACCTTCATCCATGAAACATTAGAAATATTAAAAATGTGTTTTCCTTAATTATGCATGAGATAACAATTATGAGATTAGGAATGAAATATCAAATACTCTCAATGAAAATAAATTAAATTATGAGAGGAAGGTCAAAATAAAATTTAACAAATGTCTACATTTACATACAAAATTTGAAATGTAAATGTTCAGTAATTCCTATATTATTTTATTACATATTCTAAAAAAATTCAATGTGACTACAGAATGAATATCCCTAAATGTTTAACAAATATTTTTAGGTTATAAATGAAATGCTGATACCAAGTTTTAAGATAGACTAGACAAGTCATAGAAAATAAATTATAATAAAAGTCATATTTTCTATATCTTTTATATTTAAAATAACAAAATTTATTTATACATAGTTGCCAACTAAAAACATATATGTAATTTCAAACTCAACTGCCAGCTATAAATGTACATGTTCAAAGAATGTCATTAAAAATAGGGTCAATGAATCTTTAATCGTCTCATTTACTTTAAGAATATAAAATGGTTAAAACAAATGTTGGGAGGAAAATTCTTTAGAGAAATGTATTTCTGTGCTATGAACCTCAATCCTTTCTCCCCTCCCTATCAGGGAAGAAAGACTTAATCAACTTCATCTCAAACTGAATGACAGATTATTCTACAGGACCAGCTGGGAAGCATTAAATGAGTTTTCTGCCAGTGGGAAGACAAAATGGTGGTGTCTGACTCATAACCCAAGAAAGCTAAAGAGGCCCTCAGAAGCAAGATAAAATCTGCACTGGGATTAATTTGGACTCCCAGAGATTGAGTAGGAGAAGGAATAAATGAATGGTTCCCAAGGAATTCTGGGTAGAGAGGTCACTAGAGAGAGTGCAGGCCTAGAAACATGTAAGTTCTTGTCATGAGAAGTTTTGCCAATGCACAGGAAGACTGAGAGAAACAAAAGTCAGGAATTGGGAATGATCAGTGGACAAGAATGATCACTACTTTTGTCATGAGAGACTGAGTCAGAAAAGCCTAGCAGGAAAGCAACATGGGTGGACCTGGAGATTATCATACTAAGTGAAGTAAGTCAGAAAGAGAAAGACAAATATCATATGATATCATTTATCTGTGGAATCTAAAATATGACATAAAGGAACTTATCCATGAAACAGAAGCAGACTCACAGACATAGAGAACAGACTTATGGTTGCCAAGGAGGAGGGGGGTGGGGAGAGATGGATTGGGAGTTTTGGATTAGCAGATGCAAACTAATTTATATAGAATGGATACAAAACAGGGTCCTACTGTATATAGCACAGGGAATTATATTTAATAATAAACCATAACGAAAAAGAATTTTTAAACATAAAAAAAAAGATTCTATGAGAACGAGTAACATTGGAACTTGCATAAATTAGACTCAGAGAAGAATTTCCTTGTAAATTTTTGTTTGAGCTGACGCTGAAATATGAGTACAGTTTAACAAATTAAAGGGATCTGGAAAGAGAAGAGTAAACAGGATGTGTTCTGGCTCAGTTAGGGTTCTCCCAGAAGTATTCCTGTGAAAGTGTATTTGTGTCATGCACAGAACACTGGTAGCGAATGGATGCCATTAATAAAACCTGTGTTATGGTAACTACCACAGCGAGAGCCCAAAGCTTAATCCTGCTGTGAAATTCTGTGAAATGGCATTAACACAGAACTCAGAATAATCCCACCAAGGAGCAAGAGCTGGCATAGTTATACACTGATTGACCAGAATCTGTGGATGATGGCTGCTCCTGGGGTTGTTCTAATTATTTTCAGACTTGCAAGATGCTAGAGTAGAGTAACCATCTTTAGTTTTGGAAAAAGCTCTCAGGAACAAAATTACATATACTGGAATTTGAAATTCTGCTCGATACACTGAAATGTAAGTGAAAGACCCAAGGCAGGATGGGGACATGGCTCATTACAGGAGTGTAATTAGCCAGGCTAATAAAGTACTTTTTCATGTTATAAGAATAGGAAATTGTTACCTCGTAAAAGCTTTGTATATATTTTTAAGAAAAATGTACATGTTAACTGGAACAATATCATAATCATACTACTATTTTTAATGCAAAAAAATTCAAGTTTACAGAGACTAGGGACAAAACAGACAATGACCTGGGCTTCCCTGGTGGCGCAGTGGTTGAGAGTCCGCCTGCCGATGCAGGGGACACGGGTTCGTGCCCCGGTCCGGGAGGATCCCACATGCCGCGGAGCGGCTGGGCCCATGAGCCATGGCCGCTGAGCCTGCGCATCCGGAGCCTGTGCTCCACAACGGGAGAGGCCACAACAGTGAGAGGCCCGCGTACCACAAAAAACAAAAAACAAAAACCGACAATGACCAAAATAGGTCCCCACATTGCCAACTCTTGAAACAAAATGATAAAGAAAAATAAAGGCAACCTATCAAAAATATTCATTAACAAAAATTTCAAAACAAGTCACTACTGTGTGAATACAGAGTGCAGCTATAAACACATTGACTTTTTCTAAAAGGACATAATGTTAAAAATTTGTATTTCATTGATTTCATCCTACATGGAAGGGAAAACCAACTGACTATTTATAGATTATTTAAGTTTGTAGTATTTTTTACTAGACTTCTGTAAGAATTAAACAGCATGAACTAATTAAATAATCCATCTGTCTTTTCCACAATGTCTGGTTTTAGTATGATATCTGAATAAACTGCAGAATGAAATTCCAATGTCTAATTTAATAATGAGCTATAGATTGATGCATAAAGGAAAAGAAATAAGATAAACTGGCACAATGTGAAACGTGTTGTAGAAACTCAGCAGACAGTTGATTAAAAGCACAAAAGGGACTATTAGTCTACTAAAATAAATGGTGTATTCAAATCTGAGTAAGACATAATATATATTTAAAATATTTTGGACAATTATTGAGTATCTTCCTCTGCCCAAGGTACTGCACTAAACTTTGAATGCATAGTTCCAAAACCCAAAATTCATAAAATTAATCCAACTACCGATGCATGTATTTTTAAAAAGCACAGTTATTCTGGCAAGTTACTTAAAAAGCACTAAATGTTGGTTACTGATTAGCATGCTAACCAAGACACCATATTGGTAAAAAATTTAAAAAATATTTAGATCAATAAACATGGAGAGGTGTGAAGAGCAGAGATTTTGTAGAAAATCAGCAGTTCCAACTTTAGTACAAGGATGGGGGCTTGTCTATGTCTATATAATTTAGAATTCATGCCTTTTTATTTTCAATGCTATATTGCTATGATGTTAAGTATTGTAATTTAGGTAAGTAAACGAAAATTGTAAAATGCAAATATTTGGACAAATTTTTAATGTGTAAGTTTTTCATTTTTATCACTTTTCTTCTCCTTAAAAGTTAGTATATATTTTTATTAAAATGTCAGGAATTATGTCTTTTGTATATATGGAGCACAATATATATCTGAATTAACTTATTATTTTGTCAATATCAATGCCAAATTCCTTTCTTTGTATATTTCTAAGCAGCATATGAGATGTGTTTACTGGAAAGGATGCTTAGAAATAACTTTTAAGTATTATTTAATAACGTATCCAACCATCACTGAGAGCATGTATCTTAAAAACAGAACAGATGAGTACAGAGAACTAATAAATGGCCTTAATCATTATATTAGTCAGAGTTCATTCAGGGAAGGAGAGACACTAAATATTATAGGAAAAGGGGTTTCTTATAGGAATTAAATTGGACATAAATGTGGGAGATAAGGAAGTGAAGATTCTGAAGGGTTAGTTAGAAGCTCAGTGAAAGACACATCAGTCAATCCTTCTGAAGCGCTGATATGAGCTTTTATGGAAACAGAACACAAGAACAACTATCTGTTGAAACTGGACCATGTCTTCCCCAGTGGGCAGATCATTTTTCCTGTTAGAAAATATGGGCAGAGGTACATGTCTGTAATGCTTCATGGGCTTTGGCTAAGGTGTTCACGTGTCACAATAGGGAAAATAGTGACAAAGTGGTCAGGGGAACAGGTATTTGAGTAGACCTTCTTTAATTGTCAGAAATAATGAAGACACGTATGCCCTGTCTGAATATATGCTAAAGAACAACATTTCTGAAGAGCGTTTATTTTAACAAATTTGTTTATCTGTTAAAATAAATGCTCTTCATGGAGGTAAGTCATTTGTTAAAGTGTATATATCTATTTCCTGGAGAAATGACATAGAAAAATATATCATTTAAATTTGTGACCTAATATTCAATTTGGAAAAGTATCCAATGACATCAGTAGAAGCAAAAATCCACTCAGAAGAAATACGGGAAACAAATATTTTCTATATAAATCCAAAACATATGAAATTTAACTGAATACTCTATACAAAGTCTTGGGAAAAAGCCCAGCCAATGAACCTTTTTAAAAAAATTCTTACATGTGATTCATTTGATTATTTACATATTATGACTTCTCAAAGTTCTATATTCTCATAAATAATCTTCAGGATTTGACAGAAGAATCAGATCAAATATAGTAAAGATTCTCCTACATTGGACAAATTTTCTATGTTACAGTGGATTTCCAAGGCCTTTCAAACCCTATTTTAATTCAGTGTGTCTATATAATTTATAATCAAGAATAAAAATAAGTGTGACATACACACATTGGTGTCAATTACAGAAAAAAAGTTAAAATAATATTTAGTAGAAATTTTCCTTCTTTAAAATTACTATATTGAAACACTGAAGGGAACAGGCATACCATTTTAGGCAACTATTTTTATTAGCAACAAAATTAGCTGATGTTTATTTACGTATTTATTTTTATTTTAGTTTTATGCCCATGTTCTCTTTAAACTATGTTTGATTGCCTTTTAAAGAAATCATTGACTTCAGACTAAGGTTTGAAAAAGGTCAACCAACTCTTCATTTATTAGCTGGCAGGTTTCTTTTGTTTTTTCTATACTACAAGATAGGTTTATTTATCACTTCAAGTGGTTAGATGTTGAACATTATTCCAGGAAGATAAAGATCAGTATTATTAATTTTTTTTAAAAAGTACATCTGGTTAACATTCTAGAAAAATATACTTGAAAAGTCATTCTCTAAAGAATAATTTAGAAAAATCCAAATCCAAATTAAATCACAATAATTGATTTCAACACAAATAATAGTTTAACTACATTTGAACTATCAAAAGTTGTGTTTTATCTCTATCTTTTTTGTCTATTGCCTCAGAAAGTGATGTTTTTTCCTCCAGGATTCAAATTGACCTTGATTAAGTGTATAAAATGTTATTGTCTTTGGAAATGATGAAATGGTGAGTTAAGTATTTTAGTCACCAAATGAAAGACAATTTTGATTAGACATTACAAATTAGGCTGTTGAAATAAAGTAAAATACTACAATGAAAAAAAGACCTAGTTAGGATATATAAGAAGGGAGAAATTTCTGGTTCAAACTCCTCCCATGGATACAAGAAAAATACACCTATGTATGAATCAACCTTAAGGGTCTTCTGGGACAAAATCAAGCAGAATAACATTTGTATTATAGGGATCCCAGAAGGAGAAGAGAGAGAGAAAGTACCAGAAAAATTATTTGAAGAAATACTGGCCGAAAACTTCCCTAATATTAACAGACATCCAGGTCCAGGAAGTCCAGAGAGTTCCAAATAAGATGAACTCAAAGAGAAAAACACTGAGACACATAAATAAAATGGTAAAACTTAAGGATAAAGAGAGACTCTTAAAAGCAGCAAAAGAAAAGCAACTTATTAGGTACAAGGGAAACCCCATAAAGTTATCAGTAGATATTTCAGCAGACACTTTACAGGCTAGAAAAGAGTGGAATTATCATATTCAAAATGCTGAAAGGAAAAAACTGCCGATCAAGAATTTTATACTCGGAAAGATGATCATTCAGAATTGATAGAGATTAAGTTTTATAGATAAGTGAAACTAAAGGAAGTCATCACCAGTAAATCAGTCTTACAAGAAATGTTAAGAGGACTTCTCTAGGCTAAAAAGGAAAGGCACTAATTAATAATAAGAAAATAAGTGAAAGTAAAAATTTCACTAGAAAAGGTAAACAAATAATAAAGGTAATAAATCAATCACTTATAAAGCAAGTATAAAGAGTAAAAGACAAAAGCAATAAAATAAATTAAAAACTCAGTAATTATTCAAGGGATGCATTAAATAAAAAGATGTAAAGTGTCATCAAAAATACAAAACATGGGGGGTAAGAAAAATATAAAACTTTGGAATATGTTCAAAATTAAGTTACTTTCAACTTAAAAGAGATTGTTATATACATAGGATGTATATGTGAACCTACAGTAACCACAAAGAAAAAACTTATAATAAATACATAAAAGACAAAGAGACAGGAATCTAAACCTAGCACTAAAGAAAACAATCAAAGATCCTTGTATATGCTGTCTATAAGAGACTCACTGCAAACCTAAAGACACTCACAGACTGAAAGTTAAGGGACAGAAAAAGCTATACCATGCAAATGAAAATGAAAGAAAGTTGAGGTAGCAATACTTATATCAGACAAAATAGACTTTAAATCAAAGATTATAACAAAAGAAAAAGAAGGGCATTACATAATGATAAAGGGGTCCATCCAACAAAGGGATATAATACTTTTAAACATTTATGCACTTATCATATGAACACCTAAATATATAAAGCAAATATTAAGAGAAATAAAGGAAGAAATAGATAGCAATAAAATAAGAGTATGGAATAGTAATACCCCACTTATATCAGTGGAGACATCAACAGGACAGAAATGTAATAAGGAAACTGATCTTAAATGATACATCAGACCAGTGGACTTGATAGATATATTCAGAACATTCTACCCAAAGGCAGCACAATACACATTCTTTTCAAATGCACATGGAATATTCTTCAGGATAGAACACGTGCGAGATCACAAAACAAGTTTCAATAATTTAAGAAGACTGAAATCATATCAAGCATCTTTTTTGACCACAATGATATGAAACTAGAAATCAATTAAAAGAATAAAAGTGGAAGAAAGACAAACACATGGAGACTAAACAACATGCTACTAAACAATCAATGGGTCAAAAAATAAATCAAAGAGGAAATCAAATGAGACAAATGAAAAAGGAAACACAGCTTTCCAAAATCTATGGGTTGCAGCAAAGCAATTCTAAGAAGGAAGTTCATAGTGATACAGGTTGACCTCAAGAAACAAGAAAAATTTCAAATAAACAGTCTAACTATACAATAAAGGAATGACAAAAAAAGAACAAAGCCCAAAGCTAGTAGAAAGAAGGAGTTAATAATGATCACAGAGAAAATAAATGAAATAGACGCACACACACACAAAAAGTAGAAAAAAATCAATGAAGATAAAAGCTGGTTCTTTGAAAAGACAAACAAAATTCACAAACCTTTAGTCAGACTCATCAAGAAAAAAAAGAGTGGGCCTCCCAAAATAAAATAAGAAATGAAAAATAAGTTACAACCAACACCACAGAAGTACAAAAGATCATAAGAAATTACTGTAACAATTATATACAAATTGGACAACCTAAAAGAAATGGATAAATTTCTAGAAATATTCAATCCCAAGACTGAAACAGGAATACATACAGAAGATGAACAGACCAATTACCATTATTGAAACTGAGTCAGTTATTTAAAAAAGAAAAGTTCCCAACAAACAAGAGTCCAGGATGAGACAGCTCTGTAGGTAAATTTTACCAAACATTTAAGGAAGAATGAATACACACAGTTAACTATATATAGAACACACAGTTAACACACAGTTAACTATATATAGAAAACCCTAAAGACTCCACCAAAAAATTTAGAACTACCAAATGAATTCAGTAAAGTTGCAGGGTACAAAATTAATATACAAAATATGTTGCATTACTATACACCTGAAATGAACTATCAGAAACAGAAATGAAGATAATAATCCCATTTACGATTGCTTCAAATGAATAAAATACCTAGAAATAATTTAACCAAGGAGGTGAAAGAACTGTACTCTGATAATTATAAGACCTTGATGAAAGAAATCAAAGATGATACAAATAAATGGAAAAATATACTGTACTCATGCATTGGAAGAATCAGTATTGTGAAAATATCCATACTATTCAAAGCAAGGTACAGATTCAATTCAATACCTATCAGTAAAGCTGTCTTTTTTCATGGAACTAGGACAAATAATCCTAAAATTTGTACAGAAATACAAAACACCCCAGATAGCTAAAGCAATACTGAGAAAGAGCAAAGCTACAGGTATCAAGCCCCCTGATTTCAAATAATTCTATAATGCTATTATAACCAAAACAGTATAGTATGGCACAAAACAAGACACACGAATTAAGGGAACAGAATAGAGAGCCCAGAAATAAACCCACACTTATATGTTCAATTAATCTACAAAAAAAGAGGCAAGAATATACAATGGATAACAGACAGTCTCTTCAATAAATGGTGTGAGGAAAACTGGATAGACACAGGGAAAAGAATTAATCTGGACCACTTTCTTACACCATATACACAAATAAACTCAAAATGGATTGAAGACTTAAATGTAAGACCTGAAACCTAAAACTCCTAGAAGAAAATATAGGCAGTACACTTTTTTGACATTGTTCACAGCAGTGTTTTCTTTTTTGGATCTGTCTCCTCAGCCAAGACAACAAAATAAACAAATGGGACTACATCAAACTAAAAACCTTCTGCACAGCTAAGGAAACCATCAAGAAAACAAAAAGGTAACCTACTGAATATGAGAATATATTTGCAAATGATATATCCAATAAGGGGTTAATATCCAAAATATATAAAGAACATATATAACTCAATATAAAAAACCAATTAAAATGGGCAGAGGACCTGAATAGGGTTTTTTAAAAAGAAGACATAGAGACTGGCAACAGGCACGTGAAAAGATGCTCAACTTCACAATTCATCAGGGAATTGCAAATCAAAACCACAGTGAGATACCCCCTCACACCTGTCAAAATAGTCATTATCAAAAAGACTGGAAATAACACGTGTTGTGAAGGATGTGGACAAAAGGGAGCACTTGTGCACTGTTGGTGGGAATGTAAATTGGTACAGCCACTATGGAGAGTAGCATGGAGGGGCCTGAAACACTAAAAATAGAATAACATATGATCCAACAACTCCACTTCTGGGTATTTATCCAAAGAAAATGAAAACACTAATTCAAAATGATATATGTACCCCTATGTTCATTGTGGTACTATTTATTAGCCAAGACATGGAAGCAACCAAAATGTCCATTGATAGATGAATGGATAAAGAAGATGTCACACACACACAAACACACACACACACACTAGAATATTACTTAGCCATAAAAAAATGACATTTTGCCATTTATGACAACATGGATAGATGTAGATGGTATGCTAAGAGAAATCAGTCAGAAAGAGAAAAGCAGCTATTATAATTTCACTTATATATGGAATCTAAAAAAAAAAAAACATGAACAGACAAAGAAAACAGAAAGAGTCATAGATACAGAGAACAAACTGAAGGGAACAGTTTTAGAGAGCAGGCAAGATAGGTGAAGGGGTTAAGGGCTACAAACTTACAGGGACAATGTAATTACAATAATATTGTAATAATATAAAATTCTCTCCCAAAGGTAGGGCATGCATCTAGAATATTACCACTGCTTATTTTTGGATAGTGAGCATATGACGCTTTTTATGCAATTCCTCCAAAATAATTTCACATTATTTTTCCAAATATTTTCTCTAATAATTTCAAAAGAATGTACTTAGTGTTATGAAGACCTACTGTGTATAAAAACACACCTTTGTGATCTTCATAAATGACATTTTCTCCCATTTTGTCCAGCCAACTTTTACACTGACATGAAATCTTATAAATTTAAAATCTAAAGTGCCACTTTGCTCTTGGTGGATGTGAAGAAATCCCCCCTAATGATGCAAAGATTCCAGGCTGAATGGGGATTCTCTTTTCAGTTGCCTCTATTAGCGTTGCATTTATTGTCTCCTGCTGACTCTGTGGCATAATGCTGATATTTCCTTCAGGCTTTCATTTTAATATGAGCCAAATGGGGGCAATTGTGCTTTGCAGTGACTAATGAACCTCTGAAATACAGCAATAAGACTATGAGTTCCCAAAACGTGTGCTGTGCTTTTACTTTTGGGATATAAACAATCATCACCATTTCCTTGTTCAGAAGGGCTAGTGCAACATAAATAATCATGCTTCTAGGCACAGCGCTCCATTGAGCGCAAGCTAAATATATGAAAAGTCATATGCATATTTATCTTTTAGATCTAATCAAATTTGTACTGGGAAAAATATGTAGATTGATATGTAAGAATAATGTTTAAACATTGTTTTTAGCTTTTATTTGTTTTGATTTTGCACAATAAAACTGTCAAAAATATTACTTTATGTACTCACTGTCTAAAATTTTTTTTGCTCCAACAATAGAGCAAGATAAATGATATTGCTAGAAGCTAGTTTATTTAACTTTGCATTTGACATAGAAAAGTAGCATGTGAGCTCTGTGGATTGAAATCTGAAGAAGAACGGAAACATTTCACTAAATCATTTCTGCGAAATACAGCCAAAGAAACCTCTGTTATTAACTCCCATTAGCAATACTGAAATTTACACATGAAATTAGCCATGCATTTATTCATTTGCTGAAAAATGAGAAAATAAGTCTATAGAGAAAAGACTAGGTCCACAACAGGGACATTGAAAATTTAGTCAAACTAGTAAGTGAAAACAATGAGCCAAAGTAATGATCTTTATTCAAACCGTGTGACATGAGCTACACCACAAATTTACTACATATGAACCATTCGATTTCAAAATCTCAAGTATTGTGGCAACGAGGTAACTTTTTACTTATTGATATATTAGCATATTCTAATCACACTGGAACTAATATTAAACTTTAGCCGAAAAGGTAGTATTTTTTGTGCTAGCTTTCTAAGCAATTTTAATCAAGGGATTTAAAATTTCTATTAAATTCACTTTAGCTGCCTCTTAGGACATCAGAGCCTTAAATGGCAACCTACCAAACTGAAAACTGCCAAATAGAGGGAGTTTCATAGGGCAGAGTACTCTAGAGAGCGATTTGTTATATTAGAAATGCCATCCTTAGGATTCAACAAACCACAGTGTCTCCCTCTCTCTTTCTCTGTCTCATTCAGGTTATTTTTCTTCTTTTATTCATTTTATAGTAAAGTGCTATTTACATTTAGGAAAATTTACCCTTTTTAGTATGCAGTTCTGTGAGATTTTACAAATGTACAGAGTCAAATGACAACTGCCACAAGCAGGATGTAAATCTGTTTAAAACACATTTGTAATTTATGTACAATAGAATATTATACCACTCATGTATATGGTAAGAACCTTCCAACAGTGTACTTCCAATTCCTCCTATATATAATTTGAGATGTCATTGTGATGTATTTTATTATACATATGTTATGAACTGCATTATATATTAATACTCCTTTTATTTTAGAAACAATTATTTTTACAATGATTAAAAATAAGAAAAATAGTTTTTAACTTCACCTTTATTTTTTACTATTTCTAAGGCTCTTCATTTCTTTGTGTAGATCCAAATGTTTTTCTGCCTGAAGAAATTCTTTAACATTATAGCATAGATGTGCTACTAATACATTCCGATTTTTTGTCTGAAGTTTTCTATTTTGCTTTTAAATTTGAAAGATATCTTTGGTGGGTAAGGAATTCTAACTTGATACATTTTTTCTTTCAATACATTAACAATATCACTCTAATTTTTTTTCTAGTCAGCATAATTTCTGACAGAAAGTCAATAGTTCTTATCTTTATCCTGTTTATGTGATGTGCCTTTTTTCCACAGGTGCCCTCAAAAATTACTCTTTAATTTTAATTTCCATAAGAATGTAAATATGTTTAATTTTAGGGTGTGTGTGTGTACTATAGATCCTACTTGGAATTTTAAGTATGTGTTTCTTATAGATATCACATATATGTAATTGTTTTTTTGGAAAAATAATCTCTGCTGTTACCTCTTCAACTATTCTTCTACTGTATCCTCTTTTTCTTCACTTTTCAGGATTCTAAGTGTATATATACATAGAGTTTGATACTGTCTCACAACATTTTTTAAACATTCTTTTACTCTCTCTTTTTTCATTTTGAGTACTTTTCTTTGGACTAAATTCATGGTCACTAATTCTTGCCTCATCTATGTTACATCTAATGATGAGCTTGACAGTTTTCTCCTAACATTTTCATTCATTTCTTTCTTCTAAGTTTTCTTACTCTGTTAAAATTCTTTACCTGGCACTTTTCCACTCTATTCTTCAACAGATTCATCAGAATCATTTCAATGTCTATGTCCAATACTTCTAAAATCTAAATAATCTCTGATTTTTGTTCTGTTGACTACTTTGTCTCATGACTTATCTTGCATTTTAAATATGTCTCCTAAATTTTTATTGTATAACATATATCTCATGTACAACAGGAGAAACTGGGTAATAGTATTTTATAAGCAATGGACTCATGTCATCTCAATTCATGTGGGAAATTGAGTTAATATTCGAGGTAGAGCTAA
This sequence comes from Pseudorca crassidens, assembly GCF_039906515.1. Taxonomy (NCBI): domain Eukaryota; kingdom Metazoa; phylum Chordata; class Mammalia; order Artiodactyla; family Delphinidae; genus Pseudorca; species Pseudorca crassidens. The sequence goes on from NC_090313.1 coordinate 20,570,506, forward strand.
ATTTGGATTTCAGTTGCTGTTACTGTTGCAAAGGTTGCTTTCAGTGTACTGCAGGTTTCAAATTCATGTGATGCTGCCTTGTACATCTGATGAGTTTGCCAGAGGACTTTTTTCAATGTTTGAGCCCATTCTAAGCTTTCTGTTATCTCATTGGGGTTTGCTGTCTGTACTCTAGAATACCAGATAAGGACTATACAAGAAAGGAAAACTATAATTCAAACCAATACCTGAAAGTAGGTGAAAACAATCCTTCAGGCAATATTGCCAAATTGAATACAACTATTAAAAATATAATATGTAATAACAGATTGATCTTATCCTGTGCATACAAGTTTGGTTTACTACCAGTAAATCTATTATGGAACTACAGTGTATTAAAAGATTAAACTGAAATACCATTTAATCTTTTCATTAGAAGCAGAAAGTACATACTCTAAAGTGCAATGCTGATTAATCATAAAAGCTCTTAATAAACCAAGAGTAGCAGAAAACTTCCCTACACTGAATTATGGATACCTACTTCAAAATCTAGTGTAATTATCATATTTAATGTTGAAATGTCAGAAGCATTTTTAAAATCAAGAGCACTAGAATATACCAACTCTCTCCCATTTAATTTTTATTGAATGGTGATTCTAGACAACGCAGTAAGACAGTGAAATGTAGTAAACATCTAAGAATTGGAAAGAAAGAATAAAAAATGTCATATTTCATTGATGACACAATTATCTTCATAGAATACCCCAAATAATCTGGTGCTAGGACAATTAATTTTCTATTGTATTTTTTCTCCTGTCACACAGAAAAATAAATTCAGGGAAAATACTAGAAGTTTAGATATAAAAAATAAAGACAAAACATTAGGAAGGTCACAGAGAACATATTTATCATTTTGGAGGAGGGAGGAATATTTTAAGCAAAATTAAAGATGCTTGATAAAAAATGTATATAAATAAAATTGCATGAAATAACATACTTCAAAAAACTTGAAGCAAATATGTTCAGTGAATTTAGCCAAAAATAATATTGTAACAGATAACTGCTGATAATTAATTTAAAAACCCTAAATAATGGAATTGCAGGTATTTTGTTGCAGAAGAAACTTAAATGGACATAAAAATCTTTGGTCTACTTCATAAGTAATAGATAGAAAAAATAGAAGTTGAAAACCACGAGATGCCATTTTAAGCTACCTTTTATGTTACAAAATATTCATCATTTTGAGTTTGATATTTCCTAGTAGTAAATTTCAGGCTACGCTTTTTGGAGAAACAAAACAAACAATAAAAACAAACTTGAGTCTGTGTTTATCTCTTTGCATTCTAACAGATGACACATGATTTTTATTTGTCCTTTTTCAGTTGATTTTACTTTTATTACTTGATTAATGTAGTGTCTACTAGGTTTGACTCTGTGAAGTTACTACTTCGCTCCATTGCTATTAATAAGTAATTTATGGGTATATATTTCTGAGAGTATATAAATGTCTTATATCTTAACAAAATTTCACCCATTGAGTATTTTTTTCATGAAATAATTATTACAAAGATGGCTTTCAAATAATGACTTCTCAACTCCATCATTCTTCTACATGTATTTTTTTTATTATATTGTATTGAGCTTTTTCTTCTACCCTGCTTATTTATTTATGTATTCATGTCTATCAGTTTAGGCTCATGGATTATTTTATTCTATGGATTATGATCTTTTAATTGTATCTATTTTAATTTAATGTCACTTCAATCTATCTCCTTTATCACTTGACAGTTCCTCATCTTTCTTTCAGCACATTCTTACTTTCTGATACAATAAGATATTCTAGGCTCATGTTGTACTTTTCTTGTCCAAACCTGGAATCAACATTTTTTGCAAGGAATCCCGGTCTTTTATGGGAGGATTGTAAATAGAATTTAGGATCTGAGTCTTAGGTATGTTTTATTATTACTGGGTGGCACTGCTGCTAAGCTCTTCAGAGAACAAAGCTAGGAAATAAATATATGTTTACTTACATACCTTTCACACCCATCCACCTACCCCCCCACACACATGTCTGTTTGTCTGCCTATCTACTTATCATCTATCTATCATCTATCTCTCTGTACAAACACTGTGAGTTCATACTGATAGATACAATTCAAATCCAAAGCCACATGTGTTCTTCTAATCTTCTTCCCTTTCATATTTGTAGCTTTCTTCTACAACAGTAAGTAACCTGGCTCTGATTATTCTCAATATATTTACTTATTTGTTTGATGTTTCAGTCTCTTTGCCTAAAGTTTTCTAGTTATCCTTCTACTGGATGAAGATTTTCTTCTCGAGAAATGCTTAAGGATAGTCTTCTTTGAGTCTTTTTATATTTAAAACTGTTTTCTGTTCCCTAGATAATTGGTGCACGATTTCAAGAGGACACCTCATCCTTTGTTTACACATCCTTTCCTTAGGTGCCTTGAACATTCTGATCCATTCATCCATACACTTCACTTTGTATGTTGTGTTTAGGAAGGCTTCTTATCCTGGTGTAATTCTCTTTTCCGTGTAAATTATTTGAACTTTATTTTTTGGTGGGGGAGGGAGATGGAGGGCTGGAAACCCTGAGGATTAGTCATCATTAAAGTCATCCTTTATTTCTTTATTATTAAACTTGAATAGTTTTAATAGCAATTGTCTGAGTCTCTTGTTGCAGGTAAATTATCCTACGTACTTGTAACCCCTATCAAGTCTTCCTTTATTTCCAGAAAATTTTTTAGATTATAGATGTAAACATTGTTCTTTTTCATTGTTTAATTTTTGTACTATAAGAATTTCATCTATAATTGTTTTTCTCTTTGCCTCTCTTTCATTTCAACCAATTTCTATTTGACACTTTTTACTCTTTTATTTTATATTTGCTTTCTTATTCTTTTTAATTCAATGCAATTCATTAAACTTTCATTGGAACTTATTCTTCACTGACCACCTTGTAACTTTCATTTCAGACACAGCTAACTTTGGTATTTTTCTTCCTGATTTCAATATTTCATTTTCCTGCTCTTTGTCCATTTCTTTAATCATTTTGAATTTAGGATTCATGGTGATTTTTTAATACCTGTTCAAGGACATTTACTTCATTTTGGAGTATTGTGTTTAATTTCCTTCTGATAAGTGTAGTGTTATTTGGGGAGGAGGCTTTCATTGACCTAAATATTTCTTTCCCTTTTTCTCTGTATAGTGCATAGGACTAGAATAAGAGTCAGCAAACTACAATCAATGGGCCAAATTAGGCCTGGCACCAGTGTGGTTAATAAAGTTATTGGAATAAAGTCACATCTATTATTTATGTCTTTTCTGTGGCTGGCTTCATACTATAACAGCAGTATTGAGTAGATGTGACATAAACTATATGCCCCACAAAGCTGAAAATATTATCTAGTCATTTAAAGAAAATGTTTGCCAACTTCTGGTATAGATGTAAACCCCTACATTTAAGAGTTGGTACTTTGGGGTAGTTTATAAGATTCTTAGTTCAAGAGTGCCCTCTTCTGTCAGTGTAAGTGCATGCAGCTCTTTTAATGGATGGTGTTTCCAATTTAGAAAGCTGCTATATTTGCCTTTTGGCTACATTTTTGTTGATTTCTAATAGCAGTTCTCTAAATAAATAAAATAAGCATGCCTTTATTTCTCATTTATCTATAGATATTGTTTATTAAGTCACCTCCAAAAGAGGAAATTAATATACTCAGTTATGCTTTCATGTCTCCATATCAACTAAATATGTATATTTTTATTTGTAAAAGCTAATAAATATTATACTAAGGCTTTTCCTGTAATTTTCTTTCTTAGCTTTAGTTTTACATTAGATTTATCCAGAGCTTGCCACAGACATCTCACTTATTATTTCTTCACTTATTGGTTGCCTGGATTTTGTCAGTAAGTTGTGTTTTTCCTCTCCAACCTAAGTTCATGGGCATTAGATTCCTTGAGTCCTTGTATAATTAAGATTTTCTCTCTTGCCTTTACAGTTTTAAGACTATTGAGCTGAGAATAGCCCTCTTAGATACACTATTTTTCTTTCAATATATTGTCCCATCTGGCTTTGAAAATTGTTATAGAGAGAATTTAGAATCCAGACTGAATTTCCCCTATTTTAAGTGAGCTTCTTTTCTTTGTGTTTACCTATAGATTCTATTCTTTATCCTTGAAATTCAATGATTTAAGCCAGGTTAGGTTATTTTTCTAAATCACTGTGCACGTCTATACTCTCAATGTATGAATTCATTTGTTAATTCATCTCAAGAAAACATTCCTTCATATATTGGAATCTTTGCTTTTCCATTAGTGGAGCTCTCTACTTTAGAAACCTCAACTCTCGAAATGTTTTATATTCTATGTCTGTTCTTCATATGCATTACATTATCTATTTAATAGCTCTAATCTTTCTTCTCCTTTTTCTTCTGGACTCACTATAATTTTCTTAGCTTTTTCTCCAATCTCAATGATTTAATTATCGCCATGTCTATTTTGTTTGTAATTTATGTATTATGTATTAGTTGTTTAATCCTGCTTCCTCAATCTTTGACTTTTTTAACTCTTCCAAGTTCATTTTTGCGTCATCAGACTTCTTTTTTACAATGATCTTATCTCAGAATTTCATATTATAATGCAAAGTATGAGGTGAATTTTAGTATATTTCCCTAGCTATTCTTTTTTCTAAAATTGATTTTCCACCAATCCCTCATATGCTACATACTCTGCTTTTATTACCCCCCTATATTATGTTAGCATGGGCTACTTTACATTTAACTTCATATTTCTCTATGGAGCTTTCTGTGACGTTCCATTGGGCATGATATGGCAGAGCTGAATTTTCCTTGACCCTGCTACATGTGTTTTAAATGTGTGTATGTGTGCATTCAGAGAGGACTATTCAGAAATGTATTACAACTTTAAAGATTAATATTTAATTAATTAAATTACAAGTAAAATTATATTCAGTAAGCTTTTATTTATTTATTTATTTTTGCGGTACGCGGGCTTCTCACTGTTGTGGCCTCTCCTGTTGCGGAGCACAGGCTCCGGACGCGCAGGCTCAGCGGCCATGGCTCACGGGCCCAGCCGCTGCGCGGCATGTGGGATCTTCCCGGACCGGGGCACGAACCCGTGTCCCCCGCATCGGCAGGCGGACTCTCAACCACTGCATCACCAGGGAAGCCCAGATGTAATTCTTAATACTTGCTTGACTATATATTGTAACCTGAATTTAAAAGCTTACTGAACAGGGGGCTTCCCTAACATATACAGTGTTAACATACTAAATTCTTTTTTTCATTTCCTTACCGTATTTCAATTAACATAGAAATAAAACATTCCTAAGTAGCCAAATAACATAAGTCCAACAAATTAAAGACACATTATACACCGTTAGTTGTTCTATATTTCCATATTTTGTAGAAATTAGATTTCAGCTATTATCATAAAGTTACTTCGAGTGTATATTTAAAATCAAAGTGATAATTCTTACACACGCTCCAAGTAAAATATTAAATACATCTTAGAATACCAAAATGTGTATATTCCCTAATATAAATTTTTAAAATTTAGTATCTCAAATATACATATGTATGTATATATTTCTAAATAACTCAGGAATTATTTTTGCTTGCAATATTGGTTGACTATAAATTTCATATAGAATATGTAGCCATTATACTGATATATTCCTTTTGATGATACTCATAAACTGTGCTAAATTAAATTTACAGTTTTAAGGTTTTCCAAGTTTCCCTTAATGATAAAATCTTGCAAAATTATAGTAGAATATCACAACCAGGATATTGTCATTGCGAAGGTCAAGATAGGAAATAATTTTTCAAAAAGAAGAGAAATTACAAGAAGAGAAAGACACAGACTTTTTCCATCAACACAGGATCCTTCATGTTGTACTTTTCTACCTACACTTATTTCTCTCCTACACCTACCTCTTCCCTAATCCCTGACAACTACAAATCTGTTCTACATTTCTCCAATTTTGTCACTTCAAAAATATTATATAAATGGAATCATACAGTACGCAACCGCATAATTTTGAGGAATGGCTTTTTTTCACTCAGCATAATTCTCTGGAGAGTCACAAAGATTTTTGTGTGTAACACTGGTTAATTCCCTTTTATTGCTGAGTAGTATTCCAAGAAATGACCTACTATAGCTGGTTTTACATCTCTGTTTTTTCCAATTTTGGGTTACTGTTAATAAAGCTACTACAAACATTCAATTACAGGTTTTCACTTCTCTTTGGTAGTGCCCAGAACTGTACTTGTTGGGTGATGTAATAGTTGCATGTTTAGTTTTTAAAAAACAGCCAGCCAGTTTTTCAGAGCACCTATACCATTTTAGATTCCAGCCAAACATGTATGTGATAAGGTCTTTCTCCATCATAACCTGCATTTGCTGATGTCCTTATTTAAGTGCACACTGATCACCCATGTGGTTTTAATTTACATTTTCCTAATATGATGTTTAATATATTCTTCTTGTGTTTCCTATCTGTATACCCTTTCTGGTGAAATTTTAAGTAATGTCTTTTGCTCATTTTCTAATTTGTTTTTACTGTTAAGTTCAGAGAGTTCTTTAAATATTCTAGATACTAGTCTTTTGTTGGATATGCAGTCTGCAAATATTTTCTTCCAGCCAGTAGTTATTGAATCTGCTGAGAGGGTCTTTTGCAGGACAAAAGACTTAAATTTTAATGAAGTCAAATTTATCATTTTTGTCCTTTTACGATCAGGCTTTGGTTGTCAAGTATAAGAATCTTCCCTATTCCTAGCCTAGATTATAAATTTTTTCTCTTATATTTTCTTTTCTTTTTTTAGTTATACATTTTTATATAAGCTCAAGATCCAAAACTTTTGAGTTAATTTTTTTATAAGAAGGGAAACTTAATTCAAGATTACTTTTCTTCCCACCCATGGATGTCCAATTGCTCCAGCACCATTTGTTAAAAATGTTATCTTTTCTGCATTCAATTTCTTTTGCTTATTTGTCAAAAATCATTGGGCATAATTGCCAGGGTTTATTTTTGCGTACTCTATACTGTTTCATTTATCTTTGTTTCCAACCTTCCTCAAAACAACCTGGACAAGGTCTTAATTACCGTCACTCTATATTGAGCCTTGAAATTGGGCAGATTGATTTCTCCCACCTTATGCTTCTTTAGAAAAATTGTTTTAGCTATTCCAGTTCTTTTGTTATTCCATATACACTTTAAAGTAACCATGTTTGTATCTAAAAATATCTTGCTGGCATTCTGATAGGAATTGTGGTATATATATAACTATATATCTGTATTTCTCAATATGGAAAGAAATGATAGCTTTACTATATTGAGAATTCTCATTTATTCCCTCTCTCCCAGGCTCACAATTTCCCTTATTAACACCTTACATTAGTGTGATACACTTGTTACAACTGATAAATATGGATACATTATTATTATTTTTTTTTATTTTATTTTTTTGCAGTACGCGGGCCTCTCACTATTGTGGCCTCTCCCGTTGCAGAGCACAGGCTCCAGACGCGCAGGCTCAGCAGCCACGGCTCAGGGGCCCAGCCGCTCCGCGGCATGTGGGATCTTCCCGGACCGGGGCACGAACCCGTGTCCCCTGCATCGGCAGGCGGACTCTCAACCACTGCGCCACCAGGGAAGCCCGGATATATTATTTTGAATGAAAGTCTATAATTTACATTAGGTATCATTTTTGTGTCTTACAGTTTTACTGATTTTGATAACTGCATATCATGTATCCTCCATTACTGTATAAAATAGAATAGTTTAACCACTCTAAAAATCCCTTGTGTTGCACCTATTCATTGCTACCAGTAGTGAACAAGTTCCTGTTGCCTGACATCCTCATCAGCATTATATATTGTAAGTGTTTTAGATCTTAACCATGAGAATATATTGTTTAATTGTTGGGCAAAACTTATTTTATCACTACTCTTTCAGAAAATATAGCATAGATGTGAAAATCAAGTTTGTTTCATAATGTTATTAACTTCACCTATCAAAGACCTATTCTGTTGTGGAATTTAAAAATGCACTATAGGATTAGAAAGTACAAAAAAAATGAACTTAACCCTAAAATAACTGAGAAAAATGTTTTAACAAATCATTTAAATTTTCCTTGTATATCTACTGGTAGAATGTTTTTGGATATGATTATTGAGAAAATCTCAAAATGTTTGATGCAAAAGAAGTATATTTTAAGTTTTTCAGGGAGGCACAGATTGTCTCCCAGAGAGTAGACATTTAAAGTAGAGGAGTTTCTATCATCACAACCAGGATAATATTACCCACCAATGAAAGATTATGTGAGGAGTGGGCAGGTACATAGGAACTGAGGAATGTGAGAGAAACAAGGGACCCCAACAAGAGGATCTAACTAAGGAAGATTCCAGTTAGAGAGGAAGCTCCATTTAGAAAGCTACATCTGTGACTCATATGTTTCTTTTATTAACCTTAATGCCTACTATATTGCTTGATAGAGTGATAATGATGATTGGTGTAACACTGTAAATTAACGGAGTCAGCAAGTGAGGCCAAAAAAACAGAACTGTTAGAGAGAGGATCAGTTGTCTCTCTAAGTAATTTTGGAATTGAATTAATAGATAAATAACAAGTGGAATGACAATTTTGAGATCAGGTTTCCTGTTAACATAATATTCTAGATTTCCAAACAGGGGTTTCTATTCTTGACATCAGCAGATCCCAAAAGATAAATCATCAACGCTAACTTGTTTGAGAAAAACAAAAGTTGGGAATTTGGCACTCCAGAAACAAGGACAGAGTGTCATTAGTTTCATTAGTTTTATAAGTTTCTTTTTTTTTTTTTTTTTTTTTTTGCAGTACACGGGCCTCTCGCTGCTGTGGCCTCTGCCGTTGCGGAGCACAGGCTCCGGACGCACAGGCTCAGCGGCCATGGCTCACGGGCCCAGCCTCTCCGCGGCATGTGGGATCCTCCCGGACCAGGGCACAAACCCACGTCCCGTGCATTGGCAGGCGGACTCTCAACCATTGCGCCACCAGGGAAGCCCTATAAGTTTCTATTTTTAATGAATGTGGTAATAAACATTGGCATGTGGAAATAAAATAAATGACCTTTATTGAACTGTGAAGTCTAGGAAGACACATATTTTTGTACTTGAACATTTCAAATTTGAAATTTAATTTTAACTCTATATGGATTTCTAATTATTTGATAAGTAGTAAACCTGGACGTCACATAGGACAAGAACTAGCCTGGTTAAAGCTTTATTTTGTACTATTTGTAAAATGCAAGATGTGGACTATTATCTTTTTTCCTCCAGTTTACTTATCTAAATATGTGGAGATTATATCAGATAACTGATTTTCTAAATGATTTCCATGGAATACCATATTCTTGCAAAAGTGCCTTAGGGGTTTTACTAAAAGGTACTGACCATAGACATGAGGATTTGAGTCCAAATCCCTCTCCAAACAGAGATACTAAGTTTTAGTTTGTTTTAGTTTGCTTTATATATTAGCTTTACACATAACAGCGCAGCTGAAGAAAGGTTAGGCCATTACTAATAGCTGTACACCACTGAACCTCACTGAGTAAGACAGGGCTAGCATGTTATGAGGATTAGCATGAAAGGAGGATCGAAGTCCTGGAGAGTACACTGATATATCAGTATAATATACATGGAAAACATATAAGCTAGACTACAAGTGGAGCACATCCCCCATGGTAATGGAATGTGACAGTGGAAAAATGTGTTTAGGTATGAGTATCTCATATTACAATAAACTTTCCTGGCAGACATGTTTTTAATAAAATTATCAGTTTAAAGAGAGCCAGCTTTAGGATTTAATGCTCTTATAGCCTTAATGACTTAAGACTGTTTCCAACACGAAAAGAAAATGCATTAGGAAAATTTGCCTCTACATTTGTAATATGAAAAGTCTTTTCTATAAATGTGAACTCTCCAGTGGGAACTCAATAGTGTGATGATTTGGCATACATGATGTGCAATTTGAAAACACAAGGCCTTTGATTCCTAACCTTTCAAATCTCTCTTAGAAATTCTACAGGTTTTTGAGTCTATTAGTGTCTCATTTTTTCTCCTGGATTTTTTTCATAATTTAGCTTCAGATGGCATAGAAAATAGAAGCATGAAAATTCAGACAGCAATGTTTTTTGATTATAATAAAAAAATTCTGATTAGGAAAAAATACTTTGCAGTTAGTAGAACTAAGTTTGAATCTTGGGTTTACCATAAATACCTTATGAATTTTGTCAGATCTCTTAAAACCACTGAGATTCATGTAAGAATTGGAAAGACAATATTGTTCTCCCATAGCTTGCTGTGGACACTGGTATAAATGATGTATATTGATCTTAATATTTTCCTCAGCTTGACTGAACTTTACACATGCTTCTTCCTGACTCTTAGCGGATGACCTCCCTCTCACTCTCTTACAGAATCCAGATAGCTTAACCATAGAGGTTCCTCCTCCCTTTCCTTAGCATATTTACTTTAGAGAATGTGTGACTGAAAATTCTTTCTCTGCCCCTTCGTGATGTAAATGTTTTTAAAAACCTCTGATAGTTTTATAACTCAGAACTGTCTTTCTCAAGGACTTGGGAGTCATCCATTTGAAAGATTATCAGCAAGTAACATAGCAGCTTTATTTCCCAGTCTTTGTGGGAGGGCAGGAGGCTAAAGTTCAGAGTGGCCCTTGCTCTGAATTGTAAAACAACTTCCTATAGTGAAGATAAGAGAAAGTTTACTTTTTCTTTGGGTAAGTCTAATTATGAATCAGAGATGGCCTATGGTCCCTCACCCCATCCTAGCTTTTAAAATCTCTCTGGATTTTTTATCTCAGTGGAGTTGAGCTCAGACTGAGTTTTAGTATCTCTCCCCTATTGCAATAGCTTTGGATAAAGTCTTTCTTACCTGTTGAAATTTGCCCAGTGATGTTTTTGCTTTGACAATATCTACAACATTGCCTGTTCTCTTTCCTGTCTCTTTAAAAAATTCAATTTTCCTTGCCTGTGCAAGGAAGTATAAAGTTATAACACAAGTTCATTACGTACATTGTTATAAAGATATAGACTTTGTAGAAGTTTGTCAGTATCCACTGTTATTACTTTGGAAATAAACCAATAAAAATCCAGAAATTCAAATCCATAAAACCATTGTTTAAGGAGGACATAGTTTTTGGTAACTAATATGAATTTTAAACTTTCATCATGAGAATATAACCCAAAAGGCAGAAATCTGAGATAATGGGTTGCCAAGAGTTGATATACATTTGATCTTTGTTTGAATACCTGATTTTCAATAGTTTATTACTTCTTGGAAGTCAATTTCCAAAGCATAAATTATTCATATCATTATCCTCCTCTTCCACATCATCATCATCTTCATGTAACAGAATATTCACTTATTATTTTTTTTTTTTTTTTACTTTTTTTGCGGTACGCAGGCCTCTCTCACTGCTGTGGCCTCTCCCATTGTGGAACACAGGCTCCGGACGCGCAGGCTCAGCGGCCATGGCTCACGGACCCAGCCGCTCCGTGGCATGTGGGATCTTCCCGGACCAGGGCACAAACCCGCGTCCCCTGCATTGGCAGGCGGATTCTCAACCACTGTGCCACCAGGGAAGCCCAGAATATTCACTTATTAGTGTAACAACTCTATTTTTAAAGTATATGCCTTATTCAGTCTGACTTAGGAAATGAATTACATCAGTGAACAGTATTTTGGCATGTGTGTGAAAAGCTTAATTGACAAGTTTACTCACATATAACAGGATAACATGAGTTGGTGTATATGGGTTGGCAGCCATCTGTAGTTCAATGTTTTTAAAAAGTTTTAAGAGTGAATGGGAAGAGATGAGGCTATACTGACCAGGATATTCACAGAGGAGCCTGCAAGTAAGAAGGTACTGACAAAAGAAGTTCCACTAGAAGAAAAGACAGACATAAAAGCAGACCTGAGGAACACATCAGGAATTTAACCAGAGTAGACAAAGGAACTAGAATCTAAGAATTTACATACAGGCAGGGAAAATTTGCATGTGGTAAAATCTAAGATTTTTGTTTTCCTGAATGAGTATGACCCAGCAAAAATCCCGTTTCATTCTGGCATCTGAAGGTACCTGTATTCCATTACTACCATGTAACCAAATGTATAAAGGCATAGTGTGTAAGTTTTCAGAAACACACACTAGGTATTTATAAGAATGCCTCTTCAGAAGAGAGACCTATGTGAGTCATACCCCTCTTACACAATGGTAATCTAATGTAAAGGTAGAAGTAACATTTTTCCAGACAAACAAAACTTCTGAATATTACCATATAATTCAAACCTTCTTTGAAAGAACTGCTTAAAGTTATACTTTCAGAAAGTAGTCAGAAATATTCAAATGAACCTCAATTCAAAGACATTGAAAGTTTTCCACTGAATATTAATTACTTTTGTTTAGCTGGAAAGCACTGCTTCAATGAAGCATATACTGTCATTAAACATAAATCGATAGATTAAATAGGTTGAATTAAAATAATATCTTTTAAATTTGCAATATCTGTTTATTATATATCTTAAGCTGTACTTCATCATTCCTGTCTAGTAATATCTCTCATTTTCCATCTTATTTTTTTTAATAGATCTTTATTGGAGTATAATTGCTTCACAATACTGTGTTAGTTTCTGTTGTACAACAAAGTGAGCCAGACATACGCATACATATATCTCCATATCTCTTCCTTCTTGAGCCTCCCTCCCACCCTCCCTATCACACCCCTCTAGGTCATTGCAAAGCACCGAGCTGATCTCCCTGTGCTATGCGGCTGCTTCCCACTAGCCAACTATTTTACATTTGGTAGTGTGTATATGTCAGTGCTACTCTCACTTCGCCCCAGCTTCCCTCACCCCATCTCATGTCCTCAAGTCCATTCTCTATGTCTACGTCTTTATTCCTGCCCTGTCACTAGGTTCATCAGTACCATTTTTTTTTAGATTCCACATATATGCGTTAGCATACGGTATTTGTTTTTCTCTTTCTGACTTACTTCACTCTATATGACAGACTCTAGGTCCATCCGCCTCACTACAAATAACTCAATTTCATTTCTTTTTATGGCTGAGTAATATTCCATTGTATATATGTGCCACATCTTCTTTATCCATTCATCTGTCGATGGACACTTAGGTTGCTTCCATGTCCTGGCTATTGTAAATAGTGCTGCAATGAACATTGTGGTACATGTCTCTCTCTTTATTTTTTTTTTAACATCTTTATTGGAGTATAATTGCTTCACAATGGTGTGTTAGTTTCCACTCCACAACAAAGTGAATTATGGTTTTCTCAGGGTATATGCCCAGTAGTGGGATTGCAGGGTCATATGGTAGTTCTATTTTTAGTTTTTTAAGGAACCTTCATACTGTTCTCCATAGTGGCTGTATCAATTTACATTCCCACCAACAGTGAATCTTGAAAACAAAAATAAACCTTCTCCTGACTGAACTTCTCCCTCCATATACTGCCCCTTTGCTTTGCTCTTTACAAAGCAAAACTCCCTTTCAGAGTTTTAATTTTTACTCACTTTCCCACTCCTCTTGTTCTCTTATACGTTTTAAGAATATTTTACCATCTATGGCAAAAAGTTTATCCAAATCCTTTGCTCATTTTTAATAGGGTTATTTGTTTTATCATTCAGTTTTAAGAGTTCCCATATTCTGGATACAAGTCCATTATCAAGATTTGAAAATATATCCTATTCTGTAGTCTTTTATTCTTTTTTAAGCCCAGCTTAATGGAAGAATTTCCTTCTAACCGGCTCCTGCCAAAGTTACTGATTACCTTACACGTTGCTAAATCAGTGGTCAATTCTCAGTTTACTTTTGATGAAGTCCCCTAGATTCAGTCTCTCATTCTCTTCTCTAACTACACACATTTTCTTAATAATCTAGTCTGACCTAATGACTGTAACTGACATTTATATTTTTTCTGTCTTTCAAGTTTTCATTCTAACTGGCATTATTCTCTTATTTCCAGAGGGAAAAGGGAGAATCTCAGAGGAAGATTTAACTTTTGGAGGAACGGCTAAAGTTGTATCCCAGAGGAGGAGAGAGAGGGCCAGAAAGTTTATCTAAAGAAATAGTAGCTGAGAACTTCCCAAATCTGGGGAGAGAAATGGACACTCAGATTCACAAAGACCAAAATATCTCAAGTAAGATCAACCCAAAGAGTGTGTATCAAGATACATTATTATCAACTGGTCAAAATTCAAAGACAAAGAGAATTTTGAAAGCAGTAAAAATGATTCATTACATAAACGGGAGACCCCACCAAACTTCCAGTGGATTTCTCAGCAGAAATATTGCAGGCCAGACGGTGGTAGGAATATATATTCAAAATACTGAAAGAAAGAAAAAAAAAACCTGCCAAAAAGAATATTACATCCAGCGACACTGTTTTTCAAAAATGCAGGAGAGATTTTCCCAGACCAAAAAAAAAAAAAAATGCTGAAGAAGCTCATTACTACTAGACCTCTCTACAAAAGTGTTAAAGGGTGCTATTCAAGTGAAATAAAAGGTTGTGAAAGAAAACCACAAAAGTATGCGAATGCATAAAACTCACTGGTAACGGTAAATATATAGACAGATACGGAATACTGCAATACTGCAATGGTGGTGTGTAAATCACTTCCAATTACTTCCTAACATCTCCATTTGACATCTGATTTTCATCAAAACTAATATCTTAATATTTCTCCCAAAAGTAGCTTTCCTGACAACTTCCTTATCTCAGTTGATGATAACTCTGTCCCTTCAGTTGCTGAAGTCAAAAAAATATGGGGTGATTTCCATGTTTCTGTTTTACACCTTACATCTAATCTATAAGCAAATCTACAAGCCTTTATTTTCCATATATATTCAATTCAAGCACTTCAAACTCCTCTACCTCCTTAATCCTGATTACAGCCACCATCATTTCATAACTCGATTACTGAAACACACTTCTGCCCGGTTCCCCTAATTATAATCTTGCCTCCTTATTTTCTATTATGAACGTTGAATCACATTTTATATATATATGTATGTGTGTATGTATGTATGTGTATATATATGCCAAAGGCTGTCACTCATTTAAAACTTCTTCGATGGCTTCCTATTTCATCCAGTATAAAAGCCAATTACCTCTCTTACTCATCCCCTTCTACTCTACACACTGAGACTACTCTATTCAGACACACTGGAATTTTACATTTTCTTGAGCACAGCAGTCACATGCTCACCATAAAGACTTTGTGCTGGCTGTTTCTCTTTCCAAATCTTTTTTTCACTAGATGCCTATTTCACTTCTATAGTCAAGTCTTTTTTCTGATATCTCTTTCACTGGAGACAGCCCTATTTACAAATGCAATCACACTTCTTCTCACCCTCAAAACACTTCAATCCCCATTATACTGCAAGAATTTTTATCTTTTCTGTACGTCAAATGACTTTGTGATATATGTAATTTATTTTTGTTTACTGGCAATATATGCTTCTCTGCTCAGTTAGAATAGCACAGGGCCAGGAAATTTTGTCTGTTTTGTTTACTGATGCATCCCAACACTTAAAACTGTCTGATACACAGCAGACATTCAACAACAACAACAAATCTGTTAAATGAATACTCAGGTTCAAACTGGTTTATTTGTATATATGCTATGACACTTTAAGTTCTAGTTATTTTTACCCCTTGTTCTGAGCACTATGTAAAAATTCTTCTGTTTCAGATGAGAAGGACACAGGGTACTTAGAGAAAATTTTAAAAGAGAAAAAACCTGATTAAATACTTCAAAAATAGTACCCAATACACAAAATTAAAGTAACTATAATTACTCATCAAGGATGTGGAATAATGACTTAAAATCAATATTTCAGGCTAGGAAGGAAATTAGAGAAGTATAAAATGATCTTTTACCTCCAAAGTTACATTTCTAGTTCTTTTCAATTGTAGTTATATTAGGTATGTATTAAGTACTTCTCAGTAATTTGTACTTATTTCAGTTTTGATACACTAACACAGAAATATAATTAAGCAAATTTAACCTGCACAAAAATTTATACTCATTTTTTAAAATGTCAACAGAATATTCTTTCGTTTTTCAAACTCTGTGACAGCTAGCCTCACCTGTGCTACTACAATTACCACTACAGCAAGTAACAACAGCAAAACAAATAGCATAAGACACAAAGCACTGTATCCCATTTATTTCACATGACCTTCAGAATAAACCAGAGGTTTGTTAAAGTAGATGTTATTACTGATGTGACAGTTTATAGAAAAAAGAAACAGTACATGTTGTTTAAAGGCCTACGATGAGTTCATGTGGTTAGGGTGTGCTGAAATTAAGACACAAACAACTCCTTTGTATTTGCCAAACTGCACACTGGCTTGCACTATTCGTTAAGGTACAAATATTCTTTACAGTTCCATTTTTTCTTTTCTGTAGGGGTCAAGAACATAAGCCTTTCTTTTTTTTTTTTTTGTGGTATGCGGTCCTCTCACTGCTGCGGCCTCTCCCGTTGCAGAGCACAGGCTCCGGACACGCAGGCTCAGCGGCCATGGCTCACGGGCCCAGTCACTCTGCGGCACGTGGGATCCCCCTGGACCGGGGCACGAACCCACGTCCCCCGCATCGGCAGGCGGACTCCCAACCACTGCGCCACCAGGGAAGCCCAAGCCTTTATTTTCTAAAACACGTTGTGAGCACAACTTGAGTGTTAAGAAGGAAGACAAGTCTGATTGTGCTGTTGATATCTACTTTGATGTCGATTTTAAAATGTATAATCCATGTAATATCACATTAGTTCCTGACTTTAGGTTTTGAAAATCATCTACGTCTGTAAATTCTAACCTACAGCATATCCTCGATTTGTCAGCTCCCATCCATCTCCACTCCCACAGGAAAAACACAAGTGACAAATAACTCTTCCAAGGCCTCCTCCATGAGTCTCCTAACTGCCTTCACTTTTTCCATTGTAAACCTCTACTAACTGACAAAATGCAATTCTTTTTTTAAAAAAAGCAACTAAAAATAAACAAGAAAATTAAGACATGAATTAAATTGTATCTCTAGTGATTGAAGATTTATATTACAATCAATGTCTAGTCAATAACTTACATAAGGATTTAGCTCTTTTTAAAGCTGTCTAAATTTAGAATTACTGTGTCAAACAAGAAGTTATTTTAAATATCATCTTAGAGTCTTTTATGATCTTCCAATGTCTTAAGTAGCTCCAAACAAACCTCCCTTGAATTTTATCACTCCTCTTTTTATATAAAGAGACAGACTGCCTTTGACAGCTTCAGGTGAGTGTAAATGAAGTAATTTATAAGATACTTAATATTCCTTAGCATTACATTTTAAGAATATAGCCTTGGGCTTCCCTGGTGGCGCAGTGGTTGAGAGTCCGCCTGCCGATGCAGGGGACACGGGTTCGTGCCCCGGTCCGGGAAGATCCCACATGCCGCGGAGCGGCTGGGCCCGTGAGCCATGACCGCTGAGCCTGCGCGTCCGGAACCTGTGCTCCGCAACGGGAGAGGTCACAACAGTGAGAGGCCTGCATACTGCAAAAAAAAAAAAAAAAAAAAAAAAAGAATATAGCCTTAAAAATTCAATCTGTAAACCATGCAAACTTCCTTGTCATATTGAATAAAATCCCTATAACTTTAGCATGTAGTACAGTAAGTCAATGCATGATTTATATTATATTGTGAGAAGCTAGCATATTCAATGAAATGATCAAGATAATTGCATAAATGTATTTCTTATAATGTAAGTAGTAAATTTTATAGTACTTATAGGAGTCTGTTTACAAATTGTAATGAACTCCAAAATAAATTAAATAATGTTCATTCTTCTCATTTTTCATCTTCAAAGCAAAAGTTTGCTAAGAGGGTAAATATACATTTAGGCAGAAAACACACTTTCAACTTGAAGAAAAGTGATAAACAGATAAAATAAATTTCAGAAATAAACGTGGGTTTTGTCATTGGAGGAATCCAAGATCTCTATTTTACATTTTTATAACCAATAATAATTTTACAATAAGAAGTCATTATTATCTATATAATAATAATCATTGAATCCTGGAAAGAGTTCTTTTAACCTCCAAAATGCTTATATAAATATAACTCTTGTAATATGAATTTAATTTTTCTGTACAACACTGCTTATTTTAAAATATAATTTTCTTCTTTAGGATTATTTGCCTTAACACCTATTTTTTTTGTGTGTGTGTATATACATATACATTATTCTACATATATAAAAATATATATAAGGTATAAAGAATAAAGTATCTATTCATTTTATTTATCGTATACACACATACACATATATATGTAAAATATATCACTCTACCTAAAAAAGTGAAGGCCATCTTGAAAGGGAATAAGACTACAAGCAGAGATGCAAGTTAAGAGGCTGCTTTACTAACCTAATGCAGTAGAAATGAAATTCTGGACTTAATAACTATTCTGGGGGGAAAATAAACAAATCCTGGTAAAGAAAGGATTAAGAAAGTGAGGAATGAAAGGGTGAAGAATGTGCTCCCATATTTCTGGCTAAGTCAGATTGTTGGATTATAAATAGTGACTGAAACATGTTAAGGTAGAGAAATTATGAAGAAAGTTCAGCAAAGACACTGAGACATCAGATGGCATAACTAATGCACTGCTTTATATTTTACCCACAAACACAAAATATATGTAGAACTCACACTATACTGATGAAGATAACATTCAAAACAACTAATTATTTGAAATCATATAGAAAAATGAACACATTTAAAAACATTACTTAAAAATTACTGACAACACTGTAGTATACTTTAAAGTTTGCTAAAAACTTAGGTATTATGTTAAGTGTTCTTACCACAAAAAAATAATAATAAAGTGCACAGGAGGAAATTGTTGGAGGTGATGGATTTTTTTTGTTTTGGATATGTTTATGGTATAGATTGTGGTGATAGTTTCACGAATATATACTTATCTCCAAACTCATCAAGTTATACGTTAAATATGGACAGCTTTCTTTATGCAATCATACCTCAATAAATTGGTTTAAAATAATTAGTGAGAGACTGCACAGTATTGGCTGGGCATATAGTGCTAGCTGTGCTCTTGTGTGATATTTAATTAAATTCTCAAATGGTAATTAATTTGAATTCTAAATTATCAACATTATTTTTCACATTTACGATAGCATTATAGAAAATGTTTTATCAGGATGGCAGATTGAAGAAATTCATATCCTTCCTATTAAAAATACATTTATGTTAGATATTAGATAATATGCAAAGTGTTTAGGGTCTACAATGGTTTTAATGACCATATCATTTTTTAAAATTTCTTTTAAAATCAGAAAAAAGAGAAAATAAATTTTAAATTAAAGAAAATATTTTAATATATAATATTAATACATTAATCTTTATATCAACATGATCTGAAAATATGATTTTTAATATTTTTATGGAGAAAGGGATGCCCAAAGGCCAAGCCTAGAAAGTAGTAATGTGGCCTGATCCAACTGACATAACTAGATCCCAAACAGCATACATTTAACTGCAAAAATGTAAATAAGTACTACTTAATGAAACTAAAAATTTGTAAAATCTTGAGACAAAAAGAAATAGAAGATATTGAGACTAGGGCCACCACGTTATCTGGGGCCCAGAGTGCTCTTCTAAGGTGAAGAGAGCTGAACATTGAAAGAAGACACACACATACATACAGAGAGGGAGAGAGAGAGAGAGAGAGAGAGAGAGAGAGAGGGAGGGATTAACACACAGGGAGAAGAAATGTCATCTCTATAAAGCCCCAGAAAAAATTAAAAACACCAAACACAAATCTTAGATTCAGAAGTAGTAGGAGTGGTATATAATCATGGAATAATCATTATGGTTAATTAGTAAATAAACAAACCAAACAAAAAAGCAGCACACCAGAAGATCTGGTCCCTTCCCAAATGCAGTGAAGATCGAAGATACAGGAACTCTGCATCCTGTACATCAACTTAAGGACTATTTTCTGTAACCCATGATGGCCTTAGACAACGAAGCAGTGCAGAGTCCAAAATTGATATGGAGCTCCAATAAGATAGTGAGAGAAATTAAAAATAAGACACAAAGTTACTGACAAAACTTCCTTCCTTTCCTTATTCATTTATTTAACAAATATTTTTTAAATGCCTACTATTTTCCAGGCTATTCTCTAAGTACTGGCGATTTATCAATGAACACAACAGAGTTCCCATCTGCATGGGGCTTATATTCTCTTAGGGGTGACAAATAATAACTAAACAAACAAGAAATTACTCATTATGTAAGCAGTGATGTCTGTTATGGGTCAAAATGTAGCAGCATACCAAAAATAGATTAGCAAAATATAGGAGTTTTTTTTTTTTTTTTTTCTATAGGGTGTTCATGAAGGCTTCCTGAGACAATTACACATGTATATATTAGGGAAAAATTCCAAATAAAGTAAAGAGAAAAAGCAAGTGCCTGAAGCAGGAATAGGCTCACTGTGTTAAAACTACAGACAGAAAGATTAGAGTAGCCAGAGCTGGGAGAACCGTGGGTGAGGCAGAATGTTTTCCAGGACACAAAACAGTATTTTAAACACACTGAAAAGACTTTTACTTTTGTATTTACTAAAATTAGAAGTCATTGGATGGTTTTCAGGAGAGGAGTAAAATGTTTGCAGTTAACTTTTAAAGTTTTGCTCTGCCTGCTTAGGAGAATAGACATTAAGTAAGCAACAGTAGTAGTATGGAGAATAGTCAGGAGACTGTTCTAAGAACCCAGGCAAGAAATGAGGATGGTGAATTAGTTTTTTACTGCTGTGTAACAAGTTACCATGAACTTAGTAGCTGAAAACATCATAAATTTATTATCCCACAGTTTCTCTAGGTCAGGAGTCCAGGCCCAGGTTAGCAGGGTACACTGATCAGGGTCGCATCAAGCTGAAATCAAAAGTCATCCAGGACTAGGATTCCTCTAAGGTTCAACATCCTCTCCTAGTTACTGGTTATTGACAGAATTCATCTCTTTGCCATCCTGTGACTCACGTCCACATGCAACTCCTAGAGACCACCCTCAGGTCCTTGCCACATGGCTCCCTTTCCCAACAACATTGATGATTTCAACATGAGAGATGTGGAAGAATATGGGGTAACAGTGAAAGCAGGAGAGATATGTTGATTTTCTAGAATGTTTCTTCTAGAAAATAATGAAAAAGTAATCGTTTAATATGTACCAAGGGCAACTATTAGATAGATTAACATATGAAATATAAATTTTAAACCACTAATGGAGAAAAATTAGACAAAATTCACAAAAGGTAGAGCAAATTGACAAAATTGCTCAGAAAAGAGAAAATGTAAAAGGAAATATTTAAAATTAAATAAAAAATGCATGACGAAAATATTGCAAGTTTGAAAGAAATAGCACGCAAAAAAGTGAATATCTCCTAACCTCCTTCCAATATTCAGAGGTTTTTGGATTACATAAAAACTGATGAGCAATTTATTCTAGTTGAATGAGAATTAAGAATTAAGAAATAGGACTTACTATAAAATAGAAACCAGGATGGATAGCTCAAAAGATAAAACATCCCAACATATATTTCTGGAAAATCTGTTAATGTGAAAAAAAATAAATAAGGAAAATGGCACTGTATCACTGAAGGAGCTACATTAGGGGAGAGACCCAGTCTTTCTAAGGGGACTATGGAGTTTAAAAAGCCAAGTAAGACATGAAAGTGAGAAAGTGGGGCTCAGGCAGGTAATGGGTATCTACTGCAGTCGTGTCTTGCCATCACCCTTCTTCTGCACCCCCACAGTAGGTGAGCCTGCATTGCAATCTGGTTGATCTCCCAACTTCTCAGTTCACCTTCCTTTTATTCCCTCACAGGTGCTTTTCCTCAATAAATTCCTTTGAATGTCTATTCCTGTCTTGGCCTTGACCTCGAAGAGGATAATCCCGAAGGTGGTGACAATTAAAAAGAACCAGAAGGAATGCCATATTCCAAAAGTGTAAGAGGTAAGGATGTTTTGAGTAGAGGAAACAGCATGTGCAAATGACATCCTGGCTAAAAGAGGAAGGCAGAAGTAAGAGGAAACAAGGTCTTCTGGTCAATAAGGACAGTTTAGATTTTTTTTTTCCTAAATGCAATAAGTCTTTGAAAGTACAGTAAGTCCCTCATGGTTTGACAAGATCATCACACCGAAGGAAAGAATGGACTAATTAACTCTTAAAGTATAGTACAGTGATGCAATTTTAATTTTTGGTAATATTTAGATATAGAATGAATGATCCATTAAGTGCAAAGTCCATACGTTTTAGCAAGTTTCTAAGTTCTTACAAACAACCTCCAGTTAAATACTGCTGCCAGGAACAGTAACTACTTCCAAAGGTACTGTGAGGAAAATGTCCTTGTTATTTGAGAAGCATCATGATGATTTTATTCTAATTTAATAAAGTCATACGTAATCAACAATTTAGAATTTGACTATATTTAATGGCATGAAGGAGTCAAATCAGTCTGAATGTACCCAGTGGGAAAGTTATGTACACAACATTCAATCATTAAAACAGCGATGTTGTGGACTCCATTCAAATGAGTCTCAGACACAAAGAGACAGGATATATAGATATGTGATATGTAAGCAAGAAATGTTTTTAAATATTTAGAAGCAGAATTAAAGAAATAAATGTAACAATTCAGGAGATTATGTCTATGATACTTGAGACTCTGGATCTGGTTAAGATCCAAAAAAATCAAAACAACATCATAAATATTCTCCCAACGAATGACTTCTTAGATGAAAAATATAAATAGAAGGTAACACAACAGCTTATGTTTTCCAGGGACATTATTAGGCTTTATCTTTTGAGATATTTTTCACTTTCCACTTTCCTGAAGGCATGCCACAAACTGTACAACTTGAAGAGTCCAAGTTATAATCATCTGGGTTCTGGCTTCATAACTAGTTTCCCTACCTCTATTCTTGCGCCCTTGAAATCCATTCCTCATAGAAAATCAAAGAAAATTTATTTTTAAAATCTAAACCATATTAAATTCTGCTTGATAGGTTCCAAAAATGTCCCATTACACTTAAAAGAAAATAGAAGCACTTCACCTGTTTGTAAAACCAACATGATGTGGCTCCTGCCTAACTTACCAATCTACTGTTTTACTGGTTGTCTTTAATCACTCTACTCCAGATATATCGACTTTCTTTCTCCTGCTCAGAAGGATCACACTCTATTCTCATGACACTGTTTTCCTTTACCAGAATGCTCCCCTTAAAATCATTCAGGTCTCTGCTCAAAATGCCATATCCTGATATGGGCCTTATATATCAGTTACCTATTGCAAGGTGCTGTATAATAAATCATTCAGTACTCAGGGGCTTAAAAAGTATTTATTTAGCTCATGTGTTTATAGACCACTTAAGTACATGAGACTCAGCTGAGTGGTTTTTCATTGCTTGTTTGGGCTCAGTCACATACTTGTATTGATAAGCTAAGTTTCATCTAGGCCTATAGGGATGACTAGGCCTATAGGGTTGTCTTTCATCTTCCAGGCTAGTCTAATCATACTTTCAGGGTGTGAGCTGAGGTTGAAAAACAGAAGTGAAAGCTTTTGCCTATGTCACATATGCTGAGATCCCATTAGCCAAAAAGTCAAATGGCCAAACTCAGAATCAAACTGTGATAGAATTAGACTCCACCAACCTAGGGAGTTGACCTGCAACACAACATATCAAAAGACATGGATACACGGCGAAATGAAGACTGCATCCCATCAATGAAATTAATCTACAATAGTCTGACCTCTGGACACAATTATTCACATTACATTTACATGTAAAATACACTCATTCCTCACTAAGACCTACAACACAACATATCAAAAGACATGGATACACGGCGAAATGAAGACTGCATCTCACCAATGAAATTAATCTACGATAGTATGCCCTCTGGTCACAATTATTCACATTACGTTTACATGCAAAATACGCTCATTCCTTACCAAGACCTACAACATTCCATTTGATCAGATCAACATAAAGTCCAAATGAGTCTCATCTTAATCTGGGGAACTATGAACCCAAAAGACATCTCTCCCCAACAAGCCCAAAGTATGCAGTGATGAAAGAGAGGCAGAATAACCACAACGAACACTTTCATTCTAAATAGATATGAATAATAAGAGGTACAGAGCCTGTCCTTAGCAGTTTTTAAATCCTGCCAGGTTAGAGTTGTCTGAGCGCCTGCTCTGGGAGTGGGAAGTACCCCTTCAAGAGACATTTGCTCTACTCCACAGCAGTAGGCTTCTCAGTCCATTTTCCTCCACTTCTCTTGACTTCACCTCCTTGGACATTGTTTGTTTTCCTCTACACTCCCTGGGTACTATCGGAAAATACTGCAGAATTTTCTCAGCCTGTTTCCTAATAAAAATTTGGAGGCCCAGAGATTTGCTTTATAATAATTTAAGCAAACTCAGTCCTGTTTAGCTTAGACTGTGAAAACTTTTTCAATATTATTTCGGAAAAACGTTGTTTTATTACCCACTGATTATAATCAAACTCATACAATGAAAGCCATACTCATAATTACTTTCTTGCTCTATCTCCCTCTCTGGATTTATTTTCTACTATGTTGAGGTGAGGCTTCTGTGTGCTATGAACTAAAGCTTCTGAGAAGTTCTTCTGAGAGAGCTGAAAGTGTCTAGGAGGCGCTGCCTTAAATTTTTAAAAGGTCATGACAAAGGGTTTCACAACACTATGGTTGTGGGATCTGTATTTTGTGGCCCATATTTTATTTAGTGTATTATACTAGCCCAGGGTATTATTATCTTTCTAAGCTATCAAGTTCTGGCCCCTCTTGTAAACTGCACCAGATTTTTTTCTTTTTCAGCACTTCTCTTTCTTGTACTATCTTATACTATTTAATTAAAAGGAATCAGCTTCTGATAGCTGATCTGGAGAACTTCTTGTCCAAATCCAAAAATTTATTATGTACATTTTTCATCTGTTAAGTTATAGAAGGATATAATTTTATGAAATAGTTCATCACTACACAGTACAGGTACTACTATCTGTGTGTTTTTACAATGCCAAACTTCTGTCACCAGATATATGAGTTTTTCCCCATATCAACCAATTATTCAACTCTCCAGACACCAACTGGGTGTCCTACAAGTTAATTCAATTCTGACACTAACTATCTGGACTTTGCGCACATCCCATAGGTTAAGGGCTTAGTCTGACAAGATCGCTCCCACTTCAGACAACAATATCAAGTCGGGCCACTCATATTTCTCATACCAACTGTAACAACTTGTTAGCATTCGCCTACTTTATTTCCTTAGTACGCACTGCAATTCTGCACTTACCTGGTTTTGGTTCTGGAGTTTTTTTTATTGAAACTTCAGATCCAGGTGTTTCTTTATTTTCCTGGCTGGTATGTACTAATGAAAAACAGTATAAGAGAACTTCTGGAAGTTTGTTATTGCTCCCTGTATTGCCATTGTTGCCTGTTCCCTGGGTGTGTTCACTTTGTTAGAATTAGTTGTACGCTGCTGACTTTTG
Source organism: Pseudorca crassidens (assembly GCF_039906515.1). NCBI lineage: Eukaryota > Metazoa > Chordata > Mammalia > Artiodactyla > Delphinidae > Pseudorca > Pseudorca crassidens. Next base: position 20,596,167 of record NC_090313.1, read on the forward strand.
TACTTTTCCATAAGTATGCAGTACTTCTGGAAAAATGTTAACTACAGTTTCAATCTACAATCTCCCAGTAAGTTACCATTTCACACCTACAGTTTGCAAAAATTAAAAATGTGATATAGAGGACATCACCATCACGGCCAAATTAGGAACCTCCAGCCTCTGCCCCCCAGCATAGACCAACAATTAGACAGCTATCCACAAACAAAAATAACTCTGGGAGAGCACAGGAGTCCACTGAAGAAACTTCAGCAATACAATGGAAAAAAAAACCTGAGAATAACCACATGAAAAAGGAAGGAAGACCAACTTCATCTTACCTGCATCATCCCATGCCTGCGGTCAACACTGCACAGCGCCAAGAAAGAACTTCTCAGCTCAAGAGAGTTCCTCTCTCAGGAACGGGAAGGCAGGATGAGTGGAGAGCTTCCATAGCCTTTTGGGACACTGCGTGAAGGACCCACTTCGGTCTCACCCTATCCAGAGACCTGCAATGATAAGACACAGAGACAGCTGTGAAAAAGGTAGAAAGGCAAGGGATACCACTAGCAGCCACACAGTGGGAGTGATGGCTGTTCTCCTAGGGTCCCTGCATAGGACCCCAGCAGCTTTCCCCACTGAAGAAACCAAGGGCCAGGGCAGCCCATAGAGATTCCACTGCTGAGGTTTTATCCCCACATGTCTTCCGGTTAGTAGACAGGAGCCACCTGAATCCCTCCCTGCTCCCTTTCCAATGTGCCTATCCCCTTCCAGAGCTGGAATCCATACCGGAAGCTAGCCCTAGCCTCTGTGACTGCATGAGTGCAAGATAGCAGCCTAGACCTCTGAAGTTGACCTCCCCCTCACTGTGTGCACATTTGGGGTAGCCCTTCAGCTACAGAAGAGGTCAGTGAAACTGGGAGTTACTTTTTTGAAAAGATAAACAAAATTGGAAAGCCTTTAGCTAGACTTACCAAGAGAAAAAGAGAGAGCTATACAGTATATCCAAAGGAAATGAAATGAGTGTCCTGAAGAGTTATATGTACTCCCATGTTCACTGCAGCAATATTCACAATAGCCAAGACACAGAAACAACCTAGGCTGTTCAAGGGTCAACTGAATAATAATAATAATAATAATCTGAATAATAATTTTCATACCTTCTTGAATGTATTACTAATTTCTAGGAAAAAATACTAAGAGTAAACTATATATACAATAATATCATTTAAAAGTGGTAGCTGTAACAGAAGAAAAAACATATTGCTATATAAAAATGTGCTTCCTACTACTACTACTAGTACTACTACTAAACTGTTTTCATATCTGTCTCTACCCAAAATAGAGAACTATGCAAAACATTTTCATATAGTTCAAAAAAGTCAAATTCAGAAAACAACTTCTGCCAGGCATGTGAGGAATCTGTCCCAGCTTGGGCAGTCAGACAAACTGTCCCAGGCCACCAAAGTGCTATTTGGCACACTACAGCATTAGTGGGGCCCGTATATCCTAAAACATTTAATGAAGCTTTCCAAATTGCCTAAGTCTCATCCAACTCAAGCACTGGATAGAAGAAGATTGGCTGCATTTCTGTTTGTGAGTTTCTTCCAAAGAATATTTTTCAACTGATACCAACATTTTTCTTGAAGGAAGAAAGTAAGGGCATACGCAGATCCTGTTGTTGAAAGAACTGGGAAAAAAATTCACATCTGATTCAAGTCCAATGACATGACAATTACTGCCTGCCTTAACAAGTACTGCTCATGCAGTGGTTTGGCTCAATAATTTCAAAAAATCATTAATTAAACAAATGTTAAAGACTTCTACAGTTAAAACAATGTGACTAAGATGACTGTTTATATTACATATTACACCAAAGCAATACAGTCCTCCAAATTATGATGTTTGGTAAATAATGCAGCATTTAATTAGCTTTGTTAGCTGTATCAGTGTATATTTAAAATCCACTTTAACTTAGATAATACAGTGGAACACTGCTCATCTTAAAACTCCATGTATATTTTATATAAGTGTTAGTATTCTATAAATTTTGCTTTAATTTACTAACATTATTTATTCTTCCCAGGTACTGTGTTTCTTTTTAAAATTTATTTATTTATTTATTTTTGGTTGTGTTGGGTCTTTGTTGCTGCGAGTGGGCTTTCTCTAGTTGTGGCGAGCGGGGGCTACTCTTCGTTGCGGTGCACGGGGTTCTCATTGTGGTGGCTTCTCTGGTATGGAGCACGGGATCTAGGCACGCAGGCTTCAGTAGTTGCGGCACGCTGGCTCAGTAGTTGTGGCTCATGGACTCTAGAGTACAGGCTCAGTAGTTGTGGCGCACAGTCTTAGTTGCTCCGCGGCATGTAGGATCTTCCCAGAGCAGGGCTCGAACCCGTGTCCCCTGCATTGGCAGGTGGATTCCTAACCACTGCGCCACCAGGGAAGCCCGCCAGGTACTGTTTCTTTAAATATCAATTTATGACCTAAGCAATTCACTCATGTGTCAGAACTGCTGCATGCATAGTGATGTAGCACTGGCCATAGCAGCAGGTCAGAGTGTGGTATCCATAGCCACACTTCTCATGACCATGTCTTTTGTCTTTACGATGGTGCTTTTAGGTCTGCTGGTTAATCCCAGAATCATTGTGCCTAGGCTCTCATGGCTTCAGTAATTAAATATTTCTTGATATGGCCGTGCAGCTTTGCAGCATAATGAATTTTGGAGACAAAACTGCTGCCCAGGATTCAATGCAACAGCAAACAGTATCCACAGCTATGCAAAATGTATAGGTGAAGTATTTTTGATAAACCAGAGCATCAGTCTCTTACCCTGGGACCTGTGGAGGAAGCATATAACCTTACCTTCCTTGCAATTGCCTACCTAAAATTTTTTTTTCTCCCAAAATTTTCTTAAACCCCTTTAATTTGCCATGATTTATCCACACATAAATAGGGAGCACCTTGATTTATATTAATTTTTTTAGGGAGGAAGGAATTGACACCTCGGGTACATTAACACATATGTAAGAGTGCCAGATTTGGGCACACAGTACACCTCACTTCAGGTCCTGAGTGCGAAGCAGATGCAAAGCCTGAGGAATTGCACATAGCATGTATTGACTCCTCTCTGGCCTTCAGGGGGGGAAGGAGAACTTGTGAAAGGCAATGTGGAGGGCACCTATGATGTACGTTATTGAGACTGAATTGAGAATATGAATAAGTATGTTTTCAAAGGTAGATAATGTTTGTTAATTATAGAATAGTGATTGTCAAGTTAAAATACCAACTTGCTCTTTTCCAAATATCTTGTTCTCAGGTAAACAGTTCTTCTATTCTATATAAATGTAATTATTGCTAAAGTAACAATAATAATACAATTTATTTAATAATTATAATTCTTGTTTCTTTAGTTTGATTATATTAAAAATTTTCTAAATTTCTGACTCCAGGCTTATTTTTAAGCCATCTAGGACAGATTCAAAACGCAGTAATTTTTATGCCTGTTGTGTAAGGTTTTTTTTAAAAAGTGTTTTTCATCTTGCATATAACTAACCTTTTTCATATAACTGGCAAAATATGATTTCAAGAACATGTGCATATGTTATTGGTTCCCACTTTAAATAGCAGTAATATATGGTAAAATATGTCATAAAAAGCCATTTGAAAGGTTTAAATTTAAATGTTTGCCTGTATTTTAAAGAGATGCAGAAATTTAAGAAAAACTGCTCTAAAAGCATTTAAGTACTCTCTCAGGAAAAGTGTGAACTACCTCAAGAAGTATTTACATTTTACAGTATGAAAGAGGCCACTTGAAAGCCTTACTCAAGAGTCTATCATTTGCTTGGTCTTTTCCGAGGA